>NC_143549.1:124295000-124925000 GCF_054136105.1 Typopeltis vanoorti
GGTGAAATGGACATTGATCCAGTTCGGTACATAAAAGGAACGGAAGCCACATACAATGGCTCATAAAAACAACAAATAAATAAACAAACAAATGTAAATCCTCATCACGTGGTTTTTCCGCTTGATCCTCAAACTTTAATTATAACAGCAAAAAAAAAAGAGAGAGAGAGAGAGAGATAGGAGTCGATTAAATGATAACATATGATCACTTCTTAATCTTCTTACCCGAACGTGTAAGAAGAATAAGAAGTGATCATTCACTGGTATTAACAACATCATCATTATTAAATGTTACATAGTGAGAGTCTCTTAAATATATAATACATGAATAAAAACGCAGTTGTCCAAATATAAAGTAATAATATTTAAGCAACTTACTCTAACTTGTAGACGAAGAGACTTCTGGGAACTGATCGTCGAAATTATAGTTGAATTAGAATGTAGGAGAATAAATAGTCAGAGTTGCTACTATAGAGGGCACTCCAGGGAAAATACCTACGTATAATCTAGCAAATCATAAAATTGCAATCGAAATCTAGCTCTTGACAGCATAGCTGTGTTACGGAGAGAGGCGACCTCTGCTGTTCATTTCCCTACATTTTGTAAACGACTATACATGAATATCGAAATCTTATTCAACATATTAATATATTATTAAAACAAATAATAATCACTATTTATGAATATTTTGTAAAATAATAATTAAAATTAATTTAAAATTCAATGAGTTTATGAGTTTGAAAATATGCAGATTTCAACATAAATATTTCAGTTCTTTTTCTAAAAAGCCTTTGATTCTTTATAATATGAATACGTTCAGTATGCATACTTCGTACTCAATACTTCTCATTCACTGATGTCATCTCTCTCTCTCTCTCTCTCTCTCTCTCTCTCTCTCATATCGTGTGTAGTAGCAGTAGTAGTAACTCATATTACATTTTTTGGGGCACTGCTACAGATTTCGAGTTCACATGTGATATGGTTTGTGCCAAATTACAAGTTAACATCTAAAGTGACTGAGAGCAGGTAAATGTGATAAAAATTATGTGGCATAATTATTGTATTCATTTGCTTAATAAACTCGCATTCAGCCGAAATGCAATAATTGCAAAATAATATAGGCTTACAACACAAAAATGTCCTCTCTAGTGGATGAAAATATAGTAAAAAAGTGTACAAAATAATAGTGTTGAAGCATATCTTTATCATAAAATTTAACTCGATTAACCTTTTGTTCACATATATATTCAAGTCCAGTTTGAAAAGTTCGTTTATTAGTTCTCTTCAAGACATAGCCAAGTTTTGGTATTTTATTATTACACAAATATATGCACGAGATATATGTCTCTCTGCATGCATGCATGCATGCATGTTCTCTTATGAAACACTCTGAGTTTTTTCTAGGCAGACAACGGACGTATATTCGGAAGCATGAATATGAATATTGATGAAATGATGTTTTTCTCGCCATCCACCAAAGCGATGATTCAGTATTTTGTACGTGTAGTGCATATTTATGTTTAAATGAATGAATCTATTGACTGGAAAGGAAGTGTTCCACATAACTCATGCTGTTTTGAGAGGAATATTTTGTAGCCCACTCGAATTAGAAAGCGAATGTAATTGTAAGAGGACTCTAATACTTTGCTCATCCAATTGCTTCTTCATCTTCATCTTCATTCTTTCATATACACAGACGATTTTAACACCTTCTCCATTCATTTTAATATTCCACGCGTTTTAAAGAAATTTCTTTTTTTTGTTATAAAGTGTGTACAATGGAACACACCTTAAAGTATTTCTTTGTTTGAAATTTCACAAAAAAATACTGCGTTTGGTTTTTAGAATAATATTTTGAAAACACAAGCAACTCATCTTTTATTCAGAAAACGTTTTTTTTTTTTTTTTTTTGTGTGTGTGTACTTTCGAGTGTAAACCGACACGGTAAGAATAAGAGAGAGAGAGAGAGAGAGAGAAACAGATTTATGATAGGATGTGTTCTTCTTTTAACACAAAGTCCAGCTATTTATTGCACAGCTTGGTTGCGTTTCCTTCTGTGATGAGGGAAAACATCATCTGTGAAGGTACTAATACGAAGGTCTCATTTACTATCCGTTCCTATTTCTGCTTTATATGCTCTTTATTATTATTCCGATAACAATGGGAAAGCAGCTATGCGTATCCTGTGGTATTCCTGCTTAAGCTTGAAATGGTTTGCTGTTATGATTTATTTTATTCTTAGCAATATATCTAATTTAGTTGATTGCATAGCATGAGAAATTCTTCAGAGTGCTTATGGTTTACTTTTGTGCTGCCTTGTTTTTCATATTTTGTTTAATGTCCGTTACTAGAAATCATGATAAAACACATATCACAGATACGAAAAATGGTCTCTTGCATCTCATTATCATATATTAATATCTGACAGCCCGTTTCCGTTTGCGATACCTCGTCTATTGCATCTCATTACCATGCACTATTCCACTTTGCTCTTCTTCCTGTGTGCAGCTATTATGCTGTACTGTATTTCGTAGTGTTTCGACACTTTGATAGACCCTCATGTAATGTCTAACAGGAGTGTACGTGTGTGGGTGTGAGTTTGTGTTGGAGGAGTGGAAGTGATGTCAGATATAATTTATATTTTTAATGATAAATTAACAGAAATTAATCTTTATTTTTACATTCTCTTATGCCTTAACTTCCAGTCATATTGATAAGTAATTTACATTAATATAAGAAGATCCGCACGTAAATGTATCGGTAGAGATATCTATATGTGAGGTGTTATTAAGTAATGCGTAATTGTACTTTTATATATTAATGGTTTAAAGAACATTTCGCATGCTTAAATACGTCATCATACTTTTTTTTGGTACTGTACCTTTGAAATAAACCGTACCTGGTTCATCCAATAATAAGTGATGAAAACTTTCACCAGCTAAACTAAGAAGTTTTAAACATCTCATGAGAATGTATTTTTTTTTTATTTAATCTTGCATGACATTTGAAGAATAGTTTCAAAAAACGTATTAACAAATGAACGATGTTTTTCTCAAATGTAACGTTAAATACTTAAAATATGTATGAAGCGGCTTTTTGTGCAAACTGTAGTTTGTGACCAAAGAAAATTTTTAATAAGTAAGTAATTTCGTGATTTTAAAAAAATACATAAAAATATAAGTTATTTGTGTTTACTTTACACTTTTTTCGTGATTTTCTTCTGAATGAGATCATGTATACAGGTAATGAGGCGTTCATTGTGTAAATGGCACAGGTTTCCACACGTTTAGACTTTGAGCCCTTGAAATATTTTCTTAATTTCACGCCTTCTTTTCAGAACAAATGCATAAAACAGGTTTTTTTTAGATTGGACGTTTCACATGAACGTTCGCTATTGATATTCATTTTTTTTTAATGCAAAGCTAAATACAAACTTTGCAAATACAAAAACCCATTGCTACAAATAGTCTACTGCTTGTGTATTATAGTGTTATCGAATATAAATTTAAAAATGCACTCAAAGTATTTATAGGTAGCTGGCTTTCTAATCACCGCCTACGCGCTACAAATTTGAATTCTAATATGCTATATAACAACAAAACTACCTCAGTCAATGAAAAATATTATAAAATTAGGTCTATATGTTATTTTAAAAACCGTTTTATATTAAGTGTGTTATACAAAGAACACTTCTACAGAAAGCTACTCTTACTCCCAAGTCAGATGTGCACTTTGCGAACCTCTGTCATAGGATTATAAGATGTAAAAAAAGTATTTGTGAATACTTATAATTTGGAGATTGACAATGGCTTTTACGAAAACCCTTAAGTACGAATTGTTAAACAGTTTTATATTTTATTAAATAAATGTGGTTTAGAAAGTTTACAACTACGTTCAAATGCAACCAGCATCCTCCAATTTCATCTGAGCATATATAAAGGCAAATCCATTCTCCATCCAATTTTAAATTTTCTCAATCCGCTTCTGCCCCACTTTCAGACCATCTGCTGCTATATTCTGAATAAACTTTTCATTCTCATGGATGTGTAACACATTGCATGTTAAAAAAAGAGCATCTTTAGATTCTTGGATAAAAAATTTCAAAATTAACTTTTGATTTCGAGAACAATTAACAACAGTTAGTCTGTGTTTCTGTTTGGAGTTTGTAAATAATTAAGAACTCATAACTCTAACTTACACTTCCAAGAAAGCACTGATGGAGTACAATCCATATAAGGATTTTGTATTGTAAAAAAAAATGTTATTTTTATCAGAGGGAAAAATAAAATGTGCCTGCTAGAAATGAATAAAAAAGAAGTTTTTCTTACTCACTTCCCCATCTTTCCACACAATGTAACCAAGGCGAACAATTTTCCATTCATCAGTGCAGTTTTTGAAAACCTGGAACACTGGATAAAGTAAGTCGGTATACAATAACTTTTTTATAAAATTTCAGTATTATTTTTCTTAGAAACAAAGAATTGGAAATGAAACCGTATTTATTTTTCATTAAATGTTGTTTTCATGATATGCTTAAATTTTTTGATAATAATACTTTATATTTAACTGAAGAAAAAAGTATTCGATAGTATTTAATAGATTCCTATTAAAAATTCATAATTATTTTAATATTTCTTAAAGAAATGTTGCTTTTATTTGTAGTGTAATGTTTATTTTAAATTAAGGATTTATAGTATCACGTTTCTCAAAAGGCAACTTTACAGAAGTCATGTGCTTTAACAAATTAAAACTGCTGTAGGTGTATGCATGCTCCTGTTGCTCTTACGTTACTTCAGAAAGATGAATAACAATCAGTGCAAACTTCAGAATTTCGTATAGAATACCATATTGGAATATTTCCAGATTCACAGAAAACTTAGCTGCTAATTAACACAGATATCGATAAATTTTAAACAGTTCGAGAGCAAATTTTAATATTATCTGAGATGTTTTTTTACCTCCAAAATTAGTGTTTAATCACAAAACAGAAAACGATTCTTTTAACCCCTTCTTAAAAATTAAGAATAAACAAAGGGTTTATTTTAATAGAAGTGGAATATTGCTTTCTCTATTATTGTGAAGTGTTTTGTAAACTAAAATATGCTGGCAAATTTATGTTACTCACTGAAAAGAAGAGGCTTGAAATTACGAAATAACGTACCCAATATCAAAAATAATTAGTTTTTTTTTTACTGGAGTAATATGCACATTACACACTAGTCATCTTTTATATATCTTTCAGATGACTTACTGGGAAAGAACGAGATACTGAGTCTTGTTCTTTCCAAGTCAGTCATCCAAGAAAATGCATTAACTAGTTTCAATCATAAGGCATTCATCCTAGGTTTTATTTGTTTCTTCTGACCTTTTCCTTAATACTCAAATACTACAATATTTTTAGAGATGAGTTTCGCGTATATAAAGGTTGCAATTTTTTTCTCTTTAGTCTAGCAAGAATACATGCAAATTCAAAACACATAGCCCTTTTGAAACGACTATATTTTCATGATGAAAAAAATGTCTTTCTCCAGTGGGAGGTTCTGACATAAGTTATGGGATAAGTAGAGTGAGTTCCTATCCTTTGGAGCCAGAAAGCTGCTTACAGCAGGGTATTCTGGAAAGAGAGAGAGATGTCGCTTTTTTTTTGGTAAAAATGCCTGGTATTCTTTCCCCAAGTCTTCTTAGAATGTGGCTGTGTTTCTTTTTGATGCTTTATTATGGATGTATTGTTTGTTTGTTTGTATGGAAGAGTTAACAGTTATTCCTTTCGTGGGCATTGCGTCTCTCTCTCTCTCTCTCTCTCTCTCTCTCTCTCTCTCTCTCTCTCTCTCTCTCTCTTGCTCTCCTGTAAAGGAGAGTAAAAAATGTCGAAGTGCCGATTAAATGTTTGCTGTGTATGTATATTTTTGTGTTTCTTTTACATTGTTATTCCTGTGGCTAATTTGAACTTGTAATAACTCTTTATACAAAATGTCTAGTTTGTTCGTTTTCTTTTAAATTTCCCTCATTTTTTTAATCCACATATATATTTTTTATTTTTTTCTTTCCTGTATATATATTTTCTTCGAATTAATAAATAGCATTTAATCCTTTAATCATTTGTTCATTATTATTTTTATTATTCTGACGACACTTTGTTTATTTTAAAATGGTTCATTTTTCTGTGTTATGTTGTACGTAGTATATATTATGGTGGTTTTATCTGGTGTAGCTGTTGTCATGGCATTGAAAAGTTCTAACCAAACAGAGTGGTTTGCATACCCGATCTTTAACTAATAGGCTGTGGGTTTGAATTCTTCCGTGGGCATGGGTATTTGTGATTGGTGGTCTCGTGTGAGAACACCTTATTGGAGTCCTGAAGTGCTTGAAAAAGTTTCATGTTTGGTCTCTAGCGCCGGGTTTCTAGATATCATAAACAAATAAGTAAAAAGTAAATATTATTTTTTTAAAAAACAGTAATAAATTAAAATTGATAAAAATGAAAAAAAAAAAATTCTTAGCCCATCCACGTTATATACAAAAAGTCATTAGTAAACTTATAGAGGTTTACTAATGAGCTTTTGTAATTTTTAATTACAAAATTAAGTCATTAGTAAACCTTAGAGGTTTACTAATGACTTTTTTTGTGGATGTGAACCACATAAAAATATCAATTATATTCATAACGTGCTACTTTTATAGTAAATTAATCTCTCGCCTTACAACTCTTCGCTTTACGACGATTCGTTCATGAGACGATTTTCAATTATGACTTAATCCCATTTATAGGACGTTTCATTTTGTGTGTGTGAATTATGAACCTTTTATAACAAGTATTTAATTTATTGTTTTAAATAATGGCAGATAACATTTATAGTAAGGGTGCTGTTGATCGAAGTGAAAAGATGAAGCATAAATCTATTATGTTATATACTAAGATAAAAATTATTAAAATTGGTGACGATGGCCATTCGGACACTGAAATAGGCCACGGGCTAACCTTACCTCGCAATACTTTGTTACACTTGTTATAAACAAACTTCTTAGTGGAATAGTTGTACAGAGGTGACAATCTTACTGCTAAAATGGATAAAACGCTTAGAAGAGATTGGTGAAACTGGTTGGCGTGTTTCCCTAAGCCAAGCTATTCTGAATAACCTTTTGTATGCGAAACTTATTCTGATTATTTCCTCCTCGTAAGTGATATAAATGAAAGGTTTCTTTTCGTTATTTCCGCATATAAAACAGTGACTTCCTCAAAATATTTATAAATCATTACATAGATCTAAAAGTAAAGGGAAAAAAAAAAACACTTTATATATAAAGTGATTCGCTAGGAGACCATGGCCTAGAATCTAATGTATCGTATGACCCGGAGAATCCCCCACCCAAGTGAGTATATAAATAGACAATTTTAAATGAAGACAGAAATAAATTAGATGAGTTATTACATCAAGTACTAGGTGGATGTTTTCAGCACTGAGAATATACACCTAGTACTTGATGAAACTACTAACCGCTGAAAGATATCTGATCAACTCACACAAATAGTTTTTTCTTCATTCAATCTGATATGATTTTGCGAGTCCTTATATGTAAAGAATATTTCGGAATACCTTATTAACAAATGAATTGAATTTTTACTTACGTGAATTTGAACGTGTAATTCTGATTAAATTAGTACTTCTGATTGTAGATTCTGCTGTAGATTGTAGATACTTCTGTTTGTAACTATGGTATAATTAGGCTAAAAGTTATTTGTGAGTGCCAATATTATGTGGGGATTGAGAGTGTCTACGATAAAAAATATTAAATGTGAATTTTAAATAGTTGTACTTTTTATATTTTAATGAAGAGACGTTTTTCAAAGTTAACTGCAACCGGCCTTTCTCCCCACTCATCCAAGCATTTAAAAACGCAAGTGGCACCTAGTAAAAAATCCATTCAGCGTACAACTGGAAACGTTTCCGATCAGCTGCTTCCTCTCCCTGTTGTTAATTCCATATATCTGTATTATCTGAATTAGCTTCCTTTATCAATTCAATCTCAAGAATTTACAATTTTTATCTGTCATAAGACAACCATCAATATGTTTCTTTTCTCTTCTTGATCTCTTACCACCCACAATACTAAATGCTACTGGGTGTTAAGGACTTTTCCTTGTCAGAGAAGTCGTGAATAAGAATACTTCTGATGCCATTCACTACTACCCATTTCAGCCTTACAGATTATATTCAGACTTCCTTGCAGAAGATTATTTTCTATTTCTTAGAAATGTTTTCAGATGACTTTTCTTTAGCTACTTTTACACATAATTTGTGGTTGTTACATTTTCCCCTGTATTATATAAAGGAACATTCCTCCTTTATTTTCAGGAACTTTCGATCGTGATAATCTTCTCTTTTTTTTTTTTTTTTTTTGTCAAAACTGACTTAAACGTTTTGTGTCTTTCAAGAAGTTCTAAAATGTATATTTTTTCTATATTCTATAATTTACATTATAAGTCGGATTGAGAATAATGAGTTAATATTATTAAACCAAATTAAACCAAATATTAAACCAAACCAGCGCTCATAATAATGAGCGCTGGTTTGGTTTCCATATATATAATACTGTTTATGCCAGTAAATACAAAGCTAATCAGCTATAAAATAATTTAGAAAATTTATACATTGGAGATTGATATATTGCAAGGGAATATAATCTCTAAATGAAGAATATAATAATTTCTTGTTCGTTCATGTAAACGTCAAAGGAAGCCCCTGTTCACTTGAAGGTCACTTGTGTTATCATCATTCTGGATAAAAAAAAAAGAAAATAATAAATCAGATCTGAAAAGCAACTTTTGTTGCAAACTTATGATAATTTAATACACACTAGCCTGATATGTTTGATTTCAAAGAAAATAATAAATTACTGACTATGATCAGTAATTTATTATTGTGTCGCTTTAGTAGATGAAAAGGAAAGAAGAAAATTGGTCTATTCTGTAATACTTAGAGAACAGAAGTTACACGTCAGTGACCTACTTATATAGTTTCCATCATCGTCTTACTTTCGTTAGGAGGAATACGCAAATAGCTATTAAGTTTAGAAAAAAAGTATCCAGACAACACTCACACTTAATAATTTATTAAATATATTAATTTAGTACGTTCATTAATACTTACGTTCAAGAAAATAATTTTATCGGATTCAAGTTAATTCCGCAAACCTAAATTAAAAAAAAAAAACAATAATACCATTGATATGGCAGACGAGTTCGGAAGGACCGCTTTGATTTGAATTTGTAAAAATCATTATTATCTGTTACAATGTTTGATTATTCAAATTTATTTGAATAATCAAACATTGTAACAAACTCCAAACCTTAAACTGAAATAAAAAAACAAGAATGCAGTTATGTATTGTGCATGGAAACATGCGGACACTAATTAAAATCAAAATCTTGCAGTAGTATTGCTTTTTGTTTCTTTTTTTTTTGTTGTTGTTTTGAATTTCTATTAATCATATTTTTTTCATTTAGTTTTTGTTATGATGGGAGGAAAATCAATCGAAAGTTTTGTTTGTCTTAACAAGCTGGATGAGTATCGTTTGTTATATCAAAAAAAAGTAGATTTCTCAATACAGTTCCCAACCCTCTAGCTGCTACATTTTTGAAATATTTATTTGAAATATACTATTTTGCCATATTGGGATAGTAATAATTAACCTGGAATAATCGCGAAAATGTTCCTTTTTTTTTAATATTCATTTATTAATAATATTTAATTCTGTGTAAAATGGCCCTAGAAATTTTCATTTTATGACAATTGTAAACATTTGCACTACAATTAAAATGTTTACAATTTAATTGTAAACATTTTAATTGTAAAATGTAAAAACTATTCTTGGCGGCGTTGATTAATCGTTTTGTAACCAATGCTTAGCCGAAGCATTCTCTGTTTAATAACTTTCATTTGTAATAAATCGAATGAATATCTGTAGTTGTCTACCTCGCTTAATTTGCTGTTTTAAGGATACTTGTGACATAAGACTGAATGATAAATGCACGTAAACACAAGAAAGATATTTAATTAACCAAATATTTCGCCCTGGAAATAGCATACCATCTTCAGTGGGATTACAAGAACAGTTTTAAAAAATACAAGCTAGAATGCTAACAATAGATTGCTAAAAATAGAACACGCCGCGTGATGTTATATCACTAAGTATTAAGTATAAAACGGAACATTTTGAAGTAGAGACATGATTGAAAAAAAAATTAATGAGTAATCTTGATTAGACTTTCCCAGATTTTTGATATAGATATACAGTCATTAAGATTCAGGTTGGGACGATGTAGCAAGGCCTCCACGCTTTCCTTGAACAAACGTTCGAACCTATAACGGGATCTATGTAAGAGGCGAGTCCTGGACCAAAAGATGCTGTGGTCAGTTTCAATCCCGTGTTGAGCTAATCCAGACTCTTCAGGTTTGTTGTGAAGAATGGAGGATCGATGTTCTTGGATTCTTTTTTCAAGAGAACGTCCAGTCTGTCCAAAATAGGAAAGATCACAGTTGCAAGGAATTTGATAGACTCCAGGAAGAGATAAAGTTGAGCGTTTGTCTTTAGGAGAAGGAAAATGAGAAGACAATTTGTTGATAGGTGAATACGTAGTTGTTAAATCATATTTCTTTAAAATTCTTGCGATAGGTTCTGAAATACCGGAGATATAAGGAATAGGCACTCGACGTATTGAAACTTTGTTGTTTTGTGGAGGATTATAAGAATTGGGAAGATGTTGAGTACTTTTTTTAGAAAGCCATTGAGTTTCATGTGTTGTTGGAGAGTGGAAAGTTCTTTCTGTAGATAATCAAAAGTATAACAATTAGTTTTGTCTCTTCTGATGAGGAATTTTATAATCTGTTTTTTGACAAGGATGATGGGCTGATTCTTTAAGAATATAACGAACTGTGAAGGTTGGTTTCCTGTGTTGTAAGAATATTTGAAGGTGACCGGATGAGGAGAACGTCTAAAAAGGATAACTGGTTGTTTTCTTCTATTTCCATAGTAAACTTTATACGATGATGCATATTATTGATATTATTCCACTGATGCATTTAAATTCTTATGATATGAGCTGTTATATAGTGCATTTTATAATATTATATCGCGTTGTTTTAGCTGGTAATGTACTAAAAGAATCGGATGTCTTTGTTACCATATATTTATTGCTCCTTTCTCTCTCTCTATTCATATTCAAAAAGCCTTCTTAGCAGCTCACACGTGATATATTAATAAAAAAAATCTATTACCGTGTGTGTGTGTGTGTGTGTGTGTGTGTGTGTGTGTGTGTGTGTGTGTGTGTGTGTGTGTGTGTGTGTGTGTGTGTGTGTGTGTGTGTGCCTGCGCGTGCGCGTGTGCGTGAGTGCGTGCGTGCGTGTGTGTGTGTGTGGCAGATCTGCTTGTTTTGAGAAACAAAAATCCGAATTTGTTTGTTGTATGGAAAAAATCTAACTCTTTAGTTGACCGCCTAATATGCCTTTAAAAAAGGCTTAAACATTCATTTCGTCGTATTTTCATTCTACTAAAGGAGAAACTATTCCAGAGTAAGGTCTCATGTGGCATTGTACAATGGTTTCCATCATGTGGTTGAAGTTGTTTCTTATGATTTTGATATTATTTAGTAAATGAAAATAATTTATATTTAAAAAAATAACACAATTTAATTAAATGGTGTGATTCCATCTATTTTGAATATCCCAGTAGCTTACTGTACAGTACAGACATTAGTGTGGAATATGCATTGAAGTTCTGACATACTGAATCCTTCCAGTAAGTTTATGATGTGAGTGAAATGGACATTTATCCAGTTCGGTATATTTCTACAAGAAACATAAAAAGGAACGGAAGCCACATACAATGGTTTAGAAAAACAACAATTAGATAAACAAACAAATGTAAAACCTCATCACGTGATTTTCCCGCTTGATACTCAAACTAATTATATCAATATAACAGTAGAGACAGAGAGAGAGAGAGAGAGAGAGAGAGAGAGAGAGAGAGGAGTAGATAAAATGATAACATATGATCACTTCTTATTCTTCTTACCCGAAAGTTTGATCTGCACATTCACTGGTATTAACAACATCATTATTATTAAATATTACATAGTAAGAGTCTCTTTAAATATGCAATACATGAATACATTTCTTAAACGACTATACATGAATATCGAAATCTTATTCAGCATATTAATATATTATTAAAATAAATAATAATCACTATTTATGAATATTTTGTAAAATAATAATAATAAGTAATTTAAAATTCAACTAGTTTTAAAATATGTAGATTTTAACATAAATATTTTTTCAGTTCTTTTTCTAAAAAGCCTTTGATTCTTTATAATGTAAATAAGTTCAGTATGCCTCAAAATTTGTCATTCATTGCTGTCATCTCTCTCTCATAAAGTGTGTAGTTGTAGTAGTAGTAGTAACTCATATACATCCCATTGTGGCACTGCAACAGATTTCGAGTTCACATGTGATATGGTTTGCAACATATTAAAAATTACTATCTAAAGTGCCTGAGATTCTATATTCTATATTCTATATGCATCTCGATTCTATCTGATATTATTTATCTCTTATTTACACATTAAAAAAGGATGGCATTTTTATGTTGTAAGCCTATATTATCTTGTAATTATTGCATTTCGGTTGAATGCGAGTTTATTAAGCAAATGAATACATTAATTATTCCTCATAATTTATATGTGATACAAATTATGCGGAATAAGTAATGTACTCATTTTGCTTAATAAACTCGAATTCAACCGAAATGCAATAATTACAAGATAATATAACCCTACAACACAAAAATTCCATCCCTTTCTAAATGTATAAATAAGTGATAAATCATATCAGACAGAACCGAGATTGTCGACATTTTTGGCTTTAGCTTTCATAAATTTTCCTGTTTATGTTAGTGGAAGTAGATGAGAACGAGATAAATAAATGACAAAAAATCATTTAGTTCAATAACCAAAGGTTTGCAAATGGAAAAGTAGATCTCTCATGACATATTTTATCACACATTTTGAATGTTGTCATTGTTATTGTTGTTGCTCTTTCACCCCATGGTTACTGAAAAGGAGAGTTATATTCAAGAAAACGTTTTTAGCTGTAATGCTTGAAAATACTGGGAAATGGCTTTTAGCAATTTTCAGAATTAAGTAATATCAATGGAGATTTAATTAACTGAAAACAATAGAGATATTATTATTATTATTATTATTATTATTATTATTATTATTATTATTATTATTAGATAAAACTATTGTTATTAGGTAAAACTGATATTCTGGGAACAACCCACACTTATGCAGGAAGCACGGACACAACACAAAATATTTGAGGTGAAGCACTTATGCCACTACACAGTCATGTTAAAACATTACTACAGCCCAACCTATAGAGTAACCAGAACAACTTATCACATAACAAGACCACAGTCAACAAACTACATAACATATAACCATATGTCAGCATGGTTGTTATCTGTTTATGCATAAATAATACATATGTTAAAAATATCTAAAATTAAAAAAAAAAGTTTGTGAACCAAGAAGAGAGAGAGAGAGAGAGGGATAGAAAAAATTTCCTGTATATATTTTCTTTGAATTAATAAATAGCATTTAATCCTTTAGTCAATTATTCATTATTATTTTTATTATTCTGACGACACTTTGTTTATTTTAAAATGGTTCATTTTCTTGTATTACGTAGAACGTAGTATATATTATGGCGGTGGTTTTGTCTGGTGTAGCTGTTGTTTGGCATTGAGAAGTTCTAACCAAACAGAGTGGTTAGCGTATCCGACCTTCAACTAATAGGCCGTGGGTATGGGTTTTTGTGATTGGTGGTCTCGGTGTGAGAGCACCTTTCCACTTATTGGAGTCCTGAAGTGACTTGAAAAAAGTTCCATGTTTTGTCTCTAGAGCCGGGTTTCTGGACTTCATAAAAAATAAATATTAAATTTTAAAAAAATACGAAAATAAATATAAATTTGATAAAAATGGGAAACAAAAATTCTTCGCCCATCCACGGTACATATACTATAGGTTTACTAATATGTTTTTGTGGGTGTGAACCACATAAAAAATTAATTATATTCGTAGCGTGCTACTTTTACAGTACATTAATATCTCGCTTACATCTCTTCGCTTTACTAGAATCCGGTCATAAGACGATTTCAATTATGACTTAAGCTCATTTACAGGACGTTGCATTTTGTGTGTGTGTGTGTGTGTGTGTGTGTGTGTGTGTGTGTGTGTGTGTGTGTGTGTGTGTGTGTGTGTGTGTGTGTGTGTGTGTGTGTGTGTGTGTGTGTGTGTGTGTGTGTGTGTGCGTGCGTGCGCGTGCGTTTCACTGTGAATTATTATGCTTTTATAACAAGAATTTCATTTTATTGTTTTAAATAATGGCAGATACCATTTATAGTAAGGGTGCTGTTGATCAACGTGAAAAGACGATGCATAAACCTATTACGTTATATACTAAGATAAAAATTATTAAAATTGGCGACGATGGCCGATCGGACACTGAAATAGGCCACAGGTAAACCTTACCTCGCACTACTTTGTTACACTTGTTATAAACAAACTTCTTAGCGAAGTGTAAAAATGGTACACTTGTTGCTTCTACAGTTAACTGCAAAGGTGACAATCTTGCTGTCAAAATGGATAAAACTTTTAATAGTAGAGTTTGGTTGGCGTGTTTCCCTAAGCCAAGCTATTCTGAATAACTTTTCATATGCGAAAATTATTCTGAGTATTTCCTTTTCTTAATCAACATAAATGAATTTTTTTCTTTTCGTCATTTATGCACTTAAAACTGTGACTTCCTAAAAATATTATTAAACCATTACATGTGATTCGCTATGCGACCATGGCCTAGAATCTAACGTGTCGTATGACAGGGAACCCCACCCCCCAAGTGAGTATATGAGTAGACAATTCTAAATGAAGACAGAAATAACTTGCTTACGCTTTTGTATGCTAGTAATATATTTTTTTTTCTAATTCAGCAGTGAAAACATCCACCTAGTACTTATAAGAAAACTACTAACCGCTGAAAGATATCTGATCAACTCACGGAAATAATTTTTTCTTCATTCAATCTAACATGATTTTGCGAGTCCTTATATGTAAAGAATATTTCAGACTACCTTATTAACAAATGAACTGATTTTTTTCTTACGTGAATTTGAACGTGTAATTCTGATTAAAAGTACTTCTGATTGTAAATTCTTCTGTAGATTGCAGATACTTCTGTTTGTAATATGATATAATTAGGCTAAAAATTATTTGTGAGTACCAATATAAAGTAGGGATTGAGAGTGTCTACGGTAAAAAATATCAAATGTGAATTTTAAATAGTTGAACTTTTTATATTTTGCAGAAGAGACGTTTTTCAAAGTTAACTGCATCCAGCCTTTCTCTCCACTCATCGAAGCATTTAAAAACGCAAGTGGCACCTAGTAAAAAAGGTTTTCAGCGTACAACTGGAAACGTTTCCGATCAGCTGCTTCCTCTTCTTGTTGTTAATTCCATTTATCTGTATTCTCTGAATTAGCTTCCCTTATCAATTCAATCTCAAGAATTTACAATTTTTATCTGATCGTAGGACAACCATTAATTGTTTCTTTTCTTTTCTCTTCTTGATCTCTTACCACCCACAATATTCAATTCTACTGGGTGTTAAGGACATTTCCCTTGTCAGAGAAGTCGTGAATAAGAATGCTTTTGATGCCATTCACGCTACCCATTTCAGCCTTACAGATTATATTCAGACTTCCTTACAGAAGATTATTTTCTATTTCTTAGAAATGTTTTCAGATGAATTTTCTTTAGCTACTTTTACACATAATTTGTGCTTGTTACATTTTCCCCTGTATTATCTAAAGGCACATTCCTCCTTTATTTCCAGGAACTTTCGATCGTGATAATCTTCTCTTTTTTTTTTTTTTTTGTTAAAACTGACTCTTAAACTTTTTGTGTCTTTCAAGAAGTTTTAAAATTTATAATTTTTTTCTATATTCTATAGTTTATATTATAAGTCGGATTGAGAATAATGAGCGCTGGTTTGGTTTCCATATACATAATACTATTTATTCCAGTAAATACAAAGCTAATCAGCTATAAAGTAATTTAGAAATATACATTAGAGATTGATATACTGCAAGAGAATATAATCTATAAATGAAGAATATAATAATTTCTTGTTCGTCGATGTAACTGTCAAAGGAAGCCACTCTTCACTTGAAGGTCACTTGTGTTATCATCATTCTGGATAAAAAAAAAAAAAGAAAATTGTAAATCAGATCTGAAATGCAACTTTTGTTGCAAACTTATGATAATTTTAAGACACACTAGCATGGTATGTTTGATTTCAAATAAAAGAATAAATTAATAACTGTGATCTGTGTCGCTCTAGTAGATCAAAAGGAAAGAAGAAAATTGGTCTATTCTGTAATGCTTAGAGAACAGAAGTTAGACATCAGTGACCTACTTATATAGTTTCCATCATCGTCTTACTTTCTTTAGGAGGAATATGCAAATAGCTATTAATTTTAGAAAAAAAAGTATCCACATAACACTCGCATTTAATAATTTATTAAATATATCCATTTAATAAGTTAATTAATACTTACGTACAAGAAAAAAAATTACGATTCACAAGGAGGTTTGTAAAACGCACATTTTATTAGATCCAAGTTAATTTCGCAAAGCTAAATTTAAAAAATAATCTAAGTTAAAATAAATTATGAATTTTAAATTAAAATGAATTACTTTAAATGAAATAAATTATTACCTTCTAAATTAAAAAAAAGTTTAAATAAATTACTAAACTTTTATCTATGTCATATCAGTAAAGTTACTAACTTTAGCACATATCAGTTCAAACAGGAACTAATTCCTGAAATTGCGATTATAAGGTCATAACTCAAATAAAGTGCAGCTAAAGTCACTAACAAAACTTAGTTTGATTGCAGTTGGTTATTCCTAACTAATTCTTGAGGGGAAACATATTGAATAGATGTATGAACAGTTCACAGTATAATCATGCGCTATAATTAATATTAAAAGACATAATTTCTCTCTATCCAGTTATAAGAAATTTTTTAATTGTACTGTTGCTAAGTTGCATGAATTTAAATAACAATAATATCATTGATATGGGAAACGAGTTCGGAAGGACCGCTTTCATTTGAATTTGTAAAAATCATTATTATCTGTTACAATGATACCAAATTGCTTTGAATAATCAACTCCAAACATTAAACTGAAATAAAATAAAAAAAATGCAGTTATGTATTGTCGGTGAAAATATACGGACACTAAATAAAATCAAAATCCTACAGTTGAATCTTTATTTTTCTTTTCTTTTTTTTTTCTTAATTTTTTTTTGTTTTAATTTTTATTAATCATATTTTTTTCATTTAGTTTTTGTTATGATGGGAGGAAAAGCAATCCAAAGTTTTGTTTGTTTTAACAAGCTGAATGAGTATCGTTTGTTGTATCAAAAAAAAAAAAAAAAGGTAGAGTTCTCAATACAGTTCCCAACCATCTAGCTGCTTTATTTTTGAAATGGTTATTTGAAATATACTATTTTACCATATTAGAGTAGTAATGATGCACCTGGAATAATCACGAAAATATTCTTTTTTTTTATATTCATTTATTAATTATATTTAATTCTGTGTAAAATGGCCCAAGATATTTGTAATTTATGAAAATTGTAAACATTTGCTCTACTGTAAAAAAAAAAATCATGGCAGCGTTCATTAATCGTTTTGTAACAAATGCTTAGCCGAAACATTATCTGTTTAATAAGTTTCATTTGTAATAAATCGAAGGAATATCTGTAGTTGTCTACCTCGTTTAATACTTCGTAGGCTATAAATTTGTCACTCGCGTGACAAATACACCAGGAATCATTACGATAGCATATCGAGTTATTAAGTAATATTGTATTATTAATTTCTGTGATATTCCAATAGTTACAGGTAACAAAGAAAGTTTTATTCTTTCGTTTTATTGATTTGTTTGATGAGAATCATTGCAATTGTTTACACGCTAATGATTCTTGAAAACTTTCAGGGCACTGGATCTCTGTCATGCATTCTCCATCTTTCCATTTATTCTTCCTTTCTTCAAAAATAACACTTAAATTCTTACAATTTGCATACCAAATAAAAAAATGTATATCTGTGTAAAAATGTGGAACGAGTTGTTTCCTATCGTAAAGCTACTTATTCACACGTCTCACTCAAATCTACTTATAAATTAAAGATCAGATTCCCACCTTCAGAGAAATATCTTTTTCTTTTCGAAAGATCTGAGAAATATCTCGATATGTAAGGTATTTTAGACTGTTGGTGTGGTCATTTTTATAATAAAGAGCATTTTGGGGAATTTATTAAAACTTTATTTTTGAATGGATTCACTCCTACTAGACCAAGGCCATCGGCAGATATTAATATTTTTTTTTTAATTCCACACTAATTTTGTCTTTCATCCCAATGATCATCTACTTTTTGTGCAGCTTCTTTGACTTTAAGTAGCTGCACATGTTTAATCATTTTGTAACCACCTTTACTTCTTCACGACGACAAAACAAAATATACTAAATCTGATATCGAGGAGCCTAGCACTTGTTCCATTTATAACCAGCCTTTTCAATTATGTCTGTATTGACAGACATAATTATAATTACACCACGTTTTATATATTCATGTGTGTTAAACAGCTGAATGTATGAAATAAACTATGCATACAGAGCTATGTTTCCAATATCGAAGTAATGTCAGTCCTACTGCTGCTGCTGTTCTAGGCGTAAGAGTGACTATTCTTTGAATATCTTATTACTGCATATCGTAATCATCCAGGTTCTTTTAAAAATGCATATGGCTCATGAACCGATCGATCATAAAAACAAATGTTCTACGCGAATTTATTTCAAACTGAGAAGAGGATGTCCCATTGGTCAGATTTTATGTCTAGTCATTGCAATGACTTACGATTTGAAAGATGAATCTGGCTGGCGAAATCCTAATACAAATAACAAATAAAAGCGAACGTACTTGACACTAAGCAGAGTTAATCATCTTTTAAGTGCTGCAATACCAAGCAACTCCGGTGCTTGGTAGTTTATGTTTTCCTAAGCTCTCTGGTCATTTTCGAAAAAACACAGATTTTCAAGTACATTCCGCAATGTAAGAATAAGATATATTTATAACTTGTTGTTGAAATAGTAAGAACATTTTACAACATCATAAATAAAGAATTAGAACGAAAATGACTATACAGTGATATGGAATGGAATTTACGTACGATAATACTTTTGACTGATTTTAAGAAAGAAATATCGCTGTTGAATATGTTGGTTATTCTATGATGAACAATACTGGAAATGCATCTCCGATATATTACTGGCCTAGAAGTTAGATAGTGACAAAATGACCAGCTGAACACATGAGGAGAGAAACAAATAGGTTAAGCGCAAGTTAAATAACATAAATGCTAACAGTAACCATATTTATCTTTGAACTTTATTGATTAAATAAACCAGATCAATGTGTGGACATCACTTATCGATGTATGTCCTGCAGTCGTTAACACACAAATTAGTTGAATATTTTTGAATTATTCTTCTATTATGTACGGTGATAAATGTGTATCACCATAATTGTTTTTAATATGCAAATGAATAAATAATAAGATCTTACCCGGTTTGCCTGTACGGAAAGTTCAACTGTTTGTTCAGCAGTAAGATTATACAGAGTTTGGCGTTGCTCCATCACCCAGTCTATGTATCTTCTTTTAACCTTTAAAAAGAAACTTATTTACGTAATAAAGCAAAACAGAAATGCATAATTATGCTTTAATTTATGATATCCATTCAGAAGAATGACTATATAGTTAAGCAATAATATAACTTAAAATATTCCCAATTCATATAGTGCCGAAATACCATCGCGGTCATGAACTGTTTCTTTTATGAATATGTCATATGCACTACCCCAGATTTTTCCCTTGAAAGCTATTTTGTCTATGGAAGTACTTTCCAGTGTTCAGAAAAAACTTACCGATCTCATGACAGAGATCTATTTTACAATGGTAATCATAAATAAAGAGTAAGGGCATCCGTACCGTATTCTATATATATATTTTTTTTTTGATTTTTATAAATCTAAATTTCTATTCATCTAAAGCAATACTTCGAGGTTAAAATGCCATCTATTCATGAATTATTACATTTTAATTATTTTAATCCAACAATGTGCTGAGTTTTATTATTTGCCTCACCAATATTATTCGTGAAAAAAAAATACACGTCTTCGTATTTCTTAACTTCTTCTAAAGCCTGTCCTATTCACTTACATATAATATCGTGAGTGGAAATGTGAAGATCATTACCTCGTTAAGAGTATCACAGCGGCAATCCTCATAAATATCCGCACTGCAGAAGAATTCGACCATATCCTTTACACCGTTACAGGTTGGCACTTCAACTTCAGCCATGCATTCTGCATATAATTTTAACGCCTAGAAAAGATAAAATGGCTAAATATTAAAATAATGAACAATAAATGATAATAACAAATATATTACTTATTAATTTAATAAAAACAATTTTATTCAGTCTTTATTAATTACTTCGTTCTCAAGAGACGCTGAACTTCCGAAGAAATATTTGGGACAATTAACTTTGCTGAATAAGTATTCAGCAAAATATTACTAAATCTTACTGTTATATTACCCATATGTTAACTATTAAACTGAATTTGGACGTTCTAAGCCTGTTTCGAAAAAGAAGTAAAATTAAAGATTATCAACACCAATCATGACGATGGACGGTTACATAACTGAAGACTCAAAGGCTTTATGTTTTTTTTTTTATATTATTATTGCTGTTATTAATGAAAATGTCTTATTCCATAAGTCATACGACGTACGAGTAGACCGTGCAAGTGACATGAGCTCCAAGCAAATTACATTTAATAGATCGCCTCTCTTGCTTAATGTGCTCCACCTTTTTCCAGTGAAGTCACATAAAACTAATTGACTTAGAGCATTTTTCCATATTTTAAACATTACATTGTTGGGCCAAGGTACATTTTCAAGTACGAATGCGACAGCAAAACATGAGTTCACTGAATCTTCATAGTAACTTGCGTGCTGTGGGAGAATTTTTTTTTTTTTTTTGTCTTTTGTTTAAGGAGGAAAAAGGCAACAGTACCCTAGTGTGAAACCACGCGATCAACTTTCAGTATTTTTTTTAATAATTCCTCAGGCATAAACAAAAGAGACGAGAAAATGGGAGTAACTAAAAATGAAATAAAATAAGCAAAATATCATAATTATGATGTGAAATAAAGCGAAAACAAGAGAATGTATAAAGTAAGGTGGGTATAATGAGAATGATATAACAAAAGGTAGTTTGCAATTTTACAAATGATAATTCTAATTCTATGATTAGATAAATAATAAATAGGAAGGACAGAGGGTTGTTCAAAGGTAATCTGTGCTTTTTAAGCAGGAATACGCTTCTTTAAAAGGAGTGGAATTAATAAATTGCATTGATGTTGTTTAGCGTTTTTTTTTTATCAATAGATCTGATCTTCGTAATTGCGGTTTTCTACACAAATCGGCCACCGAATTGTCATCCGCAATAAAGCATTAATTGAATTCCGAAAGATCCTTTGATTTTTTCTCACTGTGATCAACACTACTGATGATTGTTGACCAGCAGCATTTTTAAACACTTGCCTAGAACACGTGATGAATCACTTGACCAAGCATTTTACATATACGCTGCCTAAGTAATGTTTACGTACATCTGCAAAATGTTTTCTCTCTGGCTGTGGCCACAATTTTGTAACACAGCAGAGCTGATTGGTTTCTCAAAAGATCAATTATCCCAAGTGTTTAATCAGTGAGAACATAGCCTATTTTGCTTGACTTTCAGGCATAACTGTGATCCTAAGATAGTCTAGCAAGGAACGAGATCGCCGTCGGCTGAGACTTGTACGGACAAACTAAACTTCCTGTGTGTAGCGTTTGACCGAAGCATTTAATGAAGACTGTTACTGACCCATATGTCAACGAACTATATGCAGGAAATTGAAGAGGATCGATATTGGCAGTTGCATGCCTATTAAAAGTTTCTAATTCAAATACATAAGCCATCCGAGTCAGTTAGCGACTGGTAAGGATATTTGTAAAGTGGTTCGCATAATATTTGCTTCTGTTCCATTAATTGTGTTAATACAGCTCCCACAGTTCTTCATTTAATATTCTGTAATAGTTGTCCGCATTCTAGGTTGTTCAATAACCTGTTGAACAATACAGATGGAAAAGCTCTCTCTCTCTCTCTCTCTCTCTCACACACACACACACACACACACACACACACACACACACACACACACACACACACACACACACACACACACACACACACACACACACACGCACGCACGCACGCACACACACACACACATACACACAAGCTGTGGGTATGTATGTCTAAGTGCTTGGTTATGTAAAATGTTGCGATTAGTTTTAAATGTGTTATACAAAATGTGTTTTCTCTGTTGTTACGATAATAGTTATTTAAATAATTTCTTAGTAATTATCAAAATGCAGTGTTTCCGATATTTTATCTACAGAATTTCATCTATAATCATGAAGGGTTCGGCTATTGATTAGTGCATTTTAAACCGTTAAAACAATTAACTGTTTATTATGCAGTTCTTCTATGGACTTTTTTTATAATTTTCATAGACTGCCTGTGGTGTTTCACAAATTCTAACATATTATTTTCTAAACCTTCTTTGGCAAGTTTCCTACTTAGTGATCTTAAAACAAATATGACCATGTAGACCTCGCTGTATTTAAGAGATAAATATTGTGATTTAGGACTAAGAGATTGAGGTACACGTCTACTGTAATTTCTCCCTGAAATCTTTATTTTATTGATAGCATCATTCAGCAACAACGGGCAGCTAATCTCCACCCATCATTTAGCAACGATGGGTCGAGATTAGCCGCCCACAGATCTCCAAGAAGTTAGGGGTAAAGACCTCTGCTACTCCATTTCGGAATTAAATATCATTCATTAAGAATTTTAGCAGTAACATGAAGTTTAGTATGTGGCGTTTATGAAATTTAAGGTCGAAGTATATAAAAAGGATGTATTTAGCTTTTGCAGTGAAAATTTCCATGCATTAGTTATGTGTGATTATTATGCACCTTAACTTCACTGCAGAGCGCAAGATTGTTAGTTCTTTATAATCAACATTTGCGTTTAGAGTTGTTTATTAGTGTGTGTAAATATTGATAGCAGAATGTGGTTTTCTTGAAACCATATTGCTTTTCAGATATGATTGTATTCTTTCCATCTCATTAGGATTGGATTTTATCTTCTTCAGTGATGATTTTCCCATTCTTATTTTCTATGTATATATATATATATATATATATATATATATATATATATATTTATATATAATATATATACGACTGAGTGGCCACTTTTGTAGGGATAATGAACAATAATTACACTTTTCTCCTGCTAGGTTGAAGGAGGAAATAATTCAGCAAACTCACTTTTTTATAAAAAGTATCAGCTTTCTATTCTAGATGGCGCCACAGTCATTTTCTTTCTAACGGAATAAACAAATATTGGGTCTTCGTCGTGCCTACTTAAATGGGAAAATAGAGATGGAGAGAAAGAGAGTGGAGTAGAGAATATCCATGAATGATGTGCTCAAATGATGATAACTAGTTGTATAGTTGTTGTTTTTTTTTTAGTTTTCTTGATTTGTGAAAACTAGTTAACGATTAAAATTAGTCAATATTCTGGTTGTCAGAGAGCGTATCTATTCTCTAGCCAACATGCTCCTATTTAAATTTAAAACTGAAACAACTAAGGTTATGAAGCTCTGGCAAATGTCTATAAATTGCATGTGTTATGCTGGAAGTTTTTATTGTTTTCTGGCATAAAAAGCCCTGGTTTCCTGACGAAAAAAACCTTCCACCTCTGTGATTGAGAGAATTTTAGCAATACCCAACCCACTTAAAAAAAAAACAAAATGGAAATCTTGCTTTTCCTTATTAAGTAGTATAATTTAAGAACTCAGAGCCTCAGGTTCTATTATGAATTTATACAGCTAAAATTACTTTACGAAGGTAAGTCATGATATTTACTATTTCAATATTTATTGATTTATCTTAAAAATTTGCGATTTGGACAGAGAAGAGGATGCGTTTTTATATAGGTCGAATTACTCATCAGGAAAATCTAGACGTGCAAATTAGAACTTTAATTACTATCATTATTATTTCATAAAAGCTAACCCAAGCTTCAAAGTAAGTGGGGTTAATTCACCTCATTCATCCACACGTAAATCTCATAATCAAAGACTGCAAATTATGATGAAAAACTGTTAGTACGGTGTATAATAATAACGATGATACAGATATTAAAAAAAGCACACGAATTTGGATCCAATGAAAAAAATACTGAAAAGAAATAATGTACATTATACTGCGTACAGTATAATGTACAGAGCATCAAGTGTAATATGCATTAATTGTAAATATATCAATAGTCTGTATAATGAAAATAGAAAAATTGTTATTTTATACATAATGTGTAAGCATGAAAAAAATGTCTGTAATAATAATCTGTAATAATCATATGTATGTGATTTATCTAAAACATCATATTATTATTATTATTATTATTATTATTATTATCCATTATTCAAAACTCTAGGGTAATATTCATTGTTAATATTACAAGAACACGTGCTCTAAATATAGATGCAAAAAAGTATTATTATCAAAATTTTAATTGAAATACAATGTAGAATATGAATCACATATGCAGCACTTAGTGCTGAATTTTGAAAAAATTACAAGCTGGAATGTCTCTAAATAGGATTATTGTAATTGTTGTAAATATTTTAGAAATCAATAATTTTTTTTCTTTTTTAATATTATATGACACCTACTTGGAGTCCGAGAAATCAACGCAAGTCACTCTCTACACATTATGCACTATATCACTGCAAACTTCATCCGTACTACATCAACTATTACTTACTTCACTGCATTCGCGCATTGTGTGTGCGTGTGTGTGTGTGTGTGTGTGTGGGTTTGGGTGTGGTTCGTTCTCTGTATGCGAAAATAAACTGTTGCCCTCCTTTGACTGACTGAATATCAATGGTATGAATGTTCGGGAAAATAGTTTTCAGATCGGTTGTCATTAATCTTTGTAAATTCACACATTAATTCTGTATGTGTGAAGTATCATAAATAATTTCATCTGCTGGGGTGAATTTCCCGATTTATGTATCGCTCTGGATCTCAGTAATAGTGTACTGTAAAGCTGAAAACCCAAAACTTAAATAATTTTTTTATTAAATAATCATTTTTGTCATGTGTTTGAAATTTCTATGAGTGTTTAGATGATTTAGCAAATACAGGTAATTTAATTTCAAATAAATGATAAATTTTAATTAAATTATGAGGATACCACGCATTTTGAGGTCACCCATTGGTTTAGTTATGAGTACGGACAGGTTAGTTTAAAAAACCTCCTTCCTGCACATTTATGTTAGGTGGAAAGGTGAATTTCTACAAAAAAAAAAAAAAAATAGAAAACTAGAATTGGAAGACGTAAAAAATGGACCACAAAACGAAAAACGCATAAAAACAAGTCAGACACATTACTTAGCTTTCATATTTACCTCTCAAAGTTCAACCATACAAACATAGTGGGAAAAAAGGGAGGGAGAGAGAGAGGGGGGGGAATAATCGGTATGGCCAGTTATTATTCTCGCTTTAATAAGAAATAAACAAAGAATAATTTCACCAGAGCTAATAATATAATTCAAATCAAATTATTACATAGACAGAAAGCGAGATTATCTTCAACCATACAAAACAAACAAATAAATAAAATAAAATAAAATAAAACGATCGTGTCTTAGCAGGCAGTAATATTTAAGCAACTTCCAGTAACTTGCAGACGGAGAAACTGGTAATAATTTTTGTACCAAATAGCTATTGATGTATACTGTAGTGCGATAAATCGTTAAATTTTCTACAACAGAGGATAGTCTCTCAGTACGATATACCTATCTATATACTCCAGCAAATTATGAAATATCTACTTAAATCGAAACCACACCCTCATCAACATTTATAAGTCATTATTACTTGTAATCCATATCTATACATTTATAATCTTGGCGATCTCTCTTGATTCTTTCTGCTGTATATTGAAAACGACTGTACTGCAATGTGAAATTTTGATCAACACTAAAAATATTCATCCATGTTTTATACCGGGTAACCAAATTATTTGCCTTTTGAAACTCTTAAAAGTTACAAAAGTGATCAAAAGCTAAAGAAAATATATATCTTTGACTAGAGTTGGCGGAATAGCACTATTTAAAATTTGCAGACATTTCAGAAGGCTGTATTTGCATAAAAGTTTTACTGGCCTGACAAATAATTCGAATTTCGGTTCTCATCCGAGATTTTACGAAACTCATAGTACCACGATATCTCATTAAAAAACTCATGCGATCTACTAAAGGTGATGCTTAGTCGTTGCGAAAAGAATAATTAAAAGAAAAGTCAAAATGGGTGCTGCCATTCGGATTTTAATAGGCTACGATGCCAGCTAAAAATCATTCACATTAATTAATTCATTCATTCATTCCATTGTGCTTGTAAACCTTCAGCACCGTTACACGTGATCCTTATTAGGGAGAGTTCTACTGATATTTGCAGCAACTCATCTAAAAATGCAACTATCTGGTTGGTTATGTAATCGGAATAGTAGAGTCGTTTGCTGCGGCAGTCGTTCTCTTAATGCCTGTTACTACATTTAATCCCTAATATGCCAATAGTGAGATTTGAGATTTTTCAGTTATGCAAGAGATCTCGGTGACTAATGAAGCCGCTGATAGAAGTTATGCTAATAAATAATGAAGAATAGTGACGATTGTCAAAATGTTTTTCTTGTTGCTTTATTGTGTTTAAGATTTGATGTGTTATTACACATAAAACATTACCCGTCACGTGCGCAATGTGTTCTAGTCAACTATTTAAGAATGCTGCTAGTCAGTAACTGTCAATCATTTTGGCATCCGAGCTGACTGATTTCTCAAAGGATGAGATATTTCTTGTGTTTCATCAGTGAAAAAATAATCCGCATTACTTGACTAAGAGATGTAATGTGGTCCTATAAGAGTCTGTCAGGAACGAGGACTCTGTTGTTCAAAACACTCGTGCATAACTTCCTCTGTGTAACAGTTGACCGAAGCAATTAATGAAGGCTGTTCCCAACCTATATCGCGCTGAACTATGCGCAGTGAATTGAAGAGGATCGGTATCGGTGGTCGCCTGCCTATACATAAAATAAGTTTAAAATAAGTAAAGAAAAGTTTATTATTCAGTGATGACTGGTGTGTGCACATGCTTTTAGCCTGAAATATTGCAAATAGTTTATCATTTTTAAATTTAAAATTGCATTCTTCCCTATCATTTTGTTATTATAAGGTAGAATATCAACACAACTCTCTTCAGAAACCATAAGATAGATCCATAGTTTAATTTTGTCAAATAATCTCCAATACTGGCCATAAGTCCCCTTGTTGACCAGCTGAACAGCGAAACTATGCCTGCCATCCTATCAATAAGCTGTGAGTTGGAATCCCACAACTTACATCGGTTTTTGTGAATGCCTTTAGGCGTGGATAGATTACATCAGTTGCTGAGACACTCCCTGTTTATTGGAGGCCCGAAGTGACCTAGAGTAGTTCCACGTTTGATCCTGGATTATCTAATTCTTTGTCTACTTTATTCAGACTAATGCAGTATATGTTATAATATTTAGGGGATAGAATCCACAAAAAATAATAATAGTTTTTTTTTTTTAAGTTAAGGGATATTACATCCCATATTGTTTCTTAGCCGAATGAGAAACTCAAAGAGTTTCATGCCAAATATAGAAACTATATAAAGTTCGGCGATTCTGAGCGTAAGCAAAATACCTGGATAGTGCAGCAACTGACCCTTTAGGTAGTGCAAGCTGAGGCAACTCATACCAAGGGTGGAGCAAGCTCCGATCACAATCTCAATGTGACCTTACCTCCTAGGAGCCAAGTTCACATTATGGGTAAATATCAAGAATAGTGATCGGAGCTTGCGGCTATGAGCTGCCTCAGCTTGCACTACTTAAAGGGTCAGTTGCTGCACTATCCAGGTATTGCTTACGCTTGGAATCGTCGAACTTTATATAGTTTCTATATTCGGCATGAAACTCTTTGAATTTCTCATTCGGCTAAGAAACAATATGGGATGTAATATCGCTTAACTTAAATAAGTTCATGTCGCCGAATTGAAGCCTTTGGCTCTTCATATATTAGTAATAATAATAGTGATTTCTAATTTGAAGGTATTTTAAAATATGTAGCTTTTAATCTAAATATTACAGATTTGTACTCCTAAGAGCATTTTGATTATTCATGATATGTGTTGTTCTGAATATAATTTTTTTTTCAAAATTTCACATATAATGATGCGATTTCTCTCTCTCTCTCTCTCTCTCTCTCCTAACTTATTGCAGTGTCCTGAATTCACCAAGTGAGAATATGCATAATATAAATCTGAATGTATCCCTGCAACATACTACAACTTCACGTATAGTGAATGATCAAAACTAGGCATTAGAGCTTAGCCAAAGTGCTTGAGAGCAGGGAATTTTGATACAAATTCTAACACAATCAATTTAATTTTTGGCATATCCTGGAAGAAGCGTCTTAGGGAGGTTTTTTTTTTTTTTTTTTTTTTTTTTTTACTAATACAGTAAACCATAAAGTGCTAGTGTACAAAGATTAGTTCTTATTCTTTACATAAATCTCGGAATTGTGGCATACGAAATATTAGTTAAAATTATTGATGTAATTGATACCGGGATAAGAGTATAGGAAAAAAAAAAACACTCGCATTCGGTTGAAGTGCAATAATTGCAATATAACAATATAACTGCAATAATTGCATAATTGATAATTAATAAACTATAATTACCATTATAAGCACTGATATACTGATTTGTTCTACAAAAATGGAATCGCTTTCAAATAATAATAATAATAATAATAATAATAAATTTCTGTGCATAATATTTTATTTTCGAAATAAAATACCAAATACATTTATAAAGAGAGCGCATCGCTGTTCTGCTAGGGAACTCTTTATTTCATAACAATGGGCGTATACCGAAACTGGAGCGAAAGAAGTATGAATATAAATGAAGGGTTTCATATTCATTCATTCATTATTCATCACATTAACCCTTCATTCCTATTTAACAGTGACATCAATTGGAATTTCGTACTTGCGATCCATTAAACATGTTTGCATGAATACATCTGTGACAGGAAAGAAAGCGTTTCACAGAACTTTGCAACTAACTTGAATTAAAAAGTGAAGTAGTAGTAAGATGTTTCTAGTAATTTAGATTAACCATATTTTTTATATATTTATTCTTTAGCACAGACGAGTTCTTATACTTTTCGATTGAATTTAAAATTCCACACAGCATATTAAACTTCTTATACCTTTCTATTACGTTTACACGGTGGATTATTTCATTCAAATTTATGATCTGTCTTCATTTGAGAGAATTTTGAAATTTTATGAGAAAGTATTAAATACATACTTAAATATAAAGAGCCAATAGCCTTCATTTCGGCGATATAAACATTATTTAAATTAAGGGGATATTAAATCCCACATTATTTTAAAACCGAATAAGATTTCCGAATTAATTTCGGTTCTCATGCGCGATTTTACGAAAATCATAGTACCACGTTATCTCATTAAAAAACTCATGTGATCTACTAAAGGTGATGCTTAGTCGTTGCGAAAAGAATAATTAAAAGAAAAGGATCAAAACGGGTGCTACCATTCGGATTTTAATATGCTACGATGCCAGCTAAAAATCTTTCGCATTAATTAATTAATTCATTCATTCATTCCATTGCGCTGGTAAACCTTCAGCACGTGATCATTATTAGAGAGATTTATACTGGTAATACTAGTATTTGCAACAATTCATCTAAAAATACAACTAGCTGGTTAGTTATGTAATCCGAATAGTAGAGTCATTTGCTGCGGCAGTCGTTCTCTTAATGCCTGTTACTACATTTAATCTAATATGCCAATAATGAGATTCTTCAGTTATGCAAGATTTCTCGGTGACTAATGAAGCCGCTGATAGAAGTTATGCTAATAAATAATGAAGAATAGTGATGATTGTCAAAATGTTTTTCTTGTTGCTCTGTTGTTTTTAAGACTTGATGTGTTATTACACATAAAACATTAACCGTCACGTGCACAACGTGTTCTAGGCAACGATTTAAGAATGCTGCTAGTCAGTAACTGTCAATCATTTTGAACAGAAATGGGAAAAACAAAACAGAACTCTCTTCAGAAACCATAAGATAAATCCATAGTGTAATTATGTCAAATAATCTCCAATACTGGCCATAAATCCCCTTGTTGACCAGCAGCTCATTTCGCAATCATTTTTGAACTGAGCTGTTACCTTCTTATATGTGCTTAGGTAACATTCGATTGCAAGTTTGCACATAGTCGAAAAGGCCTGTCTCGATAATTGTTAAAGTGACTGATCTTTCGACATCATAACTTGAGATTTCGGACAATATGGATATGTTTCTTCTTTAAGATAATTTAAGGAGTATACATAACTTTTTAGATACTGAAATATGAGAAGCCAGTGCAGGACTTCATTACTACATTGGTGTCCAACACCTAATAGCGAATACTATTTTCAAGATTACAACCCCAAATTCTGACGACTCAGCTGTGTAAATTTTTATTACTGACGATTTCGAATAGACGTAGGTACACATAGTCTAGACCAGGGGTGGGCAACCCCATGTCGACTAATGGACAAAACCATTATGACAGACGGTTTTTTAAAAAAGTTCGAATTAAATTGACTGTTCTATTTTATTTGTATTTGAATTTATATTTTTGGTATATTTAATTGGTAAAATCTAATTTTCTTAATTTGATAATTTTCGGCAACTGCACTGCCTCGAGCAAATTGCTTTCATACATGACAAAGAATATTTTGTAGCGAAGTCTGGCTTAAGTGTTTTTCAGCAAGTGTAGGCCGGTAACTGTGCATCCTTTGAGTACTATTGCAAACATTTCTGCATTGTGCAACTTTAAGTGTTTAAATAAATTTTATTTCAAATCCCTAATATGGATAAGTGGATAATTCGAAAACAAAATAATTCAGAAGATGTTCGTGAAAATTCAAAAAAGTAAAGACAGTTTGAATGATTCCAGAATTGCTGCCGAAAAGAGAATATCACCTGTCTGGAAAAAACGTGAAAAGAATATGTAACCAAAGTTGGGAGTTGCAATTTGCTGTGATTCAAGTAAATAATGAACCACTGTTATTTGGTGTAAAGTATTTTTAGTGATACAAAAAAAACATACAACTTTAAGCAACACTTTAACAATTTTCTCAGCAAATTTGATGTAAAATATCACGTTGAAAGCCAGAACCGGTTTAATGAAATTAGCAGACTGAAAGCACAACTTCATGATTCAAAACTAAAAGATAAGATTTTTTAAAATGAAAATAATTTAAATTAAATTTAGACAATTTAAGAACAATTGTCTAATTTTAAAATTAGACAATTGTTCTTAAAATTAAACTATTAATTTTAAGAACAATTGTCTGCAAAATGCTAGAGTTAGCGAAAGACATGAAAAATCATTTGCTTGAATAAATAAAAGAGTGGATTTTTCTTTAGCACCAGATGAATTAACAGATGTCAGTGGCACTGAGCAGTTGATAGTTTCAGTTCCATATGTGACTTCAGTTGTTCAAGTTAGGGAAAAAATGCTTGGCATTTGTGGATTACAAGATAGAACATGTGGAAAACAAAACTTTGAAAATTTTATCGATGTGTTCCAAACATAATCTAGATTTAAAACAAAAATCGGTTTCGGTCACACCCGACAGTGCTCCCGCATGATTGTGGTGAATTTATGATTTATTTCTCATTTGAAGCAGCATTTAAACGAAAACTATGTCAAGTCCACGATGCCATCTTTCCATTGCATTCTACATCAGGAAACGTTATGAGCTCAGATGTTTAAAAGTGGTGAATTAAACAATATACTGGACGTTGTTGTAAAAATTGTGAATCATATTCACCGAAGGCGACGCTCTTTCACTCATCGACAGTTTGTTGATTAACACTATTCTGACAAATGAGAGTCTTCCAAATTTAAAGATAGCAATTTCAACTTTAAGCAATCATTTTCCATGTTGAGATCTACATGAGTATGCGAGACAACATTTTTTATGTTAGAGATCCTGAAATCTAGATACAAATCTCGGCTGACATAAATTTAGTGGCAGAGCTAAGATGTTCAATGAGCACAGATATTAATCCAAATTTCGTGAAACTTGTTGATGAAAAACTCAGTCAATTACCACATTGAAATTAAGTAAAAATGCAATTATTTTTATTAAACTAACACATTTCATTTATTTTATATACTCGCTTTCATAAGGTACATTGGTCTTCACTATGAAAATTAAGTTTCCCCACCCTCGGTGTAGACGTCGTCTGGCGTGATATGTCCTACTGTGATTAGTCTTGAACGTTTGGGAGGTGTTAGGTGAAAATAATGCTGCTGCTACTGCTACTACTACTACTGATACTTTTTGCTCTCCAGCAAAAAGGCTGCGGGTTCGAATCCTGTGGTGGATATGGATGTTTGTTTTTATCTGTGGAAATACTAGTGGTGGTGGGCAGTAGAATGGCATTGGTGTAGATTATGGCAGTTGCTGTTCTTTGTAGTTTGTGGAGAGAGGTAGAGAGAGCTGTAGAGTAGGTTTCTTCCCTCTATGAGTCTTTGGATTCCTTGGAGGTGTCACGTAATAATAAAAACAATAATTTTTTATATGATAATATTTTTATTGATCTGCTAAAATATTTATACATACAATAAACATCTTGAGTGACATTGCAACTTATAGTTTTACAGAATTCAGCATAATATGCTACATTTTTCACATTGGATTTCAATTAAAATTTTTTAAAAATAATTTTTGCCTCTGTATTATGTATTTACAACACATGGTCTTCTAATATTTACAATAAAGATTATACAGAATTTTTAATATAGAATATACATAATAATAATAATTTTTTTTTTTTTTTTTTTTTTTTTTTTTTTTTTTTTTTTTTTTAAACATTTTATTATGTCTCAGTATAAATTACATACAATAATGATATTTACAATATTTATAATAAGGTTTATACAGAATTTTTGAATTTAGAATATAATAATAATAATTTTTTTTTTTTTTTTTTTTATAAACGACTTATTTGTTTTTGTTTTTACAATGAAAGTGATAAGGTTTACTATCACACAGAGTATCTGCACACACACAATGAAAAACATATTATCTTTTTTGTACAGTACGAAAATTTGATATACAAAATGCAGTGTACATTTTATAAATATGAGTATACATTTTTTTTTTAAACTAGCTAAATATGGATTGGCATCAATGTGCACTCAATTCACGATACAATGCAGTAATGCAGCGTACACTCACAATTCAATAGTAATAATAATACTTTTTTTTTTTTTACATTTCATTATGTCTCAGTATAAGTTACATACAATAATAATATTTACAGTATTTACAATATGGATTATATACATTTTTTTTTTTTTTTTTTTTTTTTTTTTTTTTATGTCTCAGATGAATTGCATACATAGTTGCTGTAGTAATTATATGTATATAATATTTATAACGCATTACAAGTGTATAACAGATACTTGCAAGTTAGTAATTTTCTTCCTCGAAGCTTAGCAGAGCTTATCTGAGGAAGATAATAGATGACAGAGGGTGGCGGTTTTATGGTTGTGTTCCTATAGTGGTCACAAGCCAGGTGTTGATTTTACTGTTTGTTGGTACATGCTTAAGACTTCGACTGCTATTACAGTTTAACTTTTTTTTTTTTTTGTGAAAATAGGGTTGGATTTAGACATGGTGTGTTTGTTGCTTTGTGTTCTTGTAGTGATAGTTTTTGGAGAAGGGGGGTTGTCATAGGTTTTTTTTTGTGTGTGTGTGTGTGTGTGTGTGTGTGTGTGTGTGTGTGTGTGTGTGTGTGTGTGTGTGTGTGTGTGTGTGTGTGTGTGTGTGTGTGTGTGTGTGTGTGTGTGTGTGTGTGTGTGTGTGTGTGTGTGTGTGTGTGTGTTGGGGGAGAGAGAAACAGGAATTGCTCTAATTTTCATTCTCACTATAATATTTATATAGTGCCTGTTTCAGCTCTCTGTATGTTCCTAGGTTTCTGTTGTCGAATGGCAGTTTGTTTATCATGTCAGGTACGTAGAAGTTTCGGGTGGCTTTGCCGTGGTGATTGTTGTACTTATATGTTATGTAGTTTGTTGACTGTGGTCTTGTTATTTGATATGTTGTTCTGGTTACTCTATATGTTGGACTGTAGTAGTGTTTTAACATGACTGTGTAGTGGCGTAATTGTTTCACCTTAAATATTTTGTGTTTTGTCCGTGCTTCGTGCATAAGAGTGGGTTGTTCGCAGAATATCAGTTTTATCATTTTATCTTGCAACCATTGTAGCCTGTTAAGTCTGTAGTCTGCGCAGAATGCGTATGATGTGATTGCATATCTTAAAATGTTTTCACATAATGCTTTATAGATTAGTATTTTTATGTGGGTTGGGGCAATGTCTTTTAATCTGTATAGTTTGCTTGCTATTATCCTAAGCTTGGTATGTAGGTAGTTTGTATGGCTATTCCAACTTTGATCTGCATCAAAGTGAAGTCCAAGGTAGCGTGTTGTTTTCACCTGTGTGATGGTTGTGATTTTAGGTTCTGCACTTTGTGTATAGGAGGATGAATGTTTGATAGTGAGATATTTTGTTTCTATGGGCAGGGTTTGGGGGTTTTTGAATATCATTAGCTTTGTTTTTCCAGGGTTTATATATATGCCGTTTTCGGTTAACCAGTTAGTGATTTGATTGATGTCGTGTTGCATATTTTTGTAAGCGATATTTGCAGTGTTGTGAATGGATACTATGGCAGTGTCGTCTGCATACTGGAAGATTTTACTTTTTAGGGGGAGTTGGCTTATGTCGTGTGTGTATATGTTAAATAGAATGGGAGATAGGACAGCTCCTTGCGGTACTCCACAGGTTACTTGTACCTCTTTGCTGTGTGCTGATCCTATACGTGTGATGTGCTTTCTGTTTTTCGTGTATGCTTTAAACCACTGGAGTAGACGACCTCCAATTCCGATATGGGTAAGTTTCGTTAACAAGGTTTTATGTGTTAGTGTGTCAAATGCTTTTGTTAGGTCAATGAATACCACTAATGTTATTCTGTTTTTATCCAATGCAGAGTTTATTAGATCTGTGAAATCTTCCAGGAGTGTTGCTGTTCCTTTATTTTTTTGAAAGCCATATTGTGTTTTGGGTATGATTTGAAATTTTTCAACGTATGTGGAGAGTTTCTGATGTACAATGCGCTCCATGATTTGGTTGATTACAGGCAGCGTGGCGATAGGTCTGTAATTACTTATTATGTTTCTTTTTCCCTGTTTGTGTATGGGTGTGATTAGTGCAGTCTTCAGTGTTTCAGGTATGTGTCCCGTTTCGAAGATTTTATTTAACAGTTTTTGTATAACTGGGAGTAGGTCGGTTGAGTGTTTCTTGATGTCTTTTGGTCTGATTCCGTCTATCCCCGGTCCTTTGTTAGGATTAATTTGTTGAATTGCCAGTGATAGTTCTTCTTTTGTTACTGTGGGGAACCACATCGACTGGGTTGCTCGTGGACCTAGTGGAGAATGTTCGTGTGTGTGAGGAAAGGTTGTTTCTTGTAGCTTTTGGACAGAGTTCACGAAGTGCTGATTAAAGTTGTTTGCCAACTGTTTGAGGGATTTGGGGTCGCAGGCAAAGCTGTGTTTTATTGTTTCTGTGGCAGTGGTTCTGTGTATATTGTCCAGCATTTCATTAATCAGGTGCCAGGTTTCCTTTATGTCGTTCTGTGCTGTTGTTAATTTGTTGCTGTAATAGTTTCTTTTTGCCGTTCGAATCTGGGTTGTTAGGAGATTCCGTTTTCTTTTGTATTCAGTTTTTAAAGCGATATTGTTCGGTGACTTCTTAAGTTGTTTCCATAGGGCATCTTTTCTTTGTATGTCTGTTAGTATGTTGTCTGTTATCCATGGATTTTGTTTCGTTTGGGGGCGTATTTTTATTTTTGTTAATGCTTTGTTGTATATTTTGTTAAATGCAAGTTTAAGATTATTATATACAGCTTCAGCAGAGTCTAAAGATGCTATATGCATCCAGTCTGTTTTTCTGATTTCATCGTTCACTATTGCTTCGTTTACAATGCTATGATACTGTTTTGTAGTCTCAGTGATTTTTATGGGTTCTGGTTCAGTGTGTAACTGCAATGCTGTGAAATAATGGTCTGCTAGTTTGCATGTTATGACGGCTGCTGTGTGGCTGTTTGGAGGGGCCCTTATATTTATATGATCAATGCAGGTTGAGGTTGTTGTGTTTCCGACTATCTCTTCTCGTGTATACGACTGTATGGATGGGGTTATGTTGTATGCCGATAATAGGTCTAGGTATTGTTCTGTGTTGTTATTTATGTTCCTAATGTTTATATTAATGTCTCCTATTATTATCAAATATTTTAAGATGCCTACTTTCGTGGCTGAAAGCCATCTGTTTAGTTCTTCTAGGAATTTTGTGGTGCTTAAGTTGGGTGGTCTGTATATTGCGTTTAATATCACGGAGTTTTCTTGTTTGATGTTTTTAATTTCGATGCATATGTTTTCTGCGTATTCTAATTTATAGTTTATTTCTGTTACTTCTAGTTTATGTTTGGTAAATATTATTATACCACCGCCTCGTTTTGTTTGTCTGCAGTGTTTGTGTTGTTGGAAGTGTGGCATTTGGTAGGAGGATGCCTCTTCGTTTGTCGTAGATACTTCAGTCAGTATTAAAATGTCTATTTCGTCTATATCTTCCTTCAGATAAGCTTGCAGGGTCAGCCAGTATTTTTGAATGCTTCTGATGTTGATGTGGAGAATAGATAGTCCTTTTTTGGGGATTGTCAGTTGTTTCCATTCTGATATTGATTTCAGAATGTGGCAATTATCATGTTCCGGGGTGATTACGTCTGCTTGATGGTGTGCTTCCATGTTGGTTGGGGTGCTGGTCCTTCTTTACGAGTTGTCAATATTCCTTTCAATGTGACAGCCTGTTGAGGTCATCTACGGATTTTATTTCGATTGGTTTTGAGTCTTGTGTCTTTCTAAGGAATATTTTGCTGTCTCTTATCCATATAAACTGGTAATTGTTTTCTGTTTTTACTTTCCTTGCTTGGTAGAATATTTTCTGATAGTGTGGAGTAAGGTATTCAGACAAGTATATTGGGGTGTTGTCGTGGTCTCCTTTCAGATCCTTTACTACTGGATTTTTAATCTTGCTAGCTTTTATAAGCGTAGTTTTTGTTAGGCTGTTGGTGAGTCGCACTACGACGGGAGGTGGACGGGTATTATTTTCTCTTTTCCTTTTTTGTGGTAACCGATGCACTGACTGGATGTCTCTTGGTTCAATGGGGGAGCCGATTTTTTGGCTTAGTTGTATTACAGTGTCTCTTAGAGGTTCCGTAGCTATTTCTGGGAGACCATTTATGAGGAGGTCATTTTTGTGCTGCTGTTGGTTTGAGAGCTCGTACTGTTGCTTTAGAGAGTTTAGTTCTTGCCGTAGGTCCGTTGTTTCTTTAATTAAATTATGCTGTCTTTCAGTTAGCTCTTTGATGCAGTTTTTAATTTCTCTAACGGTCTGTAACATATCTTCTATCGAGTTATTATTAAATTTAATAAATGCCTCGTATTGGTTAAATTTTTCTGTAATTTGCGCGGTATGTTTTTTAAATAGTTCTCCAACAAAATCGATTAAACAGTCTTTTAGGTTTTGTAATCTATTTTCGAGTAATGCATTTAAAGATGGCTCACCTGGGTTTCCGTTGTTGATTTCTTTGTTTTTAATTCCCTCTGTTGTTGATAGCTGTTTACTGCCTGCGGTTGTTTTCTGCGTTGGCTGTTTTCCGCCTGCGGTCGAAGGCGAGGTTCCTTTGTTATCTCTGCAATGGGGACACTTCCACTCGTCACGATTCTTGTTTGATTTTCGCTGCCAGGTAGTCTCGGACAATCCTGAACATAAAAAATGCATGTTTCTTTGGCAGTTCCTACATGTTACGTGGTTTTCTTCGCCCGTTAGGTCTTCTTGGCATTTGTAGCACTTCATACTTCTTGTTTGACGATCTTGCTGTATTTTCTAATATGGCGTCCTCCTTTGTTCTCTTCTCGCGTAGTTGACCAACGTATACTTCGAACTTTGAATACTTATATTTTACTTATTACTTAACAGATACTTACAGTTTTTACATCTATATGTTCGTCTTGAAGAACGGCGTTCACTGATGTGCTTTAAATTTTAATTCACAAGAAAAGATCTACTTTGCAACTTAAAATATGGGAGCATCGAAATAATAATAAAAAATAATAATAATAATAATAATTTATTTATTTATTTTATTTACTTATTTTTATGTCTCAGATAAATTGCATGCATAGATGCTGTAATAATAATAATAATAATAATAATAATATATATATATATATATATATATATATATATATATATATATATATATATATGTTAAAAATACCAAGCAATTTTAAACCTGGTTTTACTCCATTTCCCAAGTAAGCAAACAGACAAGCAAGTCAAGTTTGCGCCTGCAAGTGATGCAAGTCTAGCTGATCCTACAGGTAGTGCAAGACCAAGGCAACTCGTGGTAAAGGTGGAATAAGCTCTGATCACTAATCTTAATATTTACCCTTAATGCCAAAACACATCTCCAAGAAGGGGATGCGTGATATTTTGTATTAAAGGCAAGGGGGCCACTACCCAGACTGGTTTCGACCTTTATTGAGGTAGAATGAGAGTTCATGTTTCTCATCATCGGCCTTTGGAGTAAAAATCATGCTGAGGGTCAGCAGACAGTGTGAGGGGAGAGAACGAAAGTTAGATTAGGACAGTAGGAGATAAAAGAGGCCTCAGTCGACCTGTTTAGCCGTTCCACATTGTGGGTTTGGCCAAGAAGTCTATATACATAATCTCCTATCACCTGTTCTCTTTTTTCCTTAATTTTTAAGGAAAAATTACCATACATAAATCAAAGTTAAAAATAAAGACAAAAACCCTGAGGTTCGTATTTAAGTTTGTTCGAATCAATAAAACTTATCAGCTGTTTATGGAGGATATCCCTCAACCCCTGTTTTTAACCGATATTTAGAAATTTACTATTAGTTCTTAATTGTTGTTATTAAATATTATAATTTCTTGATTAAAATGTGATAGTGTTACTTCTGTTCCAAATTTTAAAGTTGTTTGTTCTTCTACGATTTCTTAGGACTTAAGGTCCAGGAAAGACCTGCTTGGCCTCACTTAAAGGCCAGCACCAAGCAGATCTCTGACATTATCTCCCTCCATCCGCTCTTCCCAGCTTTCCCCGGTCAGCCATCTCCCCAGACGTCTGACCGACGAACGGAGTGAAAAAACAAATGAACGAAGACGCTTGAAAAAAAAAAAGGAACTGGAAAAAAGGACACGAGAGATTACATAACAATTAGCATAAACAAACCTAAAGCAAAAGACAGCTAGTTGACATGAATGACCCATTTAAGACTGAAAGAAGCGGGGAAGAGCCTGGCCTGGGTGATGCAGCCCACAAGGAGCTGCATCGCCTCGGAGTAAGCCTTCGCTGCCCAGGTTCTCAGGATACCTCTCCTGTGTGAACTAGATATGATACAGAAGACAGACCTTAAAAGAAAGGGTTATTTTTTTTCCCTAATACCGTGAAGCTCGTTGGGTAAATTCCTGCAGAATCCGTGGGTAATGCTGCCCCAACTCCGCCCATGTCAGTGATTTTAACGTGTCACAGAACTGTTTTTTCTCCCCGTCGTTGAAATTTAGGAACCCTTCTAGTTCATGCGGAGCTACTTTAAGTATGTTATCAATAGTGATATCCACCCACAAGAATTGAATGCGATCCTTATTGAGTGCGAACATAGGTTCCCCTGTTTTAGTTATTTGCTTAAAAAATTTCATTGCTGTCTGGAGGGGTGGTCCTTTAAAGTTTTTTAAGATTGTAGACCCATTTGTAATAAAATCACTTGCACTGTTTTTTCTCCAATCGTTTATGATTTCCCTAATTTTAAGGTTGTAGCTTTCTTCATCTTCCTCTTCTGATGAGGTATCGGTATCTGTTGTTGTTTCACAGTTTCCTGTTTCCTCTGTAGGTCTCGGATTTTTCCCTTCTTCTACTCTTTCTGATTCTTCTACACTTTCTGGTATTATTTCCGTATCAGCTAAACTCTGCTTTTTAACCGTTTTTTTCCCCGTTGCGTCCTTAGTTTTCGCTGCCGACCTGCTAAGGACATCTTCAGGTTCCCTGTTGCTCTGTTGTTTGTGAATGTCTACTGTGGTGGTGGCAATATCCGGAGTTACAAACTTGTCTTTTTTCTTTCGCTCTATCTTTGTATTTACTGGATTTTTGTTTGGTAATTTTTTAAACTCCTCTTTCCTTCTGGTTTGATCTTTGTTGTGCTTCTCTGATTCATTTTCATCCTTGCTTGAGGATGAAAATGAATCAGAGAAGCACAACAACTCCTCACTCTCACTGTACCATTTCATGTGTGGCTTGTTGGGAGGGATTTCAACCCGTTCTTCTGCTGGTTCCATTCGCTCCATTCGAACCGCATATAATTTTTCATTTCCTTCTATAGACCGTTGAGTTGTGGTGGCGGCGGAAAGTGCTGGAAAAGCGTCAGGATTTACAGTGGTAGTTTCTGTCACTATCTTATCTGCAGTCAGGGAGTCATGACTTGTAGGCTCTGTTCTCTTGGTTGAGGTATTTGCTGGGATTGGTGAAATGGCGCCTCCCATTCTATCGGCGTCTATCCTGCTAGGACAAACATTGACTTTGTGGGTATTGTCCTTGCATTTCAGACAGGGTGCTTCACACTGGGCTAGCGCGTGTCCTGCCCCCATGCGGTCTCATCAGTGGGAGCCAGGCTAGAATACCAAGATTTTAGTAATACAGAGCTTATTAGTATTTTACCAGAACAAGTTACCATAAGGTGTTTTAACCTTATTAAAAAAAATCTCAGGAGGAGATATAAATGTAGAAAGTATTTTACCTTGGGTATAATAAATGTTAAAAATACCAAGCAATTTTAAACCTGGTTTTACTCCATTTTAACCTTTAATAAGGTTAAAACACCTTGTGGTAACTTGTTCTGGTAAAATACTTATAAACACTGTATTACTAAAATCTTGGTATTTCTAGCCTGGCTGCCACTGATGAGACCTCAATAAAGGTCGAAATCGGTCTGGGTAGTGGCCCCCTTACCTTTAATACAAAACATCATGCATCCCCCTTCTTGGAGATGTGTTTTGGCATTAAAGGGTAAATATTAAGATTAGTGATCAGAGCTTATACCATCTTTACCACGAGTAAAGGTGGTATAAGCTCAAGGTAAAATACTTTCTACATATATATATATATATATATATATATATATATAATATTTATAACACGTTACAATTTTGAATAACAGATACTTGCAAGTTAATAATTTTTTTCCTCGAAGCTTAGCAGAGCATATCTGAGGAAGATAATAGATGATAGATGGTGGTGGTTTCATGGTTATGTGTCTATACTGGTCAAAAGCCAGGTGTTGATTTTACTGTTTGTTGGTACGTGCTTGGAAGACTTCGACTGATATTACGGTTTAACTTTTTTCTTTTTCTGTGTGCAAATAGGGTTGGATTCAAACATGGCATGTTTGTTTCTTTGTGTTCTTGTAGTGATGGTTTTTTGAGAGTGGCTTTGTCATAGGTTTGTGTGTGTGTGGGTGGGGGGGGGGGGGGAGGAGAGAAACAGGAATTGTTCTAATTTTCATTCTCGCTATAATATTTATATAGCGCCTGTTTCAGCTCTCTGTTTGTTCTTAGGTTTCTGTTGTTGAACGGCAGTTTGTTTATCATGTCAGGTAGTAGAAGTTTCGGGTAGCTTTGCCGTGATGATTTTTGTATTTATATGTTATGTAGTTTGTTGACTCTGGTCTTGTTATTTGATATGTTGTTCTGGTTACTCTATATGTTGGGTTGTAGTAATGTTTTAACATGACTGTGTAGTGGCATAAGTGTTTCACCTTAAATATTTTGTGTTTTGTCCGTGCTTCCTGCATAAGAGTGGGTTGTTCCCAGAATATCAGTTTTACCATTTTAACTTGCAACCATTGTAGCCTGTTAAGTCTGTAGTCTGCGCAGAATGCGTATGATGTGATTGCATATCTTAAAATGTTTTCACATAATAATTTATAGATTAGTATTTTTATGTGGGTGGGGGCAATGTCTTTTAATCTGTATAGTTTGCTTGCTATTATCCTAAGCTTGGTAAGTAGGTAGTTTCCATGGCTATTCCAACTTTGATCAGCATCAATCAAAGTTGGAATAAGTGAAGTCCGAGATAGCGTGTTGTTTTCATCTGTGTGATGGTTGTGATTTTAGGTTCTGGGTATTGTGTATAGGGGGATGAATGTTGGCTAGTGAGATATTTAGTTCCTATGGGCAGGGTTTGGGGGTTTTTGAATACCATTAGCTTTGTTTTTCCAGGGTTTATATATATTCCGTTTTCGGTTAACCAGTTAGTGATTTGATTGATGTCATGTTGCATATTTTTGTAAGCGATATTTGCGTTGCTGGGAATGAATACTATGGCCGCGTCGTCTGCGTACTGGAAGATTTTACTTTTTAGTGGGAGTTGGCTTATGTCGTGTGTGTATATGTTAAATAGAATGGGAGATAGGACAGCTCCTTGCGGTATTTCACAGTTTACATGCACCTCTTTGCTGTATGCTGATCCTATACGTGTGGTGTGCTTTCTGTTTTTCTTGTATGCTTTAAACCACTGGAGTAGACGACCTCCAATTCCGATATCGGTTAGTTTCGTTAACAAGGTTTTGTGTGTCAAATGCTTTTTGTTAGGTCAATGAATACCACTAATGTTATTCTGTTTTTATCCAATGCAGCGTTCATTAGATCTATGAAATCTTCCAGGAGTGTTGCTGTTCCTTTATATTTTTGAAAACCATACTGTGTTTTGCGTGTGATTTGAAATTTTTCAACGTATGTGAAGAGTTTCTGATGCACAATGCGCTGCATGATTTTGTTGATTACAGACAGCTTTGCCATGGGTCTGTAATTACTTATGTTTCTTTTTCCCTGTTTATGTATGGGTGTAATTAATGCAGTCTTCAGTGTTTCAGGTATGTGTCCCGTTTCGAAAATTTTATTTAACAGTCTTTGTATAACTGGAAGTAGGTTGGTTAAGTGTCTCTTAATGTCTTTTGGTCTGATTCCGTCTATCCCCGTCCCACCCCCCCCCCCCCCCACCCCCCCCCCCCCCCACCCCCCCCCCCCCCCACCCCCCCCCCCCCCCACCCCCCCCCCCCCCCACCCCCCCCCCCCCCCACCCCCCCCCCCCCCCACCCCCCCCCCCCCCCACCCCCCCCCCCCCCCACCCCCCCCCCCCCCCACCCCCCCCCCCCCCCACCCCCCCCCCCCCCCACCCCCCCCCCCCCCCACCCCCCCCCCCCCCCACCCCCCCCCCCCCCCACCCCCCCCCCCCCCCACCCCCCCCCCCCCCCACCCCCCCCCCCCCCCACCCCCCCCCCCCCCCACCCCCCCCCCCCCCCACCCCCCCCCCCCCCCACCCCCCCCCCCCCCCACCCCCCCCCCCCCCCACCCCCCCCCCCCCCCACCCCCCCCCCCCCCCACCCCCCCCCCCCCCCACCCCCCCCCCCCCCCACCCCCCCCCCCCCCCACCCCCCCCCCCCCCCACCCCCCCCCCCCCCCACCCCCCCCCCCCCCCAAAAAAATGAATATCCTTAGCACAAATTCAGCTGAGAAATGAAAAGTCGTTAATTATAAGATGACAGAAAAGACAAGTTTCCTTTGAAGGTGAACGAGACCACTCAATCCGTATTCATGATAAAAATAAAGAATTTTAAAATATATAATATATCAACATTTACGTTAATTGCATGGAATTAAAGACACGCACACCACTTGGTGCATGTGCAGCACGCATTGATATTACTGTTTTTAATTGCTAGATGATTTTTTTTTCCTCATCATGTGAAACGTTCAAATCTAATAAAATCTGTTTTATGCATTTGTTCTGGAAAGAAGGCGTGAAATTAAGAAAATATTTGAAGGGATCAAAGTATAAACATGTGGAAACCTGTGCCATTTACATAATGAACGCCTCATTACCTGTATACATGATCTCATTCAGAAGAAAATCACGAAAAAAGTCTAAAGTAAACACAAATAACTTATATTTATTTATTTTTCTGAAATCACGAAATTACTTATTAAAATTTTTCTTTGGTCACAAACTACCGTTTGCACAAAAAACCGCTTCATACATATTTTAAGTATTTAACGTTATATTTGAGAAAAACACCGTTCATTTGTTAATACGTTTTTCGTAACTATTCTTCAAATGTCATGCAAGATTAAATAAAAAAAGAAACAAAAACATTCTCATGAGATGTTTTAAACATCTTACTTTAGCTGGTGAGAGTTTTCCTCACTTATTATTGGATGGACCACGTACGGTTTATTTCAAAGCTACAGTACCAAACAAAAAAAAGTATGATGACATATTTAAGCATGCGAAATGTTCTTTAAACCATTAATATATAAAAGTGCAATTACGCATTACTTAATAATACCTCATATTTAGATATCTCTACAGATACATTTACATGCGGATCTTCTTATATTAATGTAAATTACTTACCAATGTAACTCGAAGTTAAGACATAAGGGAGTGTAAAAATAAAGATTAATTTCTGTTAACTTATCATTAAAAATATAAATTATATCTGACATCACTTCCACTACTCCAACACAAACTCACACATACACACGTACACTCCTGTTAGACATTACGTCAGGGTCTATCAAAGTGATGAAACACTACGAAATACAGTACAGTATAATAGCTGCACACATGAAGAAGGCCAAAGTGGAATAAGTGGGGCGCGGAATACAGATAAAGCGAAAAACGGTAAAATAAATCATAACAGCGAACCATTTCAAGCTAAAGCAGGAATACCACAGGATACGCACAGGGCGCATTGCTTTCCGATTGTTCTCGGAATAATAAAAAAGAGCATATAAAGCAGAAATAGGAACGGATAGTAAATGAAACCTTCGTATTAGTACCGTCACAGATGATGTTTTCCCTCATCACAGAAGGAAACACAACCAAGCTGTGTAAATAAATAGCTGGACTAAAATAAAGAAGGAAAAATTTAATTTAAAGCAAACCAACAAGCCAGGAAAATTACAAAATGTAGTCCTTACACCAAGTGTGTGTGTGTGTGTGTGTGTGTGTGTGTGTGTGTGTGTGTGTGTGTGTGTGTGTGTGTGTGTGTGTGTGTGTGTGTGTGTGGTCGATATTTCGTTCCTCATTATTTGTTTCTGGTATAATATTATTGGGAACATTTCTGTATTAAAATTATAGCACAAAAATGTACATGAAAACATTTTACTCTGACATGCATATTAATGAAACTTTTCTTGGAGGTGTGTGACTAACATGAGGATGCTAAGAAGAGTGATTATAATAACAATAATCGTTGATACTTACAGGACTTAACACTCGATGCATACCAGATACGGTTTCATAACTATGATTTTAGGATACGATGGCTAGTCTTCTGCTTAAATATATATACATACTCGTATATTTATTCTTATGAGCAAAATGTGGTTTAGTCTAGCCCATTGGCTGCGCTTGGATTTGAAAAGGTTTGGCAAGAAATAGGCTACCACTGCTGTATGAGAATAATAACTTATCTTCATTTGTAAGGCCATGAAGGAGTTAGAATCTGAATCTAGCTCTAAACCGAACAGCTTGGTCGATACCGACTAAGATACAGAGAATAAGACTCTTGCGCAATCAATTAGATAGTCTGTATATTCTACAGGGAGAATATTCCTGTTTCGAATTTACGCCGATGTAGCTGTCATCAATAAACTTTAGACAGTTTCTCAATTTATCGGAAAGCCTACAAAACTTGCAGGCTACGTGAATGTTTGAACCCTCGTTTACAAAAATATCAAGCCCGCCTTGAAAAAAATGTGGGGGTGAAATTAAATGTGGAATAATATCTACATATCTGTACAGTTCAGGCTACAGAGCATGTGCGCATGATAGTAATATTTTATCTTAAATTGTTTGTAATTTTAAAAATCTTAACCAAAAATGAAATGAGTTGTCCACAATGTTCCTAAAATTATTTGCAGATTCTATGTATCTCTTACTATGATATTACAGAGTGTAATGTAATATGAAAAAATCAGATGTAAATTTATGTATTACTATATTACTATATGAAGAACATACACATAAACAACTAAACAGAACAACTAAACATAAACAAATAATCAAAATTACTAATTTTCGATTACTAATAATAATTACTAATAAAGTAATAATATAAAATAATCAAAGCTGATAAATGTTTAACATATATAAAGGTAAATTATATAATAAACATAACAAATTAAAAAAAAATTGTAAAATTCCCAAAGTGCTACATTTATTATTATTATTATCATCTCTCCAAAGTTCTTAAATCCATCAACAGTAGGTATTAATCCATCATACATTAAAATTTTTTCGTGCGTAGTACTTACATAAAATATTTCCACGAATTATCCAATTTCATATAATTTATATCCTTACACTACATATAATTAATTCCCCGAAGGTAGTAGGCTGGTTAATATTGAGGGGAAAGCTGCAGAAACCAGACAGAAAGCAAATACACAGCAAACGAGACCGAATGAGATAAATAAGTGATGAATAATTTTTTATATAATGAAACACGTGCAGCATTCAGCACTAAACATACGCACGCAACCTATGTAATAAGAATTTTTAATAATAAATATTAAAAGTCCTCAGTATCATAGGACAACCTCAGTACATTTAATTCAAACAATTCTAGGAAAACTGGTGATTCATAGTATTGCTTGAATTAACTGTATTGACGATGTCCTACGATACTTTAACGAAATATTTACTTATTGAAAAATCGTATTACTGTGGTTACGTATATATGCTTAGTGCTGAACCATTAATTAATAAAAATAATAATTACTAAAGAAATGCCAACAGTACATATTGTAACCAACATTGAATCTGCTGTTGATAGTACGGTCATAGCTTATATGCTTCCTCTCTCTCTCTCTCTCTCTCTCTCCTTGGTTCACAAATATATTTTTTTTTAATTTTAGATATTTCTAACATATGTGTTATTTATTCATAAACAGATAACAACCATACTGCATAATCAACCTAAATTAAATTGAATAACTTTCTACATATAATGTTATTCACCTATCTTCCATCCGTAAGCAACATTATATTTTTAAGCCATATAAAATCATTGTTAACATAACTCGTTATAATATTCCCGTTTTAGACAACGTTGAAAATCTTGTGTTAAAAGAAGTACACATCTTATCATAAATCTGTTTCTCACTCTCTCTCCCTTATTCTTACCGTGTCGGTTTACCACTAGAAAGTACAAAAAAAAAAAAAAAAAACGTTTTCTGAATAAAAGATCAGTTGCATGTGGTTTTCAATATATTATTCTGAAAACCAAACGTAGTATTTTTTTGTAAAGTTTCAAACAAAGAAATGCTTTTAGGTGTGGTCCATTGTACACACTTTATAACAAAAAAAGAAGTTTCTTTAAAACGTGTGAAATATTAAAATGAATGGAGAAGGTGCTAAAATCGTCTGTGTATATGAAGGAATGAAGATGAAGAAGCAATTGGATGATCAAAGTATTAGAGTCCTCTTACGATTACATTCACTTTCTAATTCGAGTGGGCTACAAAATATTCCTGTCGCAACAGCATGAGTTATGTGGAACACTTTCATTCCAGTCAATAGGTTCATTACTTTTAAACATAAAAATTCCTTACACGTACAAAATACTGAATCATCGCTTTGCTGGATGGCGAGAAAACATCCTGTCATCAATCTTCATAATTATGCTTTTAAATATACGCCCATTGTTGGCCTAGAAAATAAACTCAGAAGGTTTCATAAGAGAACATGCTGCATGCATGCATGCAGAGAGACATATCTCGTGCATATATTTGTGTAATATTAAAATACCAAAACTTGATTATGTCGCTTGAAGAGAACTAATAAACGAACTTTTAAAACTGGACTTGAATATATATGTGAACACAAGGTTAATCGAGTTAGATTTTATTGATAAAGATATGGTTCAACACTATTATTTTGTACACTTTTTTTGCTATATTTTCATCAACTAGGAAACCAGGAGACCAGCCATGCATACAGCATTCCAGGTGTAGCGTATCGTGCTCAGTAAAGAGGCAAAAGTACGTCTTTATGCTTTCATGTTGAGATTCGCTTCGGAATTGCAATTATATTATTATTATTATTAATATTTTCACCTCCATGGAGTCATAGACTTATCGAGGGAGAGCACCTGCTCTACAACTCTCTCTCTCTCCACCACCCAATTCATTAACTACAATTAACCGCAACTACCCCGAAGGCATCTACCGCTGACCACCACCACCACTAGTTTTTCCATAGACAATCACAAACATCCATGCCATTGGCGGGATTGGAGCCCGCAGCCTTTGGCTGGAGAACTGATATGCTAACCACTCGGCCTGGCTGGCCGATGGCCGATATATGGTTAGAGTGAATACTATTTGCTTTGTTTTTCCAGGGTTTACATACATGTCATTTCCGGTAAACCAGTTAATGATTTGAATGATGTCGTGTTGCATATTTGTGTAAGCGATATCTGCGTTGTTGTGAATGGATACTATGGCCGTGTCGTCTGCATACTGGAAGATTTTACTTTTTAAGAGAAGATGGATTATGTGGTGTGTGAATATGTTAAATGGAATGGGAGATAGGACAGCTCCTTGCTATACTCCGCAGGTTACCGGAAACTCTTTGCTGTACGCTAATCCTATACGTGTGATGTGCTTCCTGTTTTCCATGTATGCTTTATATCACTGGTTTCAAATTTAAATTGCATGCGTGCCGAATGCGTGCAGGAATTTTTTTTTTTTAACAAAATAAGAGTGAATGTGATATATATATATATATAATGACAACCTATTCTCTTTCTTTGATTTATTAAATTTTTTTTCGACACATACAGAAAAAATGCATATGTTTGTATGTAAATAATTATAAACTTCTTTATTTCTTACTGCAGTTGATGGCGTTTCGATTCTGATAAAATTTGTAGCCTTGGAGAAAAATTACTAGAAACTATCTTCATCACGGATTGTAGATGCTCATCGGTCAATCGGGTTCTTTTCTTACACTTATTAATTTTCAAATGCGAAAAAACTGTTCACATATAAATGTACTCCCAAACAAAGCGATTATTCTTATTGCAAAAATTCGTAACTGAGGGTATTTATCTTTTGACAAGTACGAATAAAAGTTAATGGAATCTGTTTATATTACACTGCAAATTAATTAGCTCCATTTGAAGATTTTCTGGTGCGTTATTCACTTTCGTTTTTAATGGTAATGAAAATAATGTAAAATTGGACTCCAAATCATCAAAATATTTCTTCAAATTCTTGTCCTGATAATGCTAGGTTTCTTGTATATTCTAGAGATTTTTCATTAGAAATAATAGGACAGGATTTAAGATATAGGAAATGTACCAAAATGTTTTGATTCCAATTGTGTTTCCCATAATTGCAATTTAACTTTAAAAGCTTTAATACAAGCATACATGTTTAATACAAGCATACATATTTGGGAATTTTACACTCTGTAAAATTTCCAAAGTGCTACATTTATTATTATTATTATCATCATCTCTCCAAAGTTCTTAACTCCATCAACAATAGGTATTAATCCACCATACATTAAAATTTTTTCATGCGTAGTACTTACCTAAAATATTTCCACGAATTATCCAATTTCATATAATTTATATCCTTATACTACATATAATTAATTCCACGAAGCTGGTAGACTGGTTAATGTTGAGGGGAAAGCTGCAGAAACCACACAGAAAGCAAATACACAGCAAGCGAGACCGAATGAGATAAATAAGTGATGAATAATTTTTTATATAATGAAACACGTGCAGCATTCAGCACTAAACATACGCACGCAACCTATGTAATAAGAATTTTTAATAATAAATATTAAAAGTCCTAAGTATCATAGGACAACCTCAGTACCTTTAATTCAAACAATTCTAGGAACACTGGTGATTCCTAGTGATGTTTGAATTAACTGTACTGACGATGTCCTATGATACTGTGGACGAAATATTTACTTATTGAAAATTCGTATTACTGTGGTTACGTATGTATGCTTAGTGCTGAATAATTAATTAATAAAAATAACAATTACTAAAGAAATGCCAACAGTATATATATACAGTAACCAACATTGAATCTGCTGTTAATAGTACGGTCATAGCTTATATGCCTCCTCTCACTCTCTCTCTCTCTCTCTCTCCTTGGTTCACAAATATATTTTTTTTTAATTTTAGATATTTCTAACATATGTGTTATTTATGCATAAACAGATAACAACCATACTGACATAATCAACCTAAATTAAATTGAATAACTTTCTACATATAATGTTATTCACCTATCTTCCATCCGTAAGCAACAGTATATTTTTAAGCCATATAAAATCATTGTTAGCATAACTCGTTAAAATATTCCCGTTTTAGACAACGTTGAAAATCTTGTGTTAAAAGAAGTACACATCTTATCATAAATCTGTTTCTCTCTCTGTCTCTCTCTCTCTCCCTCTCTCTCTCTCTCTCTCCCTTATTCTTACCGTGTCGGTTTACCACTCGAAAGTACAAAAAAAAAAAAAAACGTTTTCTGAATAAAAGATCAGTTGCATGTGGTTTTCAAAATATTATTCTGAAAACCAAACGTAGTATTTTTTTGTAAAATTTCAAACAAAGAAATGCTTTTAGGTGTGGTCCATTGTACACACTTTATAACAAAAAAAGAAGTTTCTTTAAAACGTGTGAAATATTAAAATGAATGGAGAAGGTGCTAAAATCGTCTGTGTATATGAAGGAATGAAGATGAAGAAGCAATTGGATGATCAAAGTATTAGAGTCCTCTTACGATTACATTCACTTTCTAATTCGAGTGGGCTACAAAATATTCCTGTCGCAACAGCATGAGTTATGTGGAACACTTCCATTCCAGTCAATAGGTTCATTACTTTTAAACATAAAAATTCCTTACACGTACAAAATACTGAATCATCGCTTTGCTGGATGGCGAGAAAACATCCTGTCATCAATCTTCATAATTATGCTTTTAAATATACGCCCATTGTTGGCCTAGAAAATAAACTCAGAAGGTTTCATAAGAGAACATGCTGCATGCATGCATGCAGAGAGACATATCTCGTGCATATATTTGTATAATATTAAAATATCAAAACTTGATTATGTCGCTTGAAGAGAACTAATAAACGAACTTTTAAAACTGGACTTGAATATATATGTGAACACAAGGTTAATCGAGTTAGATTTTATTGATAAAGATATGGTTCAACACTATTATTTTGTACACTTTTTTTGCTATATTTTCATCAACTAGGAAACCAGGAGACCAGCCATGCATACAGCATTCCAGGTGTAGCGTATCGTGCTCAGTAAAGAGGCAAAAGTACGTCTTTATGCTTTCATGTTGAGATTCGCTTCGGAATTGCAATTATATTATTATTATTATTAATATTTTCACCTCCATGGAGTCATAGACTTATCGAGGGAGAGCACCTGCTCTACAACTCTCTCTCTCTCCACCACCCAATTCATTAACTATAATTAACCGCAACTACCCCAAAGGCATCTACCGCTGACCACCACCACCACTAGTTTTTCCATAGACAATCACAAACATCCATGCCATTGGCGGGATTCGAACCCGCAGCCTTTTGGCTAGAGAACTGATATGCTAACCACTCGGCCAGCCAGGCCGAGTGGTTAGCATATATGGTTAGAGTGAATACTATTAACTTTGTTTTTCCAGGGTTTATATACATGTCATTTCCGGTAAACCAGTTAATGATTTGATTGATGTCGTGTTGCATATTTGTGTAAGCGATATCTGCGTTGTTGTGAATGGATACTATGGCCGTGTCGTCTGCATACTGGAAGATTTTTACTTTTTAAGAGAAGATGGATTATGTGGTGTGTGAATATGTTAAATGGAATGGGAGATAGGACAGCTCCTTGCTATACTCCACAGGTTACCGGAAACTCTTTGCTGTACGCTAATCCTATACGTGTGATGTGCTTCCTGTTTTCCATGTATGCTTTATATCACTGGTTTCAAATTTAAATTGCGTGCGTGCCGAATGCGTGCCGGAATTTTTTTTTTTTAACAAAATAAGAGTGAATATGATATATATATATATATATATATTGAAACGTACTTACCTCTAATGTATGGATACCACCCTTTCATAACCTTTATAATTATGAAACCCTTTTATAACCTTTGCAACCCTTATAACTTGAGAATTAATGATGACAACCTATTCTCTTTCTTTGATTTATTAAATTTTTCTTCGACACATACAGAAAAAATGCATATGTTTGTATGTAAATAATTTTAATCTTCTTTATTTCTTACTGCAACTTTACAGTTGATGGCGTTTCGATTCTGATAAAATTTGTAGCCTTGGAGAAAAATTACTAGAAACTATCTTCATCACGGATTGTAGATGCACATCGGTCAATCGGGTTCTTTTCTTACACTTATTAATTTTCAAATGCGAAAAAACTGTTCACATATAAATGTACTCCCAAACAAAGCGATTATTCTTATTGCGAAAATTCGTAACTGAGGGTATTTATCTTTTGACAAGTAGGAATAAAAGTTAATCAAATCTGAATCTTCAAATCTTTGAATAAGATTTATATTACACTGCAAATTAATTAGCTCCATTTGAAGATTTTCTGGTGCGTTATTCACGTTTGTTTTTAATAGCAATGAAAATAATGTAAAATCGGACTCCAAATCATCAAAATATTTCTTCAAATTCTTGTTCTAATAATGCTATTTTTCTTGTATATTCTTCAGATTTTTCATTTGAAATATTACGGCAGGATTTAAGATATAGGAAATGTACGAAATGTTTTGATTCCAATTGTGTTTCCCTTAATTGCAATTTAACTTTAAAAGCTTTAATACAAGCATACATGCCAGCCTTAAGTTTATTCTTTCCTTGCAGCTCTTTATTCAGAATATTTAAATGGCCGGTTAAGTCAACAAGAAATGCTAAATCTGTTATCCATGTATCATTACGTAGCTCGTCGATGGTTTTATTTTTTTGTGTCATGAAAATTTTGATTTCATTTTTGTTAAATCAGAAAACCGTTTTAATACAGCTGCTCAACTTAACCACCTCACCTCGTTATAATAAACCGTACTCACTTTCAATTTCTTCAAGCAAATGCAACAAATTCTCCATGATTCGGAGCTCGTCCACGGAAAAAGTTTACTGTTTTAGTTACTGTTTCCATAACATTATCCATCTGCAAACGCTTAGCAGAAAGTGCTTCTTGATGAATAAGGCAATGTATAGTGCAAAATTTATTCTGAAATGTTTCTTCTTTCACTATATTTCTTAATTTTACCGTCCATTTTTTACCAACCATAGCAGCTGCACCATCACTTGCAAATCCAACCATTTTACCCCAACTTAATTTATATTTATCTATTACAGTTTTTATTTTAGAAAAAATATCCTGTGCACCAGTTCTTCCTTTCATAGGAATTATTTCTAATAATTTCTCAATTACTTCAAATTCATCAGTAACACCTCGTACGAAAACGGCAAGTTGTGCTATATCTGTGATGTCAGTACTCTCATCAACTGCTATTGAGTATTCTGCAAAATCTATACATTTTTCTATTAATTAACATCGTAAATAACTAGCGATTTTGTTAATACGTTCCGCTACCGTGTTGGCTGTCAAACTAATATTTTTAAATAATTGTTGTTTGTCAGGACAAAGAAGTTCAGCAGAGTTAATCAAACAATCTTTAAGGAATTCGCCATCAGTAAATGGTTTTGATCGTTTTGCAATGATGTGTACGAGAGCAAAACTTGCGTGAACTGTTGCTTCACTTGATTTATTTTCTTCAGTAAAAAGATTTTGTTTTCATTGTAAGAGAGATTTTAGAAACTGTAAATTTTCTTCCCTCAATTTGCCTTCCAACATTTCAATTTTCTTCATGATTCGTTTCGTAACGGCGACGTAAATTGTATTTTTTTTTTGTAACTGATATTCCCTTATTACAAAAAAAAAAAAAGATAATTTTATTGAGCACAACACCACAAAAGTACATAATATCCCATTTATATTTGAAAACACGTCCTTCTTCGTCCGCTTCTCTTTTACTCTTTGTTAAAGACATGTCTTGCAGTTTAATCTCTTAATTAAAATCACATTATAATTTTATTTACAACTTTAATTCAACAAGATGAATTTTCGTAAGAAAGCAACACTCAAAAGTTATGCGCAATTCTAAACGATAGGTATTGATATAATGTAGATCTAACAACAAGCACAAATAAACAGGTTTTATAAGCCGTACGTTAGTTTGTCTCCATCTATATTGCAATATGAACTGCGCAGTTGTGCATCGGAAACACCAGAATACTGAAGCGTCACCAACTGTCCGCTAGCGAACTAAATTTACTGATTGTAAATTGTAGATATGGACTGAGTTTATGCGCACATAAGCTCAGTCCATATCCCTATATCTCTAAAACTATAAAATTATGTATTTTTTTACAACAAATACATAATTTTGTTGTAAAATTATTTACAACAAAATACATAATTGAAATGTATTCGCGGGCCATTTAAAATTGCTTCGGGAACCGGATGCGGCCCACGGGCGGCCAGTTTGAGACCACTGCTTTAAACCACTCGAGTGGACGACCTCCGATTCTGATATGCGTTAGTTTAGTTATAAGGTTTTTTGTGTTAGTGTGTCAAATGCTTTTGTTAAGTCAATGAATACGTGTAATGTTATTCTTATCCAATGCAGCGTTTATTAGGTCTGTGAATTCTTTGAAAGCCATATTGTATTTTGGGTAGGATTTGAAATTTTTCCACGTATGTGGAGAGTTTGTAGTGCACGATGCACTCCATGATTTGGTTGATTATAGACAACGTGGCGATGGTTCTGTAATTACTTATGTTTCTTTTTCCTTGTTTTTGTATAGGTGTGATTAATGCAGTCTTTAGTGTTTCAGGTATGTGTCCCGTTTCGAAGATTTTATTTAACAGTTTTTGTATAACTGGACATAGGTTGGTTGAGTGTTTCTTCATGGCTTTTGGTCTGATTCCGTCTATCCTCGGTCCTTTGTTGGGGTTAATTTGTTGAATTGCCATTGATAGTTCTTCTTTTGTTACTGTGGGGAACCACATCGAATGGTCTGCTCGTGGACTTAGTGGAGAATGTTCTTTTGTGTGAGGGGAAGGTTGTTTCTTGTAGTTTTTGGAGAGAGTTCACGAATTGCTGATTACAGTTGTTTGCCAACTGTTTGAGGGGTTAAGGGTCGTAAGCAAATCTGTGTTTTATTGTTTCTCAGGAAGTGGTTATGTGTATATTGCCCAGTCTCCTATTATTATCAAGTATTCTGCGGCGCTTTCTTTAGTGGCTGAGAGCCATCTGTTTAGTTCAATTAGAAAATTTGTGGTGCTTAATTTGGGTAATCCGTATATTGCATTTATTATCAAGGAGTTTTTTTGTTTGATGTTTTTAATTTCGATGCATATGTTTTCTGCCTATTCTAGTTTATAGTTTATTTCTGTCACTTCAAGTTTATGTTTAGTAAATATTATATACTACCTCCTCGTTTAGTTTGACTGCGGTGTTTGTGTTGCTGGAAGTGTGGCATCTGGTAGATGGTTGCCTCTTCGTTTGTCGTAGGAACTTCAGTCAGTATTAAAATGTCTATGTTGTCTATATATATATATATTCCTTCAGATACGCTTGCAGGGTCAGCCAGTATATTTGAATGCTTCTGATGTTGATGTGGAGAATAGATATTCCTTTTTTTGGGGGGATAGTTACTTGTTTCCATTCTGTTATTGATTTCAGAATATGGCAAATATCATGTTTCGGGGTGATTACATCTTCTTGATGCACTTCATTCTTGTAGGTTGGTGTGCTGTTCCCTTCTTTACGAGTCATCAATATTCCAATTAATGTGGCAGCCTGATGAGCTCTTCTACGGATTTTATTTGGATTGGTTTTGCGGCTTGCGTCTTTTTATGGAATAATTTGCTGTCTCTTATCCATATGAACTGGTAATTTTTTCTGTTTTTGCTTTGCTTGTTTGGTAGGATTAATAATAATATTTTCAAATATTTACATATGTTCAATGACCATCAATTCAGTATATTATTTTACAAGGTTCAGCACTTTGTGCTACATATAATGCGATTTAAATAGTAATAATGATAAAATGGTTGTTTTATTTTTTTTATTTTTGTAACAATCACAGTAATAGTTTACAATTATATTGTTCAGAGCTGTATAAGTAGTATAATATTACATGTTGTCGTTTACTTTTATTTTTCAAGTTTCAAAAGGTGTGATTATACAACAGTATTTACACATAAGCAATCAAAATATTATATTTATTAATTCTCACATGCATACAGTGTATATTCATGAATTTTTCTATTACATTGCATACATTTGTTGCAGTTATTACATACATTACATATTTGTTTTCATATGATTCTTGCATTAAGTACATGTGTTTACATATAATACATACATTACATACATTGGTTTACATGTGATACGCACATTAAATGCATTTGGTTACATATGATATATCTTGGATGAGAAGTAATTTCTTTGCTTTCATCTTCGAAGCTTATATGAAAGCCTATCTGAAGATGACGCCAGTTGATTATTGTTTATTAGTTTTTTTTGCTGTGTTGGGAAGATACGAAATCTATGATTGAGAAATTCGCGCGCGCGCACACACACACACACACACACACACACACACACACACACACACACACACACACACACACACACACACACACACACACACACACACACACACACACACACACACACACACACACACACACACACACACACACACACACTCTCTAATTTGGAATGTATTGATGCGTCGCTGAACTGGAAGCCTGAAGGAATATATTGTGTTTCATTAAGTGTGTATGGTATTTTGGGTGCGTGTTTCTTGTACATAGTATGTCATTTGAGCTCTTTTCAGGCTATTATAGTTTGTAAGCTTTCTCTATTCAAAAGATAATTTGTTTATCATTACTGGGATGGAGAAGTTTCGCGTGGCTGTTCCGTAGTGATTATTGTTATATATGTGATATAATTAGTTGTCTGAGGTCTTGTTACACGGCATGTATTTCTGATTGTCATGTAGTTGGCATCAAAATAATGTTTTAGCAAAGCTGCATAGTGACATAAGTCACTATGCAGTATTTTGCTTTCAGTATTTTGTATTCTGATATTGCAGTGTATATAAAGTCGATATTTTCTCTTTGTTCCCAAAACTATGTGAACTATGTCTTTTAATCTGTAGAGTTTGCCACTTATTGTTCGGAGTTTGTTGTGTAGATGGTTTATGTGGCTCTTCCAGTTCATATCTGCATCGAAGTAAATTCCAAGGTATTGTATTGTTTCAACCTGAGTGATTGTTGTGGTTTTGCTGTTCTGTGTGTTATTTATGTTGGAAAGTGGATGATGGATGGTTATATATTTGCTATCAACTGGTCGAGTCAGTGGATTTCTGAATATCATTAATTTTGTCTTTCCTGAGCTTAGGTGTATGGAGTTTTTCGTGAGCCAGTCTATGATCAGATTTATGTCATGATGCATATTTGTTTGGGCTATGCTTGCGTTATTATGGATGGATATTATAGCTGTATCGTCTGCGTATTGGAATATCTTACCTTTGATTAATAATAATAATAATAATAATAATAATAATAATAATAATAATAATAATAATAATAATAATACCGCGATTGTTTTCTGTTAATTAACTGACCATACATATTATTTAATTCTTTCTTTCAGAAACCCGGATGCCGAAAGCTATTTCCCAGTATTTTCATGCATTACAGCTAAAAACGTTTTCTTGAATATAACTCTCTTCTTCCGTAACCATGGGGTGAAAGAGCAACACAACAACAACAAATACAATAACACATTCATAATGTGTGCTAAAATATGTCATGAGAAATCTACGTTCCCAAACGCCAACCTTTGGTTATTGAACTATGTGATTTGTTGTCTTTTATTTATCTCATTCTCGTCTACTTCCATTAACATAAATAGGAAAATATATGAAAGCCAAAGCCAGAAATTTCGACAATATCGGTTCTGATATCTCTTTCTCTCTCTCTGTCTCTCTCTCTTTTTCTCTCATACATTTAGAAAGGGAGATGACATTTTTATGTTATAAGCCTGTATTATTTTGTAATTATTGCATTTCGGCTGAATGCGAGTTTATTAAGCAAATGAGTACAATAATTATGCCACATAATTTTTATCACATTTACCTGCTCTCAGTCAGTTTAGATGTTAACTTGTAATTTGTACAAACCATATCACATGTGAACTCGAAATCTATTGCGGAGCCCCAAAAAAATGTATATGAGTTACCAGTATTATAACTACATACGATATGAGAGAGAGAGAGAGAGAGAGAGAGAGAGAGAGAGAGAGAGATGACATCAGTGAATCAGAAGTATTGAGTACGAAGTATGCACACTGAACGTATTCATATTATAAAGAATCAAAGGCTTTTTAGAAAAAGAACTGAAATATTTATGTTAAAATCTGCATATTTTCAAACTCATTGAATTTTAAATTAATTTTAATTATTATTTTACAAAATATTCATAAATAGTGATTATTCTTTGTTTTAATGATATATTAATATGTTGAACAAGATTTCGATATTCATGTATAGTCGTTTACAAAATATTGGGAAATGAACAGCAGAGGTCGCCTCTGTCTGTAACACAACTATGCTGTCAAGAGCTAAATTTCAATTGCAATTTTATGATTTGCTAGCTTATACGTAGGTATTTTCCTGGAGTGCCCTCTATAGTAACAACTCTGAGTATTTATTCTCATACAATCTAATTCAGCTATCATTTCGACGATCAGTTCCCGGAAGTCTCTTCGTCTACCAGTTAGAGTAAGTTGCTTAAATATTATTATTTTATATTTGGACAACTGCGTTTTTATTCATGTATTATATATTTCAAGAGACTCTCACTATATTAATATTTAATATTTAATGTAATATTTAATAATGATGATGTTGTTAATACCAGTGAATGATCACTTCTTATTCTTCTTACACGTTCGGGTAAGAAGAATAAGAAGTGATCATATGTTATCATTTAATCATATGTTATCGACTCCTATCTCTCTCTCTCTCTCTCTCTCTCTCTCTCTCTTTTTTTTTTTTTTTGCTGTTATAATTGAAGTTTGAGGATCAAGCGGGAAAACCACGCGATGAGGACTTACCTTTGTTTGTTTATCTGTTTGTTGTTTTTATGAGCCGTTTTATGTGGCTTCCGTTCCTTTTATGTACCGAATTGGATAAATGTCCATTTCACTTACATCATAAACTTACTGGAAGGATTCAGTATGTCAGAACTTTAATGCCTATTCCACAATAGTCTCTGTACTGTACAGTAAGCTACTGGGATATTCAAATTAGATTGAATCTCACTATTTAATTAAATCGTGTTATTTTATTAAAAATAAATTATTTTCATTTACTAAATAACATCAAAATTCATAAGAAACAACTTCAACCACATGATGGAAACCATTGTACAATGCCCCATAAGCCCTTACTCTGGAATAGTTTCTCCTTTTATAAGAATGAAAATACGATGAAAGGAATGTTTAAGTCTTTGTTAAAGGCAATTAGGCGATCAACTAAAGCGTTAAAGCGTTAGAATTTTTTCCACACAACAAACAAATTCGGATTTTTGTTTCTCAAAACACACACACACACACAATATTTAACAGAAAAAAATACAGTGTAATTGGTAATTGTACAGGGTGTAGTACAAACAGTAGACAGTACATGGAAGAGCTCAGGCTCTCGGTATGAGCTACCGGCTCCCAGGAGACAATTCAATATCGTATGAGTTGCATGACATCTAGATTTTTTACGGTTCATTCAATATGTATATAAGAATATGTCCGCATCCCTGTCTAAATAGCAAATTGTCAAGGTGAATCAGTAAATATTATGTCTGACCGGCTCCTCTCTCCAACGCATTCCATTTCTTTTAGACTTTGTAAAGCAACTATATTTTTTGTAAATATTCATAATTGTAATCGGGATATTTCGTTATTGAAACATACGGCTTATCCATTAAAATACAAAATTTCGATTTCGAAATTGGTTTAAAAGCCAGATAGCAAACTGTCTGCACTGAGTTAGACTTTTCTCGTTTTCCTTTATGATATGTGTGGAACACAATTAAAAGACCACAGAATGCTGCTATGATGGCCTAGCTTGCCTCTGTTGTATTTTATTTCATTTCATGTGATTCACACTACAAAAGATTGTAAACCTAGAGTATTCCAGTAATGATTTTTAACGATTTTTTAAATTAATTTTTGTATTTATTTTTCTGAACACTATGGAAATGTATATGGAGACTAAACACGCAACATTTTTTCATTACCCCGATTGAATTCATTGCCCCAAAAATAGAAAGCCATTTCAGGTTTATATATATATACAGTATATATATATACACACACATCACCACATATATATATATATATATATATATATATATATATATATATATATATATATATATGTATATATGTATATATGTGTATATGTGTATATGTGTATATGTGTATATATGTGGTGATCAGCTTTTACTCAGTTGTTGTACATTTGAAAAAAAATATAGATTTAATGACTATAAAACCGAGATAACATATAAAGATTTTAATGATAAGTACTACTAGTTTCGGCATATAGCAGCCTTCAGGTATTTATAAAGGAATACTAATAAACATTGAATTATCTAAACCAACTGGAAATTACAGGTACAAATTGCCTCCCATAATCGATACATAAAAACGTTGTATGTTTGCAAGTTGTTCCAACTGGCTTGCCATTGTTTATTGTAATTGTGCGTGCAGGTTCACATGAGCGCCAATATTAAATAACTGCAGCATGGCTATCTGGGATGTTATAACTTAAATTGTTGTTTAAGTGGACCGGGTTCAGCAGGATTTCCCTTGATTCAACAATTTTCCTCTCAAACTCATCATCACAGCGAAAGATATTTTCTGATCTATTCCAGCAAACGGAGTGGCTTTATTGGTCATCATTAGGATTATTTGAAAAAAGAACATGACTGGATAACGCAGTTGCATGAGATCTTTTATAAGAGATGTCTCTCTTATGCTCTTCTATCCGTTGTTCAATAGATTTGTTTGTTTGTCCAAAGTATGGGATATTGCAATCGCACCACAATTTATATACTCCCGGGTACTTAAGGTTGTGATGAGTAGGTTTTGGATGGCTGATTAGAGAACGGATTTTAGGAAGTGTGGTGAAGAAGGTCCTGATATTATATTTTTTAAGGACTTTAGCTATTTATTGGAGACTGTGCTAATGTATGGAATGGAGATGCTACCTTTAAAATTAATAGTCTCTGTTGTGCACTGCCTAGGAGGATCCAGAAGAAATTTCTTAATTGTTTTTACAGAATATCCATTTTGTTTAAAAATAAGAGTGAGGTGATTCATTTCTTTTTGTAGTTCATATTGATCATTTAAGAGAGAACGTGCTCTATGTCCTAAGCTAGATATAGTTCCAAGTTTTTGTGGTGGAAAATGATGAGAAAATTATGCAGATATCTATTGGTATGCGTAGGTTTTCTGTACATAGAGATTTTTAATCTTTCAGAGCTTCGTGTAAGCATAACATCCAAGAAAGGTAAGGTATTATTATTTTCTAGATCAGCAGTAAATTTTATATTAGGATGTTGGATGTTTAGATGACGAAGAAAATCTGAGAGATGTGTGCCCGTGATTCCAAATGAATATATCATCAACATATCTTTTCCAAACTTTTGGCTTAAATGAGAAGGAAGATATGGCTTTCTTTTCAAAATCTTCAAGGAAGATGTTAGCTAGCACTGGGGACAAAGGATTGCCCATTGCCAGGCCTTGTTTTTGTTTGTAAATGGAGTCGTGATATCTGAAGTAACAAGAATGAATGCAATGCTTTAATAAAGTGAACATTTTTTTGGATAATTTGTCCTGTAGCAATGTAAGTACCTCGTCCGTAGGAACGTTAATAAATAAATAAATAAATAAATAAATAAATAGGTTTAATGACTATTACCGAGAGAAAAGATGACAAGATGTTTAAAAAAGATACTACTAGTTTCGTTACATGAACATCCTCAGGTATCACAATCAAAGAAGTATATAAAAAATTACAGAGAATTAAAATTATACTAACAGAACAAGTATAAAAAACAGTAGCGTCTTTGAAAAAATGCAAGTATGAGTTCCAAACAAACGAATACTACGCGCTGTCGCGAGTGCGCCAGTACTGAACAGAAGCAACGTGTGCGTCAGAGAGATTGTAACTCAGGCTGTTGTTGATATGAGTGGAATCTAGAAAAATTTCCCTAGATTCAACAATCTTTCTTTCGAGTTCATCGTAGCACACATGGATGTTAGCTGGATAAATTCACTGGTCAAAGAATATCAGAAGAATCTCAGCGATTGGATTATACATCAACAGACTCGTATTTCTAAAAAGATGTAAGTGGAATTCTATTATTCCATGCTTCCTTAATTTTCAAGAATCGATAAAAACCGCTAGAGCTGAAAGAATTTATAGGAGAGCAAAACTAGATCTTTTATCGGAACGCATTTGTGATACCAAACGTTGTCTTGCTGCTTATTTTTCCAAGAAGACCTATCGCGAAACACGTTTTTCTCATTCTCTAGACAGTTCATCTTGGAACCATTTAAAAGAAATTAGCACTCTTAAGGCTTCTAAAATACAGAATTTAAATAAAATAAAACTCATTAGAAAATATGATTTCTTAAATATAATCAGGATAGCAAAACTTCTCATTTTGACCCTACCTATCTAAAAAAAGTTGTCATCAATAAGTCTTCCCATCAATTATCTTTGACAGAAGAAAGCATACTTGCTAAAGGTCTCAACTTTGTCATTGCTCCTACATCCATCCCTAGAGAACATCTCTTAACAAAGATAGAAAAGACAGCTTCTTTATTACCAAACAAAGATGCTAAAGTCCTCCGTATGGAAGCAATTTTCTGTATAAATAAAGCTAGACCTCCACCTGACGACATTTCTTACTCTGAAAGGAAAGCTATCAAGTCCTTAAAAGATAATAGTAACATAGTTATCATTCCGGCAGACAAAGGGAATGCAACTGTCATCTTAAACAAGTCTGATTACCATAATAAAATCTTGGAACTTTTAAATAGTGATACCTACTCAGAAATTGCTAATGACCCTACGAAGGAAACACAATAGAACTAATAATTTATTAAAACCACCTTAGAGTTACAAAGAAACATTCGGCTTTCTCTTCGGTCACTTCATCCCTTGATATATCGACTGTATGGTCTCGCCAAGATTCACAAAAATAACTGCCTACTCAGACCTATAGTTGAGGGCATACACTCTCCCACTTATAATCTCTCCAAATTTCTAGCGAGTTTTCTAAGAAATCTTTCTGGAATTTCTTCTTTATATATTAAAAACTATGCAGATTTTGTTTCTAAAATCAAGGATATCAAACTTAAAAAACAGATTTAATGGCCAGTTTTGATATAGTTTCTCTCTTTACAAATGTTCCTGCTCAAGAAGTCCTCGATCTTCTCAAGAACAAATTATCAAAAAAACTCTTTGCTCTTCTCTCCCATTGCATAAAGTCAGGATACTTCAAATATGATAACAAGATCTACTTACAAAACTCAGGTCTGTCTATGGGCAGCCCACTCTCTCCGATTCTTGCGGATATATTTCTCAACGAATTTGAAGAAAAAGCTATTAACTCCTTTCACTTTAAACCAAAAGTCTGGTACCGCTATATTGATGATATTTTCCTCATCTGGGAAGACGGTTTCAATAACCTCTATTTATTTTTGGACCACCTAAACAAGTGCCATGAAAAAATCTTTTTCACCCTCGAACTGGAATCAGATGACTGCCTTCCCTTTTTAGACCTCAAACTTACCAGATGTGCTGAGAGCATTAAAATCTCAATTTTTAGAAAGCCTACTCATACTGACAGATACCTTCATGCTTCCTCCCATCATTATCTCCCACAAAAATGTGGTATTGTTTCCACTTTAGCCCACCGAGCCAAATCATTATTTAAGAAGAAACAGAAATTGAAAATGAACTACGTTTTCTTAAAAATACGTTTATTAACAATGGTTTCTCTCCAAAGAAAATTGACAAATTTCTTTCCCCCAGGCACTCAACTACTTCTGAAGATCCCTCTTCCCCAAGAGCCTTCATCTCCTTGCCTTACATCGGCTCTATTTCACCAAAACCGGCCAAGATTCTCAAGAAATTCAACTTCACTACGCTTCCAAAACTTCGTTCATTACTTAACAAACATAAACAGAAACATCTTTCTACTCAGTTTCCAGGAGTATACAAGATTTTATGTGATTGCGGAAAGCCATACTATGGACAGACTGCTAAATCCATCCTTCTACGTTTGGATGAACACCGTAGAGATCTCCTATAACAGGACTAGAGCTAGCGCTCTCTCTAGCCACGTTCTCTTTTCAGCTAACTCAGACGAAGGCCGCCAGCACATTGTAAACTGGACTCAAACTGCTAACATTCATGTGTGCTACGATGAACTCGAAAGAAAGATTGTTGAATCTAGGGAAATTTCTCTAGATTCCTCTCATATCAACAACAGCCCGAGTTACAATCTCTCTGACGCACACGTTGCTTCTGTTCAGTACTGGCGCACTCGCGACAGCGCGTAGTATTCGTTTGTTTGGAACTCATACTTGCATTTTTTCAAACACGCTACTGTTTTTTATACTTGTTCTGTTAGTACAATTTTAAGTCTCTGTAATTTTTTATATACTTCCTTGATTGTGATACCAGAGGATGTTCATGTAACGAAACTAGTAAACTAGCAGTATCTTTTTTAAATATATCTTGTCATCTTTTCTCTCGATAATAGTCATTAAACCTTTTTTATAATATTCCGACCTAGTAAAAATGAATTTTGAAAAAAAAAAATAAAATAAATAAATAAATAAAAAAAAAAAAATATATATATATATATATTGTTAAATCACTGAATTTCCTAGATAATAGGGAAACAAGTAAATTGAATATGAAATTTACATTTATATTAAATTTTCTTGTTTCCTTCTACTATCTGGGAATTCACTCTTTAAATAATATTTAACATCTCTATAAACCGAGTCAATCTGCTTACCAAAAATTCATATATTATTATTATTACGTAACACCTCCAGGGAGTCTGAAGACTCATCGAGGGAGGACACCTGCTCTACATCTCACTGTCTCCACCACTCAATCCACCAAATACAACTAACCGCAATTACACGAACGCCATTTACCCCCCCCCCCCGCCACCACCACTAGTGTTTCCACAGACAATCAGAAACGTCCATGCTCACGACGGAATTCGAACCTTAGTCCTTTGGCTGGAGAGCGGAATGGCTAGCAGCTCGGCCAAGCAGGCTGACATAAATCTACTTACTCGTGCCATATATATACATATATATATATACATTATTTTTTTTTATCGTGGGTGTATTATACGTTTAAGATACCAAGAAATTTTTAAAAACTTGATCCTTAGGCCGGGAAGGCATGCGTTAAATACATTTCAATAACGCCAGGATTGTTTCATAAGCCTTTCAGCTGAAGGCGAGTTTAGAGATAACACTCTTGCGGGTATGTTTTCAGAAAAATTCAATTTGTACCTCGTGAAACATGTAAACTATCCCATAGAACACGCGGAATCTCGAGATGTCCAAAACTAAGAGATGGAAAGAATTTGTCATCATGTGGTATCCTGTGGTTGACTGCAGATGCACGTGTTCTATAATATGGAAACAAGAAAACAAATATCTTGAAATTAAATGGTCTCACTGCACTATTATAAATAGCATGCCTTTTATAATCCGAAACAAAAATACTTGAAATTTGTTCAGTTACGTGTTGATTAGATTCAGTCATCGTCATATAGAACCTACTCAACACTGCTATGATAGACGCTAGTCTAGAGTGTTTAAGAAATGTTATGGATTGCTACCTGAAATCTGAATTATAGTATTTATAATATTTAATATTTTTGTATTTAAACCATTTCATGCAAAATGAATTCTTCAAAGGCCTTTTGCTTTTTTCTCTCAAAGCAAGTAGGCGATACTCTTTTAGCAATAACCTTTTAAATATCGGTTCGGCCTGCCTCCACCTTCCTTATTGCGGAAGAATTGGGATTTTGGCAGTTGTGAATATACGGAAAATGAAGAGAGCGGCTGACATCTCACATTAATTAGTATTTATTTATTTTTTTTGCACATATTTGCATATCTGAAAATGAAATCATTAAATCTATAAAATCGAAAATAATGTGGGTCCAATTATATTTTATAGTCAAAGACTTTAAAATGTTCAAATTTGCCAGATAGACATCGAGAATATAACCTTTGGCATCGAAGTCACCAGATTATATTACAAGGCAATGAAGAATGGTCTTCAAAACTCGCTTTACGAATTAGAAACACCCCAATGACGTTTATAGACATTTAGCAAAATCTAGTTACGATTCTGTAACACCTATTGAATAACATGGATAGGAAGTGCAATTTGTCTCACTATTTTATCCACCACGGCCGGTACACACACACACACACACACACACACACACGCACACAAAATCATGGCATGAGAAAATAAAGAAATTTCAGATAATCTGTGGAACAATTAAAAAGCCACCCCATAAAAAAAACAAGTTATGAAACTGAACAAAATTTTTATAAAGTAACGACCACTTCCACTCTGCTATATGGTTCGGAAACATGCACCGTTAAAAAGAAAGGTGAAAGTAAAATACAAGATGTAGGGATGAGATATTTAAGAACAATTAAAGGATGCAAAAAACTAGACTATATAAGAAATAAAAACATCAGAAGAGAACTAGATATTTATAACGCAAACGAAAAAAGTTCAAGGAATATAGGGAGAAAAGGAAAGAACTTAGGATGTGGAAATTTATCTACTAAAATATCTTATTCGTCCCCGCATTGAGTTCACACCCAATGATCCGATTGATATTTGGAGGCGAGATAGAGAATGCAAATACGAGACACAAAACACCAATTTTAAAAATATTAAAAGCTGCGTAATTGGAATAAACAGGAATAATTTTTGTCTCATGAGTGAGGTGTAAGTGATAATGTAATTACTTATCAACGAATATTTTAGTTTTCTTTCCAATTCAACTTTGCTTCAGCAGAATTTGTTTACATCTGAAAGCATTCAAACATGTAACAACACAAGTGTCATGGAATAATAGAATTTATTGCTTTGACTTCTTGATTTGTTTCAGTATTGGAATACCATCAGATGATATAATAATAACTATATTCCTAAATTTTATAGGCATATTTCTTTATTATTCATAATATAAGTTGTGTCAATATTCTCCTCAAATGTCTTTCAGAGTTTAGGATATCATCGGCCGAATCAGATATGAATTCAAAATATTTTCTCCTCGCAGCTCTTTTGAATGTAGTGGTTGGTGACAAGTACGAATTCGCCCTCCTTTCTTATTGCGCAAGATGTTGTGAGTATATTAATGAAATTTTTTCAAATGTATGTTTAATAGTATTTACTAAAAGCATATCATTTAAACTTTAGCTGTACAGAGACCGCACGCGGTAGTACCGTGCGTACCAATCACCACGATAACACTGGCTGTAGCAAATTTCATACATCTTCATGCATGTCCAAGTTCCTCTTGACCCATTCCTTAACGATATGGAGTTTACGGGGACTGTTACCCTGAAATTGTTTCCAGGGACCAATGAGCTGTGGTACCCTCGAACTTGTCTGTGAGCTGTTCCGCTTATCTAAGTCCGTGAAGGCCCTGACAATTCGCGACCCATCGCCGGTGTATCAACTTGCCGATAAATCGTCATCCATATCCCGCGAAGGAGAAGAGAGGAGGATCTGAAGGAGGAGAGATCGAAAACGTGAGACGAAGAAAAGAAAAATAAAAAACGAACCTAAGCGGTAAACATTGATATAAATAGTAAGTGAGAAAAGGGCCAGGACTGCAAAGCAAACGATTAACTTGGGGACGATTAAGAGATTTTTGTTGTGGAAGATTTAATAACCTACTGGAAGTACTACATTTCTTGCACCATATTGAGGCATGGATGGCGCAGTCATAAAATCTAAATAAGTTTTTCCATTGCTCTCAGGTAGGAGTATAGAATACAGAAGGCAGAAATCTAGAGTACAAAAGGAGGAACGTGTAAGATTAAGTGACGATATTATAAAATAAACCCCCCGATCAGAAAAGGCGCCATAAAATCCAGGATAAGGATATATAAGAAAACGCATAATTTTACAGTAGTGTAGTTTATTTTGTCCGAATATCCTTACGAGCTTGTCGAAAAATGTTAGTGACCTATTGATTTCAAATCCAAACTGAGTTTGATTCTAATTCGCAATTGATTAAGCGAGAGAAAATTTCTTTTACTTGAAGCTTAGCCAGACCGTTTTCAACTGTGCTGAGACTTTTTTTTCAAACGACTTAGACCAAACTTACCACATCAAGGTATGTTTGATCTGAGTGGTTTAAGGTAATTAAGCATATAGAGTGGTATACTGCCCGATATTGAAGTGAAGCTCCAATGTTAAACTAGATTAGCATTATTTGGCTTTCAAGTAAATATATGAATTACAATTTACCTGTGTAAATCTGTAATGATCAAAAGGATTACATTTCAAGGCAAATGATTAAGAGTAAAACGAGACAAGGTGAATCTTATTTAGTTTTCCAAATGTTCTGACAGAAGCCTTAAAGGAAATGCTAAGAAATTACGATTTTTAAACGGGGAAACCACTTGAGAATTATTAAAAGATTAAACTAAAGCGTTTGTTCAAAGTAAGTTGGAAAACTCAGTCTTTAGCTTCTCAAAGGAAACAAATATACTATCTTGCTTTCAATATTTTGGTTCTGCAAAGATTAAGTCATTAATTATTTGAAATTAACGCTTAATAACGTGATTCATTAACTCTTTAGTAATTCGTATTTTACTTATTAGTTTTTTTTTCGAAATTGATTGCGCCTGTCAGTTTCTTCAGTTAAGAAATTCTTCAGTTCTATAGTCTCACTTGTTTTTTTTTTTTTTGGAAGAAATAAATGTCTGCTGGCGATGGACGTGATATTAAGATAGCTTTAACTATTTTATGCATTCTAATTTTGTGAGAAATTTTGGAAAACTAAATGAGATTTAGTTTTCCAAAATTTCCAAGGAAAGGTCGTTCTTGTGACCGCAAGCCTGAAATGGACCGTGAAATCACAGAAATTTCTTATAAAAAGTTATTTGGAAAATGTTTTTAAATTCTGTTTCAGAGTTTTGAGATGGACACAAACCCTTTCCCAGTGGTTAAATTCTAAACTAAAAAGTTTCGGGGCCATGTACAAAATAACCAATTGTATTTACTTTTTGAATACTATCCGGGGAAGCTCTAAACCTCCCCGTTTCTAACATCACGCGTTCGTAATCAGACTACCGTGATTCAGATTACCTTATATACACATTCAAAGCTGAAAACAGTTGTTGAATAATAACACGATAATATAGGCATAATTAGCGTAAAGGAAGAAAAGTTACAAAACAGAAAAATGTTCCTACAAACTAACCAATTGTATTTACCTTTGAATGCGATCCACTGGTCGAGTGTCCAGCAAATCAGCAAATCTTTCGATAATATTAAGCGTATTAATATCATCGCATTGCAACTGATGGGAATTCTGTGTTTCTGTGGATTCTTTACACACCTCTTTCTCTTTACAAACTACACACAAATTGACATTACAAACTCGTTTTGTATTATCACTATCATCCGAGATATTTTTCCGTTTAAAGAAGGTACCAATGTACTTATCCATAATAGAAATACCGTACGTGCTCTCATATAATTCTTACCTCTGATTTTACTTTTCGAAAAAAGAAATTAAAACGTTTCGCATATACCTCGCAAATGAAAAAAAGCTGAAACACGTTCAGGGCAAGGCGATACTAACTTGTTTCTGCGGTAAACAACAGGCCTTCCCCCAATAGCCACTATATTGCAGAGGCAAGAAAAACAAGTACTTTTCTTATGTCAGTGAAACCTTCGCTGTATATATAGACTCAAGCAAAACCAGATGTTGCACCTGCAAACACAGTATCTAACTGAAAACTATTGTTATTAATTAGATCGTGTGAGTTTTGCTTGGTAGCAATAAAATTCAACCCAAAGTGTTAAAATTCCTAAACGTGTTAAAACTAAGATATACTGTATGTGTCTGCATACACACACACACACACACACACACACACACACACATATATATATATATATATATGCACATTCAAAACACATAACAGTATAGTGAATACTGTTATGGCAGTTTTACATATTATTGGAATTCGGTTGAAGTGAGTTAGCATTTCAACTCATTTGTCAGCTTGATTTTCTCGCGATTTCCGAAAAATGTATAAATACTGGAGTTAACTCGCAACATATTTTGTCTAAGTATTACTTAGCACTTTTGAAGATATATCGAGCCTTGGTTGGAGGAGGAAAACCTTCGACAATGAAAATCAACAAACAACAAGCAATTGGTTTAAATGTGGTCATGTGGATAACACGTTCACTTCAAATTTGACAAAAATCAGCAAGGGAAGGTGGAAGCAATAAAACCATATTGTTTTTCACTTCACCCCTCTTTTATTACTCATCATTATGCCGCTACAAATTAAAATAGTGGCAGAATGTTCATGAAATGAACTTTCTGCTGCTATTTTTTTTAAGTATTCATTTTAATTCAATAATTTTTACTTACTTATTCAATTTTCATTTATTTTGTTTGGATAATTAAAATATATAGATTTATTTGGTTAATTTAAGCCAGCATAGCTTGAGAAACACTGTTATAGGGTTCTCTCATCTTATGTGACCCCTAATTCATAAGCAGTATAGAAATAGAAGACACGACACAACTTAAATTAAAAAAATGAATTTTAATTAGGAAAAGTATTTTGAAAATTTTCTAGTGTTTTTTAACTTTTTTTTGGGGGGCGGGTTGGCACCCTCCCTGGGTGCGCGACTGTTACAAACTAATGCAATCAAAGCGAACATTTTCAACATCAATAATATCAGCAAATTCAGATTATACGATCAGAAAGATGAGACTGTAGAACATCTAATCAGTGCCTGCAGCAAATTAGCTCAAACTGACTATAAATACCGCCACGATCAAGTGGCCAAAATAGTTCATTGGCATGTATGCAAAAATATGGCATTCCTACTTCTGATAACTGGTGGCAGCATAAAATAGAGACAGTATTGGAAAACGAAACAGCAAATATTCTCTGGGAGTTTAGAATACAAACTGATCGGCATTTGGAACAAATAGACCTTACCTCACAATTATCGAACATCGACAGGTTTGGATTATCGATATTGCAGTACCCAGTGATAAAAACATTAACAACAAGAACTGGAAAAATTACTAAATATCGAGATCTGGCAATCGAAGTTGGCCGACTGTGGCTTAATCACACCAAAATCATCCCAATAGTTATCGTGCACTTGGTGCAACTTTAATAAGCTGTGCAACTAATTACTGCAATCACAAATCAATGAAGTGATCCCAAAAAACAGCATTACTTGGAACAGTCCATATTTTACGACGCTACCTGACGGTCTATTCTTAGATTCTTGGGTAGAATCTGAATTGTTCTGATTCACTAGTGAAATTTTTATTTATATGATATCTTTTTTGACTGTGTATCAATTTAAATAAAATAATAATGATAATAAAATTGAAATAAGTATAGGGACAATCTTAAGTATCTTTTAATTGCATTCATAGATGAGTCCAAGATGAATATTCATGTTATTTTCAATTATATACTTTTGCACCCATTAATGGTGATAGAGTATGAATATGTAAATTATAACTGCTAATTATGATAAGATAAAAGCAATTATTCAATAATAATGCAATGGAATTTGACAGGCTACAACCTTATCAGTAAAGTGGAGCAAATGGAAATGGATATGAGGTTAATGAGATGAACTGGAGACAGTTATAAGGAAGACATCATTAAACAGTGTAGGCGGAATAAAATCAACGTTAGGAAGGTGGTGTGCAGCCAGTTTCCCTTTTATTATTATTGTTTAATCTGTACATTCACACGTTCGCTGCCAACTACGAATATACTCGTATGTCGATTACCGCCGGCAACGAGATTACCTTGAAGAAGTGAAATTGCTTGGCCTGTGGTGACAAACTATTCCCGAGGAGCGTAGCAGCGAATGTGTTAATGATACAAATGTTAATTTGATGAGTGTTTCAGTTGTTTACTTAAGATGCTAAGTTGGGGAAGACTATTGTAAATACAAGTTCTATAATTATTCTCCCAGATGACTTGAATAAGCTGAAATTATGGGTGATGAATAATCATTTTTCTATCTCTGCGGAAAAATATATAAATTAATGAACTTTAGATTCCAAAAGTTTCAATCTATGTACTGTATTGATTGGTTTTCACTGCTGGAAATGGATGAGGCTAGGATTTGAGGATAGCGGTTGACAGTGAATTGTCGTTCAGAGGGCATATTCAGAGGGCATATTGTCGTTCAGAGGGCATATAATCCGCTTTGCATACAGCAAAGCGGATCCCTTGAATGATTAAACATGTTGACTGCTAGGAACAAAGAATCCATTATTTTTATTTACTAGGCTTTTATATGTCTGCATCAGAACCTACTGTGCTTAGATTGTTCGCCAAGGTTTCTGTAGTTGAGAGAATTGCTCTGCTGGTGACAAACATGGTTTCAAGATATTTAGCATTTTGTATGATGACACATTAAAGATTTTGGGCTAGAAAAATTAGTTGATTGCCGAACGAGATTGGACATGAGAGAAACGTATAAGCACCCAAAGGGATTTTTGGAATGAATGTAGGGGAATGTTTCAATAAATTGCGGGATGAGGAAAGATCAAGATGTCATCATTGAAAGATGAGGATTGTGATGGAATGAGAGGCGAATGGTAGTACTTTGTTGGTAATTTCATTTAAGCAGGGATATGATATATTTTATGAGAGTCATTGATAGCTTGAGATTCCTGCATTGAGTCCACAGTTTGAGATTCCTGCAGAAGATATCAGGTATGGCACATGCAAGAGAAGTGGTAAAGGGATTGCTATCAATACAGTTATAGGTTTGGATGGGATATCAACTAATAGTGGTTGTATTAGGAAAATGTGCTAGGAAATTAGTAAACGGATTGTTTAGATTATTTAATCCATCTCAACACTGGTAGAGTCCCAAGGGAATGGAAGGAGATAAAAATAATTTTATTGTGCTAAGGTGGTTCCAAAACCGAAGTAGAAGTAGCTAATTATAGACCAATAAGCATTTCATGAGTGGTGGTGAAAGTATTTTAGAAGTTGGTTAAAGAAAAAATTCAGAAATGGATAGTCAGGAATGGGATATTGAATGGGCGGGAGGAGCAGCATGGCTTTGTGAAGGGTATTTGCATGCTTCAGTAACTTACATTTATATCAGGTGGCAGCTCAGTTGAACTTCGCAAAGGCTTTCGAGAGGATACTGCATGGAGGGAAGAATTCTCCATGCTTGCTATACTTGCTGCGCAAGTTCACTAATTGAGAAAGAAATAATATTTATTTCATAATAAATGCATGTGTTTATAAGCATTCCATTTAGGCTTTATTTTTGTAGACAGAAGACGTCTTAAGCTTACACGACAATAATTGTGCTTTGCGTTGTGTATCGAAGGCTGATGCTTGCTCGTCTAGTCAAAGCTACCTTGGCCTGCTCGGTTGAAGGAGCTTTTAGGTACTCGCAGTAGCACTGTGATTTCATGTGCTCGCATAGCCATATCACTTCGTCTCACTCTGTTGCTTAAACACAGGCCATACGCAGTCAACGTAGGTCTAGCTAGTGAGCTTCAGCCAACCTTTGCAAGTGTGCGCGTTGATTGGTAAAATTAAGTTACAACCAACTTTTTATGACAAAGTTATTGACCAGTTCATAAAGAAGAACCGTAGGGTAGAATTTGTATTCAAGCATCTAAATTGAAAAAGAATATAATTTTTAAAATAAATGTTGCATTTGTGTGATTGATTTTACATAAATTTCTAAATATATAGTTTTAAATGTCACCTCTCCCTCCCTGAATGATAACGGTCACCTCTCACATTCTGAATGATAACAAGAGCAAGCCTGAATTTCAAGACCAGCATTCACCACTGACTGCATGAAATCCTGATGAGTAAGTTACATCAGATGGACATAGATAAGAAGCTGGCGAGGTGAATAAGATATTTACTGATGGAGAGATGCCATACAGTTGTTTATGCAGGTGAACAGTCCTGTGGAAAGACTGTGATTATTGGTGGTTTGCGACAGGGCAATGTACTTGGACCACTATTATTTAATTTGTTTATTAATGATATAAGAAATATTTGAGGAGAAATATTCAGTTGTTTGCAGGTGATGCAAAATTATGTAGAGGTAGGATGATTTAAACAGATTGGAAGTATGCGTAAAATAAAAGGATGACAATATAAAGTGGCAAAGTGTAAGGTTTTGTAGTGAACGGATTACTAGCCTTATACCATATTGATGGGGTTTTCCAGGAACTTTGTGGATACGAAATTGAAATTCTGACAGCATATTGCAAAAGTGTCTAAAACATTGACATGATTGCCGTTGAAGAACACCATGTCACGTAGAGATAAACATGTTATTACTCTACTTTATAAGGCTTTGATAAGGCCTCTTTTAATTACTGCGCACAGATCGATTTGATCGCCTGGATTTCTTAGCGATGTAGATGAGGTACAGCGGATTCAGAGGCGAGTAACAGAAATGATTGTAGCACTGATGCTCCATATATGAGGAGAGACTGAAGATTTGTTGTTTGCATAACCTGGTGGATAAGCAGGGATATGGTCGAGAAATAATTAGTTGCTTATTATCAAGAAACAGAAAGTTGCTTAGGGGGTTTACAAAACTGATGTGGATGAACTATTTCAGTACATAAGTAACGTGAGAAAAACTACAGATCAGCCATGGAAAATGAGTAAGAGTGTGGTTAAACAACAATTGGATTTTTTTCTTGGAGAATTGTTGAATGAGTGGAATAGATTGCCAATTATTTGCATGTGCGTTTTGTAAGTGAATGATTTCAAGGCAAAATATGACAAATATTGTATGTGTATTGACAATTGCTATTTAATGTGTTGAAAATTGGCCTCTCGCGATGAGTTTACAAACTCCATAAAGGTGCCTGTATGTAATAATAATAATAATAATAATAATAATAATAGTAATATGAGAATTAGTATGGAGTCGAAAGACTCATCATTACTCATTCATGCGCTGGAAACATTATTTTGCTTGAAACACTGGGAGCAAAGGATATAATATGCTTTCATTGTCTGTTCACTTACGATATAAATCAATTTTAGAAGTGGAATTTCAGAGATATAACTGAAGGTGTACTATATTCGTGATGAAGATTTTATTTTTTCTGCTTTTTCAGCCCTTACTAAAGAGGACGGCATCGAAGTATTCAAGTGCTTGGATAAATTCTACAATCACACGGTATGTTTGCTTTCTTCGATATTTCTAAAAGTATGAAGCTCAAAATGTGTTATAAAGAGGAGATTAGAATTCTATACCATATCATTCTATATTTAAAAATAAAAAATTATAAAACACGAAAAAACTGTTTAATAAACATTTCCATGAATAAGTATTAATATTTACGGCATGTGCTTTAAAACGCGGTTATCAGATATAGTTACACCTTGTAAATTGAATTATTCAAACTGAATCATAAATACATTTTGCATTGCCTTCTGTTTCTGGATAGTACAAAAGATAATTTTTAATAAATACTAGAAGTCCCATTTCATTTTTTTGTAATTTAAAAATGATAAACACTTCTAAATTCAAACAAAACTACAAAACTTACACACAGAACTACTTACTTATGCGCTGCTTATACTTGTATATCCATGCATTTATTCCTTGGACATTATCAGATGCTGTACGGTCACGGAGATGCTCGGTGAAGTGCAAGACCTAGCCAGGCGGTCCTGTTTTATGATTTTCTGGAGCATTTAACTCTCTGAAGAGCAGTCATTGAAGATACATCATCCATCCATCTCATTGATGGTGTATCCCTTCCTCCTTTTCTAGGAAGAAAAAGACCTTTAGTTACTCTTTTGCGAAGTCTTTCTTCCATTGTTACAATGTGTCCAAAGTATTCCAACTTTCTTCTGTCAATATCCATAAGAGCGTTAAAGTTCTACCGAACCTTTCTAGCACCCATCCATTTGTCTGCTGTTCAGTATATGATATCCTGAACAGCATTCTCTAACACCACATCTCAAAAGCAGCTATCATTTTCCTATCAGAATTATTTAGTTTCAAAGTTTCACAAACATAAGTCGCTTTTGGAAAAACAGCTGAATCCAAAATCCTCAACTTTTTTCCCGTCGAGATAAATCCATCCTTCCATATTTTATACAAGTCTCTGACCGTTGTTTTAGTCATTGCTAATCTTTTGACGTCTTCTGATCCGAAATTAATGATAGATCCCAAACATTCGAACTTGCTGAATTCCTCATTATTTCTCCAATAAGGCACACTTGTTTCTCAGCGGCTTGCCTTTATGTATTTCCTTTGAGGACTGTAATATTAACTTTCTAGGATTGAGATGAAGTCCTCCGATCATATTCTCATTAACTCTGTCAAGAATGTTTCCAATTCCTTTCTTGTCATTACAGAGAAGTACGGTATAACCAGTGTAGCTCAGATTACTGAGCAATCTACCACCTATCCTAATCTCTGTCTTAGGCTCATACAATTCTGCAGGCATGATGTCCTTAGCATAGACACTAAACAGGCAAGTAAGAGAGTAGACATATACTTTCTAACTCCCTTTCCAACCTAAAGACAATTAGTTAATACAACACCTATCCTTAGCGTGGATTCTTGCTCAGTGTACAAGATAGCTATCAACGTGATGGTGCATTGAGGAAACCGATTATTTTCATTGCTTACCAAAGTTTCATATGCTAAACACAGTCAACAACTTTAGAGTAGTCTGTGAAATGCAGTACCACAGGAGGTCTAAATTCTTTATACTTCTATAATCTGTTATAAGGCAAAGGGTCTGATCTCTGGTACCCTTACTTTTCGGAAATCCTGTTTGTTCCTCAGGCATCTCTTAATCAACTTTTGCTTCAATCCTATTTAGAATGGCCTTTAATAAAGCTTGCTTATATGAGAGATTACACTAACAGTTCTTATAGTTCTTGTAATCCTTCATATCTGCTTATTCTTTCATTTCATTTTGATTTCCAGTTCTGCTAGTACTGCTCCATTCATGTGTTTGATTATATTCAATTTGGACTTAAACTTCTGCTTTAAGTCACAAACTAAACGAAGCATCCTTTAATACTTGTCCCCTCATCCCTAAATCTATCTCTTCACATTTATTGGAATAACAGAACTAGAAACAATATCATCCAGAAATTATATGGCACTTCTTTGGAGTGTAGCAGGAACTACATTAAGAACATCTGCACTCAGACTGGGTTTTTCGCTGGCAGAGTACTGCGCTCTAGTTTGGCTTAATAGCCGCTATACCAAACTATTTGACCACCAGCATAATACCACAATGCGACTTATCACTGGATGGAATCATAAAATCAACTCCTGTTTACTGGTTTCCAATGCTGAGTAACATAATACGACCAAACCTACGAAGAGACGATGCTCTACTACCAGAATATGATAAAGTACTCAGAAATACTGAATTGCCTATACACAACGAAATACTAGAGCTACAGCTCAACAGACTGAAATCAAAAAAGCCCCTCCCCTCTCTGTGAAGCTAAAGCCACCTCTCTAAGAACGACCAACTACAATACCAAAGAACAATGGAAACGAACGTGGACCAATGCACAACTCCAAACTTGGTTTGAGAGGCATCGTCCCAACATCCCGGATATATAACTGAGCCGAAAGACATGGATAACACTGAACAGGATTCGTACCGGACATGGAAGATGTGCAAGCTCTCTGTACAAGTGGGGAAAAATTACCTCACCGAAATGTGACTGCCGGCATCCGAATCAATCAATCCACCACATTTCTACTGAGTGCAGTTTTCTTGCATACATGGGTAAAAGAAACGACTTCCTGGAAAAGAAAACGCCTGTTATAGGCTGAATCAGACAATTTGAACTTAACTTTAAGTGTTTTGTTTGCTGAACGTATAAGTGTTTTGGTTTTATTTTACTTGTTTGTCGTTTACATTTTACATATTTATTTTGACTTATGTACCTTTATAACTGCACGTAGATTGCCATACGCTAAATTAATAAATATTGGAATAAAAGTTTTCCTTTTCCTGTCTGATGGTTCCTCTGACTTCTCTATATAATCTCTTATATTCTTCAGACTTTGTCTGTTTGTTTCTCTAATCTCCTTCTTTCCATTAGATCCGATGCTGAATTTAATATCCATGGGTCTCGTGATCTTCTAATTACGAAATATTGGTTTTATCCTGTATTATAACCTTACATGCATCCCAGAGAATTTCAAGCGAGTTCTCCTGACCAGTCTCTAGAAGATCATCCATCCGAATTGGTGTTCTTCTGTGAACCCACTAAAATAAATAACTCCAACATCCTATATATTGAGACATGCCTGACTTGGAAGGTTTTGGAATCAGTCTTACTTTGGCTCTTACTAGATAATGATTTGTACCTCAATCTGGACCAGGGCAAGTATGCATATCAAAGATGCTTGTCTTCCACCTTTAGAGAGCCAGGATGCAATCAATCTGGTGGCTTGACCTATCAGTCTTAGAATGTTAAAGTATAGTTTGGATGTCTTATATGTTCAAGTATAGGTTAGACGTATTTAACCATGCTATTATGTTAGCATGGGAAAATTACAACATCTTTCACCAGTGGCGTTACGTTCATCCAGAACAAACATGCCACACGCAGACTTTACGTTTATGTTCTTTCCCACTTTGGCATTAAAGTCCCCTAGGATGTAAAGTACATCTCTTCTTAGTAGGCACTCCAAAACAGTCTATAGATTTTCCTAGAATTCCCCACTGTCTTCATCAGGCCACCTGATGTCTTGTCTTGGCCATCTGTGTTGGCCAAGACATCAAGACAACAAGACATCAGGCCACCAGATGAAGACATTAGGCCATCTGTTGCTCATCCTACCAATATGTCAATCATATTGGTAGGATGAGCAACAAAACCTTAAATCTATTACAACGTATCCTGTCACTAACCGGGATTATATATAAGCAAGAAGAGCTCTTGCTAGAACTATCTACAGTATCACAGCTATCCCATGATACTTTGAGTCACCTCCTGAATAAACACCTCGCATCCTGTTTTGAAGTGACCCTGTACATTTCAGCTTTTCTCTATAATTCCCATGAAGTCAATTTTATACGTCTCCATTTCTTTACTCAATATGAAAAGTACCTATCCGCAGACTCCGCACATTCCATGTGCCTCCGGAAAGTTCACCTTTAACATTAATCTCATAACTTTTCTATTCCTGATTCAAAATATCACTGCTTTTATTACTGCTTATATAAGCTGAAATAAAGCAACATATACAAAGATAAACATTACTGGTGCTCTTATTGTCATTGCTCCAACATACATTTGTTAACACACACACACACACACACACACACACACACACACACACACACACACACACACTAGATACCCCGACCTTTACGTAAACTGCCACATTAAATTTTCTGAAGATACTGATTACATACGTACTAAACTCCGCATGGTTGCCGTTTCTGCGAACCTTTTCCATGCAAAAGTCATAATACCAATAGATAAATAAACAAATAATATAATTCCTTTTATTCCAAAAGTTAGTAGGCGAACCTCTTCAGCTTTAACCAACTTTTAGTGTCTGGTTTCTTCAGTCGTCACTGATTTTGAGCGACCTAGCTATCTATCAATGAATCTTGGCTTTCATCGGAGAGATTACGGCAGGCGAGTGCTAGTGGAACCTCATACTTACATGAGTGCGGTGTGACAGCATCTGTGTTATTATTTCTGTATTTCATTGCTGTTTATGGTAGATGCCGTCAAATTGTGTCAAAGTTATTTGTTGTTAGTTCCTTATGAAGCGTTATTTTCTTCTTCCAACAAGAGCTCCCACTTTCCGAGCTTATGCACTGTTTCATAGGCGAGGGGCTCTTTCTGCTGTTTAACGCCGTTCTGTGCCCACTTTAGTCACGGTAACTTGAATTATTCAGATGCGCTATACAAGAATCGGAAATATCATATGAGCTTATCTTCAGCTCTTTAACTGTTTGCGCAAATCAATTCCCATCTGCACATCACGTATATTGTGGTTCACAGATTGCACACTATGTTTTGTTCAACTATCCTTGTAGACTATTTGTTCCATCCCTATATGAAGGTGATTATAATTCACTCTAATATCAGCGTATTCGTGGAGAATAAAGTCCAGGAACCAATTCTTGTCATTGATTATAGTCTCTAAAAATAATGCGGAGAATGTGTATGTATGCTGGCAACGTTTATTAAGAGGAATCACATAAATCAGATCTTCAAATAGGAGTCGAGTTCGACTTATTTGTTGCTTTCAAGCAGCCCAGTTTATTTCAAAATAATAGTTAACAATTTATATACAGTTTATTATTTATATATAGAGAGAGGATATTAAATATCTATCATTTCAAAATGAAACTAATAAATGAAACAAACATTTTAAAATTTACTAGAGCATGAAGGAGACTAAACTAGGATAGGAACTGCATTGGCTTACTCCAATGGCCAGCTGTATCCAACTTTTTTAGAAATCTGGAAACGTTTGAATGTTTTCAGCTTTAGAGAACCAGGGAGAAACGTAAGAGTGCTAAAACCTCTGTTGAGTACGTAGCAGTTTCATGTCAATGACTTATATTCTTCATAAATGCACTCTTGTGTTTTGCATAAGTGTAATACAAAACATAGAGCCTTAAAGGCTTCAGTTTGTCAAGATTTGTGATGTATTACATAGATTATACATTTCGTGAGATGAAATCATTATATCTCCCAGAGGTAATTTGGAACCCGAATAGGATCATATTCATGTAAATCATATGAATATGATCCTATTCATATGATTTACTATAATATAATATAATATTACAATATAATATTCTTGTAATAATACTCATATTCGTGTTTTAAGAATTATTGGGCGGTTAATAGTTATTTGTATAATAAATTACCTTAAACCAAATTCATGCTATTTACGAGGTAACTTAACGTGAGCACCACGAACAATCTGCTTTAGTGTTATTTTTATATTTATTTTTTTTATATAGCGAAATACGAATAGGCTTATATTGAAGGTGAGTTCTTCACACTTTGAAGCCCGATCTTATACAGGCAACAGGGTTTTTTCATCGTGTGTACAGATAAATCGGCCTTCAGAACACACGAAATTTACAATCAAAATAAAATAAAATGAAATGAAATAAACAAAGAAAACAATACTCTTGTTGGTGATGATGAGCGGTAGATGGCGTTGAAGGTAGCATCAGAGGTGAGAGTTTGTCTTTAGTAGAAGGTAACAAGTTATAGATCTGGTTGAATGGTTTGTAAGTTGTAGCAAGTTTGTATATTTTCATAATTTTCTTCATTCAAACAGATCTATAACTCGTGACCTTCTCCTAAAGACAAACTCTCACCTCTGATGCTACCTGGCGTGTACGAGGTTCCATGCTCCTGTAAATTGTCTTACTATGGACAGACAGATAGATCTGTTCATAAACGCATTTCGGGACATCAAGACCATATCCGTCTTATCAAACCGCAGAAATCTGGCCTCGCTCAACACCAAGTTGAAAACCCAAACCATAGGATCCATAGGGAAAAGACCTAACTTCTACATATATCTTTATATAAAAATGAACGTTTACGTAAAAAAGTGCTAAAGCCCTACTTCACAGACAAAATCTAAACCGTAATGACGTCCTTGCTGTTCCTGAAGTATGGGAAATTGTCATATAAAATTGTGTAAAACAATTTTTTATATTTATCTTATTTTAATGTAATGTTTTTTTCCCTTCAGATATATTTTAATTTAATTCTATAACATGCTACTACACGCATATTAGGATTCCATTGTAATCATGCCCTAACTATATTATTCCTAGTATTTTTTGAATTAACTGTACTGACAATGTCCTAAGATACTTAGGATGAATATTTACTTATTAAAACTTATTATTACGTGTGCTTGTTTAGTTAATAATTTATAATAACTATCAATAATAATGTTATCGGGGCTTCCAGAGTAGTTACACGTTTTTTAAATCCCTTAATAAAACGTTTCACCGCTGAGTACCTTTCTGTTACAATTTATTTATTTACTATATCGAGACCGGCATGGCTGACGAATCAGGCCTAAGGCTTGTCTTAAGTATTCCTGACTGTACTCCGTGTGTTCACGGGGCCGGTTTGCCTGATTGCGAGAGAAAAAACCCCAGATAAACTGGGAGAAAAACCCTGCTATCCACTCCTTTTATTTTAATAATACTTTTGTATTTTATTACTTTTGTTTCAATAATCCGCTCCCAGCTAACTTGGTTATAGTTGAGAAAGATTCTTAAGCTCCTCATGTCGGCGACGAGAATCGAACACAGGACACTCCTTTCCCAGGAATATGGTTGGGAAGGGCATAACCACTAGGCTAACCGGGCGAACTTCTGTTACAGTAAATAGAATTTAGTGGTATATACATGTAGTTTAGTAATACAAGTGGTCTCGGACAATCCTGAAAATAGAAAATGCATATTTCCCTCTGCAGTCCGTGCATGTTATGAGGTTTTCTTCCCGCGTTAGGTCTTCCTGGTATTTGTAGCACTTCATATTTCTAGTTTTGGCGATCCTGGTGTGAGTGCTAAAATGGCGACTTCCATTTTTCTTCCCCTCTCGTGGTTGACTAGTGTAAACTTCGAACTTTGAAAAATAACTTATAGCTTACTTATTATTTAACACGTACAGTTTTTACGTCAATTTCTTTCGGCTTGAAGAAAGGAATTCATTGATACAATATGAATTTTAATCCAAAAAACCCTACTTTATAACTTAAAATATAGGAGCATCGAAATAGCATGCTTGCTACCGCTTGCTGCTATAGCCATTTCTTTGATAATAATAAAAGTAACAAATTTTATATGAAGTTAAAACTCAAACATACAGCAACTCTGTTCTTCACTTCTGGAAACGGCAACGTCAAAATATAATAAATCATTTATCAATTTCATTGATCCATTATTCATCAAAAAATGGTGTAACACATCTGGTTCGCAAATCCGCAGTTCGAATCCTAATATTATGAAAATCAGTGGTAAACCCCAAAATATAAACTGCTTTCTAAACAGAGAACAAAGGGAATTAGGAATATTCACATTCATTAAATGTGGAAATAGATAATAGAAATTTTGTGATTTTACCTATATAAACTGATTCCGTAGAAAATCTTGCCGCTTCCGTATTACGTGCCCCTGTAAGTTTTATGAACAAAGCAATATACAGAAGACTGGATTTAACTTCTTAGAAAATGTATGACTTCAAACGTATGCATAGCGTAAAAACAGAAAGCGATAATTCGATTTTTATACTGGAGATATTCGTTGATATAGTAGAGCACAATTAGGTGATTCATGCTCAAAACCAGTGAAACACACAGCAGCAGATTCATATATGCTCAGAAACTGCGTATTTCCTTTGAAAACATCTTTGAGTTGTTTTGGCGTATATAAAGAAGAACGACCCTTAATCGAATTCGGGCTCTAAACTACAATAAATAAAAAATAAACAATTTTTTATTTTTAATTTAAAGTTGTACTGCATTTTCGATTACGTGAGAATGAATAAATGTCAAGATGGGATTTGTACTAAAATTTGTGTTATTTTTGTAATTTTTTGTAAATTTTCATTTATCGCTTGTTATGTTTAAGTATATTTATTTCATCTTTTCAGCTCTTCAATTTATATGAACGGTGCATAGGTGAAGCTGGAGTACCATCCTGTGATGTTCCAGAGCAGTTGGTCGAATTCTTCTGCAGTGAAGATTTATACAAAGATTGCCGCTGTGGTGATACTCTTAGCGAGGTAAAGAATTTTCTTTTTTCACTAATAATAGCAGCGTTTGCTGCAAGTACATGACCGGCTGTACTTACTCGATGGCATAAAAAGTAATAAAGAAGAAACAAGTTAGGAGAAATATCCGAATATCATTAGGCAGAAAATGTGTTAACTGGTTACAGAAATGGTGATTTAATGTGGGGTGGCTATAAGGCAGAATTAAACATTGTAACAGCTTGATGATAGGTTAATTAAAAATTCAATATCGTCGTTATTTCATTTGACAGCGTTGAACATTGTGTGTGTGTGAGTGTCTGAAAGTATCAAGTTTTATTGGAAAAAATAAAAATACTAAGAAGGAACAAAAACTGGCAAGAGATAAAAGTAAGGATAAATACGGCCGAACATACGAGTACAACAAGACACCTTATTTGTGTGTGTGATGAAATTCTCGGTATGTACGAGTAAATCTTGGTCATGGCGGTCAGTATTTCTTATGCTATTCATCTTCTGTTCCTATTTTCTTTTATAAATTTTATTTCAGTATGAAGTTACACGGTCTCGAGTGGTTTTGCCGTTGGGTTGGTTATCCTCCGCGTTTGCTCGATTTTCCCTCACGCCATGAATTCAGCTTAAAGGCATGTGCTAGTAAGTAGTTACGTTATATTCAGGAATATGAATTTTGTTAATTGGCAGAGTTCAATAACGTAACTATCCTACATGGACTAATGTGTCTTACTACATCAGCGCACCCACATAATCAAATTAGACTGCGTGGAGCGGGTAGAAAAACGAGAGCCTGGTATCAACTCAACTGATTGAAAATACACATCCCCAGCCAAAATGGATCAGTGTAAAAGAGGTAGCATTGTCAGAGGGATTACAGTGTCTTCGAGAAATGCATCATATCGCCGTGATATGATGCATCTCTCGAAGAGACTTAATTGATGATATACTTTCAAGATAAGTATATAATAATTTATTCAATCCAAGGGGTGAGGTCTGGAGCACATGTTATAATATTCAATACTAAACATGAAGATACGTTTCTTGAATGGCAGAGTCAGTTTTAATTAAACAAAGTTATGAGAAAAAGTTTTAGAATAGAAATTTTTAGAATTTGAATAACTTGACTTCTGATGGAAGATAAGGAAGATAAGAAATATAGTTCGAGTCATCAAATAGCTGGGTTGAGGTAAAGAAACAGGAGGAACTGCTTTCTACATTGAAAGCGATTAATGGTCATTTTGTTACGTTGATTTTTGTTGTTCGTTTGCGGAGTATCTCGAAGAGTGGTGAACGTTCAGAGTAATTTTTGCACGAGTAAACTAAAAGCTACAGGCAATTTTATCTTCCTTTTGTTATTAAATCCAGAATCTTAAAATATTAATGTATTACCATTTATTAATACAAACCTCTTTCTTTATCGAGCAATTCATTAGTTTTAATGGGGCTTAAAATTCTTTTTTCAAATCACAAAAAATAATTTCTGAAATGAGCAGTGTTTTGACGTAGAAGTAATGTTTATAACGAATAGAAACACTTTTAAGTTTTTTATTCTGATTATTCTTCTCTAACTATATAACCATTATTTTTAAAACTGTGTGCAAATTTAAAGCATAACAAATATTTTCTCTTGCTATATATTATTTGTATACGTTTTTATTTAAAAAGGAAAAAAAAAAATTTCACAGACTGCGTAATCGAGGGACGCGAAAGACAATACTGTATCAACGAGGAAGAAGTAGTCGAACTTTACATAAAGGCACAACAGGTAAGATCTTATTTATTTATTTATTTTTATTTGTAAAACAAATAACCATTGCATTTTGTGCATTAGTTACTATTGATATGGCGATATTTATTTGATTTAGAAATACGGGAGGAGGCAATATGTATTACTCATCTGTTCATGCCAGAACTACCAATGTTTGGCAAGCGATGTTCAAACATTATTCTTATTCATTTAATCATTGAAAACAAAATGCTTAAATTACGCGATAAGAATTGTGAGGGAGTAAATGCATCTAAATATGTAGTTTGAGCAGTTGAGGTGGATTGTGATTATTGAGGTTGCCAGCTGGGGTTCTGAGATGATTCTTGGGAGCTATTTTAGGACCTGCAGTAACATCATGTTTCTTTGATTTGTAATCCATTCTGTGTGAAGAGGAAAAGATAATAAAAAATCAGGGCATGCAATCAGGGGATGAGAGATCCCCCCAAACATACTGCTTACACAGAGGGAGCCCAGTCTCCTGTCCATTTGCACATAGCCTGGAAAGTTCTTCCTGCACCCGCTATACTTTGTTTTCTTCAAGCCACCAACTGGCAAACGAAGTGGCAAGAAGATATCCCGCTAAACGATAGGAACTGCTCCGGTGCAGAATTAAATGAATTATTCTTAATAAATGAATATGAACATACCAGAAATCAGCTATTATTCTAGATTTGTTATTAATATCATTAACACCATTAACAAACTACTACTACACACACAAACAGCATGTCATTGAAAATATCAGAGTAAAAAACCAAAACCGTCGTCGATAGAAGCTAATAAAATATAATGGAAACAAACCCGGAAAACTAGGATAACAAACTGTACAGAAAGTAAATAAAGAAACCAGTCACAAGACTTACATAATAAAATTCACCAAATTCTGATTGTCAATAAAATGCTATTTTAAAATAATGCCATCATTCCGTTCAGCGAAAAAATGTTAAAAACTAAAATAAAAAATAGCCCCAATCACACAAAAATTACGCCACAATTTCGAAGATACTCAAAAACGTCCCGATAAAAGATAATGGAAACCAATGAAAATTTAATTTCAGATGATGCTAGCCACGTGACATGTACTGTATCATTGGTTTCTCAATTAACTGAGATACTTCGTTACCTAGAAGTATTCGAATTCGGTCATATGAAGAAATGTTGTTGGAAGTCAAGCAGAGGAGCAATAAACAAAATTCTTTATAATTCGATAGGAATAAATTATCTTTGTTAAATATTTTCTTATACAGAATTTATCCGATTACATCATGAACTGTTCTTGTTTCTTAAAGATCTTTATTATCAAAAGTTAATTTGGAACAACTGATTACACTTAATAAAATTTTGTAATAGTGACTTTAACACTGAACTTTCCAGTTTTGTCTACATAGTTGAAATTTGAGGAACTGGTTTCTTCTTAAGCTGAAATGCGTTATCATTAGTGACTTTACAGATATACAAATTCAGCTAACTGCAAAATTTATTTTTCTAATTCCTAGGTTTGTGGAATTAACTTAGAGCCAATAGCATGTTCATATAACAATCCTATTCCTTCTCCCCCTCCTGGGTCTTAATTACCTCTGTGAATGTAAGTATTCATTACATAACTTTCCAAATTAATTTATTTGCTAAATTGGTAAAATAATATTTACTTTTTCATACGAGGTTAGATTTGAAATCCTAGCGCAAGTTATAAATAATATGAATTTAGTTTTATCAGCGTTCTTTGGCTTCGTACATACACAGTTTGCAAATGGGAATATTCATTAGGTTTTATGAAGCCAAATTATTTGTCCGTGACTAGTTCACCCGTTCAAAATTGAGAATTTTGCTATTTGGATTTGATATTTACTTCTACCCACTATGAATTCATAGTAGACTAGTGTTTTGCTTGGGATAATTTTTTTATAAATTGGTATTATAGTTTACATCACTTTCATCATTTCTTAGTAATTAATTACATAATATCAAGAACATAATTTTTATACATGTGTGTCTTGCTCAGATATTTCTTAGTTGCATATGATAACAATGGAGAAACACTATACATAATTAGCTATATATATTCATGTAACTTTCCTCCCTTAAGTATGAAATAAAATTGAGTGAAGGAAATGCATTTCATTGTATTGTTGTTTTTATTGATTTATTCGTGTAGGATTACCCCCTCCCGTTCCTCGACCTCGCCTTAGGATTGGTTGAGCCATTATAATAAGGGATTAAGCAGTATATCCTATGACTGTAGCCTGTGTGTTCACTGGGACAGTTTGCATGATGAAAAACCCCAGATAAACTGGAGAAAAAACCTGCTGTCCACACCCAAGACCGGCTAACTTGGCTATGGCTGAGAAAGATAATTAAGTTACTCACGCCATCGACAGGAATCGAACCTAGGACACTCCTTTCTCAGGCATGTGGTTGCGAAGCGAATAGCCACTAGGCTAACCATGCGTGCTGTATTGCCGTAATATTCCTAGAATAATTTAAATTTCAACATATGATATTTATTTTCGCTTTCAACAATATTCCATGTGGGTGTTATTATCGTAAAAAAGGTGAAATCTAGGTGCACGAAGGAATACACTTTTCACTTTATTATTCAGACCATACTATTTACATTATATACATATGTATATCTGCATACAAGAATATACATCAGCATAAGTTATATGCATCTACGTTGTAATTTTGCGAAGAAAGAAATATTAACAACGCAATTAGTTAAAATTCTATTGTTTACAATTTTTTTGTGCTAAATGTAATTAGATATTACTTATATGAAAAGTTTTAAAATTTTTTTATAAAAAAAACGTTTTTTTAAATTTTTATTAAAAAGAAGCTGAGAAAAACGTTTTTTTCCCTTGTTGCACAAAACAGTCCTCAGCTGCAGATATAAGTTGATCATCTGTGATTAATTTTGTTCCTTTCAAGTGTTTCTTTAAATCTGGGAACAGAATATAGTGAAATAGCGCCAGGTCTGGCAAATAGGGTGGGTGAAGGAGACACTTAAAGCCCAAGTTGTGCATTCTCTTAGGTTTCATGAGCACTGTGAGCAGGTGCGTTGTCCTGCAAAAGCAACTGCTCAGTTTCCAGTAGCTGTTTTTCCTTCAATACCTCCTTTGGTTCCTTCAGAGCTGTTGAATAAACTGCTGATGTAAGAGATTTACCTCTTTTAGTAAGGATTACACATCCATATCCCAAAAGACAATGGCAAGAACCTTCCCTGCTGACTTCGGATTCGGAACTTCTTTGGCCGTGAAGAAACGTTTTCTCCACTCCATTGAATATTGTTTGTTCTCTGAGTCATAGTGCTGTTTTCATCAACAGTCACAATATGAGTCAAAAATTTGACCTGAATTCTCAAAATGACTCATTCTCTCTATTATTCGGCATCCAAACATCTGACGACATACTTCGCTGAGAACTTCTGTATGTTCTGACGTTATAAAGAAGCCAACTCGTTCCTTGAAATTGCAAAAATTCCCCAGAATTTTTGCAATTTTTTGGCTGGTGTTTGTCTATCATCAAGGATTAAGGCATGCACTGCATCGATGTTTTCAAGTGTGATCGCTCTGGAAGGTCTCCTGACATCAGGACGTCCAGCTTTAAACTTGGCAATCCATCTGGCAACTGCTGGATATACTGGCAGAGTCGTCTAGAGTCTCACAGAAAATGTGGTATATCTTAATCGCGGACTTTTATTACAGCATGAGAAACGTGACAATTGTCCCACTTCTGTGTCTTCGAATTTCTTCAAAACCTTTCATATGTCTTTTTATATATTCTAAAAGAAAAAGAATAAATTAATACAATTTGATGAAAGATAGGGATTAAATGTTTTTTTTTCTTGTTGTTATAACAGTTGCTTTCATATAATTTTTGTTCTTCATAATTTGTCTTAATTATATGACGAGACTGATGATAATAAACGGGAAACAAAAGTAGAAGGAACTGTAGCCATACTGGTTACTGAAATTATATTTAGAAGATATAGACATTTCAGAATTGAATTTAAGGAAGATACAGCCTTTCTTCCTTTAATTCTTTAATCAAATGATTAAAAATAATTTTACCTGCTGAAAATGACTGCCTTGCTTTCTTAATTGTTAATTAAACAACAACTAAAAGTCTTAACACTTCTAAACGATCCACCCATAGTTATAGAAAAGTTTGTTTCTCAGGTCAAAAGATCTGAGTAATTCCTCCTCAAGGTTTTGCTAGATCTACTGCCTACCATCTAAACAGCATAACTGGAAATAAGATTCACCAAAAAAAGCATTTTTAAATCTAATCTTTAATGATCTAAAAACACCACGATTGTTATGTGATTTGAGTCATCCTAAATATCGCGATGAATAGAGATCCACTATATCGATCCGAGAATGTATGGACAAGTTCTGCCTGTCAGAAACACAAATAATAATATGCATTAACCGGCATGTACCTATGTATTGCTGGCTGATATAATAATCTGCCCAGTGGCTATTCGGAAGTGAAATCTTCCAATCGTTTATATTTGTAAATTTAGGACACAAAAACACACGTGTTGAACAGATTATTTTATTAATTACTAACAAAATAAAACTTGACTTTTCGATCCCTGTATCGAGGTCATCATCAGAAGAATACAAGTGTATGAGGAACCAAGCTACATGCTCATGCCCTGTATACCGGTAAACTAAATCTACGTAGTTAGTTAATCCTTTTCCCTAGCCTGACCTCTAGTGATAAAATAAATAAATAAACAAAATAAAATAAATACATAAATAAAAAAATAAATAAATAAAAATAAATAAATAAATAAACAAAATAAAATAAATACACAAATAAATAAATAAAAAAACAAAATAAAATAAATACATAAATAAAAAAAAAAAATAAATACAGCTACAATAAACTGCTAAACTCCTCATGTATTAATATTCTTCTGGATAGTTCTGATTGTTATAATATGGTTTCTTTCAGCTGCAGTTGAATGTTACAAACACTTCACCAGGTTGTCTTCTTGTAGTAGGATTTTTTTATTTTATTTTATATGGCTAGTTTAGGGTGTTATACAGGTTGTAGATGGGTCCACCACATTCTTGAAATGGTTAGGCCATCATTTTGTTGATATTTGGGTTGTGTTTGAGCATGTCACAAGACGCTTTAAATTTTCTCTCAAACCAGGTTTTGGTGTCGTGTAGGGACTTGGTATTTTTTCAGTCAATTCTATGATATGTTTGGAGTGCATGTTCAGAAATGCCAGTTTTTTCCAAAATGGAGGTATTTAATGTATCGTTTGTGAACTATCAAAATCAGACAAGATTTTGATAGTTTGCCCTGTTTCCCCTATGTATGGTATGTTACATGTGCATTGTATTTTGTATACCCCTGGGTGGGCTAGGCGTGGAAGAGTTCTTTAGAAGAACTGAGAAGGTGTATTAACTTATTTGGGGGTTTAATCGTGGTTTTAATGTTGTATTTGCGTAGTCTTCTGTCTATTTTTTCAGAAATGCCTCTAACATAAGGAATGGCAATAGTATTCCTGATATCTTTTTTGTTCTTGCTGGTATCTTTATGGAGGATCTTGTGAATAGTGTTTTTATTGTATCCATTTTTTATAAATGTTTGGTTGAGGATCTTGTATTTTTGGTTTAGTGCTTGTTCATTAGAACAAATAGTTAAAGCTCTGTGTTTAAGGGTGCTTATGACACCTAGTTTGCCACACGAAATATCCGGAGCGGAGTACGTGGGCAAAGAGGGCCGTGATGTCGTGTGGAAATATGTTCTGTAGGAGCAAGGTAGTGTCATTGATTGGGACATTGGTGAAAAGGGAAGTTATGTCAAAGCTGACTAATAAATCTCGGTCGTTGAGTGTAGTGTTATTAATTTTATTAATGAAATGTTGTGTATTTTTTATAGGAAAGGGACTAACCTACCAATTCCACTCAAGGAATTGGTAGGTCAGAAAAAAAAATTCTACAAGAAGGCAACCTGGTGAAGAGTTTGTAACATTCAACAGCAGCTGAAAGAAATCATATTATAACAATCAGAACTATCCAGAAGCATATTCACACATGAGGACATTAGCAGTTTATTGTAGTTGTATTTATTTATTTTTTAAAATTTTTATTTATTTATATTTTATCTATCTATTTATTTTTTAAAATTTTTATTTATTTATATTTTATCTATCTATTTATTTTTTTTAATTTTTATTTATTTATTTTTTATTTATATATTTATTTTATTTTATTTATTTATTATTTTTTTTATCACTAGAAGGCAAGCTAGGGAAAAGGATTAACTAACTACGTAGATTTAGTTTACCGGTATACGGGGCATGAGCATGTAGCTTGGTTCCTTTGTTGATGATGACCTCGATACAGGGATCAAAACGTCAAGTTTTATTTTGTTAGTAATTAATAAAATAATATGTTCAACACGTGTGTTTTTGTGTCCCTAAATTTACAAATGAGTGCTGATCACCGTGTAACATTAAAAGAAAGAATTCCACTATTTTATACAGTGCTTGTTCACGGAGGTGAAGTTTTCAGAACAATTATGCACTATGCAACTACGAGTAATGCATAAATGACTGTTTCGAAGAACTCACTGAGTACATTATTCCTATCGATTACTGTGAGAATTCAACGGAATTTAATCCAACTGATCATATTTTGGGTTTTCTGAAGCGCTCTACGAAAAGCTAAGAACTTACTGTCCATTGAAAGACGGAAATGTGGGTCTACTTGTAGATCGACTAAAATCGATTTAATGGGATTCAATTCCAAGATATTCATTACCTGTTAAAAGACCAGCCCAACATGATCATTGGTTTTAATTCAAATACTGTATCAAATTTTATATCAATTAGAACAATGAGAACAAATCTTCTCATTTTTGCAGTTGTCTCAAAGATTGTTCGAAATCTATATTTTGTATATATTATAACAATCTACGAATTGTTCACTTTTTTTTATAGTTTACAAGTTACATATGCAGAAAGAAGGAAGGAAATTAGAAAAGGCAGAATTAAAGGTTGTAGTGGATAATAATGTCAATAGTTCTATAACAAAGGTTTATTTTAATTTAGTGTATAAATGGTTGCTGCCATTCTCAGAAACCCTTTTCGAGACCCGCAGTTTAATAGCCACTACTCTAAGGATAACAGAATATATTTTATTCCATCGAGTCTATTAACAGGAATCAGAGTTGTCTTACAAATCAAGCATGCATACTAGGGTGTATTGTAATTGCTAACTTGCATAAACTTCTTTTCAAATTTTGGTTTACTATTATTTTGTTATTTTTCTTATCCAGAATCAAGACAGCTGGATTCCTGATGAAGAGGGTTTTATGAAGTGAAAATCTATATTTTGCATTTCTGTACTGTATTTGCTTACAATGTATCCATTTTAAAGCATAAATTCAATAAAGTGCTTCATAGTGATTTTCTTTGTATTAACTGATACTTCTGACAACACAGGGAAGGAAAATATATTGTTAGACATCCAGAACAAACTCCTTCTCTTTGGCAACTAGGAAAATAAAAATAATTCAAGAAGAATTTGGTACGTAAAGATGATTTAATAAAACTCTTCTGAAATTAAAACCGAAAGAATATATTTTTGAAACCCTTCGAGGTATTCTAAATTTTTCTACTCCAGAATAGAAAAATTTAGAATACCTCGAAGGGTTTCAAAAATAATTTATGTATACAATTTATAATAATTTATGTAATTGTTTTACAACGATTGATTCTTTGCAAGATTTCAGAGTAACATTCTCTTCTGTGATAAATAAGCTCAAATTCATTAACAAATAAATAATAAAAGCATGTAAAGATATCAAAAATTGCATTTATGTCGCTTATAATTTCTCTAACGATATTTAATGAAAAAATAAAAAATAAAACAGATCTAAACTTCGAATACTTTCTGCAGAATCTGAAGTTTGTGTGTGAACATGACAACAATAATAAATTTCAGTTTTGGCTATAGCCGTTCCGGTCACATGTTATATTTCTACTACTTCATGAAAGAAAACATTACGACAACCGAACCTCTCTCTGACCAACCAGACTGCATAGCTTTCCTAGAAAATTCACGTGATGGCAGTATCCTGGTACTGGTATTGTTCTCATCGATATCACTGGTTCCTTTCATCTTCACTGAATAAATTGTAACCTCTTTCTTTGGGATTGTTTTGGGACGATAACTACCCTACATGTGATAAGCGTTGCCCGAAGTATCTGGACTCTTTCAGCAAGACGATATCTTGTTTAACAAGGCTGGAATTGTGTAAGCATAGTATTCGAAGAGCATATGCAAGCATAGTATTTGAAATTCAAATGAAGAGCATTAATTGGCCAGAGGCCAACTAATGCTCCTCATTTGAATTTCGCTAGACATTTATGGGGTATGGCAGTAGACGTCAGTGCCTCGATGGGTTGTTGTCCATCGGGACGTTATTATGTTTACTGGGTTCAGAATAACTTCAGATACCTCACTAAATGGAGTTAGTGCCAAGACGAATGCAAGCTGTTATCTCGACCAAAAGAGGTCGTGAGAACTACAGTGCATATTAATTTTTTTTAAAAAAAAAGGACGTCATATAAGTGAAATGGTAACAAATGAACAAAAATCATTAGTATAATGCATTTACTCCCCACCCCCAATTTTTTGCTTTTAACTGCTTTAACAAATGGATGGAATGCTCTGGAATTTTAGGTAGAAAAAAAAAATAAATATATGCACTTACACATGGGCGTTATAAGAACATTTACAAGCGGGGGGGGGGGTGCAAAGAAAAATTTTCCACGGAAGGGCAATGATTGGAGACAAATAATTATATCAATAAAATTTATTTAATTATTTAATATTTTACATTTTATTTTTCATAAGTATATCATGGGGAGGGGCAAGTGCCCTGTTTTCCCCCTCTGAGGACACCCATGCACTCTTACATTTTAAAAAAATTCTGAATTAATGAGCGAAGTTATTTTATTTCCTATTTGCTAACACTTCTTGGATGGGTTATTCAGAATGATGCTTGTAATAGGACGAACTCTCGAGAAATGAGTGGGCTGAAAGTTAATGGCATTGTATAACGAGAGATCGGAAACAGTTGTGTAGAATTATTGACCAATTGTTGTTTTGGGAACAGTGGTGAAAATGTCGCCGTATTGGGTTTAACAAGAAAGATTATTTATTTTTCTCTTGAATTCTGTTGACAACTCCTTATAAATTCATCTGATCTCCTGGAGTAGATTTGATCCTAAGTCTTTCCAACCAAAGGTATTCACATTTCTAGTTGAACTATTAAGAATTCGCAAATATAAGTAAATAATTAAATGAAAGTAATCTCTGCAGAATCTTTAAAATAGCCAGTATGCATTAATGGTACTGTATTGTTAAAAAAAACATTGCTAGCTTCAGCCAGTTTCTTTCCAGTAATTATCTTTGAATGGCTTAAATATAAAATGAATGCGATAAATAATCACAAAAAATATTTCATTATATTGAAGTACAATGCATTAGGTGAATATTGATCTAATTTCCTATGTGGTGATTTGGAGAACAAATTTAGTTAACAGCATGAAGTATTTAGATAGTTTAAGAATCAGAGGTTATTACGTAAGTCATCTCACGTAAACGTTTAATCCCCGTTAAAGAAATACAGAAAATCAAAACAATGAAGGTTTAAAGTTTCGTTAAAGTTAAGATTTAGAATTAAAACGATGTTTACAAATTACTTGTTAACGAACACTCGTGTGAAAGATTTTGTTCTAATATCAATCCAGGTACAACACACAGTTCAGTTTGATACCAGTTGCCTTTCTCTCACATTAGCGATAATATAGTTCTAGCTCTCCTAGCATAAAAAAAAGGCAACTCGTATCAAACTGAACTGTGTGTTGTACCTGGATTGATATTAGAACAAAATCAGTTAACTGCTTTTATTCTCGTATAGGGAGTAGCCGAGACCGCTTTAGCCCTATTTAACTTTTGGAGACTGAGTAGGCAGTTCATTATTCACTGCAAGCTAATTAGAGATAACTGGTCCACGGCTATTACTAATTTAATAGACAGTCAATAAGGCTCTAATTAGAGCCTTAACACTGAATGAAGAGACGGCTAACTAATGCAGCCATCTCCCATAACCCTGACACAATATTTTTAATCTTTGAAAATAATTTGGGTTCGACGTTCAATTTTCTTGAATTTACGGGCTGAAAAACCAGAGTTTCCAGGTGAACAAAATCCGCTTTCCCTTGCCATAGATTGACTAACTCGGGAATCGTTCGATATTTGACGATATTGACCGATAAAATTAGGAACGACGACTAGACTTGTACAATATTCAGGAACGAAGACTTGGGATGGACTTCCACTGAGCTACACGGTCTCCTAAATATAAATAAATAATAAAAGACACACACACACACACCAGGAAAACGTAGGTATGAAAATTACTGGATTCAAAAGCACTGGTCTGCTTTTGAATCCAGAAGCTTCCAGTTTTAGGGTTGTCATTAGTAGTGCGAACAATTGGTAAAGCCCATGGCACTGTGTCAAAAAAAAAAAAAAATTTAATTATGAAAGCAATTTTCTCGAGACAGTGCAGTTGCCGAAAATTACAAAATTAAGAATATTAGATTTTACCAATTAAAAATACCAAAAATATAAATTAAAATACAAATAAAATAGAGCAGTCAATTTAATTCGAACTTTTTTAAAAACACCATTGGTCACAATGGTTTTATCCATTGGCCGACCTGGGGTTGCCCACCCCTGGTCTAGACTACCTACCTACGTCTGTTCGAAATCGTCAGTAATAAAAATTTACACAGGTCGTCAGGGAGTCGTCAGAATTTGGGGTTATAATCTTCAAAAGAGTATTCGCCATTAGGTTTTGGACACCAATGTAGTAATCAAGTCAAGTATATATTTTCGCACTGGCTTCTCTTATTTCAGTATCTAAAAAGTTCTGTATACTCCTTAAATTATCTTAAAGGAGAAACATATCCATATTGCCCGAAATCTCAAGTTATGATGTAGAAGAACAGTCACTTTTATAAATATCGAGACAGGGCTTTTCGACTACGTGAAACTTGCAATCGAATGTTGCCTAAGCGCATATAATAAGGTAACAGCTCAGTTCAAATATGATTGCGAAATGAGCTGCTGGTCAACAAGGTGACTTATGGCCAGTATTGGAGATTATTTGATAAATTGTACTATGGATTTATGTTTATGATTTCTGAAGAGAGTTGTGTTTTGTTTTTCCCATTTGTGTTCAAAATGATTGACAATTACCGACTAGCAACATTCTTAAATCGTTGCCTAGAACACGTTGCGTACGTGACGGTTAATATTTTATGTGTAATAACACATCAAGTCATAAAAACAACAAAGCAACAAGAAAAACATTTTGACAATGATCACTATTCTTCATTATTTATTAGCATAACGTCTATCAGAGGCTTCATTAGTCACCTAGAAAACTTGCATAACTGAAGAATCTCACTATTGGCATATTAGGGATTAAATGTAGTAACAGGCATTAAGAGAATGACTGCCGCAGCAAACGACTCTACTATTCCGATTACGTAACCAACCAGCTAGTTGCATTTTTAGATGAGTTGCTGCAAATACTAGTATTTTCAGTAGAAATCTCTCTAATAATGATCACGTGTAACGTTGCTGAAAGTTTACCAGCGCAATGGAATGAATGAACGAATGAATGAATTAATTAATGTGAATGATTTTTAGCTGGTTAAGTTGCTTAAATATTACTGCCTGCAAAGACGTGATCGTTTTATTTTATTTTATTTTATTAATTTGTTTGTTTTGTATGGTTGAAGATAATCTCGCTTTCTGTCTAGGTAATCATTTGATTTGAATATTATATTATTAGCTCTGGTGAAATTATTCTTTGTTTATTTCTTATTAAAGTGAGAATAACTGGTCATATCGAATATTTCCCCCCTCCCCTCTCTCGCTCCCTTTTTTCCCACTATGTTTGTATGGTTGAACTTTGAGAAGTAAACGTGAAAGCTAAGCAGTGTGTCTGACTTGTTTTTATGCGTTTTTCGTTCCCTTTCTATTTTTTTACGTCTTCCAATCCTAATTTTCTTTTCTTTTTTTTTTTTTTTTTGTAGAAATTCACCTTTCCATCCCTAACATAAACCTGCAGGAAGAACGTTTTTAAACTAACTTGTCCATACTCATAACTAAACTAATGGGTGCCCTTAAAAATATATGGTATCCTCATAATTTAATTAAAATTTATCATTTATTTAAAATTAAATTACCTGTATTTACTAAATCATCTAAAGACTCATAAAAATTTCAAACACATGTAAAAAATGAATATTTAATATAAAAGTTATTTAAGTTTTGGGTTTTCAGCTTTACAGTACACTATTACTGAGATTTAGAGCGATAAATAAATCGGGAAATTCACCCAGCAGATGAAATTATTTATGATACTTCACACCTGCAGAATTGATGTGTGAATTTACAAAGATTAACGAGAACCGAACTGAACATTATTTTCCCGAACATTCATACCATTGATATTCAGTCAGTCATACAAGGGCAACAGTTTATTTTCGCATTCAGAGAAGGAACCACACACACACACACACACAATGTGCGAATGCCGTGAAGTAAGTAATAGTTGATGTAGTACGGATGAAGTTTGCAGTGATATAGTGTATAATGTGTAGAGAGTGACTTGCGTTGATTTCTCGGACTCCAAGAAGGTGTCATATAATATTAAAAAAAAAAAAATATTGATTTCTAAAATATTTACAACAATTACAATAATCATCTTTAGTGACATTCCAGCTTGTAATTTTTTCAAAATTCAGCACTAAGTGCTGCATATGTGATTCATATTCTACATTGCATTTTAATTAAAATTTTGATAATAATACTTTTTTCAACTATATTTAGAACACGACTTCTTGTAATATTAACAATGAAAATTACATGAGATTTTTGAATGATGGACAATAATAATAATAATAATAATAATATGATGTTTCAGATAAATCATATATGATAATTACAGATTTTTTTGCATGTTTACACATTATGCATAAAATAACAATTTTTCTATTTTCATCGTACAAAGTATTGACATATTTACAATTAATGCATATTACACTTGATGCTCTGTACGTTATACTGTACGCAGTATAATGTACATTATTTCTTTTCAGTATTTTTTTCTTTGGATCCAAATTCGTGTACTTTTTTTAAATATCTGTATCTTCGTTATTATTATTATACACCGTACTAACTGTTTTGTAACATAATTTGCAGTCTTTGATAATGAGGATTATGTGTGGATGAATGAGGCATTTTAACCCCACCTGCTTCGAAGATTGAGTTAACTTTTATTAAATTATTATAATAATTAAAGTTCTAACTTGCACGTCTACATTTCCCTGATGAGTAATTCGACCTGTATAAAAACTCATCCTCTTCTCTGTCCAAATTTCAAATTCTTAAGATAAATCCATAAATATTAAAATACTAAATATTATGACTTACCTTCGTAAAGTATTTTAGCTGTAAAATTTCATTATAGAACCTGAGGCTTTGAGTTCTTAAATTATACTGCTTAATGAGGAAAATCAAGATTTCTAATTTGTTTTTTTTTTTAAGTGGGCATTGCTAAAATTCTCTCAATCACAGAGGTGGAGGGTTTTTTCGTCACGAAACCACGTTTTGCTTGTTTTATCCCATAAAACAAGCAAAACGTCCTGCAATACACATGCAATTTATAGACATTATGCCAGAGCTTCATAACATTATTTGTTTCAGTTTTAATTTTAAACAGGGGCCTATTGGCTAGAGAGTGGATACGCTCTCTGACAACCAGAATTTTGAATAATTTTAATCGTTTCCTAGTTTTCACAAATTAAGCAAACCGAAAGAAAAAACAACAAAAAAAACTATACAACTAGTTATCATCATTTGAGCACATCATTCATGTATATTCTCTACTCCACTCTCTTTCTCTCGATCTCTATTTTCCTATTTAAGTTCGCACTACGACGACCCACTATTTGTTCATTCCTTTGGAAAGAAAACAATTATTGCGCCATCTAGAATACAAAGCGTTAAGTTAAGCATTAAGTGCTTTAAGCTAGGTTTTCAAAGTCAGTTTTTTTTTTTTTTTTTCAAAATCAGACGTACAAAAGGAAACCTTCAGTAGTTTCCGTTTGTCCGTCTAGAGTCCATTTAGCTATAGAAATAAAAATTTACTAAGGAATTGGTGTTTGGAATCTTCAGAAAATTAGTTATAAAATTAGGGAGAAAAAGATAAAAGTCATGTAAATTGGTATGTTTTAAACGACAATAAATAAACTTAATCTGCTGCAAAAAAGAACCAAAAGGTATGGAAAATATCCGAAAATAAAGCAAAACGAACATTTTCTCTGGTTATCATACAGGCATGGCAATAAAATTTGCTGTTTCCAGTTCGCAAACTACCACTCTTCTTATTGGAGGCATGAAGTAGCTTTAAAAAGCGCCTGATTTGTTGGCTGGAGAATAGGTAATCCGTGATATCTAATCCATAGCCCACCAATTTCATGGATTCATCAGGGATAAAAATGAAGGATACGTTTACAAAATGAAATGAAATCACAATAAAATTGCTGAAACTATTTTTTTTTCGAAGTTACATGAAATATCTGAATGAGAAATATTATACTAAGATTATTCATACTTTTAAAAAATATCATATATGAGATAGTAAATAATAAAACATCCTATGTATAATCGCTTAAATAGGATTCTAGATTCTAGATTCAAGAACCTATCATTCTTCAAAAGCTAGCGCATTTGAAGAATAACAGGACATTGGGCTGTTTCGACTGGTTAAGATCTCTGCTCGATTCTCGTCGTGAGGAGAAAAATCTTTAAGTCGGTTTTTTTTTTTTTTTTTCAATTGAAAGTGTGTGGGAACAGAGACTGCGAAGGTAGCAGTTGTTTTTCCACGCTGGAGCTGGGATGTTTCATCCAGCATACAGGTAAATGGTCCCTAAGCTTAGTGGCCTACATCATGCCATGAAAAAACCAGGCGTGTATAAGATTCATATACGACGTGTAATGTGTTGATAGTAGCTTCTTAGAGTGTAGTATTGGTAAGTTCAATAAGCAAATATATCAAATTTATCTGTATATGCTTATCTGGATATACAAGATATGCTTAGCACTGTTTAGCATATTTTGTATTTTATGAGTTGTGAATATTTAGTGTTGAAAAATCGTTTATTGTTCGTATTTAATGTACTTTTTTACACCTTGGAAACCTTTATTTTTTGATTTTAGATTAAATTGCCATTTTACCAGCTTTAATTTTATTAACATGCAATAATAATAATAATAATAATAATAATAATAACATATTGAATATAACAATGATTCGTAATTGTTCAATAGCTATATAGCTATTGAACAAATGCTACGTCATTTTTCTCAAAAGTTATTTCTGTTAAATATAACTAAATTTCATACATTAATTAGATTAATTATGCTTATTCATTTTACGAAAAAAAATTATACATGTGCGTGTGTGTGTGTGTGTGTGTTGTAAACAATTATTATTATTTGAAAGGGGAGATGGTAAATCCCGTTCTATTTTATAGCCGGGTACGAAACTCCGATCGAAATCCATCAAAATCCATAGAGTTTCATGCCGAAAAAACTATCGGAAGGCCCAAGTGTAAATGGTCACTTGGGTAGTACAAAACCAGAGCAACTCCATGCAAAGCTGGAGCAAGCCCCGTCACTAACTTTAATGTTCTTTCTCTCATAATGTAAAACTCAGCTCCGAAGAGATGTATATATGTTGTTTTACATTATGTGAAGAGGTCACTACCCAGACGGGTTCAACTTTTTTTGAGGTCTCATCAGTGAGTAGGTAGACCTGGAATATCAAGGTTTTTAAATGAGCACGAACATACATACCTCTACTATCGAATTGCCAAAGTGGTGCACCCCTACATTGATAATTATTGTTAATTACTAAGATAATAAGCCGAAAGGCTATATGATGTATGTGCAATTATGATATATTTATAAATATTTATATCATGTAATGTATTTATAAATATTATATTAAATAATAAAGTTGGATTGACTGAAAAAAAATTATGTAGCATGCGATTTCGGATACTTTTGGTATTTTTTATATTTTCCCAAATTTGCTTGATTTTGTTTTTAATTACTAGTAATTAAAAGCAAAATATTTTAAAATAATTAGCCTTTGGGCTTATTATCTTAGTAATTAATTAATTATTATTATTATTTAAAAATATTATGTAGGTTAAAGCATCTGTTATGCACAATAATGATGTATTTATAAATATTTATATCATCTAATGTATTTATAAATATTATATTTAAATAATAAAATTGGATTGACTGAAAAAAAAAATACGTAGCTTGCGATTTGGGATACTTTTGGGATTTTTTTAAAAAATATTTTTTAAAATGTGCTTGATTTTGTTTTCAATTAGTAGTAATTAAAAGCAAAATATTTAAAATTAACAGGTGTAATTAACTTTATATCTAAACCAAACCTAGGTCAAAAACAAACCAGACTAAAAGAATACAGTACATTATCCCTACCCGTCTTAATGTATGGAAGAAATATGGACAATGAAAGAAAAAGACAAACAAAGATTAATAACAACAGAAATGAAGTTTATGAGAAAAACTGCAAAGTATACCCTATTTGATCACAAAGGAAACGAAGAAATTATGAAAGAATTAAATCAAGAACCAGTAATAGCAAAAATTAAAAAATATAAACATAAATGGATGTAACACGCTCAAAGAATGAAAATAGAAAGAATACCAAAACAAGCCTTAAAGTCTAACAGGTAAGCTTAGGTGTCGATGGTTATTCATGACTTATTTTTCACGGTATTAACAACACCACACACACTTTTATCACAAAGATGTTTTATTAATGCTTATATTTCGCTGATTTTCAACTCAGCATCATCAGAGCACAACACACTTGTATACTGAACAGTGAGTGAGTGAAACTATATAATTGCAAAAGACAAAAGATCTAAAGTCCTATTTTTGGCGCCCTTTAAAGGAAAAAAAAAGCATCTATCGAGGAGTTTTTCTTAAGATAACCGTCTCCCAAATTTTAGCAAATTAATGCAACCATATTTGTTAAGGTTGGGAGAATTCTTCAAAGCCATTGCTGACTCCAAAAATAATCTTTCAGATCTATAACGACTCCTAAATTGCACATTCGCTTTCCTTCATCTAATCCTGTGTGGAGGACAGTCCAAAGCATGGTCTGCCAGTCCCGGCTTGCATAGTAATAGTAGCGAATGTAACTATAATATTCTTCCAGGTGGATGTTCACTGATCTTCCTGTTTGCTCATTATAAGCCAAATCACAGTCACAAGGAACTTCATACGCTCCTGAGTGTGCTAAACGGTGAAGTTTATTCTTAGGCGAGCGGATCAGAGTTGCCAGCTTGACATGAGGTTTGAAAGTGGTGCGAAGGCCATGTTTCAACAAAACTTTGGATACCTTTTACGATGTACCTCTGATAAAGGGAATAGAAATGGTCATGTTGTATTCTTATGTATTAGGGGAGGGCAGAGTAATGGGCCTATGTAGCATTTTATCTATTTTGTAGGGATTGTAGCCATTTCCTAAGAACGTATGGCGCAGGTATTGGAGTTCAATGGTCATTGTATCGTTAGAACATATGGCTCTTAATAAACAACTTTGTGATAAAAGTGTGTGTGGTGTTTTCATTACCGTGAAAAATAAGTCATGAAGCCTTAAAGTACAAGCCATTAGGAAAACGAAAGCCAGGACGTCCTCTTAAACGATTCAACGATGACTTCTAAGGCCGGAACAGGCCATGCTAGGCCTAAATCCTTGATACGTATAATGATGATGATGATGACGAGTAATTAAAAGCATATATTTTTAAACCTTGCAGTAACGAAAAAGGATTCCGCTGGATTAGTGGGTAAAGTTCAAATGGAACAAACTGACTGTAAGCAGAAAGTTTTCCACTTTGGAAATGAAATATCGTATTTCGAATAAGTGATCGCGAAAAATAATCAAAGCAACTCTGACACACTCGACATTATCACACTCAATAAAAAGCACCTCTGCTGAAAAGCAAGTTTTATTGCACTTTTATTCACTTCACTATTGCACCCCTATTAAACACGCACAGATTCTAAAGGGGGCAATTAATTTGGATATATCAGGTGGAAGTTGCAATGAAACAAAAAAATATAAAACTTTAAAAACGTAAATGCATTTCATTATTAGTATATTAAAATACATTTGAATTATTGACTGAAATATTGGCTGAAAATAACTGATGGCGTCATCAGAAAAATAAAATCCCTGTAGAAATAATCCAAGTAGCTGCCATAAATCTATCTCTCTGAATCACTGTGTGCCGATTAATTAGTGATATCTTCTTTGGGACAGCTATCTCTGATTGGCTACCACTGGAGATTGAACTGCCCAATCAGTCTCCAAAAGTTAGATAAGGCTTAAAAACGGCCTCGCCTATTCCCTATAAACATATATATATAAACATATATATATATATATCGTATTTCGAAAACATATATATATATATATATATATATATATATATATATATATATATATATATATATATATATATATATATATATATATATATATATATATAAGATTTAAGATATATATATAAGAGATTTAACTGAAAATCTCACAAATGAGATTTACGGTTAAATATCTTAGGCAATTAGCGTTATTTAGCCATTAAAATATTATAGTGTAATCTGTGTAGCAATATTTTATGAGGGAGTGTATGAAGTGTTTATATGTAACAGTATAAATATGGCGAATTTGTTTCAAAGCTCATTCCAAGTAAAATCATCAGGAGAATGAATTTGCATAATTTTTGGTTTTAATTAAAACGACTATTTTGTCACTCTATCCTTTAAATAGAATATATTCAAAAAAATATTTTTCCTGGCATCTTATTAATTATTGTGTATATTTTTATTCAGCGGATCACCAGAATGTTTCATCTTTTCGGAGCAGTTTAAAATAAATCACAGTTTATTTTCATATAATCCAATTTCGTATATTTTTATCGCTCCTTTAATGTACAAAGTGTTTAATTTTGGTTGATTATTAGCATTTTCACACAAAATAATTTTATTACTATAAGAATATTCCACCTGCTTTAGGTGTTTTTTTCCCCCATTTTGTACTCAGCTTTGCAGTGTTCAGGGTGAATTCACAAGTCAGAATCTTTCTGTTTTATTTATGCGTGTAATAGAACATGTAAGTTTAAATTACCTTGACTACCGTTTTTTTTCCGTTGTAAACAATCATCAATTTGAAAAAATAATAAATAAATAAGTAAATAAATAAACTTAAATAAAAACGAAATGAGCACTAAATAAAATTTTAAATTTTATAATAACTATTCTTGATAAGTGGTTTTAGAGCAAACATGGGTTGTTTTATTTATTATTTATTTTCATCCCTTCAAATTAGGCAGTCTTTGGAAGTATGAAAACTGAACATAAACATTTTTAGCATCCAAACTCAGCCGTTATTAATTTTTGTTTTAGCGGAAGTAGTAGTTTCATTTCACAGCACTTATTTTTGCTGTTAGATACTTTGTTCATATGGAGTTTGTTCTTGGATGTCGTTTTGTTGACTTTTATATATTTCTGTATATTTTATGTAAAACAGAGGAGATATCATCATTCTTAGTAGACTATTCCAGTCGTGCCTTTATGAGGCTGTCTACGATCGTCCAATTAATTCTTACCTTGTTTTATATATATATAAATATATATATATCCGGATTTTATAATCAGGTAAACATTATATTGATATCGTATAAAAAGGTAGGTAGGTTTTTGTTGATGCAGAAGTAAAGTCTAGCATAGGGATATTGAGATATACAATTAGAATGTGGCAGTGCACTGTGCGCGTCAGGTGATCTTTAATATCATATAAATATAGGATTCATTTGGGTCAACATCATACGCAGTTCTTTATGTTTTACATCAGCCAATATTTTTATATAACTAACAGTCCATATCAAAGATTTAAAACAAAACAAATATCCTCGTTGACCATATTTTCATGTTTGATTCAAAAGTTCGAAGAAGACTGCATATTTTAATTTTAATTTTAATATTATGTATTAAATATAAAATAAATAAACAAATTACTTACACCTCATTACCCAAAAGAAATTCATGTCCATTACGGGATTCGAACATACAGCCCTTTAGTGGATGTGCGGATACACTAACTGCATGGCCAACAAAGCCGATGTTCTTTAATAAATAATAAACAGACAATATATGTAATATCTTTATATTATAGAATTATTATATTATATTAAATTATATTATATTATATTATATCAAAAAAATCGAACTAGAGGCATAGAAAATAAGAATGGGAAATCATCACTGAAGAAGATAAAATCTTAATGAGATGGGAAGAATACATTGAAGATCTATATGACAAGGCAAATAGACAAAATCAGTTGCCATTAGAAGATATATAGAAAGTAAATGAAGATGATCTAGGCCCAGAGATTTTGAAAACTGAAATAGAAAAGGCCATTAAAGAAATAAAATGTGGAAAGACAGAAGGAATAGATGAAATACCTGCAGAATACCTTAAACAAGAAAGGACCTGAAGAAATAACCAAAATAATAAATTTAATTTATAACAAAGGAAAACTACCAAAAGATTTTATGACCTTAATATTTATACCTATACCAAAGAAACGTAATGCAGCGAACTGCAAGGATTTTAGAACAATAAGCCTCATTTCTCATACATCAAAAATATTTATGAGAATCCTAACACGGAGAATTGCATCTAGGGTGGGCGAATTTCTTGAAAAAGATCACTTTGGTTTCAGGAAGGGTGGGGGAACAAGGGATGCGATTGGACTGTTAAGAATAATAAGTGAAGGAAATCTGGAAGTGAATAAAGAAGTTAATATCTGTTACATAGATTTTGAAAAATCTTTTGACTTTGTAAAATGGGATAAGATGGCGGAAGTAATGGAAAAGATTGGTATAGATTGGAAAGGCTGAAGGCTAATTATTTCACTATATATATAGGACAAACTGCCGTGGTAAGAGACATACATGATACAACAGAACCAGGTATCATTGGACGAGGAGTAAGACAAGGCTGTTCTCTCTCTCCAATTTTGTTTAACGTGTATTCCGAAGCAATGATAAAAGAAGCACTGGAGAATTCAGAAGAAGGAATAAAAATTGCAGGTAGACAGATATTTACAATATGCTACGCAGATGACAAGGAATTACTATCAAACATTGAAACAGGGCCAACATCTGTTGAACAGATTACTGGAATCCTGTATCAATTATGGAATGAAAATTAACATAAGAAAAACAAAAGCAATGAAAACAGCACGTAAAGAAGCAAATATGGATATCAGAATAAATGGAAAAAAATTGATTCAAGTAAAGACATTTAAATAACTAGGAAGTGTGGTTAACACTGACAGAAGATGTAAAAGTGACATAAAAGCAAGAATAGCGATGGGAAGAGATGCCTTTAACAGAAAATGGAATTTAATCGAAGTAAAATGGAGAGAAACCTAAAGAAAGACTAATAAAATGTTACTTGTGGAGTGTTGCCTCTAAATGCAGCTGAAAATTGGAGATTGAAGAAATTGAAGAAAGAAGAAATTAAGATTTTGGAAAAACTTTGAGATGTGGATTTGGAGAAGGATGGAGAAAATCAAATCGACAGACAACATAACAAATGAAGAGGTCTTAAAAAGAGTAGAAGAAGAAGAAATAAGTCTATTAAAGAGGATAAAAAGAAGGAAGGGAAACAGGATCGGACATATTCTGAGAGGTAAATGGAATCATCAGAGGAAAAATAGACGGAAAAAAGACCCAGAGCAAGAGTAAGGAAAACATTGTTAGATGACACGCTGAATGGAAACAAGCTTTGAAAGAGAAGGCTCAGTACAGAAGACAGTGGAAGGAAAGATTTCGCTACTAAGAGAAGAACCTGATCAATTGTAGGATACTTAAGAAGAAGATATCTAAAAAAAAAAAAATCAGCAAACGCTTTTTGTTTCCATCTCGTGGTCCATAATTCCTGTCTCTGGAGGGATTCAAAACCCGCCAGAGACACGAATGTGCGTGATTTCCCTAATAATTCTTTGTAGAAAGGACCGCTGTGAACATACCACTTTTGTTAATAGCAGGAGGCTTCACTCCGAAAACTCAGTGAGGTACGGGGGTGATCATACGGCTTGAAAATGACGTCACATTTGAATATCTAATTAATTAAATAAGTTGCTTAAATCCCCAAGTCACTTTGAATTCCATAAACTTCATTTTTGGAATAACAGCCTGTTTTATCAGAATTACATCGTCTTATACGTTATTATGTCCCAGGTGTTGTTTGCCTAATTTTGCAAATAAGTCACAGTTTTCGGAAGGGACGGAGGGAACGAGGGAGGCTCTTCGGTCTGAGAAGACTTGAGTACCTTTTGATGAAAAACTTTTGTAAATATTGACTGATAAAGATCTTGTTCTGCAACTTGAATCGAACAGACATCTTTTCAGAAAAAGGAAGTTATTGCTACTTACTTCGTTGGAAAGATTCCTTTAATAAAATGTTCAATAAAAGTAGAAATAACAATAATCATAAATGTGAAACCGATATTCATTCTATTTATGAAATAAATAACCTCGACGTGTTGCTAATTCAAAATATGAGATGAAATCAGGAGATCTGACTCTCAAATTCATTATTATTTTGATTAAAATAATAGAAAGGAATAATGTTTAGTAACCGTATACATCAATTTTAGAACTGAATTTCAGAAATTCAATTAAATTTGATATCGGAATTGTGATACAACTTATTTTCCGTTTATACATTTTGTAGGTCTTACTGAAGAGAAGCACATTGAAGTATTAAAATGATTGGATAAATTCTATAACAATGCGGTATGTTCTTTTTATTCGTTATTTCTTTCTAAATGTATTAATCTTATCATATGTTATAAATATGAGATAGCAGTCAGTATTTTATCATTCATTGTTGTAAAACGCGATAAGAATTCTTTTAAATTTGTAGACAGAAATAATTTTACTCTAAAAACTAAATTCTTCAATAAATAAATACAATAAATAAATAAATCCGCTAACGCATATTCTCCTGTAGGGAATAGGCGAGAACATTTTAACTCAGTGTAATATTCGGAGACTGAGGGTACAGCCCAGTCTCCACTGGTAGCCAATCAAAAATAGCTTCAGCGATAACTTAAATCTTCAAACGGAATTATATATATAATTTCATTTCTTTTATATTATTCATTTTTGATTGTAGTTCAATCTCACACTTAGGATACCGTTACCGTTACTTGGGATGTTTTTCAAACTATGCACTTTAAAAACTGTCAACACTAATGACAAGATAAAGTGATTTAAAAGTGTGAGATAGAAACGCTTTTAAAAAGAAAGGAAATTGTTCTCTGTCCAAATAAATGGAGTCTCGAAGAAAGGTTCTGTAACTTCTTCATAGATAGACAACTCTAATTGAAAATTACAGATTGTCTGAATGCTTAAATTTCAAGAAAGCAAGTATTGTAAGGATCGCTAGGAAAAGGCTCCAAAATTAATGATATTGACATTCTCACTATAGTCTTCGAAAAAATATAGACAATGAATAAGTAGAAAAGGCTCCAGTTGTCATCTCATAATTTCTTGATTACATGAAAATATGAATATATGTTTATATGTGTTCAAATATTAAAATGCTTAGTTTAATTTACAATGTAGTCGCCTTTGAAAGAGAGCCACCTTAGCTCAGTTTGTAACTAAGATGCACGTTTGTTTGGAAAGAGTTTTGTTTGAATCCTCTCTACCACGCGAAGAACTCTTTTAGGACCTTTCAGTTGAAGTGACTTAGAGTATCTTATACAGTGGATTCATTTTTTCCATGGTTTCTTCTTTCTGGTTTCTTTAGTATTATTGTTGTAGTTATTATTATTATTATTATTATTATTATTAGCTTATGCTGATACTATAGGTCTCGAATGTTCACACTGTTTCAGCACAATCTTACGAAACGCTTCTTCTTCTTCTTTTTGTTGTGCTTTATCCTATCTATGTGGGGATTGGTCTTTTACATGATGCACGTGATCCCAATCGACTTGTGTCAGAGCCTGACGTTGCGGTAAATGCATTTTACGTATTTAGAAGTGTGTGAGCCCGTTTGCCTGTTCTGAGACACGTAAAACCCAAGTGTCCAGAAGAAAAACCCTCCACCTCTGCAAGAGACCTATTAACTCACCTTTAGTCGAAAGAGACTAGATAAAGGTTCCTCACGTCATGAACGGTAATCGAACCCAGGTCTTCTCCGAACAAAGGGATTCGTCTATACCGACTGAGCTACGGAGCCTCTACAAACCTTAGGAAATGAATTTTTTATCTGAAAATTTATTGTGTTCTATAGTCCGGTTTTTCTAATTGAGGGACGAAAACCACACTTTCCAGAAATGAAAATTCTCTATCTCCATATGACCTTGAAAATCCCTGCTGAAGGCTCTTCGCGTCCTATATGGGGCTTTGAACCCAGGTCTTTGAACAACCGAAAGGGATTCGCTTATACCAAATGAGCTACGGAGGTCTGCAAACCGTGTGCCAAAAGGCATCAGAGGAAAAGATCGATTCAAATATGTTAAACGCGTGACCTAAATAAAACCACATACTGTATAATGTTTGTCGATTATGGGAGTACTGAGGCCATTTTGTTTGAATTTGGTCGAATGAAAACCAAATTTGTATGAGTATAACTCCTTCGCCAGTGACAGAAATATTAACCCATCTCCATTGCAAAGAGTTCTCCGGGAAACTGGGGTTTCTCATCGCACAAGTCGGCAAACCAGCAGTAAAAATTACGCAATTTTCATATAGTGCCGAATCTGTATGTGTGACTATCCAGGACGCAGCATCAACATTAAGTAATATAAATATAATGCACGCCATTATTAAAATCAAAGGGCAGTGCAACAAGACAAAGTTAATCGTAGACCTTTTAAGGACTTTTTTTACCAAATTGTCTTCGGTGTAGACCAATTAACATAAAATTAGAAATAATAGATTTATAACTAACCTAAAAGATTTCTGTTACAATTCCCAAAAAAGTACTAAACACATGGTGCAATAATTATTCACAGAAATACAACATCAGTGCATAATAATATCTGAAAAGCAATACGGTTTCAAGAAAACCACATTCTGCTATCAATATTTTGACACCCTACTAAACAACTCTAAAACGCAAATGTTGATTATAAAGATCTAATAATCTTGCGCCCTGCAGTGAAGTTAATGTGCATAATAATGACACATAACTAATGCATGAAAGTTTTCACTGCACACGCTACATATATCCTTTTTATATACTTCGACCTTAAATTTCATAAACGCCACATACCAAACTTCATGTGACTGCTAAAATTCTTAATGAAAGATATTTATTTCCGAAATGGAGTAGCGGAGCTCTTTAACGCTAACTTCTTGGAGATCTGTGGGTAGCAAATCTCCACCCATCGCTGCTGAATGATAGGTGGAGATTAGTTGCCCGTTGTAGCTAAATGATGTTATCAATAAAATAAATATTTCAGGGTAGAAATTACAGTAGACGTGTAACTCAATCTCTTAGTCCTAAATCACAATATTTATGTCTTAAATACATCAAGGTCTACACGTTCATTTTTTTTAAGATCACTTGCCTAAGAAGGATTAGAAAATAATATAAGTCAGAATTTGTAAAACACCACAGGCAGTCTATGAAAATTAGAAAAAAATCCATATACGAATTGCATAATAAACGTTAATTGATTAACGGGTTAAGGTGCACTAATCAATAACCGAATCCTTCATGAATATAGACGAAATTCTGTGGATAAAATATCGGAGACACTGCATTTTGACAATCAATAACCAACTATTTCAATAACTATTATGGTAACAACAGAGAAACACATTTTGTATAACACAATTAAAACTAATCGGAACATTTTAAATAACCAAGCTCTTAGACATACATACCCACAGCTTGTAAGTGTGTGTGTGTGTGTGTGTGTGTGTGTGTGTGTGTGTGTGTGTGTGTGTGTGTGTGTGTGTGTGTGTGTGTGTGTGTGTGTGTGAGAGAGAGAGAGAGAGAGAGAGAGAGAGAGAGAGAGCTTTTCCCTCTGTATTCTTCCACAACCTGTTGAACAACCTAGAATGCAAACAACTATTCCAGAGTATTAAATGAAGAACTGCGGGAGCTGTATTAACACAATTAATGGAACAGAAGCGAATAATATCAGACCCACTTTAAAAATATACTTACCAGCCATTAACTGACTGGTATGACTTATGTATTTGAATTAGAAACTTTTATTAGGCATGCAACTGCCAATATCGATCCTCTTCAATTTCCTGCATATAGTTCGTTGACCTGTGGGTGAGTAACAGACCTCATTAAATGCTTCGGGCAAACGCTACACACAGGAAGTTCAGTTTGTCTGTACAAGTCTCAGCCGACAGCGATCTTGTTCCTTGAGAGACTATCTTAGGACCAGAGTTATGCCTGATAGACAAGCGAAATGGGATATTTTTCCATTGATTAACTGGGGATAATTGATCTTTTGAGAAACCAATCAGCTCTGTTGTATTTCAAAGTTGTGGTTACAGCTAGAGAGAAAACATTTTGTAGATGTACGTAAACATTACTTAGGCAGCGTATATGTAAAATGCTTTGTCACGTGATTCATCACGTTTTCTAGGCGAGTGTTTAAAAATGCTGCTGGTCAATAATCGTCAGTTGTGTTGACCACAGTGAGAAAAAAATCAAAGGAGCTTTCGGACTTCAATTAATGCATTATTGTGGGTGCCAATTCGGTGTCCGATGTGTCTAGAAAAACGCAATTACGAAGATCAGATCTATTGATAAATAAAAACGCTAAACAAAATCAATGCAATTTATTAATTCCACTCCTTTTAAAGATCCTGCTTAAAAAGCGAAGATTACCTTTGAACAACTCTCTTTGTTCCTACTTATTATTTATATAATCATAGAATTAGAATTATCATTTGTAAAATTGAAAACTACATTTTGTTATATCATTCTCATCCTACCCACCTTACTTTATATATTCTCTTTTTGTTTCATTTCATATAATCATTATGATATTTTGCTTATTTTATTTCATTTTTACTTGCTCCGATTTTCTCGTTTCTTTTGTTTTTGCGGGAGAAAGTATTAGAAAAAAAATACTGAAACATTCAGTGAACTCATGATTTGCTGTCGCCTTCGGACTTGTAAATGTTCATTAGCCCAACATGAAATATAGAAAAATCTCAAAGTCAGTTACTTTTTATATGACTCCACTGGTGAAAAGTGGTTCACATTAAGCAAGAGAGGCAATCTATTAGATGTAATTTTGTTGGAGCTCATATCACTTGCATGATCTACTCTTACCTCGTATGACTTATGGCATAAGACATTTTAATTAATAACAGCAATAATAATATGAAAAAAAAACTTAAGGCGTTTGAGTCTTTAGTTATGTAACCGTACATCGTCATGATCGATGTTGATCTCAACTAATCTTTAATTTTACTTCTTTTTCGAAACAGGCTTAGAACGTACGTCCGAATTCAGTTTAATAATTAACATGTGGGTAATATATCAGTAATATTCAGGTACTTATTATTCAGCAAAGTTAATTGCCCCAAAACTTTCTCCAGAAGTTCTGTGTCTCTTGAGAACATTTAGCCATTTTCTCTTTTCTAGGCGTTAAAATTATATGCAGACTGCATGGCTGAAGTTCAGGTTCCAACCTGTAGCGGTGTAAAGGATATGGTCGAATTCTTCTGCGGTGCGGATATTTATGAGGATTGCCGCTGTGGTACTCTTAATGAGTTAATGATCTTAATATTTCCACTCACGATATTATATGAAAGTGAATAGGACAGGCTTTAGAAGAAGTTAATAAATACATAGACGTGTATTTTTTTTACGAATAATATTGATAACGCAAATAATAAAACTCAGAAGATTGTTGGATTAAAATAATTAAAATGTAATCATTCATGAATAAATGGCATTTCAATCCCGAAGTAATGCTTTAAATAAATAGCAATTTAGATTTATATAAAAAAATAGGAATACTCTGTAGCTCAATATATATATATATATATATATATATATATATATATATATATATATATATATATATATATATGTATATATATGTATATATATATATATATATATATATATATATAGAATAAGCTATGGAGACCCATACTCTTTATTTATGATTACCATTGTAAAATAGATCTCTGTCATGAGATCGGTAAGGTTTTTCACTGGAAAGTACTTCCATAGACAAAATAGCTTTCAAGGGAAAAATCTGGGGTAGTGCATATGATATATTCATAAAAGAAACAGTTCATGACCGCGATGGTATTTCGGCACTATATGAATTGGGAATATTTTAAGTTATATTATTGCTTAACTATATAGTCATTCTTCTGAATGGATATGATAAGTTAAAGCATAATTCTACATGTCGTCTGCTGTATTACGTAAATAAGTTTCTTTTTAAAGGTTAAAAGAAGATACATAGACTGCGTGATGGAGCAACGCCAAACTCTATATAATCTTACTGCTGATCAATCAATTGAAATTTCTATAGAGGGAAACCGGGTAAGAACTTATTATTTATTTATTTGCGTATTAAAAACAAATATGGTGATATATATGTATCACCGTACATAGTAGACGAATAATTCAAAAATATTCAACTAATTTGTGTGTTAACAACATATATCGATAAGTGATTCCACACATTGATCTGGTTTATTTAATCAATAAAGTTCAGAGAAAAATTATGGTTACTCTTAGCATTTATGTTTTCTAACTTGCGCTTGACCTATTTGTTTCTCTCCTTATGTGTGTCAGCTGGTCATTTTGTCACTATCTAACTTCTAGGCCAGTAATATATCGGAGATGCATTTCCAGTAGTGTTCATCATAGAATAACCAACATATTCAACAGCGATATTTCTTTCTTTAAATCAGCCAGAAGTATTATCGTACCTGAATTTCATCCCATATTACTGTAACGTTATTTTCGTTCTAATTCTTTATTTATGATGTTGAAAATGTTCTTACCATTTCAACTACAAGTTATAAATATATCTTATTCTTCCATTGTGGAATGTGATTGAAAATCTGTGTTTTTTCGAAAATGACCAGAGAGATTAGGAAAACATAAACTTCGGCACCGGAATTGCTTGGTATTGTAGCACTTAAAAGATGAAGAACTCTGCTTAGTGTCAAGTACGTTCGCTTTTATTTGTTATTTGCATTAGGATTTCGCCAGCGAGATTAATATTTCAAACCGTAAGTCATGGCATTGATTAGACATAAAACTAACCAACGGGACATACTCTTCTCAGTTTGAAATAAATCAACGAAGAACATTTGTTTTCCTGACCTATCGGTTCATAAGCCATATGCATTGTTAAAAGAACCTGGATGATTACGATATGCAGTAATAAGATATTCAAAGAGTAGTCACTCTTACGCCTAAAACAGCAGCAGCAGTAGGACTGACATTACTTCGATATTGGAAACATAGCTCTGTATGCAGAGTTTATTTCATACATTCAGCTCGTTAACACACATGAATATATAAAACATATGGTGTAATTATAATTATATCTGTCTATATACAGATATAATTGAAAACTCTGGTTATAAATGGAACAAGTTCTAGGTTCCTCCATCTCAGATTTATTATATTTGGTTTAGTCGTCGTCGTGAAGAAGTTAAAGTGGTCACAAAATGATTAAACATGTGCAGCTACTTAACGTCAAAGAAGCTGCACAAAAAGTAGATGGTCATTTGGATGGAAGATAAAATTAGTGCTGAATTAAAAAAATATATGAATATCTGCGGGTGGCCTTGGTCCAGTAGGAGTGAATCTATTCAAAAATAAAGTTTGAATAAATTCCCCAAAATGCTCTTTATGATACAAAATGACCACACCAACAGTCTAAAATACCTTACATATCGAGATATATCTGATCTTTAATTTATAATTTATTTGAGTGAGACGTGTGAATAAGTAGCTTTACGGTAGGAAACAACTTGTTCCACAGATATACATTCTTTTATTTGGTATGCAAATTGTCGAAATTAAAGTGTTAATTTTGAAGAAAGGAAAAATAAATGAAAATAGGTAGAAGGCATGACAGAGATCCAGTGCCCTGAAAGTTTTAAAGAATCATTAGCGTGTAAACAATTGCAATGATTCTCATCAAACAAATCAATAAAACGAAAGAATAAAACTTTCATTGTTACCAGTAACTATTGGAATGTCCCAGAAATTAATAATACGATATTACTTAATAACGCGATATGCTATTGTAATGATTCCTGGTGTATTTTCACGCTAGTGACAAATTTAGAGTCTAGAAAATTTATTGCCTACGAAGTATTAAACGAGGTATACAACTACAGATATTACTTCAATTTATTACAAATGAAACTTAATAAACAGATTATGCTTCCGCTAAGCATTTGTTACAAAACGATTAATGAATGCCGCCAAGACTTTTTTTTTACAGTAGTGAAAATGTTTACAATTGCCATAAAATGCAAAATTCGTGGGCCATTTTACACAGAATTAAATATTATTAATAAATTAATATTAAAAAAAAGAATATTTTCGTGATTATTCCAGGTTTACTCTTACTATCCCAATATGGTAAAATAGTATATTTCAAATAAACATTTCGAAAATGTAGCAGCTAGAGGGTTGGGAACTGTATTGAGAACTCTACTTTTATTTTTTTTTCCATATAACAAGCGATACTCATCCAGCTTGTTAAGACAAACAAAATTTAGGATTGTTTTTCTTCTCTTCATAAAAAATATAAATGAAAAAAATATGAATAATAGAAATTCATAAAAAAAGTTAAGAAAAAAAAAAGAAAAGCAATATAATAGATTGTACTGAAGGATTTTGATTCTTGTTTTTTTTATTTCAGTTTAAGGTTTGGAGTTGATTATTCAAAGAAATTTGGTATCATTGTAAGAGATAATAATGATTTTCACAAATTCAAATCAAACCGGTCCTTCCGAACTCGTCTGCCTTAGCAATGGTATTATTGTTGTTTAAATTCATGCAACTTAGCAATAGTACAATTACAAAAATTTCTTATAACTGGATATAGAGATATTATGTCTTTGAATATTAATTATAGCGCATCCTTATGATTATACTGTGAACTGTTCATACATCTATTCAATATGTTCCCCCTCAAGAATTAGTTAGGAATAACCTACTGCAATCAAATTAAGTTTTGTTGTTAATGACTTAAGCTACACTTCATTTGAGTGATGACGTTATAATCGCAATTTCAGGAATTAGTTCCTATTTGTACTGATATATGCTAAAGTTAGTAACTTTACTAATATGGCATACATCAACGTTTAGTAATTCGTTTAATTTTTTTTTTAATTTAGAATGCAGTAATTATAAAATTAGTAATTTATTTAAAATTAAAATTCATGATTTCTTTTAATTTAAAATTAATAATTTATTTTAATTTAGATTTTTTTTTTAAATTTAGCTTTGCGAAATTAACTTGGATCCAATAAAATGTGCGTTTTACAAACCTCCTTGTGAATGGTAATTATTTTCTTGAACGTAAGTATTAATTAACATACTAAATTAATATATTTAATAAATTATTAAGTGTGAGTGTTGTCTGGATACTTTTTTTCTAAAATTAATAGCTATTTGCGTATTCCTCCTAACGAAAGTAACGATGATGGAAACTATATAATTAGTAAACTGACGTCTAACTTCTGCTCTCTAAGCATTACAGAATTGACCAATTTTCTTCTTTTCTTTTCATCTACTGCAGCGACACAGATCATGGTTAGTAATTTATTCTTTATTTTGAAATCAAACATAACATGCTAGTGTGTAATTTAATTATCATGAGTTTGCAACAAAAGCTGGCTTTTCAGATCTGATTTATTATTTTCTTTTTTATCCAGAATGGTGATAACACAAGTGACCTTCAATTGAACAATAGCTTCCTTTGAAGTTTACATCAACGAACAAGAAATTATTATATTATGCATTTATAGATTTTATTTCCTTGCAGTATACCAATCTATAATGTATAAATTTACTAAACAACTCTATAGCTGATCAGCTTAGTATTTACTGGAATAAATAGCATTATGTATATGGAAACCAAACCAGCGCTCATTATTCTCAATCCGACTTATAATATAAATTATAGAATATAGAAAAAAATATGAATTTTAGAATTTCTTGAAAGACACAAAATGTTTAAGTGTCAGTTTTGACAAGATATAAATAATAAAAAAAAAGATTATCACGACGAAATTTCCTAGAAATAAAGGAGGAACATTCCTTTAGATAATACAGAGGAAAATGTAACAAGCACCAATTATGTGTAAAACTGGATAAAGAAAATTCATGTGAAGACATTTCTAAGAAATAGAAAATAATGTTCTGTGAGGAAGTCTGAATATAATCTAAAGCTCAAATGGGTAGGAGTGAATGGCATCAAAAAGCATTCCTATTCACGACTTCTCTGACAAGGGAAAAGTTCTCAACACCCAGTAGCATTTAGTGTTGTGGGTGGTAAGAGATCAAGAAGAGAAAAGAAACATATTGATGGTTGTCTTATGATTAGATAAAAATTGTAAATTCTTGAGAATGAATCGATAAGGGAAGCTAATTCACAGAATGCAGATGAATGGAATTATAACAGGGAGAGGAAGCAGCTGATCCGAAACGTTTCCAGTTGTACGCTGAAAAAATTTTTACTAGGTGCCACTTCATTTTTTAAATGCTTAGATGAAGTGGGGCGAAAGGCTGGATGCAGTCAACTTTGAAAAACGTCTCTTCTGCAATATATTAAAAGTTAAACTATTTAAAGTTCATATTTAATATTTTAACCGTAGACATTCTCAATCCCCACATTATATTGGTACTCACAAATAACTTTTAGCGTAATTATACCATAGTTACAGACAGACGTATCTGCAATCTACAGTAGAATCTACAATCAGAAGTACTAATTTAATCAGAAATACACGTTCAAATTCACGTAATAAAAAAATCAGTTCATTTGTTAATAAGGTATTCCGAAATATTCTTTACATATAAGGACTCGCAAAATCATGTTAGATTGAATTATAAAAAACTATTTGCGTGAGTTAATTGATCAAATATGTTTCAGCTGTTAGTAGTTTTCATCCATGTACTAGGTGGATGTTTTCAGTGCTGAATTAACAAAAAAAAAAGATATATTATTAGCATACAAAAGCGTTAGCAAGTTATTTCTCTCTTCATTTAGAATTGTCTACTCATACACTCACTTGGGGGGAGTGGGGAGGTTCTCTTGGTCATACGACACATTAGATTCTAAGCCATGGTCGCAATAGCGATTATATATATATATATATATATATATATATATATATATATATATATATATATATATATATATATATATAATTATTTATTTATTTTTTTTTATTGTTTTTTTTTTAACTTCAACTTTCAGATGCATATAATGGTTTAATAATATTTGTAGGACACAGTTTTAAGTTCATAAATGAAGAAAAGAAAAAATTCATTTATATTGATTACGAGAAAGAAATATTCAGAATAATTTTCGCATACGAAAAGTTATATAGAATAGCTTGGCTTAAGGAAACACGTCAACCAGTTTGACAAATCTCTAATATTAAAAGTTTTATCCATTTTGGCAGCAAGATTGTCACCTTTACTGTTAACTGTAGTAGCAACTAGTGTACCGCGTTTTCTCTTCGCTAGGAAGTTCGTTTATAACAAGTGTAACAAAGTAGTGCGAGGTAAGGTTAGCCTGTGGCCTATTTCAGTGTCCGATAGATTTAATAATTTTTTTCTTAGTATATAACGTTATAGGTTTATGATTCGTCTTTTCATGTTGATCAACAGCACTCTTGCTATAAATGTTATGTGCCATTATTTAACACAATAAATAAAATTCTTGTAATAAAAGTTTCATAATTCGCAGTGAAACACACACACACACACACACACACACACACACACACACACACACACACACACACACACACACACACACACACACACACACACACACACACACACACACACACACACACACACACACACACACACACACACACAAAATTCAACGTCCTGTAAATGGGCTAAAGTCATAATTGAAAAGCGTCTTATGACCGGATTGTAGTAAAGCGAGGGTTTAAGGCGAGAGATTAATGTACTGTAAAACTAGCACGCTATGAATATAATTACTTTTTTTTATGTGGTTCACACCCACAAAAAGTAAACCTATAGTATAGGTACAGTGGATGGGCTAAGAATTTGTTTTCCCATTTTTATCAAATTTATATATTTATTTTTGTATTTTTTTAAAATTAATATTTATTTATAATTAATTTTTACGAATTCCAGATGGAGACTAAACATGGAACATTTTTCAAGTCACTTCAGGACTCCAGTAAGTGGAAAGGTGTTCTCACACCGAGACCACCAATCACAAACACCCGTGCCCACGGCAGGATTCAATCCCACCGCCTATTAGTTGAAGGTCGAGTACGCTAACCACTCTGTTCGGTGTTAGAACTCAATGCCAAGCAACAGTTACACCAGACAAAATCACCACAATATACACTACTTACTACGTAACCCAGAAAAATGAACCATTTTAAATAAACAAAGTGTTGTCAGAATAATAAAATATAATAATGGATAAATGATTAAATAGGTTAAATGATTACATTCTACTTATTAATTCAAAGAAAATATATACAGAAAACAAAAAAAAAAGGAAAAGAATAAATTCTGATTAAAATAAATGAGGGAAATTAGAAAGAAAACGAAGAAACTAGACATATTATATAAAGAGTTATTACAAGTTCACATTAACCACAGGAATAAAAATAAAAAAGAAACACAAAAACATACATATACAGTAAACATTTAATCAGCACTTCGATATTTTTCTCCTATACAGGAGAGCAAGAGAGAGAGAGAGAGAGAGAGAGAGAGAATGTCCACGATAGGAAAAAGCCACACATCCACATTCGCAGAAGACTGGGATAACAGTACCAGGTATTTTTACCAAAAATAAAAAAGAGCGACGTCTCTCTTCTCTGAATACCCTGTTGTACGCAGTTTTATGACTCCGAAGGTTAGGAACTCACTCTACTTATCCCCTAACTTATGTCAGAACCTCCCACTGGAAAAAGAATTTTTTCCAACATGAGAATACAGACGTTTTAAAAGGGCTATATGTTTTGAAGTTGCATGTATGCTTGCTAGACTAAAGCGAAAAAAATCGCAACTTTTATATACGCGAAACCCATCTCTCAAAAATATTGCGGTATTTGACTATTAAAAAAAAGTCAGAAGAAACAAATAAAACCTAGGATGAATGCCTTATAAATGTATTCTTGTCAGTTCTTTTGTTTCAGTTATTTTATCATTGAAACTAGTTAATGCACTTGCATGGATGACTGACTGGGAAAGAACAAGATTCTGTATTTCGTTCTTTCAGATTCAGTCATCTGAAAGTTATATATAAAACATGACTAGTGTGTAATGTGCACGTTACTCCTGTAAAAAAAACTAATTATTTTCTATATTGTGCACTTTATTTTGTAATTTCAAGCATCTTCTTTTTAGTGAGTGACATAAATTTGCCCATATTTTAGTTTACAATATTCTGTACAAGAATTGAGTAAGCAATATTTCACTTCTTAATTTGTAAGAAGGGATTACAAGAATCGTTTTCTATTTTGTGATTATACATTAATTTTGAAGAAAATAAAAACATCTCAGATAATATTAAAATTTGCTTTCGAAATGTCTAAAATTTATCGATATTTGTGTTAATTAACAACTAAATTTCCTGCCAATCTGAAAATATCTCAATATGGTATTGTATACGAAATTCTGAAGTTGGCGCTGATTGTTATTCATCTTTCTGATGTAATTTAAGAGAAACAGTTGCATGCATAAACCTACAAAAGTTTTAATTTGTTAAATTACATAAGTTCTGTAAAGTTGCCTTTTGAGATACGTGATTCCACAAATCTTTAATTTATAATAACCATTACACTACAAATAAAAGGACATTTCTTTAAGAAATATTAAAATAAGTATGAATTTTAAATAGGACCTTGTTAAATACTATCGAATAGACTTTTTTCTTCAGTTAAATATAAAGTGAAAATATCAAAAAATTTAATCACATCATGAAAACAACATTTAATGAAAAATAAATACGGTTTCATTTCCAATTCTTTGTGTCTAAGAAAAATAATACTGAAATTTTATAAAAACGTTATTGTATACCGACTTACTTTATTCAATGTTCCAGGTTTTCAAAATCTGCACTGATGAATGGAAAATTGTTCGCCTTGGTGACATTGTGTCGAAAGACAGGGAAGTAAGACGGAGGTGGGGGAACGTACTTTTATTTTCCCCTCTGATAAAAATAACGTTTTTTTTTTACAATAAAAAATCCTTATATCAATTGTACTCCATCAGTGCTTTCTTATAAGTGTAAGTTAGAGTTATGAGTTCTTGATTATTTACAAACTCCAAACAGAAACACAGACTAACTCTTGCTAATTGTTCACGAAAAATGTAAAGTAAATGTTGATATTTCTTATCAAAAATATTAAAATTAACTTCTGTATTCTTATTCAGAATATAGGAGCAGATGGACTGAAAGAGGAGCAGGAGCAGATTTGAAAAATTTAAAATTGGATGCCGAATGGATTTGCCTTTTCATATGCTCAGATGAAATTGGACGATGCTGGTTGCATTTCAACGAAGCTCTTAACTTTCTAAACCACATTTATTTCATAAAATATAAAACTGTTTAACAGTTCATATTTAAGGGTTTTCGTAAAATTCATTGTCAATTTCCACATTATAAGTATTCACATATCCTTTTTTTTACATGTTATAATCCTATGACAGAAGTTCACAAAGTGCACATCCGAGTTGGGAGTAAGAGTGGCTTTCTGTAGAAGTGTTCTTTGTATAACACACTTAATAGCACACTTTATAAAATGACATATGGACCGTTTTTTGCAATATTTTTCATTGACTGAGCTAGTTTTGTTATTATATAGCATATTAGAATTCAAATTTATAGCGCGTAGGCGGTGATTAGAAAGCCAGCTGCCTATAAATACTTCAAATGCACTTTTAAATTTATATTCGCTAACAATATAATACACAAGAAGTAGACTATTTTTAGGAACGATTTTTTGTATTTGCAAAGTTTCTATTTAGCTTTGTATTACAAAACAAAAATGAATATCCATAACGAACGTTCATGTGAAACGTTGAAATCTAAAAAAATCTGTTTTATGCATTTGTTCTGGAAAGAAGGCGTGAAATTAAGAAATTATTTCAAGGGCTCAAAGTATAAACGTGTGGAAACCTGTGCTATTTACACAATCAACACCTCGTTACCTGTATACATGATCGCATTCAGAAGAAAATCACGAAAAAAGTGTAAAGTAAACACAAATTACTAATATTTATTTTTTTTCTGAAATCACGAAATTACTTATTGAAATTTTTCTTTGGTCACAAACTGCAGTTTGCAATAAAAGCCGTATCATATATATTTTAAGTATTTAAGGTTATATTTGAAAAAAAAAAACACCGTTCATTTATTAATAAGTGATTCGAAACTATTTTTCAAATGTCATGCTAGATTAAATAAAAAAAAAGAAAACGACATTCCTATAAAATGTCTTAAACGTATTAGTTTAGCTGGTGAGAGTTTTCTACACTTATTATTGGATAGACCACAGACGGTCTATTTCAAAGATACAGTACCAAAAAAAAGTATGATGACGTATTTAAGCATGCGAAATGTTTTATAAACCGTTAATATATAAAAGCGCAATTACGCATTACCTAATAATACCTCACATTTAGATCTCTACCGATACATTTACGTGCTGCTCCTCTTATATTAATGTATGAGGGCCTATCAAAGTGATGAAACACTACGAAATACAGTACAGTATAATAGCTGCACACACGAAGAAGAGCAAAGCGGAATAGGTGGGGATACGCCTATTTCAACTCTTTACCATGCGGTGTCAGATCTCAGTTGCGTGGTAATGAGATGCAATAGACGAAGTATCCGCAAACGGAAACGGGTTGTTAGATATTAATATATGATAATGAGATGCAATAGACCATTTGACATATCTGTGATATGTTTTTTATCATGATTTCTAGTAACGGACATTAAACAAAATATGAAAACCAAGGCAGCACAAAAGTAAACCATAAGCACTCTGAAGAATTTCTCAAGCTATGCAATCAGCTAAATTAGATATATTGCTTTAACAATAAAATAAATCATAACAGCAAACCATTTGAAGCTAAAGCTGGAATTCCACAGAATACGCACTGCGCACATTGCTTTCCGATTGTTCTCGGAATAATAATAAAGAGCATATAAATCAGAAATAGGAACGGATATTAAATAAGACCTTCGTATTAGTACCTTCACAAATGATGTTTACCCTCATCACAGAAGGAAACACAACCAAGCTGTGTAAATAAATAGCTGGACTAGAATATAGAAGGAAAAATTTAAAGCAAACCAACAAGCCAGGAAAATTACAAAATGCAGTCCCTACACCAAGTGTGTGTGTGTGTGTGTGTGTGTGTGTGTGTGTGTGTGTGTGTGTGTGTGTGTGTGTGTGTGTGTGTGTGTGTGTGTGTGTGTGTGTGTGTGTGTGTGTGTGTGTGTGTGTGTGTGTTTCGTTCTTCATTATTTGTTTCTGGTATAATATCATTGGGAACATTTCTGTGTTTAAATTATAGCACAAAAATGTGCATGAAAAAATTTTACTCTTATATACATATTAACGAAACTGTTCTTGAAGGTGTGTGACTAACATGAGTATGCTACGATGAGTGATTATAATAACAATAATCGTTGGTACTTACAGGACTTAACACTCGATGCATACCAGATACGGTTTCGTAACTATGATTTTATGATACGATGGCTAGTCTTCTGCTTAAATATATATACATACTCGTATATTTATTCTTATGAGCAGAACGTGGTTTCGTCTTGCCCGTTGGCATCGCTTGGATTTGAAAAGGTTTCGCGAGAAATACACTACCACCTCTTTATGAGAACAATAACAACTTATCTTCATTTGGAAGGCCGTGAAAAAGATCTTCGTATATTCTAGACGGGGTTAGAATCTAGGTCTAAACCGAATAGCTTCGTCGATACCGACTAAGATACAGAGAAAGTGATTCTTGTGCAATCAATTAGATAGTCTGTATATTCTACATGCAGAATATTCCTTTTTCGAATTTACGCTGATGGACCTGTCATCACTCAACTTTAGACATCTTCCCAGTTTTTGGAAAAGTCTCCAAAACTTTCAGGCTACGTAAAGGTTTGAACGCCCGTTTACCAAAATCTCAAACCCGTCTTGAAAAAAATGTGGCAGTGAAATTAAATGTGGAATAATATCTACATGTCTGTACATTTCAGGCTGCAGAGTATGTGCGCATGATAGTAATATTTCATCTTAAATTGTTTGTAATTTTAAAAATCTTAACCAAAAATGAAATGAGTTATCTACAATGCTCCTAAAATTAGCGGCGGATTGTATATATCTCTTACCATAATATTGCAAAATGTAATGTAATATAAAAAAAATCAGATGTAAATTGATCTTTACTGTATTATTATATCACAACATATAAGACACTAAACATAAACAAATAATCAAAATTACTAATTTTAAATTAACATTTAAAAAAAAAAATAATAATATAAAATAATCAAAGCTGATAAAGGTTTAAAAGATATAAAGGGGGATTATATAAATAAGCATGACAAATTTTAAAAAAATTGTAAAAGGCCGAAAGTTCTAAATTTATTATTATTATTATTATTATTATTATTATTATTATTATTATTATTATTATTATTATCATCATCATCATCATCATCATTGTCATCTCTCCAAAGCTCTTAACTCCATTAACAGTAGGTCATACATTTAAAATATTTCGTGCATAGTACTTGTCAGGACAAAGAAGTTCAGCAGACTTAATCAAACAATCTTTAAGGAATTCGTCATCAGTAAATAGTTTTGTTCGTTTTGCAATGATGTGTGCGAGAGCAAAACTTGCGTGAGCTGTTGCTTCACTGAATTTATTTTCTTCAGTAAAAAGATTTTGTTGTCGTTGTAAGCCAGATTTCAGAACCTGTAACTTTCTTTCCCTCAATTTACCTTCCATCATTTCAATTTTCTTCACGATTCCTTTCGGAATGGCGCCGTAAATTGTATTTTTTTGGAACTGATATTCCCTTATTACACACACACAAAAAAACAAAAAATTCATTGAGCACAACATCACAAAAGTATATAATATCCCATTTATATTGAAACACACGTTCTACTTCGTCCACTTCTCTTTTACTCTTTGTTAAAGACATGGCTTGCAGTTTAATCTCTTAATTAAAATCGCTATTATAATTTTATTTATAACTTTAATTCAATAAGATGAATTTTCGTATGAAAGAAACACTCAAAAGTTATGCGCAGTTCTAAACGATAGGTATTGATATAATATAGATCTAACAACAAGCACAAATAAAGAGATTTTATAAGCCGTACGTTAGTTTGTCTCCATCTATATTGCAATATGAACTGAGCAGCTTTGCATCGGAAACACCAGAATTCTGTAGCGCATCAACAGTCGGCTAGCAAACTAAATTTACTGATTGCAAATTGTAGATATGGACTGAGCTTATGCGAACATAAGCTCAGTCCATATCCCTATGTCTATAAAACTATAAAATTATGTATTTTTTTACAACAAATACATAATTTTGTTGTAAAATGATTTACAACAAATACATAATAGAAATGTATTCGCGGGCGGTGTAAAATTGCTTCGGTAACCGGATGCAGCCATGGGGCGGCCATTTAGAGACCACTGCTTTAAACCACTGGAGTAGACGACCTCCGATTCTGATATGCGTTAGTTTAGTTATAAGGTTTTTTGTTAGTGTGTCAAATACCAAGGTATCGTATTGTTTCAACCTGAGTGATTGTAGTGGTTTTGCTGTTCTGTGTGTTTTTTATGTTGGAAAGTGGATGTTGGATGGTTACATATTTGTTATCAACTGGTCGAATCAATGGATTTCTGAATATCACCAATTTTGTATTTTCTGGGTTTAGGTGTATGGAGTTTTTCGTGAGCCAGTCTATGATCAGATTTATGTCATGTTGCATATTTGTTTGGGCTATGCTTGCGTTATTATGGATGGATATTATTGGTGTATCGTCTGCGTATTGGAATATCTTACCTTTGAGTGGTAATTGATTAATATCGTGCATGTAAATATTGAATAGAGTTGGGGAGAGTACTGCACCCTGTGGCACTCCACAGGATACTGGTAGCTCTCTGCTTCGGTTTGACCCATTACGTGTGATATGCTTTCTATTTTGGAGGTAGTTTGTAAACCACCTGTGAAGAGGCCCGTCTAGTCTAACACCCCTCAGCTTTTCTAACAAGGTTTGCTGTATAAGTGTATCGAATGCTTTAGTTAGATCAATAAAGACTACCAGGGCAATTTTTTTTTACCTAAGGCGGTATTAATTACGTCTGTAAAGTCTTCCAAGAGAGATGTTGTACACTTAATTTTCTGAAAGCCATATTGTGTTTTGGGGATAATATGAAAGGTCTCTGTGTATGCTGTGAGTATCTTCAGTATGATCCGCTCCATAATTTGATTGATAATTGGTATTGTTGCAATGGGTCTGTAATTGCTTATTAAATTTCTTTTTCCTTGTTTGTATATGGGTGTGATTATGGCGGTCTTTAGCATACTTGTTATCTGTCCCGTGTTAAATATTTTATTTATTAATTTTAGTAGGATAAGACTTAAAATAGTTGCATGTTGCTTTATATCTTTAAGTCTGATACCATCTATTCATGGGCCTTTGTTTGGTTTGATTTGATGTATTGCTGAGAGAAGTTCTGCTTCTTTTATGGTTGGGAACCATAATGTCTGTTTTGATTGTGGTCCAAGTGGAGGGTCTCGTTTTATGATTCGGGGAATATTTCTCTGCAGTTCTTGGATAGAGTCTGCAATGTTGGTTAAAGTCATTTGCTAGTTGTTTAATAGGTTTTGCGTCTTTCATGAAGCTGTGTTTTATGGTTTCGGAGGCGGTGGTGTTGGGAATAAAATCTAGCATCTCATTGATCAGATGCCAGGTTTGTTTCATGTTGTTTTGTGCGGAGGTTAGTTTGTCTCTGTAGTAGCTTCTTTTTGCATTTCTGATTTGTGTTGTAAGGCGATTCCTTGTTATCTTATATTCAGTTTTTAAAGCTGTGTTATTTGGATATCGCTTTAATTCTTTCCATAAAGCGTCCTTTCTGTGTATTTCTAGAATTAAGTTTTGTGTTATCCAAGGATTTTGTGTTGTTTTTCAGCGAATTTGGACATCTTTGTAGCTTCCTTATATATTTTCTCCAGGGTGAGTTCAATGTTGTTGTATAAGATATCTGATGAATCTGATGCCAGGTGTTCCCAGTCTGTTTTTCTTATTTCGTGGTTGACTATTTCTTCGTCTATTATTGTTTTCTGTCGTTTTTCTTCTGTGGGACATTCCATGGGTATTGTCTTGGTGTGCAGGTTTAGAGCGGTGAAGTAATGGTCTGCTACTTTGCACTTTATGACTGATGCAATGTAACTATTTGGTGATGCTCGGACGTTTATTTGGTCTAGGCAGGAGGCAATGATAGTATTTCCGAATATTTCGTCTCTAGTACATGATGTTATTGTTGGTATTAGATTGTCCATGGATAGTGTGTCTAGGTATTGTACAGTGTTGTTCTGGTTTTCATTTGCAATATTTATGTTTATGTCGCCAATTATCATTAGGTGTTCGGTTGAGCATATTTCTTGGCTAGAAAGCCAGCAATTGAGTTTGTGCAAGAATTTTATCATTTTTAGGTTTGGTGGCCTGTAAATAGCATTTAGTATTATGGGATGCTGTGTATTCGTGGTATTAATGATTTCGAGGCAGAGGGTTTCTGCATGTTCAAACTGATAGGCCGTTTCTTTTTCTATTAATTTTTGTTTGATAAATATATATTAATATTCCACCCCCTCTTTTTGTTTGGCGGCATGATCTATGTTGTTGGAAGCCTGGAATTTGGAAAGCAGTCGCTTCGTTATTAGTTATGGATACTTCTGTAAGAATCATTATATCAATAATATCAGTGTAGTTCCTCAGATAAGCCTGTAATAATAACCAATGTTTTCGGATGCTTCTGATGTTAATATGCAAGATTGGGAGACCTCTCGCTTGTACTGTGTTTTGTTTCCATGCATCAAGCGATTCGAAAGTACAACTACTGATATATTCTGGTGTAATTACATCTATCTGATGGTTCACATTCATTTTTGTTTTGTTGAGATCTTCTTATTGAACTAAGTTGGAGTCTTTTGTTTCACTCTGGCAACCTGTCTATATCTTCCGAGCTTTTTATTTGTATAGAGTTTGAAGTCTGTGACTTTCTCAAGAATATTTTGCCATCTTTGATCCATAAAAATTGATACTTTTTTCTGTTTTTTCTTTTTTTGCTTGGTACAAAAGATTCTGATTGAAAGGTGTTAAATACTCAGATAGAAAGATTGGCGTATTGTCTTGCGATGCATTTAAATCCTTGACTACTGGTTTTTTTAGTCTGCTGGCTTTTATGAGGTTGTCTCTTGTAACCTTGCTTGTCAGACGAACTATGATTGGTGTGGGTCGTGGCGAACATTGTTTTCTGTTCTTCCTGGGAAACCGATTTATGGTCTGAATATCATTATGCTGTAGGGGGATGTCAATTGCATGTCCTAACTTTAAAATTACGTCTCTGAGATTTTCTGTGGATTCAGTTTCTGGAAGACCGTTTATGACAAGGTCTTCTTTATGTTGTTGTTGGTTTAAAACTTCGTATTGTAGTTTCAGGGAATTAAATTCTTGACGGAGTTCCGATGTGTCTTTTATCAATTTGTGCTGCCTGTCAGTTAATTCGTTAATACTGGTTTTAATGTCTTTTACCGTTTGTAAGATTCTTCGACTTTTGAATTATTAAATTTAACAAACTCTTCATATTCGCTAATATTTTTTGTTATTTCTTTGTTCTGGTTATCAAATAGTTTTTGGACAAGATCTACCAAGCTGCCCTTTGTATTTTCTAAACCTTTTTCTAGTAATAAATGTACGGAACTCAAATTATAACTCACCGGTATTTTGTTGTCTGTTCAGTTCATCGTCTGATTCTGCCTCCGGCGTAATCAGTTGCGTCGTGGGTGGTGGCGTTTCTTTGTTCTCTCTACAATTTAGGCACTTCCATTCTTCTCGTTTGGCATTAGAGTTGCGTTGCCAGGGTGTTTCTGAAAGTCAGGAACATGTAAAGTGAAGATTCCTGTGGCATTTCCTGCAGGTTATATAACATCCGTCGAACGGTAAGTCCTTCTGAAACTTGTTGCATTTCATGACTCACCTTTCTTCCTTTGGACAGCTGCAAAGATGGCGACGTCCTTTGTTCTATACTCGTTAGCAACCGCGGTGTACGCTTCAATTTTTAGCACACTCAGATTTTTGGATTCCACTTGGCCGATTTCGATGAATTATATGTCATGACAAGTAGAGTTACCTTATAATACTTTTAAATTAAAAACAAGAGCTAGAACCACATTAAAACTATGAAAACGGGACCAGCGATACAACCATGAAACCGATCGTATCAATAATAATAATAATAATTTTATTTATTTATTTATTTTTTTTATTGTTTATTATCTCTCAAATAATTACATGAATATACTACTATTTAGGCAGCAATGCATATTTTTCTTGCAAAATGGTTCAGTAAGAATTATAATTACTTTTAATGTCATTGTCATTTGCAGAATTTTTCATTGACACAAGAGTAAAAAGTGTGTATTATTACTATTAATAATAATCATATTAATCATGTTTATTATTAATGACTCACAAGTTGCTATCGGAGAGCTCCTGAGAGATTTGTGTTTTTTGTTGATTATTGGTGTTTTGGATTCAATTTAATGGACTTAAGTGTTTAATTTTGGTATATTATTAGAGCTTTATTAACGTGGTGAGTGTACTAAAGTGTTTTATAACATAATCTATGTCGGAAGTCGCCGCTAGATGAATTCGTAATGAGTAGTGTTCGTGCAAGTTCCAGATAAGATAAGTATCATTTTCAGTTATCGATACAAATTACTTAATATTGTATAGTTTTGTTTTCTTTGCCTTGCGTATTTTAGTGCGTCTATTTTTGGTGTGTTATAACGTTTAATTTGACAAAACACGTTACAGATAAATATGGCACCTGTGCGTAGGAAAATGGCGGCCAGTAATGAAGGTTCGCCATCGTTATCAAAGAACGGTAGCATAAAAGAAATGAGTCAGTGTACTAGCTGTGAAATGTACGCTTTGCGGAGTGCGGTCGGAGTGTGGTTAGATGATGATAAAGGTTTGAATGTGTGCAGAAAATGTAGGGAGAATGCGGAATTGAAGTGTATTTCGGATCGTGAGTGTGATATTTTTGTCAACCTTCAAAATGAAGGAAATAGGGATATGACAAGAAACGGCAAGGTTGTACATGAAAATTGTGAGAGTGTGAATGTAGAAAGTGTGAATGATAGTATAAATGGTTTCTCAGAGAACAAAAAAGATGAGATAGATGCATTGAGTGAGATCGCGTTGTTGAATAGTGCGATAGAAAGAGCAAAACAGCAGCTAGAGTGCATGAACAAAAGTAGACTGAATGAACCAACCAATAATAAAAGGTATGACAGGAAAAATAGACGTATGAATGTGAACATGAACAAAATGAAGGATAGAGTGCTGTATGGAGACTCGTTAGTACGAGGTGTGTTAGTAGAGGATTTGACAAAATCGTACCAACCTGGTGCGACCATAAAGGACGTAACTGCGTCTATTAGAGAGCAAAAGGAAAGGGTGAAAGAAATGATTGTTGTGGCAGGTACGAATGATTTGAAAGGAGATAAAATGGAAATGATAGAAGACCTGAAGGAATTGTTTGAGGTAGCAAAAGAAAAGAGTGAGAGAGTTAGAATGATGAGTCTTTTGCCACGGTATGACAGTGAAATGTTTAAAAGGAGGGCTATAATTGCAAATGACTTTATGCGTGGGTTATGTATGACGAGTGGTGTGGAATTTGTGGATGTGTGGAGTGAGTTTGATGGGCGAAAGGATCTATATAAGATGGATGGCTTGCATTCGAATGGTTACGGTGTAAGAAGACTTGAGAAAGTGTTGCTGAATGTAGTGGATGTGCAAATTCAGGGAAACTAGATTTGTTAGGGGGGGGGTAGAGATACAGTCCTTATGGAGGCAGTTGAATGTAAGAATGAATATAATATGCCAGAGCAAATAAGGACAACAAATCCGAGTGGGATAGTTAATATAAGGCATCAAGGTAGGGTTGGGGCTAATGGGGGTCTTAAATTCATGTACACTAATACTAGGAGTATTAGGAACAAGAAGGAAGAGTTTTTGGCCATGGTTGGCACTTCCAGACCACAGGTTATAGGTATTAGTGAAACATGGCTGACTGTAGATGATATAACTAGTGGGATTGAATGTGATGGGTATAGTGTGTTCAGGAATGATAGAGAGAATAAAATGGGGGGAGGAGTATTGTTGATGATAGCTGATGAGCTCCAGCCAAGGAGAATAGAAGTTGAATTGCAGGATAGAGAAAAGAGCACATTTGAGGCCATTTGGTGTGAGATTGTGGCTAGCAGAACTAAATATACAATTGGGTGCTGCTATAGACCAGGTGATGGAAAAGATGGTGGTGACAGTATGCACAAGCAAATAGAAGAAATGGGTGGAAGGAGGGTGATTATTATGGGAGATTTCAACTATGGTCGCATTGATTGGAGTGAAGAGAGGACACACGGGAGGAAGGAACTGCATTTTATGCGGTTATTAAGGGATAACTATCTGCGACAGCATGTAATGGAAAATACTAGGGGTCAGAGAGTGCTTGACCTAGTAATTACATCTGAGGATTTGGCTGTAACAAATATGACCACATTGCCACCAATCGGTGAGAGTGATCATAGGGTCTTAACTTGGGAGGTGGCTAAAGGTGTAGAATTTTCAATTAAGACAGGGTACATGTAGAATTATCGGGCGGGAAAGTATGACAAGCTTAGGAGTTTGATTGGTTCAGTGCCATGGCATGTACAACTGCAAGGACTAGAAGTTGATAGTGCATGGGAGGTAGTTAAGAAGTGCTTGCATGAAGCAATGGCTGACTGTATACCTAGAGTCCGAATAATAAATCAAGTAGGGGTTAAATGGATGAATAACACCATTAAGCTTGAATTGCAAAAAAAGAAACAACTATGGAGGGAATTTAAGGAGAAGGGTGACCGGCAGGCACATGAACGGTATAAAGCGCAGGCCAGAAGGGTGACGAGTGTGGTAAGAAAAGCAAAAAAGGATTACGAAAGAACATTGGCCATGCAGGCTAAAGAGAATCCTGAACAGTTTTTTAGATATGTAGCAAGTAAAAGGAAAAATGTACATGGCAGATTGATTTTAAAGAATGCCGATGGTAGGGAGGTAACTGAATCAGTTGAGATAGTTGAGTTACTGAGTGAGCACTTTGCAAAAGTATATCATCCAGGTGGTGACATTGCAGAAACGAATAAACCAGTAGATTATACGGGAATTGTGGTAAATGAAGTGGAGGTGAGTAGTCTATTGCATAACCTCAATGTCAATACATCTGTGGGATTGGATGGTATACCAGCTCGTGTTGTACGAGAAGCAGCTAAAGAATTGTCAGTACCCTTGACCATTTTGTTTAATTTGAGTCTCGGGTCTGGGTTAGTCCCGAGCGGGTGGAAAGAGGGGAAAATAGTTCCACTGCATAAAGGTGGTTCCAAGACTGCTGTTGTAAATTACCGACCGATTAGCATATCAGGAATCATTGTCAAGGTCTTAGAGAAAATAGTCAAGAGGAAAATACAAAATTAGATAGAAGAAAATGGGATACTGTATCGGGGACAGCATGGTTTTGTGAAGGGTAGGTCATGCCTCAGTAACTTGCTCACGTATTATAACACAGTGACGGCTGAACTGGATAAGGGTAATGGGTTTACGGTGATTCTACTGGACCTTGCCAAGGCCTTTGACAGGATTCCACATGGAATTCTAATCAGTAAATTGCAGCATATGGGAATGGACATAGAGTTGGTGAGATGGATAGGAGGGTGGTTGACGGAGAGATATCAGAGAGTGGTTTACTCGGGAGTAGAGTCCACAAGACGGCCTGTGACTAGTGGTGTGCCACAAGGATCTGTTCTTGGACCACTGCTGTTTAATTTGTTCATAAATGATATAGGAAATGATCTGAGAGGAACAGTTCATTTGTTTGCGGATGATGCGAAGTTGGGTAGGGCAATAGTGAATGCAGATGACGTCAAAATTTTGCAGCATGATTTGGATAGATTGGAGGTCTGGGCTAAGGAGAATGGATGTCAGTTTAATGTGGCAAAATGTAAGGTTATGCATTTTGGGGTGAAAAGATTGGCGGCAGTTTACTGCATTGGTGGAATCCTGCTCCAGGAAATTGATGAGGCACGAGATTTAGGAGTGTTGGTGGATAAGGAATTGAAATTTAGGGGACACATTGCAAAAGTGACCAAAACAACTCATCAAATCACTTGGTTGCTGAAGAATACGTTGATAAGCAGAGACAAGCAGGTTATTGTTCCTCTCTATCGAGCCTTGATAAGACCCCATCTAGACTACTGTGCTCAGATTTGGTCACCTAGGTTTCTTCTTGATGGGGAGGAGGTGGAGAGGATCCAGAGGCGAGTGGCCAAGATGATAGCAGGTCTGTGGAATGAACCGTATGAGAACAGGTTGAGGATTTGTGGGTTGCAAAAATTGGTTGATAGGCGGAGGAAGAGAGATATGATTGAGACATTCAAATTACTGAAGGGTTTCTATAAAATTAATTCAGAAGATATTTTTGAGAACAGGGCTGGTTGTGGGAGGACTAGGGGACATCCATGAAAACTGGGCAAAAGTGTGGTTAGTAAAGGTGTTAGAGCTGGGTTCTTTACTTTTAGAGTAGTGAATGAGTGGAATGCGCTCCCTGAGTCTGTAGTGGATGCTGTGACAGTGAATGAGTTTAAGGCGAGGTATGATAGATACTGTATGAATGTCAGATAGTTGTGATGAATATGATTTGGGGCCTCCCTCGATGAGTCTAATGACTCCCTAGAGTTGCCCGTAATAATAGTAACAGTAATAGTAATTTACTTCAGGACAGAGTATTTAGTTATCTATGTGTCTAGTTATGTCAAGAATCTTTTCAGTCTCTTTCTTCAAATTTACATTTTCCAAACGTCACGAGCTTTGATCTTTCAAATTTGACTGATTACGCTGCAAGATATGATCCGTCATCTCCTAAGAACTTTATAGCAATAATAATAATAGTAATAATAGTAATAGTAATAAGTTAAACAATATTACTTATGTTGCAGTTTACATAATAATAATTTTTTTTAAATTTAAATTTTAAATTAAATATATAATTTTAAACTTAAATATATGACTGAAGTATTACTATCACATTTTCTGTTTACTACTAGAATTCATTACAGAATGTTAAGTGAATAATGTTAGATAAATACTACTACTGGGATGTAACTCAACTGCACCCTCGAAGCTTTGTAATTAGCTTATCTGAGTGTGATACTGGTTATATATACATATATTTGTTATTGATTTGGTTGCTGTATTGGAAGTAGGCAGATCTTTGGGAGGTCAAATGAATGATCTGAAAGGTCGGATCAAATTGAAATTGCCAATATATCCTGTGTTATTGCATCTGTCTTGATGGTTCACGTTCTTTTTTTTTATTATGGGCTTCTTTTTGAACTATTTAGGAGGTTTTTTCTTCACAGTCGCAGCCTTTCTATGTCTTCTGTGCTTTTAATTTGTATCAGCTTTGAAGTTTGTGACTTCCTTATGAATATCTTGGCATCTCTGGTCCACAAAGATTGGTAATTTTTTTCTATTTTTGCTTTTCTTGTTTGGTACAACAATTTCTGGTTGAATGGTGTTAAATATTCGGATAGGAAGATTGGTGTATTGTCTTGCTGTGCGTTCAAGTACTTGGCTACTGGTTTTTTCTGACTGCTGGCTTTTATGAGATTGTCTCTTGTGGACTTGCTCTTAAGACGAATTATGACTGGTGCAGGTGGTAGGAAGCCTTGGTTTTTGCTCTTCCTAGGAATCCGGTTTACGGTCTGAATGCGTTAAGTTGTAAGGGGATATCAATTACATGGCCTAATTTTAAAACCACGTCTCTGAGGTTTTCTGTATGTGCAGTTTCAGGAAGACCGTTTATGACAAGATCTTTTTTATGTTGTTGCTGATTTAAACGTTCGAATTGTAGTTTTAGAGAATGAAGTTCTTGACGGAGTTCGGATGTCTCTTTCATCAAATTGTGTTGCCTGTCTTTTAGTGTTAATGCTCATTTTAATGTCTTTTACCGTTTGCAACACTTCTATAACTGCTAAATTATTATGTTTTACCAAATCTTCATATTCGCTAGATTTATTTGTTATTTCTTCGTTCTGTTTCTTAAAGAGTTCTTGCACAAGATCTACTAAGCTGGCTTTTATAGTCACTAGACCGTTTTCTATTAGTATACTTAAAGAGTTTAAATTATAGGACTCACCTGCGTTTTTCTGTCTGTTCAGTTCATCATCTGATTTTGCCTCCGGTATAATCGGCTGCATCGTAGGTGGCTGCCTTACGTGCGTTTCTTCGTTCCTCATGCAGATTACACACTTCCATTCCTCACGTGTTACATCGGGTTCATATTTATGTTGCCCGGTTGTTTCTGAAGAGCCAGCACATTTTAAGTGTAAAATCCTACTGCATTTCGTACAAGTTATATTATTTCCGTTGGACGATAACTCCTCCAGGCATTTGATACACTTCATGACTCACCTTTCTTCCCTTAGTCATTGAGGCGTGATTATAAAGATGGCGACGTCCTTTGTTCTTCGCTGGTTGTTGACCACGGTCCTCTCTGTTCCCTTTTCAACACTTCAAAATTTGGTTCTTCTTAGCCGATCTCGTTGAATTTTATATCACTGTCTTCGGCGTGATAAGTAGGGTTACTTGGAAGCACTTTCAACTTAAAACAGGAGTTGGAACCACTTTAAAACTATAAAAAACTGGAGCAGCGATATCACGTGCGACCGTTCGTATGCCTACACAGCGCCCTCTATAATAATAATAATAATAGCATATTGAATATTACAAAAATTCGTAATTGTTCAGTAGCTAAATGGCGTGCTACTTCATTTTTCTCGAAAGTTATTTCAGTTAAATATTACTAAATTTCATACATTAATTAGATTAATTATGCTTATTCATATTACCATAACAAATTATACATGTGTGCGTGTGTGTGTGTGTGTGTGTGTGTGTGTGTGTGTGTGTGTGTGTGTGTGTGTTGTAAACAATTATTATTATTAGAAAGGGGGATGGTAAATCCCGTTCTATTTTATAGCTGGGATCAAAATTCGGATTGAAATCCATAGAGTTTTATGCCGAAAAATCTATCGGAAGGCACAAGTGTAAATGATCACTTGGGTAGTACAACACCAGGGAAACTCCATGCAAAGGTGGAGCAAGATCCGTCACTAACTTTAATATTCTCTCATAATGTTAAACCCAGCTCCGAAGAGATGTATATATATTGTTTTACATTATGAGAAGAGGTCACTACCCAAACCGGTTTCAACCTTTTTTGAGGTCTCATCAGTGAGTAGGTAGACCTGGAATATCAAGGTTTTTAAGAGAACACGAACTTACATACCTCTACTATCGAATTGCCAAAGTGGTGCACCTCGATATTGTTAATTATTGTTAATTACTAAGATAATAAGCAGAAAGGTTATATGATGTATGTGCAATTATGATGTATTTATAAATATTTATATCATGTAATGTATTTATAAATATTATATTTAAATAATAAAGTTAGATTGACTGAAAACAAATTATGTAGCATGCGATTTGGGTTACTTTGGGGATTTTTTTAATATTTTTCCAAATTTGCTTGTTTTTGTTTTTAATTACTAGTAATTAAAAGCAAAATATTTAAAAATAACAGGTGTAATTAACTTTATATTTAAACCAAACCTAGTTCAAAAATAAACCAGACTAAAATTATACAATATATTATCCCTACCAGTCTTAATGTGTGGAAGCGAAATCTGGACAATGAAATAAAAAGACAAACAAGAGTAATAACAACAGAAATGAAGTTGATTAGAAAAACTGCAAAGTATACCCTATTTGATCACAAAAGAAACGAAGAAATTATGAAAGAATTAAACCAAGAACCAGTAACAAAAAAAATTCAAAAATATAAATATAAATGGATTGAACACGCTCAAAGAATGAAAATAGAAAGAATACCGAAAGAAGCCTTGAAGTCTAACAGATAAGCTTAGGTTTTGGTGGTTATTCATGGCTTAATTTTCACGGTATTAGCAACACCACACACACACTTTTATTTATTTTGTCAGCTTCCTATTCACTGTTAGGTATTATACAAAATCTGTTTGTATCATATTCTACTGGCATATCGTATATTGCTCGTATTGCATTCAAATTTTCTGAAGATTGTATTCCTTTTCAGCATTTTGTTTTGCATCCTTCTACATTACTGATTCAGGAACGAACATATTTCATTTATAATAATGCATATTAATAATGTTAAATCATCTGTCAGTCTAATTTCTTTATGGTCGTTGTCTCTAACCTTCAGCGAGTAGTTACTATTTTAACAAGCTTTCACCATTAAATGGTTGCCTAGAACACATGGCGAATCAATTCACAGTGGTTTGCATATTATTACGTGACACTTCCAAGGAATCCAGACTCATAAAGGGAGGAAACCTACTGTACAGCTCTCCTTCTCTCTCTCTCTCTCTCTCTCTCTCTCTCCACCAACTGCAACGAACAGCAACTGCCATCATCTACACCAATGCCATTCTACTGCCCACCAACACCACCAGTATTTCCACAGACAATCACAAACATCCATGCCCACCACAGGATTCGAACCCACAGCCTTTTGGTTGGAGAGCGGATAAGTTAACCATTCGGCCAATCCGGCTGGATGGTTATTTATATATACGCTGGGAAAGTAATGTTTGCACTTATCTGAATAAAGGTTTTTAATTCAGTGTGCATTAGATTTGTAGTAGCAGCAATAGTAGTAGTAGTAGTAGTAACAGCAGCAGTATTTTCATCTGACAGTTCCCAAAAGTTCAAGACTAATCACAGTTGGAAATAACACGCCACACAACATCTACACATAAGGAGGGGAAACTTAATTTTCATAGTGACGACCAATGTGCCTTATGAAAGCAATTATATAAAACAAATGAAATATGTTAGTTTAATAAAAATAACTGCATTTTTACTTAATTTCAATGTGCTAATTGAAATTAAGTAAACATTTATCCCACTATTTTTGTATTGGTGAACATTGAAAAGTAAACGTGAAAGCTCAGCAATGTGTCTGACTTGTTTTTACGCGTTTTTCGTTTACTGGTCAATTTTTTACGTCTTCCCATCCTAGTTTTCTTTTCTTTCTTTTTTTTTTTTGTAGAAATTCACCTTTACATCCCTAACATAAACATGCAGGAAGGACATTTTTAAACTACCCTGTCCGTACTCATAACTAAACTAATGGGTGATCTTCAATATCTATGGTACCCTCATAATTTAATTAAAATTTATCATTTATTTAAAATTAAATTACATGGATTTACTAAATCATTTAAAGACTCTTAAAAATTTCAAACACATGACAAAAATGATTATTTAGTATAAAAGTTTTGGGTTTTCAGCTTTACGGTACACTATTACTGAGATCTAGAGCGATAAATAAATCGGGAAATTCACCCAGCAGATGAAATTATTTATGATACTTCACACCTACAGCATTGATGTGTGAATTTACAAAGATTAACGAAAACCGATCTGAAAATTATATTCCAGAAGATTTATACCATTGATATTCAGTCAGTCATACAAGAGCAACAGATTATTTTCTAATACAGAGAACGAACTACACACACACACACACACACACACACACACACACACACACACACACACACACACACACACACACACACACACACACACACACACACACACACACACACACACACACACACACACACACACACACACACACACACACATATACAATGCGCGAATGCCGTGGAGTAAGTGATGGTTGATGTAGTACGAATGAAGTTTGCAGTGATATAGTGCATAATGTGTAAACAGTGACTTGCGTTGAGTTCTCTGACCCCAAGAAGGTGTCATATAATATTAAAAAATAATTTTTTTATAGATTTCTAAAATATTTACACAATTACACTAATCATCTTTAGTGACATTCCAGCTTGTAATTTTTATAAAATTCAGCACTGAGTGCTGCATATGTGATTCATATTCTACATTGCATTTCAATTAAAATTTTAATAATAATACTTTTTTGCATGTATATTTAGAGCACGTGTTCTTCTAATATTAACAATGAAGATTACACGAGATTTTTGAATAATTGACAATGATAATAATATTAATATGATGTTTCAGATAAATCACATACATATGTTTATTACAGAAATTTATTACAGAATTTTTTGCATGTTTACACATTATGTATAAAACTACAATTTTTCTATTTTCATCGTACAGAGCACTGATATATTTATAGTTAATGCATATTACACTTGATGCTCTGTACATTGTACTGTACGCAGTTTAATGCATATTATTTCTTTTCAGTATTTTTTTCTTTCGACCCAAATTCGCGTGTTTTTTTTTTGATATCTGTATCTTCGTTATTATAATACACCGTACTGACTGTTTAGTAACATAATTTGCAGTCTTTGATTATGAGGATTACGTGTGAAAGAATGAGGCGGATTAACCCCCACCTACTTTGAAGCTTGGGTTAACTTTTTTGAAATAATAATAATAATAATTAAAGTTCTAACATGCACGTCTGTATTTCCCTGATGAGCAATTCGACCTGTATAAAAAGGCATCCTCTTCTCTGTCCAAACCGCAAATTCTTAAGATAAATCCATAAATATTAAAATACTAAATAATATGACTTACCTTCGTAAAGGAATTTTAGCGGCATAAGTTCATAATAGAATAAATTATATAACTTAATGAGGAAAAGCAAGATTTCCATTTTGTTTTTTTTTTAAGTGGGTATTGCTAAAATTCTCTCAATCACAGAGGCGAAAGGTTTCTTCGTCACGAAACCAGGGTTTTTTATCCCATAAAACAAACTAAACGTCCTGCATAACACACGCAATTTATAGACATTATCCCAGAGCTTCATAACATTAGTTATTTCAGTTTTAAATTTAACCAGGAGCTTGTTGGCCAGAGAGAGAGAGAGAGAGAGGATACGCTCTCTGACAACCAGAATGTTGACTAATTTTAATCGTTTCTTAGTTTTCACAAATGAAGAAACTGAAAAAACAAAAAAAAAACTATACAACTAGTTATCATCATTTGAGAACATCATTCATGGATATTCTCTACTCCACTCTCTTTCTCTCGATCTCTATTTTCCCATTTAAGCTGGCACGACGACGACCCAATATTTGTTTATTCCGATGGAAAGAAAATTATTGTGGTGCCATCTAGAATACAAAGCTGGTACTTTTTATAGATAAGTGAGTTTGCTGAAATATCTGCTCCTTCAACCAAGCAGTAGAAAAGAGTAATTATTGTTCATTATCCCTACAAAAGTGGCTACTCCGCCGGGGTGCGTGTGTGTGTGTATGTATATATATATATATATATATCAATTTGGCTCTCGTAGTTTAGGAATCATTTACTATCGTATGTTAAGATGCATAGTCCTTAAGAGGACTTGCTGCGATTTTGAAATCAATTCCTAATTAATTTTAAAAAAGGAAAAAATTCTGCTTTTATATCAAAAGTAAGAAAGGAAAGCATTTACGCAACTTTTTTCCATATTTGTAAGTTGCCAGATTATGATCATCACCTTGTCAACATTTTACTCTTCAACTTACTACGCAGCATAGGATATCAGTCTCTGGATTAGAGATGAATGCTAAATATTTACTCCTCTTAGTACTCTTAAACGTAGTTGCTGGTGACAAGTATGAATACATGGTACTATCCTTTTGCACTAGATGTGGTGAGTACATTACTATAATTTTTTCCCAATATATTTTAATATTTGCTAACGAAGTTTATCATTTTGCTGTCTTTTATGAATGTGTTATATCACCAAAATATTTCGGAGTGATTAAACCGAACGTTCATCAGAATTTTATTGCCCTGTTTTAAACATAAACCAAAATAGTGAAGCTTTTTAAACATGACATATTTCTTAATACTTCATGAAAATGAAGAGCTTTAAGCTAGGTTTTCTAGATCAGGTTTTTTTTTTTTTTTTTTCAAATTCAGACGTCTAAAAGGAAACCTTCAGTGGTTTTCTTTTGTCCGTCCGGAGTCCACTTAGCTATCGAAATATAAATTTACTGAAGAATTGGTATTTGGAATCTTAAGGAAAATTAGCTATAAAATTAGGTAGAAAAAGATAAAATTAATGTAAATTGATATGTTTTAATCGACAAGAAATATATTTAATCTGCTGCAAAAAAGTACCAAAAGTAATGGAAAATATCCAAAAAAAAAAGCAAAATGAATATTTTCTCTTGTTATCATACAGGCATTGTAATAAAATTTGCTGTGTTCCAGTTTGGAAGTACCACTCTTCTTATTGGTGTGGTAGTGAAGTGGCTTTAAAAAGAGCATGATTGGTTGTCTGGAGATTAGGTAATCCGGGTTATCTAATCCATAGCCCACTAATTTCATGGATTCTTCAGGGATAAAAATTAAGGATACGTTTATAAAATGAAATGATATCACATTAGAAATAACATTAGAAACAACACTGATAATAATAGTAATAATAATAACAACATATTGATTATAACAATAATTCGTAATTGTTCAGTAACTAAATGGCGTGCTATTTCATTTTTCTCGAAAGATATTATATTTCAGTTAAATATAACTAAATTTCATACAATAATTAGATTAATTATGCTTATTTATTTTACCAAAAAAATTATTACACATTTATGTGGGTGGGTGTGCGTTGTAAACAATTATTGTTTTTATTGTTGGAAAATATTATGTACGTTAAAGTATCTGTTATGCAAAATTATAATGTATTTATAAATATTTATATCGTGTAATGTATTTAAAAATATTATATTTAAATAATAAAGTTGGATTGACTGGAAAAAAATTATGTAGCGTGCGATTTGGGATACTTTTGGGATTTTGTTAATATTTTTCCAAATTTTTTTGATTTTGTTTTTAAGTAGTAATTAAAATCAAATTATTTAAAAATAACAGGCGTAATTAACTTTATATTTAAATCAAACCTTGTTCAAAAACAAACCAGACTAAAAGTATGCAATACATTATCACTACCAGTCTTAATGTATGGAAGCGAAATCTGGACAATGAAACAAAAAGACGAACAAAGATTAATAACAACAGAAATGAAGTTTATGAGAAAAACTGTAAAGTATACGCTATTTGATCACAAAAGAAACGAAGAAATTATGAAAGAATTAAACCAAGAACCAGTAATAGAAAAAATTCAAAAATATAAATATAAATGGATGGAACACGCTCAAAGAATGAAAATAGAAAGAATACCAAAAGAAGCCTTAAAGTCTAACAGATAAGCTTATGTGTTGATGGTTATTCATGACTTATTTTTCACGGTATTAACAACACCACACACACTTTTATCACAAAGGTGTTTTATTAACGCTTATATTTCGCTAATTTTCAACTCAGCATCATCAGAGCACAATACACTTGTATACACGACAGTGAGTGAGTGAAACTATATAATTGCAAAAGACAAAAGATATAAAGTCCTATTTTTGGCGCCTTCTAAAGGTAAAAAAAGCAGCTATCCAGGAGTTTTTCTTAAGAGAACCGTCTCCCAAATTTTTGGGAAACTAATGCAACCATATTTGTTAAGGTTGGGGAAATTCTTCAAAGCCATTTCTGACTCAAAAAATAATCTTTCAGATCTATAAATACTCATAAATAGCACATTCGTTTTCTTCCATCTAATCCTGTGTGAAGGAGAGTCCAAAGCATGGTCTGCCAGTCCAGACTTGCCATAGTAATAGTAGCGAATGTAATTTCATGTTCTTTCAGGCGGATGTTCACTGATCTTCCTGTTTGCCCATAATAGGCCAAGTCACAGTCACAACGAACTTCATACACTCCTGTGTGTGCTAAAGGGTGAAGTTTATCCTTAGCCGAACGGATCAGAGTTGCCAGCTTGACATGTGGTCTGAAATTGGGGCGAAGGCCACGTTTCAACAAAACTTTGGCTAACTTTTACGATGTACCTCTGATATAAGGAATGGAAATGGTCGTGTTGTATTCTTGTGTATTAGGGGAGGGCAGAATAATGGGCCTATGTAGCATTTTATCTATTTTGTAGGGATTGTGGCCGTTGGCTGAGATATATGGCGCAGGTATTGGAGTTCAGTGGTCAGAGCTGTATCGTTAGAACAAATGGCTCTTAATAAACATCTTTGTGATAAAAGTGTGTGTGGTGTTGTTAATACTGTGAAAAATAAATCATGAAGCCTTAAAGTACCAGTCATTAGGAAACCAGGACGTCCTCTTAAACGATTCAACGATGAATTCTAAGGCCGGAACAGGTCATGCTAGGTCTAAATCCTTGATACTCATAATGATGACGATGATGAGTAACTGAAAGCATATATTTTTAAACCTCGCAGTAACGAAAAGGATTCCGCTGGATTATTGGGTAAAGTTCAAATGGAACAAACCGACTGTAAGCAGAAAGAGTTCTACTTTGGAAATGAAATATCGTATTTCGAAAACTTGGAATATGTTGTCGCGAAAAATAATCAAAGAAACTCTGACACAGTCGACATTATCACACTCAGTACAAAGCACCTCTGCTGAAAAGCAAGTTTTATTGCACACTATTGCACCGCTGTTAAACACGCACAGATTTTAAAGGGCAATTAATTTGGATATATCAGGTGGAAGTTGCAATGAAACAAAAAAAAAAAGATAAAACTTTAAAAAAGTAAATGCATTTCATTATTAGTATATTAAAATACATTTGAATTAACTAATGGCCTCATCAGAAAAATAAACTTCCTGTAGAAATAATCCAAGTAGCTTCCATACATCCCTCTCTCTCTCTCTCTCTCTATCACTGGGTGCCGATTAATTAGTGATATCTTCTTTGTGATATCACTAATTAATAATATATATAATCGGATAATATATATATATATATAGGAAAACAAGGGATGCGATTGGTCTATTAAGAATAATAAGTGAAGGAAATCTGGAAGTGAATAAAGAAGGTAATATCTGTTACATAGATTTTGAAAAATCTTGTGTAAAAATAAGATGGTGGAAGTAATGGAATGATTGGTATAGATTGGAAAGGCTGAAGGATAATTATTTCACTATATAAAGGACAAATTGCCATGGTAAGAGACATATATGATACAACAGAACCAAGTATCATTGGACGAGGAATAAGACAAGACGGTTCTCTGTGTCTAATTTTGTTTAACGTGTATTCTGAAGCAATGATAAAGGAAGCACTGCAGAATTCAGAAGAAGGAATAAAAATTAGAAGAAGACAGATATTTACAATACGCTACGAAGATCACAAAGCATTACTATCAAACACTGAAACAGGACTACAACATCTTTTGAACAGATTACTGGAATCCTGTATCAATTATGGAACGAAAATTAACATAAGAAAAACAAAACAATGAAAACAGCATGGAATGAGGCAAATATGTATATCAGAATCAATGGAAAAAAATTGATTTAAATAAAGACATTTGAATATCTAGGAAGTGTGACTAACAGTGATGGAAGATGCAAAAATGACTTAAAAACAAGAACAGCGATGGGAAGAGATGCCTTTAACAGAAAATGGAATATAATCAGAAGTAAAATGGACAGAAACCTAAATAAAGACTAATAAAATGTTTTGAGTGGATTTTTGTCCTCTATGCAGCTGAAAATTGGACAATGAAGAAAGAAGAAATTAAGATTTTGGAAAGCTTTGTGATGTGGATTTGGAGAAGAATGGAGAAAATCAAATGGACACACAAAATAACAAATGAAGAGGTCTTAAAAAGAGTAGTAGAAGAAGAAAGAAATATATTAAAGAGGATAAAAAGAAGGAAAGGAAATAAGATCGGACATATTCTGAGAGTAAATGGAATCATCAGAGGAAAAATAGAGGAAAAAAAGACCCAGAGGAAGAGTAAGGAAAACATTGTTAGATGACCCGCTGAATGGAAACAAACCTTGAAAGAGAAGGCTCAGTACAGAAGACAGTGGAAGGAAAGATTTTGCTACTAAGAGAAGAACATGATCAATTGTAGGATACTTAAAATGAAGAAGATATCAAAAAAATCAGCAAATGCTTTTTATTCCCATCTCGTGGTCCCTAATATAATATATTAGGATTTTATTAAATATATTGTGTTAGGGTCCCTAACCCTAACACAACATATTTAATGTCTGAAATAGTATGGGTTATACAGCCAATTCTCTTGAGTTTACGAGACTAAAAACCCGAGTTTCCAGGAAAAAACACCCACTTACTCGTGCCAGGGATCGAACAACTCGGGAATTGGTCGAAAAAAAAAGTCTTAGAAAAAATTCCTTTAATCGCTGAGTAGATGACTAGATTTGAAACCAAGTCTTCCTTCGTACAGTCAAGCGCCGTGGTGTACGAGGCTGCGGTTTTGAATCCCGCCAGAGACACGAATGTGCGTGATTTCCCTACTAATTGTTTGTAGAAAGGATCTCTGTGATCTTACCACTTCTACTAATAGCACGAGGCTTCACTGCGAAAACCCAGTGAGGTACGAGGGTGATCACACGGCTTGAAAATGACGTCACAGTTGAATATCTAATTAATTAAATAAGTTGCCTAAATCCTGAAGTCATTTCGCATTCCATAAACTTCATTTTTGTAATGTCAGCCTGTTTTATCCCAAATACTTCGTCTTCTACATTAGTAGATCCCAGGTGTTGTCTGCCTAATTTTACATAAGAAGTCACATTTTTCGGAAGGGTTAGGTAACGAGGGATACTCTTTAGTCTGAAAAGACTTGCATACCTTTTGATGAAAAACTTTTGTAAATATTGACTGATAAAATCTTGTACTGAAACCTGAAACGAACAGACATTTTTCATACAAAGGACGTTATTGCTACTTACTGCGTTGGAAAGATACCTTTAATGAAATCTTCAATAAAAGTTGAAATGACAATAATCATAGATGTGAAATCGATATTTATACTATTTATGAAATAAATAACATCGACGTGTTGCTCGTACAAAATATGAGATGAAATCAGGAGATGTGACTCTCAAATTGACTGTTATTTTGACTGAAATACTAGAAAGGAATAATGTTGAGTAACCGTATACATCAATTTTTGAACTAAATTTCAGAAATTCAATTAAATTTGATATCGTAATAGTGATACAACTTTTTTCGTTTTATATATTTTGTAGGTCTCACTGAAGAAAATAACATTGAATTATTAAAATGCTTGGATAAATTCTATAACAATACGGTATGTTCTTTTTATTAGTTATTTCTTTCTAAATATATTAATCTTATCATATGTTATAAAAAGGGGATAGCAGTCAGTATTTTATCATTCATTGTTGTAAAACGCGATAAAAAATCTGTTAAATTTGTAGTCAGAAATAATTTTACTCTAAAAATTAATTCTTCAATAAATAAAATCAATAAGCAAATTAATCCGCTAAAGCATATTCTCCTGTCGAGAGTAGGCGAGAACGTTTTAACTGTAATATTCGGAGACTGAGGGTACAACTCAGTATCCACTGGTAGCCAATCAGAAATAGCTTCAGCAATAACTTAAATCTTCAAACGGAATTATATATATAATTTAATTTCTTTTATATTATTCATTTTTGCTTGTAGTTAAATCTCACACTTGGGATACTGTTACCGATACTTGGGATGTTGTCAAATTATGCATTTTAAAAAATGTCAAAACTAATGACAAGATAAAGTGATTTAAAAGTGTGAGAAAAAAACGCTCTAAAAAAGAAAGGAAAATGCTCTCTTTCCAAATAAATGGAGTCTGGAAAAAAGTTCTGTAACATCTTCATAGATAGACAACACTAATTGAAAATTACAGATTGTGTGAATGCTTCAATTGAAAGAAAGCAAGTATTGTAAGGATCGCTAGGCAAAGGTTCCGAAATTAATGATATTGACGTTCTCTCTTTAGTCTTCGAAAAAATATAGAAGATAATGAATAAGTAGAAAAGGCTCCAGTTGTCATCTCATAATTTCTTGATTACATGAAAATATGAATACATGTTCAAATATTAAAATGCTTAGTTTAATTTACAATATAGTAGCATTTGAAAGAGAGCCACCTCAGCTCAGTTTTTAACTAAGACGCACGTTTGGATGGAAAGTGTTTTGTTTGAATCCTCTCAAACACGCGAAGACCGCTCTTAGGGCCTTTCAGTTGAAGTCACTTAGTGTATCTTACACAGTGCATTCATACTTTCCCCGGTTTCTTCTTGTCATTCAAGCTTATAGGTCTCTTGAACACGCATGTGCATAGATAGCACACCCACTCCAGCGTAAGTAGCAGACGAATGGCAATCCGGTTGCATTAAAAATGCCGAATCCTCTAACCCTCAAATCCTTTATCATTCATTATGTAGAAGAGATGAAAGAAACAGAGTATTTGAAAGAATAATTAAAATAATTCAATTGACGTTAATGAATAATTGGAACTATACAGGAAAAGAATCAGGTGCGAATATAAAAAGAATGAGGTTCAGGTTTATTATTATTATTATTATTATTATTATTATTATTATTATTATTATTATTAGCTTATGCTGATACTAGAAATCCTGAATGCTCACACACGGATTCAGCACAATCTTACGAAACTCTTCTTCTTGTGCTTTATCCTATCTTTGTGGGTTAGACTATTATGTGATGCCGCCTTACGCGCGTGATCCCAATCGACTTGTCGCAGGGCCCGACGTTGCGGTGAATGTATTTTATGTCTGTAGAAGTGCGTGTTCACGAAGCCAGTTTGCCTGTTCTGAGACACGTAAACCCAAGTGTCCACAAGAAAAACCCTCCACCTGTGCAATAGCCCTCACCTTTAACTAGATAAAGGTTCCTCATGTCATGAACGGAATCAAACCCAGGTCTTTTCCGAGCAAAGGGCTTGTCTATACCGACTGAGGTACGCAGCCTCTACAAAATCTTACGAAACTAGTATGGCACGGTTAGTTGAAATGAATTTTTTATCTGTAAATTTAGTGTGTTCTATTGTCCGGTTTTTTCTAGTTGAGGGACGAAAACCACACCACTTTCCCGAAATGAAAATTCTATATCTCCATATCACTTGAAAATCCCTACTCGAGGCTCTTCGTGTCCTATATGGATTTGAACCCAGGTATTTGAACAACCGAAATGATTCGCCTAAACCAAATGAGTTACGGAGGTCTAGAAACCTTGTGCGAAAAGGCGGCAAAGGAAAAGATCGATTCAAATATGTTAAACGCGTGGCCTAAATAAAACCACATACTGTATAATGTCTGTCAATTATGGGAGTACTGAGGACATTTTGTTTGAATTTGTCCGAAAACCAAATGAAATCCAAATTTTCATGAGTAAAACTCATGCCCCATTAACAGAAATATTAACCCATCTCCATTTCAAAGAGTTTTCCGGGAAACTGGGGTTTCTCATCGCACAAGTCGGCAAACCAGGAGTAAAAATTACGCAATTTTCATATAGTGCCGAATCTGTATGTGTGACTATCCAGGACGTAGCATCAACATAAAATAATATAAATATAACGCACGCCATTATTAAAATCAAAGGGCAGTGCAACAAGACAAAGTTAAGCGTAGACCTTTTAATGACTCTTTTACCAAATTGTCTTCAGTACATTAGGGAGTAGGAAACATGATATTTGTCATCAGTATTATTCTCCAATACTAAAAGTTTCAATGATCATATAGACCAATTATCATAAAATTAGAAATTATAGATTTATAACTAACCTAAACGATTTCTGTTACATTTCCCAAAAAAGTACTAAACACATGCTGCAAAATTATTCACAGAAATACAACATCAGTGCATAATAATATCTGAAAAGCAATATGGTTTCAAGAAAACCACATTCTGCTATCAATGTTTTGACACCCTACTAAACAACTCTAAAACGCAAATGTTGATTATAAAGATCTAACAATCTTGCGCCCTGCAGTAAAGGTAATGTGCATAACAATCACACATAACTAATGCATGGAAGTTTTCACTGCACACGCTACATACATCCTTTTTATATACTTCGACCTTAAATTTCATAAACGTCACATACCAAACTTCATGCGACTACTAAAATTCTTAATGAAAGATATTTAATTCCGAAATGGAGTAGCGGAGCTCTTTACCCCTTACTTCTTGGAGATCTGTGAGTAGCTAATCTCCACCCATCATTGCTGAATGAGAGGTGGAGATTAGTTGCCCGTTGTTGCTAAATGATGCTATCAATAAAATAAAGATTTCAGGGTAGAAATTACAGTAGACGTGAACCTCAATCTCTGAGTACTAAATCATATTATTTATGTCTTAAATACAGCGAGGTCTTTAGGTTCATTTTTTTTTAAGATCACTCAGTAGGAAACTTGCCAAAGAAGGATTGGAAAGTAATATACGTCAGAATTTCTGAAACACCACAGGCAGTCTATGAAAAAAAGAAAAATTTCCATAGAAGAATTGCATAATTGTATTAACGGTTTAAGATGCACTAATCAATAACCGAACCCTTCATGATTATAGACGAAATTCTGTTGATAAAATATCGGAGTCACTGCATTTTGTTAATCAGTAAGTAATTATTTCAATACCTATTATTGTAACAATAGAGAAAACACATTTTGCATGACACAATTAAAACTAATCACAGCATTTTAAATAACCAAGCACTTAGACATATATACCCACAGCTTGTTGTGTGTTTGAGAGAGAGAGAGAGAGAGAGAGAGAGAGAGAGAGAGAGAGAGAGAGAGAGAGAGAGAGAGAGAGAACATTTCCCTCTGTATTGTTCAACAGCCTGATGTACAATGTTTACAGAATATTAAACGAAGAACTATGGGAGCTGTACAAACACAATTAATGGAACCGGAACCACTTTAAAAATACACTTACCAGCCATTAACTGACTCGTATGACTTATGTATTTGAATTAGAAACTTTTAATAGGCATGCAACTGCCAATATCGGTCCTCTTCAATTTCCTGCATATAGTTCGTTGATATGTGGGTGAGTAACAGCCCTCATTAAATGCTTCGGTCAACCGCTACACACAGGAAGTTCAGTTTGTCTGTACAAGTCTCAGCCGACGGCGATCTTGTTCCTTGAGAGACTATCTTAGGACCACAGTTATGCCTGATAGACAAGCGAAATGAGCTATTTTTCCACTGATTAAACACTTGGGATAATTGATCTTTTGAGAAACCAATCCGCTCTTCTGTGTTTCAAAATCGTGGCTACAGCCAGGCAGAAAACATTTTGCGGATGTACATAAACATTACTTAGGCAGCGTATATGTAAAATGCTTGGTCACGTGATTCGTCACGTGTTCTAGGCAAGTGTTTAAAAATGTTGCTGGTCAATAACGTCAGTAGTGTTGATCACAGTAAGAAAAAGTCAAAGAATCTTTCGGAATTCAACTAATGCGTTATTGTGGGTGTCACTTCGGTGTCCGATGTGTGTAGAAAACCGCAATTATGAAGTTCAGATCTATTGATAAAAAAAAAAAAAACGCTAAACAACATCAGAATTAGAATTATCATTTGTAAAATTGCAAACCACCTTTTGTTATATCATTCTCATTATATCCACCTTACTTTATATATATATTCTCTTGTTTTTTTTTGCTTTATTTCACATCATAATTATGATGTTTTCTTATTTTATTTCATTTTTACTTGCTTCGATTTTTACGTTTATTTTGTTTATACGTGAGGAAGTTATAGAAAAAAAAGGGAAAAAAAACTGAAAGTTGATCGCGTGGTTTCACAATAGAATGTGTTGAACCTTTTTCCTCAAAAAAAAAAAAAAAAAAAAAAAACGTGTACCACAGCATACAAGTTACTATGAAGATTCAGTGAACTCATGATTTGCTGTCGCCTTCGTACTTGAAAATGTTCCTTGGTCCAACGCTGTTATTTAAAATATGGAAAAATTCCCTAAGTCAATTAGTTTTTATGTGACTCCGCTGATGAAAGGTGGAGCACATTAAGCAAGAGAGGCGATCTATTAGATGTAATTTGCTTGGAGCTCATGTCACTTGCACGATCTACTCGTACCTCGTATGACTTATGGAATAACACATTTTCATTAATAACAGCAATAATAATATGAAAAAAAATTTAAAGCGTTAGAGTCTTCAGTTATGTAACCATCGATCGTCATGATCGGTGTTGATCTCAACTAATCTTCAATTTTACTTCTTTTTCGAAACAGGCTTAGAACGTTCAATTCACTTTAATAGATAACATGTGGGTAATATAACATTAATATTCAGGTACTTATTATTCAGCAAAGTTAATTGCCCCAAATCTTTCTTCAGAAGTTCAGCGTCTCTTGAGAAAGAAGTAATTAATAAAGACTGAATAAAATTGTTTTTATTACATTAATAATTTATTGTTCATTATTTTAATATTTAGCCATCTTATTTTTTCTAGGCGTTAAAATTATATACAGACTGCATGATTGAAGTTGAAGTGCCAACCTGTAACGGTGTAAAGGATATGGTCGAATTCTTCTGCGGAGCGGATATTTATGAGGATTGTTGCTTTAGTATTCTTAACGAGGTAATGATCATCGCATTTCCACTCACGATATTATATGTAAGTGAATAGGACAGGCATTAGAAGTTAAGAAATACGAAGACGTGTATTTTTTTTTACACAAATAGAAGAATAGACAACAATAAATTCATAAGGCATTCATCCTAGGTTTTATTTGGTTTTTCTGACCTTTTTCTTAATAGTCAGATAATGCAATATTTTTGAGAGATGGGTTTCGCGTATATAAAGGTTGCAATTTTTTTCGCTTTAGTCTAGCAAGCATACATGCAACTTCAAAACATATAGCCTTTTAAAACGTCTATATTCTCATGTTGAAAAAAATTCTTTCTCCAGTGGGAGGTTCTGACATAAGTTAGGGGATAAGTAGAGTGAGTTCCTCTCCTTTGGAGTCAAAAAACTGCTTAGAGCAGGGTATTCTGGGAAAAGAGATGGCGTTCTTTTTTTTTTGGTAAAAATACCTGGTATTGTTTCTACAGTCTTCTGGAATGTGGCTGTGTGGCTTTTTCCTATCGTGGACATTGACTCTCTCTCTTGCTCTCCTGTAAAGGAGAAAAAAATGTCGAAGTGCTGATAAGTGTTTGCTGTGTATATATATATTTGTGTTTCTTTTTCATTGTTATTCCTGTGGCTAATTTGAACTTGTAATAACTCTTTATATAATAGGTCTAGTTTCTTCGTTTTTTTTCAAATTTCCCTCATTTATTTTAATCAGTATATATGTTTTCCTTTTTTTTTGTTTCCTGTATATATTTTCTTTGAATTAGTAAATAACATTTAATCATTTAATCTATTCAATTATTTATCCATTATTATTTATTATTATTCTGATGACACTTTGTTTATTTTAAAATGGTTCATTTTTCTGTGATACGTACTACGTAGTATATATTATGGTGGTGGTTTTGTCTGGTGTAGCTGTTGTTTGGCATTGATCATCATCTAACCTAACAGAGTGGTTACCGTACCCGACCTTCAACTAATAGGCGGTGGGTTTGAATCCTGCCGTTGGCATGGGTGTTTGTGATTGGTGGTCTCGGTGTGAGAACACCTTTCCACTTATTGGTGTCCTGAAGTGACTTGAAAAAAAGTTCCATGATTTGTCTCTAGGTTTCTGGACTTCATAAAAAATAAGTAAAAAATAAATATTAATTTTAAAACAATACAAAAATAAATATATAAATTTGATAAAAATGGGAAAACAAATTCTTAGCCCATCCACGGTACATATACTACAGGTTTACTAATAACTTTTTGTGGGTGTGAACCAAATAAAAAAAAATTAATTATATTCGTAGCGTGCTACTTTTACAGTACATTAATATCTCGCTTACAACTCTTCGCTTTACTACAATCCGGCCATGAGACGTTTTTCAGTTATGACTTTAGCCCATTTACAGGACGTTGTATTTGTGTGTGTGTGTGTGTGTGTGTGTGTGTGTGTGTGTGTGTGTGTGTGTGTGTGTGTGTGTGTGTGTGTGTGTGTGTGTGTGTTTAACTGTGAATTATGAACCTTTTATAACAAGATTTTTATTTCATTGTTTTAAATAATGGCAGATAACATTTATAGTAAGGGTGCTGTTGATCAACGTGAAAAGACGATGCATAAACCTATTACATTATATACTAAGATAAAAATTATTAAAATTTGCCATGATGGCCTATCCGGACACTGAAAAAGGCCACTGGCTGAAATCCCCCCCCCCACCAAGTGAGTATATGAGGAGACAATTCTAAATGAAGACAGAAATAACTTGCTAACGCTTTTGTATGCTAAGAATATATCAATTTTTTTTTCTAATTCAGCACTGAAAACATCCACTTAGTACTTTGATGAAAACTACTAACCGCTGAAAGATATCTGATCAACTCACGCAAATAGTTTTTTCTTCATTCAATCTAATATGATTTTGCGAGTCCTTATATGTAAAGAATATTTCGGAATATCTTATTAACAAATGAACTGATTTTTTTCTCACGTGAATTTGAACGTGTAATTGTGATTAAAATTACTTCTGATTGTATATTCTTCTGTAGATTGCAGATACTTCTGTTTGTGACTATGGTATATTTAGGCTAAAATTATTTGTGAGTACCAATATAATGCGGGGATTCAGAGGGACTACGGTAAAAAATATGAAATGTGAATTTTAAATAGTTGAACTTTTAATATTTTGCAGAAGAGACGTTTTTCAAAGTTAACTGCATCCAGCCTTTCTCCCCACTGATCTAAGCATTTAAAAAAACAAATTGCACCTAGTAAAAAATCCATTCAGCGTACAACTTTCCGATCAGCTGCTTCTTCTAACTGTTATTAATTCCATTTATCTTTATTCTCTGAATTAGCTTCCCTTATCGATTCATTCTCACGAATTTACAATTTTTATCTGATCTGATCGACCATCAATATGTTTCTTTTCTCTTCTTGATCTCTTACCACCCACTATACTAAATGCTACTGGGTGTTAAGGACTTTTCCCTTGTCAGAGAAGTCGTGAATAAGAATCCTTCTGATGCCATTCACTCCTACCCATTTCATCCTTACAGATTATATTCAGACTTCCTTACAGAAGATTATTTTCTATTTCTTAGAAATGTCTTCACGCGAATTTTCTTTATATGCTTTTACACATAATTTTTGCTTGTTACATTTTCCCCTGTATAAATTCCCCGGAAATAAAGGACACTTTAACTTTTTGTGTCTTCCAAGAAGTTCTAAAATTCATATTTTTTTCTATATTCTATAATTTATATTATAAGTCGGATTGAGAATAATGAGCGCTGGTTTATTTTCCATATATATAATACTATTTATTCCAGTAAATAAAAAGCTAATCAGCTATAAAGTAATTTAGTAAATTTATACATTAGAGATTGATATACTGCAAGGAAATATAATCTATAAACGAAGAATATAATAATTTCTTGTTCGTTGATGTGAACGTCAAAGGAAACCCCTGTTCACTTGAAGGTCACTTGTGTTATTATCGTCATTCTGGATAAAAAATGAAAATAATAAATCAGATCTGAAAAGCAAATTTTTTTGCACTCATGATAATTTTAATACACACTAGCATGGTATGTTGGATTTCAAACAAAAGAATAATTTACTAACTATGATCTGTGTCGCTTTAGGAGATGAAAAGGAAAAAAGAAATTGGTCTATTCTGTAATGCTTAGAGAACAGAAGTTAGACGTCAGAGACCTACTTATATAGTTTCCATCATCGTCTTACTTTCGTTAGGAGGAATACGCAAAGAGCTATTCATTTTAGAAATAAAAGTATCCGGACAACACTCTCACTTAATAATTTATTAAATATATTAATTTAGTAAGATAATTAATACTTACGTTCAAGAAAATAATTACGATTCACAAGGAGGTTGGTGAAACGCACATTTTATTGGATCAAAGTTAATTCCGCAAAGCTAAATTTAAAAAAAAAATCCTAGTTCAAATAAATTATTAATTTTAAATTACAAGAAATTATTAATTTTAAATTTAAATAAATTACTAATTTTAAATTAAATAAATTACTACATTCTAAATTTAAAATAAAATAATTTTATTGAATTACTAAACTTTGATGTATGCCATATCAGTAAAGTTACTCACTTTAGCACATATCAGTTCAAATAGGAACTATTTCCTGAAATTGCAATTATCAGGTTACAACTCAAATAAAGTGCAGTAGAAGTCACTAATAACAAAACTTAGTTTCATTCCAGTCAGTTATTCAAAACTAATTCTTGAGGGGGGACATATTGAATAGATGTATGAACAGTTCACAGTATAATCATAAGGATGCGCTATAATTAATATTAAAAGATATAATTTCTCTATATCCAGTTATAAGAAATTTTTCTAATTGTACTGTTGCTAAGTTGTGTGAATTTAAGCAACAATAATACCATTGCTATGGCAGACGAGTTCGGAAGGACCGCTTTGATTTGAATTTGTAAAAATCATTATTATCTGTTACAATGATACCAAATTTCTTTGAATAATAAAATCCAAACCTTAAACTGTAACAACAAAAAAAAAACAAGAATGCAGTTATGTATTGTGGGTGGAAACATGCGGACATTAATTACAAGCAAAATCCTGAAATAGAATCGATTATTTTGCTTTACTTTTTTTTTTCCTTAATTTTTTTCTTGTTTTGAATTTCTAATATTCATATTTTGTTCATTTAGTTTTTGTTATGATGGGAGGAAAAACAATCCAAAGTGTTGTTTGTCTTAACAAGCTGGATGAATATCGCTTGTTATATCAAAAAAAAAGAAAAAAAGGAGAGTTCTCAATATAGTTCCCAACCCTGTAGCTGCTACATTTTTGAAATATTTATTTGAAATATACTATTTTACCATATTGGGATAGTAATAATGAACCTGGAATAATCACGAAAATATTCTTTTTTTTTTTCAATATTCATTTATTAATAATATTTAATTCTGTGTAAAATCGCCCAAGAAATTTGCATTTTATGACAATTGTAAACATTTGCACTATTGTAAAAAAAAAGTCTTGGAGCCCTTCATTAATCGTTTTGTATCAAATGCTTAGCCGAAGCATTATCTGTTTAATAAGTTTAATTTGTAGTAAATTGAAGGAATATCTGTAGTTGTCTACCTCACTAGCGTGACAAATACACCAGGAATCATTACAATTGCATATCGAGTTCTTAAGTAATAGTGTATTATTAATTTCTGGGACATTCCAATAGTTACAGGTAACAATGAAAGTTTTATTCTTTCGTTTTATTGATTTTTTTGATGAGAATCATTGCAATTGTTTCCACGCTAATGATTCTTTAAAACTTTCAGGGCACTGGATCTCTGTCATGCATTCCTCATCTTTCCATTTATTCTTCCTTTTTCAAAAATAACACTTTAATTCCGACAATTTGCATACCAAGTACAAAAATGTATATCTGTGTAAAAATGTGGAACAAGTTGTTTCCTATCGTAATGCTACTTATTCACACGTCTCACTCAAATCAACTTATAAATCAAAGATCAGATTCCCACTTTCAGAGAAATATCTTTTTCTTTTCGAAAGATCTGAAAAATATCTCGATATGAAAGGTATTTTAGACTGTTGGTGTGATCATTGTTTATAATAAAGAGCATTTGGGGGAATTTATTAAAACTTTATTTTTGAATGGATTCACTCTTGATAGACCAAGGCCATCGGCAGATATTAATATATTTTTTTAATTCCGCGCTAATTTTATCTTTCATCCAAATGACCATCTACTTTTTGTGCAGCTTCTTTGACCTTAAGCAGCTGCACATGTTTAATCATTTTGTGACCACCTTAACTTCTTCACGACGACAAAACAAAATATACTAAATCTGAGTTGGAGGAGCCTAGCACTTGTTCCATTTATAACCAGACTTTTCAATGATGTCTGTATTGACAGACATAATTAAATTCACGTGTGTTAAACAGCTGAATTTATGAAATAAACTATGCACAGCGCTATGTTTCCAATATCAAAGTAATGTCAGTCCTACTGCAGCTGCTATTCTAGGAGTAAGAGTGACTATTCCTTGAATATCTTATTACTGCATATCATAATCATCCAGGTTCTTTTGACGATGCATATGGCTTATGCACCGATAGATCATGAAAACAAATGTTCTTCTTTAATTTATTTCAAACTGAGAAGAGTATGTCCCATTGCTTTTATATCTAATCATTGCTATAACTTACGGTTTGAAAGATTAATCTTGCTGGCGAAATCCTAATGTCAATAACAAATAAAAGCGAACGTACTTGATACTAAGCAGAGTTCTTCATCTTTCAAGTGCTGCAATACCTAGCAACTCCGGTGCCGTAGTTTATGTTTTCCTAAGCTCCCTGGTCATTTTCGAAAAAACACATATTTTCAACCACATTCCCCAATGGAAGAATAAGATATACTTACAACTTGTTGTTGAAATGGTAAGAACATTTTCAACATCATAAATAACGATTTAGAACGAAAATAACGTTACAGTAATATGGAATGAAATTTAGGTACGATAATACTTCTGGCTGATTACTGGATCTAGACCAGTAATATATCTCCGATATATTACTGTTCTAGAAGTTAAATAGTGACAAAATGACCCGCTGACACACATGAGGAGAGAAACAAATAGGTTAAGCGCGAGTTAAGTAAGATAAATGCTAAGAGTAACCATAATTTTTCTTTGAACTTTACTGATTAAATAATCCTGATCAATGTGTGCACATCACTTATCGATATATGTCGTTAACACATAAATTAGGTGAATATTTTTGAATTATTCGTCTACTATGTACGGTGATACATATATATCACCATATTTGTTTTTAATAAGCAAATCAATAAATAATAAGTTCTTACCCGGTTTCCCTCTATGGAAATTTCAATTCATTGCTCAGCAGTAAGATTATATAGGGTTCGGCGTTGCTCCATCATGCAGTCTATGTATCTTCTTTTAAACTTTAAAAAGAAACTTATTTACGTAATACAGCAAATCAGAAATGCATAATTATGCTTTAATTTATCATATCCATTCAGAAGAATGACTATTTGTTAAGCAATAATATAACTTAAAATATTCCCAATTCATACAGTGCCGAAATACCATCGCGCTCATGAACTGTTTCTTTTATGAATATATCATATGCACTACCCCAGATTTTTCCCTTGAAAGCTATTGTCTATGGAAGTACTTTCCAGTGTTCAGAAAAAACTCACCATATATATATATATATACTGAGCTATGGAGTATTCCTATTTTTTTTTTTTTTGAGTTTTATAAATCTAAATTTCTATTCACTTAAAGCATTACTTCGAGATTAAATTGCCATATTTTCATGAATGATTACATTTTAATTATTTTAATCCAACTATTTGTGCTGAGTTTTATTATTTGCCTTACCAATAATATTCGTGAAAATAAAATACATGTCTTATTTCTTAACTTCTTCTGAAGCCTGTCCTCTTCAATTACATATAATATCGTGAGTGGAAATGTGAAGATCATTACCTCGTTAAGAGTACCAAAGCGACAATCCTCATAAATATCCTCCCCGCAGAAGAATTCGACCATATCCTTTACATCGTTACAGGTTGGCACTTCAAATTCAGCCATCCATGCAGTCTTTAAACAATTTTAACGCCTAGAAAAAATAAAATGGCTAAATATTAAAATAATGAACAATAAACGATAGTAACAAATATATTAGTTATTAATTTAATAAAAACAATTTTATTCAGTCTTTATTAATTACTTCGTTCTCAAGTGACGCAGATCTTCCGAAGAAAGATTTGGGGCAATTAACTTTGCTGAATAATAAGTACCTAAATATTGCTGTTATATTACCCACATGTTATCTATTAAAGTGAATTTGGACATTCTAAGCCTGTTTCGAAAAAGAAGTAAAATTGAAGATTAGTTGAGATCAACACCGATTATGACGATGGACGGTTACATAACTGAAGACTCAAACGCTTTAATTTTTTTTTTCATATTATTATTGCTGTTATTAATGAAAATGTGTTACTCCATAAGTCATACGACGTGCGAGTGGATCGTGCAAGTGACATGAGCTCCAAGCAAATTACATCTATTAGATCGTCTCTCTTGCTTAATGTGCTCCACCTTTCACCAGTGGAGTCACATAAAAACTAATTGACTTAGAGAATTTTCCATATTTTAAATAACAGCGTTAGGTCAAGGAAAATTTTCAAGTACGACAGCATATCATGAGTTCACTGAATCATCATAGTAACTTGTATGCTGTGGGACACGTTTTTTTTTTTTTTTTTTTTTTTTGAGGAAAAAGGCGACACATTCTAATGTGAAACCACGCGATCAACTTTCAGTTTTTTTTTTTTTTTTTCAAAACTTTCTCACGCATAAACAAAAGAAACGGGAAAATCGGAACAAGTAAAAATGAAATAAAATAAGCAAAACATCATAATTATTATGTGAAATAAAGCAAAAACAAGAGAATATATAAAGTAAGGTGGGTATATTGAGAATAATATAACAAAAGGTGGTTTGAAATTTTACAAATGATAATTCTAATTCTATGATTAGATAAATAATAAATAGGAAGATGGAGAGTTATTCAAAGGTAATCTGCGCTTTTAAAGCAGGAATACGCTTCTTTAAAAGGAGTGGAATTAATAAATTGCATTGATGTTGTTTAGCGTTTTTTTTTATCAATAGATCTGATCTTCCTAATTGCGGTTTTCTACACACTCGGCCACCGAATCGGCATCCACAATAATGCATTAATTGAATTCCGAAAGATTCTTTGATTTTTTCTCACTGTGATCAACACTACTGACGATTATTGACTAGCAGCATTTTTAAACACTTGCCTAGAAAACGTGATGAATCACGTGACCATGCATTTCACATATACGCTGCCTAAGTAATGTTTACGTACATCTGCAAAATGTTTTATGTCTGGTTGTAGCCATGATTTTGAAACACAGCAGAACTGATTGGTTTCTGAAAAGATCAATTATCCTAAGTGTTTAATCAGTGGATAAATATCCCATTTTGCTTGTCCATGAGGCATAACTGTGGTCCTAAGAGAGTCTATCAAGGAACAAGATCGCCGTCGGCTGAGACTTGTACAGACAAACTGAACTTCCTGTGTGTAACGGTTGACCGAAGCATTTAATGAGGGCTGTTACTCACCCATATATCAACGAACTATATGCAAGAAATTGAAGAGGATCGATATTGGCAGTTGCATGCTATTAAAAGTTTCTAATTCAAATACATAAGTCATACGAGTCAGCTAATGGCTGGTAAGTGTGTGTATTTTTAAAGTGGTTCGGATATTATCCGCTTCTGTTCCACTAATTGTGTTAATACAGCTCCCGCATTTCTTCATTTAATATTCTGTAATAGTTGTTTGCATTCTAGGCTGTTCAACAGGTTGTTGAACAACACAGACGGAAAGGCTATTTCTCTCTCTCTCTCTCTCTCTCTCTCTCTCTCTCTCTCATACACACACAAGCTGTGGGTATATATGTATAAGTGCTTGGTTATGTAAAATGTTGCGATTAGTTTTAATTGTGTTATGCGAAATGTGTTTTCTCTGTTGTTACGATAATAGTTATTGACATAATTTCTTACTGATTATCAAAATGCTCTGTCTCCGATATTTTATTCGCAGAATTTCGTACATCATGAAGGGTTCGGTTATTGATTAGTGCATCTTAAACCGTTAATACAATTAACGTTTTTTTATGCAATTCTTCTATGGATTTTTTTCTAATTTTCATAGACTGCCTCTGGTGTTTCACATATTCTGACGTATATTATTTTCTAATCCTTCTTTGGCAAGTTTCCTACTTAGTGAACTAAAAAAAAAAAAAAAAAAACCTGTAGACCTCCGTGTATTAAAGACTTAAATATTGTGATTTAGGACTAAGAGATAGAGGTACACGTCTACTTTAATTTCTCCCGGGAAATCTTTATTTTATTGATCTCATCATTCAGCAACAACGGGCAGCTAATCTCCACCCATCATTTAGCAACGATGGGTCGAAATTAGCTGCCCACAGGTCTCCAAGAAGTTAGGGGTAAAGAGCTCTGCTACACGGAATTAAATATCTTTCATTAAGAATTTTAGTAGTCGCATGAAGTTTGGTATGTGGCGTTTATGAAATTTAAGGTCGAAGTATATAAAAAGGATGTATATAGCGTGTGCAGTGAAAACTTCCATGCATTCGTTATGTATGACTGTTATGCACATTAACTTCACTGCAGAGCGCAAGTTTGTTAGTTCTTTATAATCAACATTTGCGTTTTAGAGTTGTTTATTAGGGTTTCAAAATATTGATAGCAGAATTTGGTTTCTTGAAACCATATTGCTTTTCAGATATTATTATGCACTGATGTTGTATTTCTGTGAAAAATTTTGCAGCATGTGTTTAGAACTTTTTTGGGAATTGTAACAGAAATCTTTTAGGTTAGTTATAAATCTATAATTTCTAATTTTAAGTTAATTGACCTATATGATCATTGAAACTTTTAGTATTGGGGAATAATACTGATGTCAAATATCATGTTTCCTACTCCCTAAAGTACTGAAGACAATTTGGTAAAAAAAGTCCTTAAAAGGTGTACGCTTAACTTTGTCTTGATCGACTGCCCTTTGATTTTAATAATGGCGTGCGTTATATTTATATTACTTTATGTTGATGCTACGTCCTGGATAGTCACACACACAGATTCGGCATTATATGAAAATTGCGTATTTTTTACTGCTGGTTTGCCGGCTTGTGTGATGAAAAACCCCAGTTTTCTGGAAAACTCTTTGAAATTGAGATGGGTTAATATTTCTGTTAATGGGGAAGGAGTTATACTCATACAAATTTGGATTTCATTTGGTTTTCGGGAAAATTCAAACAAAATGGCCTCAATACTCCCATAATTGATAGACATTATACAGTATGTGGTTTTATTTTGGCCACGCGTTTAACATTTTTGAATCGATCTTTTCCTCAGCCGCCTTTTCGCACACGGATTCCAGACCTCCGTAACTCATTTCGTATAGGTGAATCCCTTCGGTTGTTGAAAGACCTGGGTTCAAAGCCTTATAGGTGACGCGATGACCCTCCAGTAATGATTTTCAAGTCATATGGAGATAGAAAATTTTCATTTCGGGAAAGTGTGGTTTTCGTCCCTCAACTAGAAAAACCGGACAATAGAACACACTCAATTTACACATAAAAAAAAATTCATTACAAGGAATTGTGCCATACTAGTTTCGTAAGATTTTGTAGTGGCTGCGTAGCTCAGTCGGTATGGACGAAGCCCTTTGGTCGGAAAAGACCTGGGTTCGATTCCCGTGCATGACGTGAGGAACCTTTATCTAGTTAAAGGTGAGTTAGCAGGTCTATTGCAGAGGTGGAGGGATTTTATTCTGGACACCTGGGTTTTACGTGTCTCAGAACAGGCAAACCGGCTCCATGAACACACACGTTTACAGACATAAAATACATTCACTGCAACGTCGGGCCCTGCGGCAAGTCGATTGGGATCACGCGCGTAAGATCGCATCATGTAAAACACCAACCCACATAGATAGGATAAAGCACAAGAAGAAGAAGAATTTCGTAAGATTGTGCTGAATCCGTGTGTGAGCCTTCAGGACCTATAGCATCAGCATAAGCTAATAATAATAATAATAATAATAATAATAATAATAATAAACCTGAACTCATTCTTTTTATATTCGCACCTGATTCTTTTCCTGTATAGTTGCAATTATTAAATAAAGTCAATTGAATTATTTTAATTATTCTTTCAAATACTCTGTTTCTTTCGTCTCTTCTACACAACGAATGATAGAATATTTGAGGATTAGAGGATTCGGCATTTTTAATCCAACCGGATTGCCATTCGTCTGCTACATACGCTGGAGTGGGTGTGCTATCTATGCGCATACGTGTTTGTTCAAAATACCTATAGCGTGAATGAGAAGAAGAAACCGGGGAAAGCATGAATGCACTGTGTGTAAGTTGGGAAGCACTGACTCTAAGTCAGTGCTTCCCAAACTTCTGGATGTCAGGGCCCCCTTTGCAAAATTAAAATATTTCACGGCCCCCCCTCGAAAAAAAATCGTAATAGAGAGATATATTATTATAATATTTATTGTATTTATATTCAATACAAAACATACACAGCGAATATTGCAAAAATCAAATGCATGTATTAAATTTTTTGCCTCTTACCGTTTGGTTCTGAAGACGATGCAGGCTATTCTGGTAAAATATGAAATACTGTCATTTTTTTGAGTCTGTTTCTGCTTCTTCTTCTGATTGTTCGCGGGATTTTTTTAAATTTTTTTTATCAGCCACTTATCCATATCAGGGTTAAATTTTTGAATGTAGAACACATCAAATAATATCACCACTTACCGATACTAGCACACCACAGACTGATAACATGAAATTAGTGAATATTACCTGAATATGGGAATCCCCAGACCAGGAACATATTTCTCTTTTGTGACTTTTCTCCCTTTACAGTACTTAAGCCTAACGCGAAACAGACGCCAAAAGTGTGATTCATTCATTGACATGTGATTCATTCATTGAATGTGTGTTTTTTTATCCCAGCTGTCTCTAATTGCACTATTTCTTGAGAAATATATTACACAGACTCCTCATACCTTATTCACTGGCATAATAAAAGTACTTGTTTTTATTGCCTTTGCAGTATAGTGGTTATTAGGGAGGGGTGTTGTTTACCACTGCAAGGGAGTTCTATCTCCCCACATGAATTTGTTTAAGCTTTTTTTCATGTGTGAGGTATATGCGAAACTTTTATCGGTGAGACCTACAAAATGTATAAAAGGAAAAAAAAGTTGTATCACAATTACGATATCAAATTTAATTGAATTTCTGAAATTCAGTTCTAAAATTGATGTATACGGTTACTCAACAATATTCCTTTCTAGTATTTCAATCAAAATAACAGGAAATTTGAGAGTCACATCTGATTTCATCTCATATTTTGTACGAGCAACACGTCGATGTTATTTATTTCATAAATAGTATAAATATCGATTTCACATTTATGATTATTGTCATTTCAACTTTTATTGAAGATTTTATTAAAGCTATCTTTCGAACGCATTAAGTAGCAATAACGTCCTTTGTCTGAAAAGTTCTGTTCGTTTCAGATTTCAGTACAAGATTTTATCAGTCAATATTTACAAAAGTTTTCATCAAAAGGTATTCAAGTCTTCTCAGACTGAAGAGCATCCCTCGTTCCCTCCCTCCTTTCCGAAAGATGTGACTTCTTTTGGCAAAATTAGGCAAACAACACCTGGGATCTACTAACGTAGAAGACGAAGTATTTGGGATAAAACAGGCTGTCATTACAAAAATGAAGTTTATGGAATGTAAAGTGACTTCAGGATTTAGGCAACTTATTTATTTAATTAGATATTCAAATATAACGTCATTTTCAAGCCGTGTGATCACCCTCGTACCTAACTTGGTTTGCGGAGTGAAGCCTCCTCCTATTATCAGAAGTGGTAAGGTCACATAGGTCCTTTCTACAAAGAATTAGTTGGGAAATCACGCACATTCGTGTCTCTGGTGGTATTCAAAACCGCAGCCTCGTACACCACAGCGCCTGATTGTACGAAGGAAGACTTGGTTTCAAATATAGTCATCTAGTGAGCGATTAGAGGAATTTTTTCTAAGCCTTTTTTTTCGACCAATTCCCGAGTTGTTCGATCCCTGGCACGAATAAGCGGGTGTTTTTTCCCGGAAACTCGGGATTTTATTCCCGTAAACGCAAGAAAATTGGCTGTATAACCCATAATATTTCAGACATTAAATATATTGTGTTAGGGTTAGGGAACCTAACACAATATATTTAATAAAATCTGAATATATTTTATTAGTGACCACGAGATGGGAATAAAAAGCATTTGCCGATTTTTTTTTTTTTTGATATCTTCTTCTTAAGTATCCTACAATTGATCAGGTTCTTCTCTTAGTAGCAAAATCTTTCCTTCCACTGTCTTCTGTACTGAGCCTTCTCTTTCAAGGTTTGTTTCCATTCAGCGTGTCATCTAACATTGTTTTCCTTACTCTTCCTCTGGGTCTTTTTTCCGTGTATCGAAATCACCGAGTGGAGCCAACGCTGAGATGGACAGTCTTTCACCGACAATTGAGTGGCCTAGGGATCGTCCGAATTTTAAGAGTCGGCTTTACTTATTCATGAGGCTGAACGGGTGTCGGTAGTGACCTCCCACCATAATATAATTACAGCATATCTTTCCTAGGAAATGTGTTTTTACATTATGAAAAATACCAAGATTAGCGATCAGAACTTTACCACTTTTGCTGTGAGTTGCCCTAGATTGTACTACGTACTAGGACTACTTGCATTAGCTCACGCTAGTAATCGCCGATACTTTATAGTTTACTATAGTTTACTATATTCAGCGTGAAACTCTCTGAGTCCAATCTTTGAGTTTCCTATTCGGTTTTAAAACAATGAGGGATTTAATATCCCCTTAATTTAAACAATAGTTAAATATTTTTCATCCATAGAAAACATTTAATGTACTTAACATTTTCAAATTTTCCTCAGTTCAGTCAGCAGAAACGAACAATTCGTTTATTTCAAACTGTAGAACATTATTTAGTGAAAACGCTCTACAACTGCATATACCTTATGAAAACTCATCAATTTTTGTTTTTCAAAATAAGCAGATCCGTGTATCGAAATCAAAATTTCCGTGTCTTCCGTCGTATATTTGAAACCAAGTCTTCCTTCGTACAATCAAGCGCTGTGGTGTACGAGGCTGCGGTTTTGAATACCGCTAGAGACACGAAATCAAAAGAAATTCACTCGAAGTTCATAAAGGTTTACGGGCACGCTCGTCTTTCGTTTTCGATAATTTATAATCTCAACGTTGATTTCCAACAAACGACAAGTAGCACTGTTTGCGCCATTCTTGTCCTATGTTGTTGTAAGATTACATGCAGACACATCTCATATGCTGCACGCTTTTGAAATCTGTATATTGTGTATTTTTCTACATTTTGCCTGTTTGTGGATGCAAAACTCAAAATTTCGGGTGAATAAACTCATCTATTTCTGACTAGCTCACCTTTTAAAAAGTCCTGATCAAGATTATTTATAACCTTGACCTTATTTGAAACCAGATCTTTTAAGCGAAACAGCATAGCTGAATAACGAACACTCTGATGAGTCATTATAGAAATATAAAAGCACAGATTCAATATATATGTTACAATTTGTTACTCAAAAGGCCATTGCATATCTATTTGTAAGCAAATGAATGAGTGAAGTAGACAACTGCAGTGGTTTTATATATCAGCTGCAGTCATCGTAAATTATAAGAAAAGCTCCAGAACTACTTTGAGATTAAACCAGTTTTCTTTCATTTAGTAATAAGAATAAAGAAAATCCTCAGATGTCGCGTGCCCACAGAGATATTTGAAAGTGTATCTTATAGCTGAACTGTTACTAAAATACTTTTGTTGTGACAGTCGTTTTTTTTTTTTTTTTACTTCATCAGGAACAATGACTTCAAACCGATACCCGAACTTTTTCAAGCCAATATGGACAATGGAGTTCATTTCTCAAAGACAATCACATTCATTAATGTTCAATAGAGAGTTTTATATTAGCAGCCTTCGGTTAGAGAGCGGTTGGGCTCTGAAAAAACGCTCTCTTGATTGCAAACACAGACCAGCAACATAATAACTAACACAGCTCACCAAAAATACATAAATAAAATAAAATCAATGACACATACATATTCAGAATGGGAAAATGTTTACTGTTATAATTATGAATAGAATTATTTGTGATGTACACAAAATAAGTTAATGCGATAGTAATCCAGAAAAAGTAAATATCGTAACTTGTAAGGAGTAAGGTGATATACTAACAAAGTTGATTTATCTGTCATTATTTATTTCTGTAGCTTTAACAGAAGACGACAGCCGAATAAATTGCTATTGTGCTAAAGCTAGTAAGGTAAACTTCCCTATGAATTAATAATATATAAATAATTAGAGGGAATTTGAGAGAAAAACTAGCATTATGCTGTGAATTTTCCTACTGAATAGTATTCTGGTATTTTCTTGAAACACTAAGGATAATTACGAAACTTAATTCATTATTTTTAATATGGATTTTTTTTTCTGAAAGCAAGTATACAATGATAATCGTAAACTATCAATTGTACGAGGGTGTGCTGAAAAGTTCTCTGCCTCGACTTTACATGGTAACACTATCGGCAAGAATTTTTTATAAGTTGGCAAACCTGTCCTAAGCATCCATGTGAAATTGCAAGACATTCAATCGAGTAGTTTTTTTCATTCAGCTGTTTTGAGCCAAAGTGTTGTCTGTATCCCTTGAAATGGATAAAATATAGTATTGTGCGGTTATAAAATTCTTTGCAAAAGTAGGTTTAACCCCAAAAGAAATTCACTCGAAGTTCATAAAGGTTTACAGGCACGCTCGTCTTTCGTTTTTGATAATTAAGAAATGGGCTGCAGAGTTTAAAACTGGCCGTACCGGCCTTGAATATGGTCCAAATGAAGGACGTCCAAAAAGTGTAATAACACCAGAAATCATTGATCAATTGCCCAATATGGTATTTTATGACCGGCGAGTCAACATGCGTGAAATTGCTGAGACTACACGCATTTCAAAAGAACTTGTAGGATATATTTTGTATGAAGAATTTTAAATGAAAACGTGTTGCCAAGATTGGTGTCGCGTTCCTCACAGCAGAACAAAAGCGCACTGGTATGAATATCTCTGAACAGTGCTTGGAACATTTTAACAAGAACAAAACTGATTTTATGCGTCGATTTATTACAATGGGTGAGATTTAAATTCATGATTATAAATATAATCATGAATATAATTATATATTCATGACGATATGAATATATAGTTATTGGACAGAAGCCGGTTGCCCACCGCCAAAGAAGACAAAAGTCGGTTCCATCAGTAGGAAAGATCATGGCATCTGTGTTTTGGGATGGAACAGGCATTTGTTTATTTGTTAAGTTGAAAAGGATAAACGAATAACGGGGGAATATTATTCCGATAATTTAAACTGAGTAGATGAAAAAATTCCTGAGAAAAGACCCGGTTTACAGAAGAAAAACAAAATCACCTTTCATCAGGTCAATTCACCTGCCCACAAAGGTGTTTTGGCAATGTAAAATTAAGGGATCTGCACTATGAATTGTTGGAATATCCACCCTATTCCCCAGATTTGGATCCCTCTGACTTCTATCTCTTCCCAAAACTAAACCTTTTCCTCGCTGGCCAAAGTTTTTCTTCGAATTAAGAGGTGATTTCAGCTGTACAGGAGTATTTTGTAGATCTACTCTGAACCACTAGAGAGACGGGATAATGGCGCTGGTGCAACGCTGGAATAACGGAGATTATGATGAAAAATTTAAATAATTTTGAAATTATAAATTCATTTTTTCATTGTTCGACCGAGAACCTGTCAGACCACGCTCGCAATACTGATAGCTGCAGAATGTGGTAGAAATCTCTAGCTGTTACTTAATTGAAGACATAATTGAGCCTGGAAGGTGTAAAATAATAAATGAGTAGAATCGTGATATAAGGTTAGATTAGTGTTTCTCAACGTGCAGCGTAATCCCCACAGGAAGGAAATGTGAATATTTTCGGGGCAATTAGAAAATGATGTTGCATTCGTCACCTCATCACTGATATAATCAAAACACTCACCATTTTCGGCGAGGGGGGGGGATATCAAAATCTTTGAGGCCTTGAGGTGCGGCATGATCCAAAATACCGTATTGAGAAATACTGCACTAGATGAACCACGATATATAGCCAGTCTCCAAGATGAATGTTGCAAATGGAACACCCATCAATGTGAAAATCGGATAGTAATGAACTCTAAAACATAGAAAAAAGGTTGTTGATTGGAGGGCGAAGGAGGAAGTTAGCTTTGAAAGTAATCTAATCTGAATCAGAGTAAGGTGAGTGGATGAGAGAAGCTGCTTATACAATCACTGAGAAGAAGGAAAAATATAAATCTTAGCTTTTGAAAGACAGGAATATCAGAAAGAGCATACGAAGTTATTAACATGAAAGTGAATTAAATCTAAAAAATGTAAGGAAGAATGTGGGAACAGAGATTAAACACGCAGCAGGATATAATTGGACTCAATCAGACATTTACTATGGATCTAGTGTTTGTGGAGAAGAATTCCAAGAGAACATCATTTATATATTGTTATTCGGTACCAAAGCAAAAGTCAATATAGAGAATGTTATATGCTGGTAGCTGTTTGACAGGTGGATAAGGTCTCTGTAACCCCAGAATTAAAAAATAAATTTTAGTCTCACTTTATGACTTTGGAAGACATAAATATCACTTTCAATTGGCATACTGCGAAAAGGGCGATGAGTAGAATGCAATTATTTTGAACATGACCCATTGTTATGTAACAATGGGTCCTTACACAAAAGGCTAGTTGAATCTGCAGCAACTGTGGAATGAATTGCAACACGAATTTCGGGCACTGAATAAATAAATCTTAAGGTTTATTTATGCAGTGCCCAAATAATGTGATATGGTGAACTAATGTAGGGTCTGTAAAGTAAGATATGCTAAATACGGGGTAGAATACAACTTTACCCCGAATTACTCATCGCGACTTTTTATTACATATCAGTAATAATCATATATATATATATATATATATATATATATATATGATTAGTACTATTAACTCGGGGTTGGGATATGTTCATTTTTCTAAATTAACTGACTTAAAACCCGAGAATTATTACACAATGACATTTATTTGAAAAAACGCAGCATGTTTCGTGTTTCGTCAAGAATGACTTCATCAAGCGATAAGAAGATAGAAAGACATTAAAAGACACTGAAATTAACATTGACACACTCTAAAGCTATACTATTATAAAGCCATAATATTCGACTGTAAATTACAGTTATTATTAGCTTGAACTACAGTCCGAGTTAAAGTTCTATTGTTGTACACTTGTGCGTGTGTGGAATCACGCGATCTCCAGTATCTAATAGTAGAGTTGAAAGAGTCAGGCAAATTATAGCTAAGATTGTTATTCATGTGAAAAGGGTCGAAGGTGATTTCCTTTGACTCGACAATGCGGCGCTCTATTTCATCATGGGAGATGTGTAGGTTTGAAGTTGATGTCCAATTTATTTCATGTTGGTGGCTTTCGTTGTTCATGTTTATTACATCGGAAAGCATTTGTGATACCAAACGTTGTCTTTCCGCTTATTTCTCTAGGAAGACCTATCATGAAACTCGTTTATCTCATTCTCTAGACAGTTCATCTTGGAACAATTTGAAAGAAATTAGCACTCTTATATCTTCTAAAATACAGAATTTAAATAAAATCAACCTTATTAGAAAATATGATTATCTTAAATATATACAGGATAGCAAAACTTCTCGTTTTGACTCTACCAATTTAAAAATAGTTATCAATAAGTCCTACCGTGAACTCTCTTTGGCAGAAGAAAGCATACTTACTAAAGGTCTCAACTTTGTCATTGCCGCTACATCCATTCTTACTAAAGAACATCTCTTAACAAAGATAGAAAAGGCAGCTTCTTTATTACTTAACAAAGAAGCTAACTTTATTACCTAACAAAGAAGCTCCGTATGGAAGCCGTTTTCACCATAAATAAAGCTAGACCTCCACTAGACAACATTTCTTACTCCGAAAGATCAGCTATTAAGTTCCTTAATAGCTGCTCTTCCGGCTGACAAAGGGAATGTGACTGTCATCTTAGACAAGCCTGCTTACCATAATAAAATCTTGGAACTTTTAAACAGTGATACTTACTTAGAAATTAATAGTGACCCTAAGATTGAACTACACAATAGAACTAATAATTTATTAAAAACCACCTTGGAGTTACAAAGAAACATTCGTCTTTCTCCTAGGCCACTTCATCCCTTGATCCCTCGACTGTATTTTCTCCTCAAGATTCACAAAACAAGCTGCCCACTGAGACTTATAGTTGAGGGCATACACTCTCCTATCTATAGCCTCTCCATATATTTCCCGAGTTTTCTAAGAAATCTTTCTGGAATTTCCTCTTCACGTATTAAAAATTCTGCAGATTTCGTTTCTAAAATGAAGGATATCAAACTTAAAAAAAAACAGATTTAATGGCAAGTTTCGATATTGATTCTTTCTTTACAAATGTACCTGCTCAAAAAGTCCTCGATCCTCTCAAGAACAAATTATCAAAAAAAAAAAAAAACTCTTTGCTCTATTCTCCCATTGCATAAAGTCTGGATACTTCAAAGTCTGGCCATGGGCAGACCGCTCTCTCCGATTCTCGCAGATACAGGGTGTTCGGGATAAATTTGACAGTTTCGTAAGGAAAAAGAAAATCTTCTTTGTATCTATTAAATTTAATGAATTGACAAAAAAACATTACAGGCAGAGTTAATTACAATACTATCAACAAGATTTACTCAAAATAACCACCATTAGCATCGATCACAGCTTCAATTCTGCTTCGGAACCTCGAACAAGCTGATGCTACAGTCTCCCTGGGAAGGGCCGCAAAAACTGTTTTAATTTTATCCATTAACTGGGCTTTTGTATTACTGGAAGTGCGATTGGTGTCTTTTTCAACTGCGCCCCATACAAAATAATCCATGGGGTTAAGGTCTGGGGAGTTTGGAGGCCAAACATTTGGACTGGTGAAGTCGTAGAAATTTTCAGACAACCATTTTTGACTTTTCCCAGAGGTGTGGCAAGGGGCCGAATCCTGCTGCCATACATACGGCCTACCATTGGCTACCCTTGTTATCCAGGGCTTGACTACAGTTAGCAACTCCACGAACAAAGCCCGAATTCCAATGCCAGGGTTCTTCAACACCTGTTCCTGCAGATTTGCGAGGAATTCTGCTGTACGAACGCAATCAGATCGTCTGCTAGGGATCTTTCTTCTTGCTACATCCTCGTAGTCACCATTGCAAGTCTCTAGTTCATGCCTGATTGTTTTTACTGTATTCAGGGAGCATTGGGCAGCAGTCGTAATATCCTTATTTTGATGGCGGGCACGAATCATCATGATACAAGTTATTCTCTTCCATGATTCAGGTGGGTTCCAGCTATCCATCCTTTCTGACATCTTGTATATGAATGAAGAAGGGTCCAAACTTTTAAATGAAGAGAAGTGTGTGTTAATACATGTAACTTACGGAAAAATATAATTAATTATAAATATGTCAAATTTATCCCGAACACCCTGTATATTTCTCAACGATTTTGTAGAAAAAGCTATTAACTCCTTCCACCTTAAACCAAAATTCTGGTATCGCTATATATTGATGATATTTTCCTCATCTGGGAAGAGGGTGTCAACAACCTCAATTTATTTTTAGACCACCTAAACAAGTGTCGTGAAAGAATCGCTTTTATCTTCTAACTGGAATCCAATGACTGCCTCCCCTTTGTAGACCTGAAACTTGCCAGATATCTTGAGAATATTAAAATCTCAATTTTTATCAAGCCTACTCATACTGATAGATACCTTCATGCTTCATCCCATCACTATCCCCCAGAAAAATTTGGTATGATTTCCACCTTATCTCGTAGAGCCAAATCTTTACTTACCGAAGAAACAGAAATTAAAAATGATATCCTTTTTCTTAAAAAAAAAACATTTATTAATAATGGTTTCTCTCCTAAGGAAATTGACAAATTTCTTTACCCGAGTCACTCAACTACTTCTGAAGATGCCTCTTCCCCCAGACCCTTCATCTATTTGCCTTACATCAGCTCTGTTTCACCAAAACTCTCAAAAAGTCTCAAGAAGTTTAACTTAAGAACTTGCTTCACTACGCTCCCAAAACGTCGTTCACTACTTAGTAAACCTAAAGAGAAGTATCTTGCAATTCAGTTTCCTGGAGTGTACAAGATTTTATACGATTGTGGAAAGCCATCCTTCTACGTTCGGAAGAACACTGTAGAGATATCTCCTAAAACAGGACTAGAGCCAGTGCTCTCTCTAGCCACGTTCTTTTTTCATTTAACTCCGACGAAGGCTGACAACACATTGTGTACTGGACTCAAACTTCTAACATCCATGTGTGCTGTTATGAGCTCGAAAGAAAGATTGTCGAATCTAGAGAAATTTCTCTAGATTCTTCTCATATCAACAACAGCCTAAATTTCAATCTCTCTGACGTGCACGTTGCCTTTGTTGAGTATTGGTGCATTCGCGACAGCGCGTAGTATACGTTTGTTTGCAACTCAACTTCGCATTTTGTTTTCGAACACGCTACTGTATTTTGTACTTGTTCAGTTATTACAATTTTATGTTTCTGTAATTCTTTTATATATTTCGTTGACTGTGATACCTGAAGATGTTGATCTATTCATCGAAACTTGTTAACTAGTAGTATCTTTTTAAATATACCATGTCATCTTTTTATCTCTCGGTAACAGTCATTAAAGTTTTTTGAATAATATTACTACAGAGTAAAAATGAATTCTGAAAAAAAAAAATATATATATATATATATATATAGATAGATAGATGAGGTGCCACATGGAATGGGGGATATTATGGTTTTTCTCATCTTTTTATTTTTTCACTGATTGATTCTTTCTTTTCTTTTTTTTTACATAATAATGGCTGCTTTTGTTATTCTTTGGGTTTGACGCATATGTATTTTTAATTTAAATCTTTTCTCTACTAACTAAAGACTTTTCTCCGCCAATTTTCCGACTGTTTCACTATGAGGATGGGTAATTTTTTTTTGGCTAGGGGAGTAACATTTTCATCCACATCTTTAATTTTATCTTTATCTTTAAAGATTTTCTTAGGGATGACTCGTTTAATTTAAATTCGTGTACTAAGCCAATAATCTTAAAACTGGACATAATTTGTGTTCAAATTGAGAACATCACGCTTCTTTTTATGCGCCGATGTATCCTCACTGTTATGACTTTTCTTTTCTGGTCTTAGTGACATGCTTAATATGACTGCAAATTAAACATATAGTAAATGTATTTGTGGAAGCAACAGCATCGGAAGTTTATCGATACGGGGTTTATACCATTGGTTTTAAAGGTCGTCTTCAAATTAGCAACGAATTTTTAACTCGCCAATATACGAATATGACTCTTCGGGTGATGTGCTGCACACACACACACACACACACACACACACACACACACACACACACACACACACACACACACACACACACACACACGGTATATGCGAGCATATATGTGGCAACGTATGATGGAGGGTGACGTGTCATTCGTGTATATACGGTGCAGGAAAAAAGCCCGGCAAAGGAAAATCGCATAAGTAGGTGTTACCTTTAGTTACTGCGTGTGTATGTGTGTATTTGTGATTGATATATTCCTTTCTATTCCCGGTCAAAGGCTTTCTGTTTTCTGCATGAAGAAATAACGAAAAACGTTTAGTTTTCTTTTGTTAATTCCATTGAGACGAAATTAAAGAAGAAAAAAAATCACTGTTGGATTGCTATTCTTGTTTTGTCAAATTAATCATAGATTTTCTGTTAACATGTTGTATTTGATTATCTTCTTTGAGTCTTATGATTAACAGTGTAGAAATATGATATATTTCCAGTAAAATCAATACATGAAATGGTCATTTTTTCATTACACGATTTTCATTAATGTTATTTATAAATATGTCGCCTTTCAATTAAAATCTGATTAGGAATAGTGAATCCGAAACAAAGAAATAAAAATCAATATATATATATATATATATATATATATATATATATATATATATATTTATTTATTTATTTATTTATTTATAAAAATAAATTTAACTGACTTGAACCCTAGAATGTATTACAAAAAAACAATTAATACCTCACGTCTAGTTTCATCGGTGCTCCGACTTTTTCAGGTGAGAAATAAAAAACATAAGACATGGAAATAACAAGTTAAAAAACATGGCCTTTCAAGCTTAATAAAAAGTAGAATAGTAACAGTTATATTTGAACTCTTGCTACCGTTGGCATGAGTTGATTGTGTGCGACAGCAAAATTTAGAAGCCCAGTACTGGATTACTGCGCCATGGCAATCAGGCAAATTGTAGCTTAGATTGTTGTTCAAATGTGAAGGGTCCAGAACTATTTCTTTTGATTCAATAATTCTTCTTTCGAATTCATACTTGCATATATATAAATTAGTAGTGCGATCCCAGTCAACTTGATGTGGCTGTTCTTCAAGGTTAGAATTGGCTGAGAAGAGGACATGACTGGAAAGGGCGCTCGTAAGAGATGTCACGTCTATGTTCCCGAAGACGGAGTGAAACAGATTTTTCTGTCTGGCCAAAATAAGGTCGACCACATTTGCACAAAACTTATAAACACCAGGAAAATGCAGTTGGTTGTGTTTTGGTTTTGGTCGACTCAGAAAAGAACGAAGTTTTGGCAGAGTAGAATAATCGGCCTTTATTTTGAATATCTTCAAAATCTTAGCTAGTTTTGGAGTAAGAGAGCTGATAAATGGTAACTGTATATGAGTGATAGGGTTGGAGTCATCTTCTTGTCGAGGGTGTTGGCGTGGTCTGAAACGTTTAGCGATGTTACGAGACGAATATCCATTATTTAAGAAGGTGTTTTTCAGGAAGATAAGCTCTGTTTGAAGGTCATCTGTGGAGATGTCAAGTGAGACATCTCGCTCGATGGGCAAGGGTGGAGATTATGCTCAGTTTCTGAGGGAAGTGATGAGAAGAACTATGTAAATATCTATCAGTGTAGGTGGTTTTTCGAAAAATTGAAAATTTAAGACAGTCAGGTAATCTGTTGATTTTCAACCATGAAGCGGAGAATGCCGTTAATCTCTAGTTTTGATGTGAATTTAATGTTTTGATGTTGGTTATTTAAATGGTTAGGGAAGTTTTGCAGTTCCTCTAAACTATGTTACCAGATAAGGAAGACGTCATGAATGTAGCGTAACCACAGTTTAGGTTTTAATGTAGCTGAAGAAGTAGCTTTCTCTTCAAACTCTTCTATAAAAATATTAGCTAAGAATGGGGATATAGGGCTGTCCATTGCTAGCGCGCTAGTTTGTTTGTATATTTTGGCAAGACAGATGGCCCGATCCCGGCGATATTCACACCTGAAGAGCGGAGTTGTTGCATAAGCTGGCACAGTCTGTTGTAGTCTTCTGTTACAATGTCCGACTTGGCACCCTGGAGGACTGGGATCCCAAAGAGGGGAAGCTTGAAACTCAAGAAATACTGCACAGGATAGCCACAGGGATATGTAGTCTGCAGTAACCTGTTTAGATGGAAAGCGGTATTACTTAGCCCCCCCCCAGCTTCTCCGGAAATTGAAGGATCTTAATGTTTAATGTTCACATCCTGGCGTACACTGCTCCAGAAGAACTTCAGGGGATTCCTGTAAAGCCGGATATCCTAATCCTCGCTGTTTTTGGTAATGTTCAAAACGTGCTGAAGCGCAGGGCATATGATGGTTTTGATGACAAAGGCCCTGGAGGAGAGTGACAACTGTCCATTTTTCCAGTCCTTGAGTTTCTCGACGGTGTTGTTGTCAAGATGTTCTATGTTGAGCACAGGCTGTTCTTCAAACGGGACCCCCAGGATGGTGGGAGGGGGTTCAGCAGTAGGCACAAGACCTGCAGGGAAGTTGTTCAGGTCCGAGGCTCCATACGTCTTGATCTTGGTTTTGTCGGGGTTGGATGTTAGCCCCGACACTTAAAACTTTTCTAACATGTTATAAACGTTCCGTATGGAGTCATTATCCTAAGAGTGCCCCCCACATCATCTGCGTAGGCGGAGAACCTTGGAATCATTCGTGGTGAGAGGAAGTGGAATTCCTTTAACCTCAATAGAGTTGTTGACAGCTCGCAGGAACGGTTCAAGGGCTAGAGCAAAGAGCAGCGGACTAAGAGGACACCCATGTTTGATCCCTTTGTGGATGGTAATCGGGTCAGATAGGTGTCCATTGATGAGGAGGCTAGTTGAGCTGTTGTTGTAGCCATCTCTGATGATGTTGAGGATTCCACTGCTGACCCCGACTTTCTCCAGGATGTTAAAGAGAAAGGGATGCCGGAGGCTCGGTTGAGATCTATAGTCAACAATGCCATAAAGTAGTTCTTGATGTTAACCAGATGAAGCACTTCTCTGATCAGGATGAGAATAAACTCCATCGATCGACCAGGAACAACATACACGTGTACTTTTGATGACGTACCTCATCCCGATCTTCAGTCTGTGGTTGAGAAAACGGGCGAGGATCTTGTAATCCGTGTTCGACAGACTGATGGGACGCCAGATCTCGGCCGCTGTAAAGGGTGCGTCCAACCCTGCTTGGATGTGCGCAGGGAAGGGGTCAATGTTCCAACAGGGGTAATCCTGGGGGCACTGATGTCTTGGTAGAGTTGACTGTAATACCCCCAGAAGGCGTTCATGATGTTAGGTGTTGTGGTGTGGTCACACCCACCTTCATTGATGGTAGTAATGGTTCGCTCCAGCCGGAAGTTGACGTAACGCCTATTGTAAAAAGCGGCCGATTGCCTGTGTTCCGAGAGGAGGTGGAGACCGATCTTAATGTTATTTTCTTCCACCTGCTTCTGTCTCTCCAATTCAGTGTCGAGATTAATGTCACAGATGGCGTTGTGACATGGAAAGCATTGCCGTTCGCTGGCCACGAACCAGCTCCTCTCCTTGTAGAGGTCAGGGAGCCGAGCTCTTCTGAGAAAGGTACGTTTCTGGCCCCATTTTTTCATGTTGTCTTTGATGGTAAATTTTAGTCGTACCCAGGAGTCCCAGTCCCAGCCAGCGGGGCACCAGGTGGAGCACAGTTGGTTAAGCTTGGCCGAGAACAGGGACGGGAAGTGTGGTGGTAACTTCCAGGAGCCTGGACCAATATCTACAGCTTCTAATGGATGATAACTGAGCATGACTAATTTGTGGTCCGAGATGGAATAATTAATTGGAACGTGCCTTATTGTCTCGGCTCTGCAGACAAGGGAAGGTGACAAATATAGGCGATCGATTCATGTGCCGACGCCCTGACCTGTCGAAGTAAAATCCCGAGAGTAGTGGTTGTGAGCCCTCCAGATGTCTGTCAGCTGGAGATTCCTAAAGTGATTTTCCAGATGCCTGTAGCCAGCTGTACCTGTGTTGGGATTTCCTCCTACTTTGTCGTAGGCCGAGTCCGCCACACAGTTGAAGTCCCCCATCAGGATGACATGATGGGCACCATATAGGTAATTGTGTAGCGACTGGAAGAATGCAGGCCTAGATGTTCTGTCTGCCGAGGCGTAGATGTTAATGTACCTGGTGGTACAGCCCCAGTACTTCCAGTCGATTCCAAGGACTCCCTCCCTTCTGTATCCCTCTGGATGTTATGGAAGGCTCCGAGGAGGGGAGCTAGCATAAGTACCCCGACCCCGGCGGTGTTACTTGTGCCGAAGATCCAAAATGATTCTACGGGGTTCTTATGGCTCAGTTCCTGCATGTCTTTGAAGTGGAAAAAGTGTGTTTCCTGCAGGAACAAGAGCCGGATATTAAAGGCTAGCATAAGCTTCCACACCTCTTGTTTTGATGGTGAACGGAGCCCTCGGATGTTAAGAGAGGCAAAACAGAAGGCGGTGGTGGCATTATGATGTTTTTATAGCCGGCCTAGATCTTTAATACATAGCTGTTTTACGTATTTGATTAAGTTGTCGATCTGTAGGGGGGGGAGGTAGAATACCAAGCTCCTGGCTTCTAGTTTATTGCACGAGCTCGAGAGGACCTAGAACTCCTGGTGAATGTTCTTGATTTTGAAACTGGTGATTTTGTTTCGGTCCGTCTCATAGTTGTACAGGTTAAACTGGGAGCCGGTTAGTTTCTTTATTTTCTGATTTATACTAGGATGGTGAGAGGAGGTTTCCACCTCCATTTCGGACTATGATGCTATTGAGTCCGTGCTTCTTTTGGAGCGGCTTTGATGTTTTTTTTCTAGTATCGGGGAAGCTGCTTCCTTCTTTTTTTTAGGGGTTCTTTGGGATGTGGAAGATCTTGTGCCCCCCCCCTCTTTTATGGTGTTATCTTCTACAGGGAGAGGGATGCTAGCTACCGCATGGGAGGTCTCTGAAGCGTGGACTGACGAAGCTTACTCTGGTGTTGCTGAGGGGAGTATAGCTGGTATAGTGCTGTCCATAACTTCGTCTGTTACCCTCGGATGGATGTTGTTCTTCCGGAGTAGGTTGTGAAGTGGTGGAAGTGGCCGAGAAGAGGACTGTTTCCTCAGCGGATGTTGTTGCTGGGAGTGAAAGCAGCTCCTTCTACTGGTGTTGCTGCAGATTGACGCTTTTATATTTTACCTAGGATTGTCTGGGTAAATTTCTTCTCCCTGCTGTTGGTAGGAAGATCTGGAAATTCAGAGTCTCGGGCAGGCTGCGGAGAAAGTGCCTCAATCGGCGCCCCTGCCCGCTCTGCAAAGGTACGCAGAGGACAAGATGTGACTTTATGCTGGAGCACTTACGGCAGGGGTGTGGGCACTGGCTGGAGATGTGCCCGACGCCTACACTGTTGAAGCACTTGGCTCTGGGGAAATCACTCCCCAGATGTTCTGTCGAACTACATCGCAAACACTGTCTCTGTACTCCGGGATAATTTACCATCACGCGCGACGCGCCGATGGTGACTAGGTTGGGCACGCGCTGCCGCATGTCCATCATGAAAGTAACTTCTCCCAAGTACCAAGCGGGTTCTTCCTTGGAGACGCTCTTTTTGATATTGCTCACTTTCCTACACTTGCTGAATGTCTGGGTGAGCATGCAGTCTCCGGGTTCTAGGTATTCCATTGGGAAGCGGTCGGTTCTGTGTTGACGAACCTGTGATCCCACCATGGTTGGGATCACCTGATTCCCTTGGACGGGGAAACCTTCTAGAAGTTTTTCTCTCGTGGATGCATTTTTGACGACGAACAAGAATCGTCCTCTTCCATAGTTCGTGAAGGAGAAGATATTATTAACTCATACAAACTCCTTAAGTACTGCTGTAAGGATTCTGGAATCTCCACTCCTAATTTCTGAGTCGCTCTACTCATATTGGTCTCTGAGTCTGAAATAAAAAGAAAAAAAAAATTAAGTCTTGTGACTCTGAAAATTCCCGTAGTGCTTAAACCCCACTACCAGCAAGTTAGTACGAAAATGCAATAAATTTAGTATAACAATATTAACACAAAACGGCAAAAAAATGACTAATGGAACAAGTAAAGGATATCTTAGATCGCCTTCTGGGTAAAAACCTTATGTATAAGGTTTTTTCCCAGAAGGTGAAGCGGGCTCTAAAAATAAGACGATCCCGAAAGATCGCCCAACTCAGCGTTGTTCCACTCGATGACAGGCTCACCCGTTCAGCGAGAAGAACTACTTCTCAGCATTGGCAGGCTCACTCCAGCACCAAGCCCAGCCATAATCTCAGTGGTAGACCCCAATCAGAGACAGGCAAAAACCTACCTCCAAGTGGCCTCTCAAGGCCATATACGTCCCGAACCGGTTTCACACCTCATTGGGATCTCAGCAATGAGTAGGTAGACCTAGTTGTAAACCAAGTTAATACCAAGTTTGTAGCGAACAGATCTTACATCCCTTCTATAAGAATTGCCAAGAGGTGTCCTATTAAATTACTAATTATAATGAAGAGCCAAAGGTTTCAATTCGGTCATATGAACTTATTTAAGTTAAGGGATATTATATCCCATATTGTTTGTTAGCCGAATAAGAAACTCAAAGAGTTTCAGGCCGAATATAGAAACTATATAAAGTTCGGCGATTCAAAGCGTAAGCAAATACCTAGATAGTGCAGCAACTGACCCTTGAAGGTAGTGCAAGCTGAGGCAACTCAGAGAAAGGGTGGGCTCCGATAGTAAGCTCCGATCACTATTCTTGATATTTACCCATAATGTGAACTTAACTCCTAGGAGCTGTATTATTGTTCAACATTATGTGATTATGGTTAAATGCCATTTATTAATTCAAAGAAAATATATACAGGAAACAAAACAAAAAAAAATATATATATATATTCGATTAAAATAAATGAGGGAAATTTGAAAGAAAACGAACAAACTAGACATATTATATAAAGAGTGATTACAAGTACAAATTAGACACAGGAATAACAATGAAAAAGAAACACAAAAATATACATACCAAGCAAACACATAATCAGCACTTCGACATATTTTTATCCTTTACAGGAGAGCAAGAGAGAGAGAGAGAGAGAGAGAGAGAGAGAGAGAGAGAGGCAATGTCCACGATAGGAAAAACTGTCAACTCTTCCATACAAACAAACAATACATCCATAATAAAACATCAAAAAGAAACACAGCCACATTCGCAGAAGATTGGGGAAACAATACCAGGTGTTTTTACCAAAAAAAAAAAAAAACAGCGACATCTCTCTTCACAGAATACCCTGCTGTAAGCAGTTTTCTGACTCCGAAGGATAGGAACTCACTCTAATTATCCCCTAACTTATGTCAGAACATCCCACTGGAGAATTTTTTTTTCATGAAAATATAGACGCTTCAAAAGGGCGATATGTTTTGAATTTGCATGTATGCGTGCTAGTCTAAAGCGAAAAAAATTGCAACGTTTATATACGCGAAACCCATCTCTCAAAAATATTGCAGTATTTGACTATTAAGAAAAAGGTCAGAAGAAACAAATATAACCTAGGATGAATTCCTTATGAATTTATTGTTGTCTGTTCTTGTGTTTCAGTTATTTTATCATTGAAACTAGTTAATGCACTTTCTTGGATGACTGACTGGGAAAGAACAAGATTCTGTATTTAGTTCTCTCAGAGTCAGTCATCTGAAAGATATATAAAAGATGATTAGAGTGTAATATGCATATTACTGCTGTAAAAAAAAAAATTATTTTCTACATTGGGCACTTTATTTCGTAATTTCATGCATCTTCTTTTTAGTGAGTGACATAAATTTGCCTGCATACTTTAGTTTTCAAAATACTTTAAAAGGATAGAGTAAGCAATATTCTACTTCTTAATTTGTAAGAAGGTATTACAAGAATCGTTTTCTGTTTTGTGATTATACATTAATTTTGAAGAAAAAAACATCTCAGATAATATTAAAATTTGCTCTCAAAATGTCTAAAATTTATCGATATCTGTGTTAATTAACAACTAAATTTGCTGCGAATGTGAAAATATTTCAATATGGTATTGTATCCGAAAATCTCAAGTTGGCACTAATAGTTAATCATCTTTCTGATGTAATTTAAGAGCTACAGTTGCATGCATACATCTACAACAGTTTTAATTTGTTAAAGCACATAACTTCTGTAAAGTTACCTTTTGTGAAGCCTTATTCCACAAATCTTTAATTTCAAATAACCATTTCACTACAAATATAAGCAAATTTCTTTAGGAAATATTAACATAAGTATGAATTTTTAATAGGACCTTGTTAAATACTATCGAATAGAATTTTTTCTTCAGTTAAATATAAAGTGTGAATATCAAAAATTTTAATCACATCATGAAAATAACATTTATTGAAAAATAAATACGGTTTTATTTCCAATTCTTTGTTTCTAAGAAAAATAATACTGAAATTTTATAAAAAAAAGTTATTGTATACCGACTTACTTTATTCCATGTTCAGGATTTCAAAAACTGCACTGATGAATGGAATATTGTTCGCCTTGGTGACATTGTTTGGAAAGACGAGGAAGTGAGTGGAAGGGGGGGGGGGACGTACTCTCTTTACCATGCACTTAACAATCGTCCGTTATGTGCAAGAAAAACGGTTTTTTTTATTCATTTCTCGCATGCACATTTTATTTTTCCTTCTAATAAAAATAACGATTTTATACAATACAGAATCCATATATGAACTATATATTCCACCAGTGCTTTCTTGGAAGTGTAAGTTAGAGTTATTATTTCTTCATTCTTTACAAACTCCAAACAGAAACACAGTCAAACTGTTGCTAATTGTTCTCTTAAAGTAAATGTTGATTTTTTTTTTTATCAAAATTAACTTCAGTATTCTTATTCAGAATATTGCAGCAGTAGGACTGAAAGAGGAGCAGAAGCGGATTTGGAAAATTTAAAATTGGATACTGAATGGATTTGTCTTTTCATATGCTCAGATGAAATTGGAGGATGCTGGTTGCATTTCAACGTAGTTGTTAACTTTCTAAACGACGTTTATTTCATAAAATATAAAACTGTTTTACATAAAATATAAAACTGTTTCATATTTAAGGGTTTTCGTAAAATTCATTTTCAATCTCCACATTATACGTATTCACATATACTTTTTTTTTTTACATCTTATAATCCTATGAGAGAGGTTTGCAAAGTATTCATCCGACATGGCAGTCTCTTCTGGTTCCCATCTGCCATACGGCCGGGGGAGGGTAGCTATATGCTACCATTCTAGGGAGAGATGATTATGTGCAAGGTGGTTTCCCGTTGCCTTCCTTGCCGTAAGTATTTATGACTGTAACCTGTGTGTGCACGGGGCCGGTTTGCCTGCTTGCGGGATGAAAAACCACAGATAAACTGGTGGAAAAAACCCTGCTGCCCACGCCCAAGACCGGCTAACTTGGCTATGGCTGAGGAAGATGCTTAAGCTCCTCACGTCGTGGACGGGAATCGAACCTAGGACACTCCTTCCCTAGGCATATGGTTGCGAAGCGCAAAGCCACTAGGCTAACCGCGCGGACTTAGGAGTAAGAGTGGCTTTCTGTAGAAGCGTACTTTGTATAACACACTTAATATAAAATGCTTTTAAAATGACATATGGACCGTTTTTTGTAATATTTTTCATTGACTAAGGTAGTTTTGCTATTATATAGCATATTAGAATTCAAATTTATAGCGCGTAGGCGGTGATTAGAAAGCCAGATAAACTATAAATACTTCAAATGCACTTTTAAATTTATATTCGCTAACAATATAATAGACAAGAAGTAGACTATTTGTAGCAATGATTGTTTGTGTTGGCAAAGTTGGTATTTAGCTTTGAATTACAAAAAAAAAAATGAATATCCATAGCGAACGTTCATGTGAAACGTTCAAATCTAAAAAAGATCTGTTTTATGCATTTGTTCTGGAAAGAAGGCGTGAGATTAAGAAAATATATCAAGGGCTCAAAACATAAACGTGTGGAAACCTGTGCATTTGCACAATGAAGGCCTCATTACTTGTATACATGATCGCATTCAGAAGAAAATCACAAAAAAAGTGTAAAGTAAATACAAATAACTTATATTTATTTATTTTTCTGAAATCACGAAATTACTTATTAAAATTTTTCTTTGGTCACAAACTACAGTTTGCACTAAAAGCCGTTTCATATATATTTTAAGTATTTAACGTTACATTTGAGAAAAACACCGTTCATTTGTTAATAAGTGATTGAAAACTATTTTTCAAATGTCATACTAGATTAAATAAAAAAAAGAAAACAACGTTCTCATAAGATGTTTTAAACGTAATAGTTTAGCTGGCGAGAGTTTTCATCACTTATTATTGGATGTACCACTGACGGTATATTTCAAAGATAAGGTACCAAAAAAAAAGTATGATGACGCATTTAAGCATGCGAAATGTTCTTTAAATCGTTAATATATAAAAGTGCAATTACGCATTACTTAATAATACCTCACATTTAGATATCTCTACCGATACATTTCCGTGCTGCTCTTCTTATATTAATGTAAATTACTTACCAATGTGACTCGAAGTTAAGACATAAGGGAATGTAAAAATAAAGATTAATTTCTTTTAAGTTATCATTAAATAAAAATTATTTCGACATCACTTCCACTCCTCCACCACAAACTCACACCCACACACGTACACTGCTGTTAGACATTACGTGAGAGTCTATCAAAGTGATGAAACACTGAAATACAGTACGGTATAACAGCAGCACGCAGGAAGAAGAGCAAAGTAGAATAGTGCATGGTAATGAGATGCAATAGACGAGGTATCCGCAAACGGAAACGGGCTATCAGATATTAATATATGATAATGAGAGGCAATAGACCATTCGACGTATCTCTGATATGTGTTTCATCATGATTTCTATTAACGGACATCAAACAAAATATGAAAATCAAGGCAGCACAAAAGTAAACCATAAGCACTCTGAAGAATTTCTCATGCTATGCAATCAAATAAATTAGACATACTGCTTTAACAATAAAATAAGTCATAACATCAAACCATTTCAAGCTAAAGCAGGAATTCCACAGGATACGCATAGCGCCATTGCTTTCCCATTGTTCTCGGAATAATAATAAAGTGCATATAAAGCAGAAATAGGAACGGATAGTAAATGAGTCTTTCGTATTAGTACCTTCACAGATGATGTTTTCCCTCATTACAGAAGGAAAAACAACCAAGCTGTGTAAATAAATAGCTGGACTAGAATATAGAAGGAAAAATTTAAAACAAACCAACAAGCCAAGAAAATTACAACAAAATGTAGTCCCTACACCAAGTGTGTGTGTGTGTGTGTTTGTGTGTGTGTGTGTGTGTGTGTGTCGATATTTCGTTCTTCATTATTTTTTTCTGGTATAGTATCATTGGGAACATTCCTTTATTTAAATTATAGCACAAAAATGTGCATGAAAAAATTTTACTCTCATACACATATTAATGAAAATGTTCTTGGACGTGTGTGACTAACATGATTACGCTAAGATGAGTGATTATAATAACAATAATCGTTGGTACTTACAGGATTTAACACTCGATGCATACCAGATACGGTTTCGTAACTATGATTTTAGGATACGATGGCTAGTCTTCTGCTTAAATATATATACATACTCGTATATTTATTCTTATGAGCAAAATGTGGTTTCGTCTCGCCCGTTGGCACCGCTTGGATTTGAAAAGGTTTCGCGAGAAATAGGCTACCACCTCTATGAGAATAGTAACCTATCTTCATTTGTGAGGCCGTGAAAAATATCTTCGTATATCCTAGACGGGGTTAGAATCTAGGTCTAAATCGAATAGCTTCGTCGATACCGACTGAGATACAGAGAAAACGACTAATTGCGCAATCAATTAGATAGTCTCTATATTCTACATGCAGAATATTCTTGTTTCGAATTTACTCCGATGTACCTGTCACCACTAAACTTTAGACAGCTTCTCAGTTTATGGGAAAGTCTCCAAAACTTGCAGGCTTCGTAAAGGTTTGAAATCCCGTTTACAAAAATCTGAAGCCCGCCTTGAAATAAATGTGGCAGTGAAATTAAATGTGGAATAATATCTACATGTCTGTACAGTTCAGGCTGCAGAGTATGTGCGCATGATAGTAATATTTCATCTTAAATTGTTTGTAATTTTAAAAATCTTAACCAAAAATGAAATGAGTTGCCTATAATGTTCCTAAAATTAGCGGTGGATTGTATATATCTCTTACTATAATATTGCAGAATGTAATGTAATATAAAAAAAAATCAGATGTAAATTGATGTTTTACTATATTATTATATGACAACATACAAGTCACTAAACATAAACAAATAATCAAAATTACAAATATTCGATTAAAATTTAAAAAAAAATAACAATATAAAATAATCAAAGCTGATAAAGGTTTAAAAGATATAAAGGGGGATTATATAAATTATCATTACAAATTTAAAAAAAAATTGTAAAAGGCCCCAAAAAAGTTATTTTTATTATTTTCATCTCTCTAAAGTTCTTAAGTCCATCAACAGTAGGTATTAATCCATCATACATTTAAAATTTTTCGTGCCTAGTACTTACATAAAATATTTCCACGAATTATCCAATTTCATATAATTTATATTCTTACACTACATGTAATTAATTCTCCAAAGGTGGTAGGCTGGTTAATGTTGAGGGGGAAAGCTGCAGAAATTAGACAAAAAGCAAATACACAGCCAGCGAGACCGAATGAGATAAATAAGAGCTGAATAATTTATTATATAATGAGACCCGTGCAGAATTCATGCCTAAATATACACACGACGTAACCAATGTAATAAGATTTTTTAATAAGTATATATTAAAAGTCCTAAGTATCATAGGATATCATCCGTACAGTTAATTCAAACAATTCTAGGAACACTGGTGATTCCTAGTATTGCTTGAATTAACTGTACTGACGATATCCTACGATACTTTGGACGAAATATTTACTTATTAAAAATCTTATTACTGTTGTTACGTATGTATTCTTAGTGCTGAATAATTAAATAATAAAAATAACAATTATTAAAGAAATGCCAACAGTACATATATACATTAACCAACATTCAATCCTGCTGTTGATAGTACGGTCATAGCTTATATGCTTCCTCTCTCTTTCTCTCTCTCTCTCTCTCCTTGGTTCACAAACTTTTTTTGTTTTTAGATATTTCTAACATATCTATTATTTATTTATAAACAGATAACAACCATACTGACATATTCAACCTAAATTAAATTAAATAACTTTCTACATATAATGTTAGTAACCTGTTTTCCATCCATAAATAACAGTATATTTTTAAGCCATATAAAATCATTGTTAGCATAAATCGTTATAATATTCCCGTTTTAGACAACGTTATAAATCTTGTGTTAAAAGAAGACCACATCTTATCATAAATGTGTTTCTCTCTCTCTCTCTCTCTCTCTCTCTCTCTCTCTCTTTATTCTTACCCCGTCTTACCACTCCAAAGTACAAAAAAAAAACAAAAAACTTTCGGAATAAAAGATGAGTTGCTTGTGTTTTCAAAATATTATTCTAAAATCAAACGTAGTATTTTTTGTAAAAGGTCAAACAAAGAAAGGCTTTAAGGTGTGGTCCATTGTACACTCCTTATAACATAAAAAAAGAAGAAGTTTCTTTAAAATGTGTGGAATATTAAAATGAATGGAAAAGGTGTTAAAATAGTCTGTCTATATGAAGGAATGAAGATGATGAAGCAATTGGATTATCAAAGTAATAGAGTTTTCTTACAATTTTATTCCCTTTCTAATTCAAATAGGCCTCAAAGTATTCCTGTTGCAACAGCATCAGTTATGTGTAACACTTCCTTTCCAGTCAATTTGATTCATTCATTTAAACATAAAAATTCATTACACGTACAAAATACTGAATCATCGCTTTGCAGGATGGCGAGTAAACATCCTTTCATCATTACTCATATTTATACTTCCTTTTATCCTAGCGAAAATACGCCCATTGTTTACCTAGAACAAACTCAGAGTTTCGTAAGAGAAAATGCATGCATAGAAACATATGCCGTGCATATATTTGTGCAATAATAAAATACCAAAACTTTGTTATGTCGCTTGAAGAGAACTAATAAACGAAATTTTAAATTGGACTTGAATATATATGTGAAAGCAAGGTTACTTGAGTTAAATTTTATTGATAAAAAATATTGATAAAGATATAAAGATATGCTTCAACACTATTATTTTGTACACTTTTTTTTACTATAACTTCATGAACTAGGAAATCAGGAGACTAGACATGCATACAGCATTCCAGGTGTAGCGTATCAGTGCTCAGTAAAGAAGCAAATTTACTTGTTTATGCTTTATATGTTAAGATTCGGCATTGCAACTGTATTATTAATTTTGTTAATTGACACCTGCAGGGAGTCATAGACCCATCGAGGGAGGGCACCTGCTCTACAACTCTCTCTCCACTACCCAATTCACCAACTACAATTAACCGCAATTATACCAATGCCATCTACCTCTGACCACCACCACTAGTTTTTCCATAGACAATTACAAACATCCATGCCATTGGTGGGATTCGAACTCGCAGCCTTTTGGCTGGAGAGCTGATAAGCTAGCCACTTTGTTAGCCAGGCCGAGTAGTTAGCGTATATGGTTAGAGTGAATACTATTAGGTTTTTTTCCCAGGGTTTATATATATGCCGTTTTCAGTTAACCAGTTAATGATTTGATTGATGTTGTATTGCATATTTGTGTAAGCGATATCTGCGTTGTTGTGAATGGATACTATGGCCATGTAGTCTGCGTAATGGAAGATTTCACTTTTTAAGCGAAGACAGCTTATGTCGTGTGTGTGTATATATGTGAAATAGAATAGGAAATAGTACAGCTCCTTGCGGTATTCCACAGGTTACCGGTAACTCTTTGCTGTACGCTAATCCTAAACGTGTGATGTGCTTCTTGTTTTCCAAGTATGCTTTAAATCAATTGTTTCAAACTCAAATTGCATGCGGGCCGAATGCACGATGTGAAAGCAACTGACGGGCCGGAATTTTTTTTTTTTTTTAACAAAATGAGAGTGAATATATATATATTGAACCATACTTACTCCTAACGTATGGTACCACCCCTTTATAACATTTATAATTATGAAACCCTTTTATAACTTTTATAACCTTTATAACATGAGAATGAATAATGACAACCTATTCTCTTTCTTTTATTTATTAAATTTTTATTCGACACATACAGAAAAAAATCATATGTTTATATGTAAATAATTATAAACATCTTTATTTCTTACTGCAACTTGACACTTGATAGCGTTTCGATTCTCATAAAGTATATAGCCTTGGAGAAAAATTACTAGAAACTATCTTCATCACGGAGATGCTTATCGGCCAATTGGGTTCTTTTCTTACACTTATTAATTTTCAAATGTGAAAAAAACTGTTCACATATAAATGTACTCCCAAACACAGCGATTATTCTTATTGAGAAACTTCGTAACTGAGGGTATTTATCTTTTGACAAGTACGAATAAAAGTTAATCAAATCTGTATCTTCAAATCTTTGAATAAGTTTTATATCACACTGCAAATTAATTAGCTGCATTTGAAGATTTTCTGGTGAGTTCTGGTGATTATTCACGTTCGTTTTTAATGTTAATGAAAATAATGTGAAATCGGACTCGAAATCATCAAAATCTTTCTTCAAATTCTTGTCGTAATAATGCTATTTTTCGTGCATATTCTTGAGATTTTTTATTTGAAATAATAGGGCAGGATTTAAGATCCTAGGAAATGTACGAAATGTTTAGATTCCAGTTGCGTTTGCCATAATTGCTATTTAACTTTAAAAGCTTTAATACAAGCATACATGTCAGTGATAAATTTATTCTTTCCTTGCAGCTCTTTATTGAGAATATTTAAATGACCAGTTAAGTCAACAAGAAATGCTAAATCAGTTATCCATGTATCATTACGCAGCTCGTCGATGGTGTTATTTTTTTGTGTCATGAAAAGTTTGATATCATTTATTAAATCAAGAAACCGTTTTAATACAGCTCCTCAACTTAACCACCTCACCTCGTTATAATAAACAGTACTCACTTTCAATTTCAAATTCTCGATGATTCAGAGCTCGTCTACGGATAAAGTTTACTGTTTTAGTTACTGTTTCCATAACATTATCCACCTGCAAACGTTTGACACAAAGTGCTTCTTGATGAATAATGTAATGTATGGTGCAAAATTTATTCTGAAATGTTTCTTCTTTTACTATGCTTCTTAATTTTACCGTCCATTTTTTTACCAATCATAGCAGCTGCACCATCACTTGCAAATCCAACCCTTTTATCCCAACTTAATTCATATTTATCTATTACACTTTTATTTTAGAAAAAATATCCTGTACACCAGTTTTTCCTTTCATAGGATTTATTTCCAATAATTCCTCAATTACTTGAAATTCATCAGTAACACCTCGTACGAAAACGGCAAGTTTTGCTATATCTGTGATGTCAGTACTCTCATCATCTGCTATTGAGAATGCTGCAAAATCTATACTTTTTTCTTTTAACTGACATCGTAAATAACTAGCGATTTTGTTCATTTTGTTAATTTTGTTCGGCTACCGTGTTGGCTGAGAAACTAATATTTTAAATAATTGTTGTTTGTCAGGACAAAGAAGTTCAGCAGACTTAATCAAACAATCTTTAAGGAATTCGTCATCAGTAAACGGTTTTGATCGTTTTGCAATGATGTGCGCGAGAGCAAAACTTGCATGAACTGTTGCTTCACTGGATTTATTTGCTTCAGTAAAAAGATTTTGTTGTCCTTGTAAGCCAGATTTCAGAAACTGTAACTTTTTTCCCCCTCAATTTACCTTCCAACGTTTCAATTTTCTTCATGATTCGATTCATAATGGAGACGTAAATTGTATTTTTTTGGAACTGATATTCCCTTATTACAAAAAAAAAAAGAAAGAAAGAAAGAAACATACAATTTATTGAGCACAACAAAAAAAAACACATAATATCCCATTTATATTGAAAAATACGTCCTTCTTCGTCCACTTCTCTTTTACTCTTTGTTAAAGACATGTCTTGCAGTTTAATCTCTTAATTAAAATTGCTATTATGATTTTATTTACAACTCTAATTCAACAAGATGAATTTTCGTATGAAAGCAACACTCAAAAGTTATGCGCAATTCTAAACGATAGGTATTGATATAATGTAGATCTAACAACAAGCACAAATAAACAGGTTTTATAAGCCGTACGTTAGTTTCTCTCCATCTATATTGCAATATGAACTGCGTCGTTGTGCATCATCGTTGATGGCGATTCAGAATACTGAATTGCCATCAACTGTCGGCCAGGAAACTAAATTTACTGATTGTAAATTGTAGATATGGACTGAGCTTATGCGTACATAAATTCAATCCATATCTTTATGTCTCTAAAACTATAAGCACCGTATTAACAACAAATATATAATTGAAATGTATTTGCGGGGCATGTAAAATTGTTTCGGGAACCAGATGCGGCCCACGGATCGCCAGTTTGAGACTACTGCTTTAAACCACTGGAATAGACGTCCTCCGATTCTGATATGTGTTAGTTTAGTTATAAGGTTTTCTTGTGTTAGCGTGTCAAATGCTTTTGTTAAGTCAATGAATACGAGTAATGTTATTCTTATGCAATGCATCGTTTATTAGATCTGTGAATTCTTTGAAAGACAGATTGTATTTTGGGTAGGATTTGAAATTTTTCCACGTATGTGGAGAGTTTGTAGTGCACGATGCACTCCATGATTTAGTTGATCACAGACAATGTGGCAATGGGTCTGTAATTACTTATAATGTTTCTTTTTCCTTGTGCGTGTATGGGTGTGATTAATGCAGTCTTTAGTGTTTCAGGTATATGTGTCCCGTTTCGAAGATTTTATTTAACACTTTTTGTATAACTGGACATAGTTCGGTTGAGTGTTTCTTGATGTCTTTTGGTCTGATTCCGTCTATTCCCGGTCCTTTGTTGGGGTTAATTTGTTGTATTGCCAGTGATAGTTCTTCTTTTGTTACTGTGGGGAACCACATCGAATGGGCTGCTCATGGACCTAGTGGAGAATTTTCTTTTGTGTGAGGAAAGGTTGTTTCTTGTAGTTTTTGGACAGATTTCACGAATTGCTGATAAAAGTTGTTTGCCAACTGTTTGCGGGATTTGGGGTCTCAAGCAAATCTGTGTTTTATGGTTTCTGAGGAAGTTGTTCAGTGTATATTGCCCAATCTCCTATTATTATCAAGTATTCTGCGGCGCCTTCTTTAATATCTGAGAGCCATCTGTTTAGTTCATCTAGAAAATTTGTGGTGCTAAAGTTAAGTGGTTTGTATATTGCGTTTATTATCAAGGAGTTTTGTTGTTTGATGTTATTAATTTCGATGCATATGTTTTCTGCCTATTCTAGTTTATAATTTATTTCTGTTACTTCTAGTTTATGATTGGTAAATATTATTATACCACCTCCTCGTTTAGTTTGACGGCAGTGTTTGTGTTGTTGGAAGTGTGGCATTTGGTAGATGGTTACCTCTTCGTTTGTCGTAGATACTTCAGTCAATATTAAAATGTCTATGTTGTCTATATATATATACTGTATATATATATTCCTTCAGATAAGCCTGAAGGGTCAGCCAGTATTTTTGAATGCTTCTGATGTTGATGTGGAGAATAGATAGTCCTTTTTTGGGGGATAGTCACTTGTTTCCATTCTGTTAATGATTTCAGAATATGGCAATTATCATGTTCCGGGGTGATTACATCTGCTTGATGGTCGTCATTCATGTAGGTTGGTGTGCTCTTTACTTCTTTACGAGTCGTCAATATTCCAATTAATGTGGCAGCCAGTTGAGGTCTTCTACGGATTTTATTTGGATTGGTTATGCGTCTTGTGTCTTTCTAAGGAATATTTTTCTGTTCTCTTATCCATATAAACTGGTAAATTTTTCTGTTTTTGCTTTGTTTGTTTGGTAGAATTAAAATAATATTTTTTTTTGTTTATTATTCTTTCAAATATTTATATGTACAATGATCATCAATTCAGTATATTATTTTACAAGGTTCAGTACTTTGTGCTACATATAATGAGATTTAAATAGTAATGATGATAACACGTTTTTTTTTTTTGTAACAATCACAGTAATAGTTTAAAATAATATTGTACAGAGTTATATAAGTAGTATAATATTGCAAGTTGTAGTTTACTTTTTTTTTTTCAAGTTTGAAAAGGTATGATTATACAACAGTATACACATATACAATCAAAATATTATATTTCCTAATTCTCACGAACATATAGTGTAAACTCATGATTTATATTTTTTTATTACATTGCATACATTTGTTACAGTTATTACATATATTACATACATTTGATTACATATGATACATTATTTACATTTGTTTATATATGATACTTACATTACGTACATTTGTTTACATATAATACATACGTTACATACAGTGATTTACATGTGATACGCACATTACATGCATTTGGTTACATATGCATGTAATGTGCACATCTTAGATGAGAAGTAATTTCTCTGCTTTCATCCTCGAAGCTTATATGAAAGCTTACCTGAAGATGACGCTGGTTGGTTATTATTTATTGGATTTTTTTGTTGTGTCGGGAAGCTACGAAATCTATGATTGAGAAATTCGCGAACGCACGCACGCACACAATAACTTGGAATGTATTCATGCGTCGCTGAACTGGAAGCCTGAACGAAGTTTCATTAAGTTTGTATGGTATTTTGGGTGCGTGTTTCTTGTTCATAGTATGTCCTTAGAGCTCCTTTCAGGCTATTGTAGTTTGTAAGGGTTCAGTATTCAAAATGTATTTTGTTTATCATTGCATGCCGAAGTTTCGCGTGGCCTTTCCGTAGTGATTATCGTATTTCTATGTGATATAATTAGTTGTCTGAGGTCTTGTTATACGGTATGTAATCCTGTAGTTGGCATCGAAATAATGTTTTAGCAAGGCTGCATAGTGACATAAGTGTTTTGCTTTCAGTGTTTTGTATTCTGATATTGCAGTGTATATAAAGTCGTTATTTTCTCTTTGTTCCCAAAAGTTCAGTTTTATCATTTTGTACTGTATCGATATTAATCTATTTAATTTGTAGTGTGCACAGAAAGCATGCGTTGTTATAATATCTTAGTATATTTTGGCATAGTGCTTTGCATATTAGTGTTTTTAGGCGTGTGGGAACAATGTCTTTTAACCTGTAGAGTTTACCACTTATTGTTCGGTGTTTGTTGTGTAGATGGTTTATCTGGCTATTGCAGTTCATATCTACATCGAAGTAAATTCCAAGGTATCGTATTGTTTCAACCTGAGTGATGTAGTGGTTTTGCTGTTCTGTGTGTTTTTTATGTTGGTAAGTGGATGTTGGATGGTTATATATTTGTTATCAACTGGTCGAGTCAGTGGATTTCTGAATATCATTAATGTTGTCTTTTCTGAATTTAGGTGTATGGAGTTTTTCGTGAGCCAGTCTATGATCAGATTTATGTAATGTTGCATGTTTGTTTGTTTGGGCTATGCTTGCGTCATTATGGATGTATATTATAGCTGTATCGTATCGTATGCGTATTGGAATATCTTACCTTTGAGTAATAATAATAATAATAATAATAATAATAATAATAATAATAATAATAATAATAATAATAATACCTCGATTGTTTTCTGTTAATTAACTGACCATACATATTATTTAATTCTTTCTTTCAGAAACCCGGATGCTTAAAGCCATTTCCCAGTATTTTCAAGCATTACAGCTAAAAACGTTTTCTTGACCATGGGGTGAAAGAGCAACAACAACAACAATAACAACAGCAACAACAATAACAAGATCCAAAATGTGTGCTAAAATATGTCATGAGAGATCTACGTTCCCAATCGACAACCTTTGGTTATTGAACTAAATAATTTTTTGACTTTTATTTATCTCATTCTCATCCACTTCCACTAAAAATGTTTGTGTTGTAAGCCTTATTATCTTGTAATTATTTCATTTCGGTTGAATGCGAATTTATTAAGCAAATAAATACAATCATTATGCCACATAATTTTTATCACATTTACCTGCTCTCAGTGACTTTAGATTTTAACTTGTAATTTGGTACAAACCATATTCCATGCGAACTCGAAATCTGTTGCAGTGCCACAATGACATGTATATGAGTCACTACTACTACTACTACTACTCTCACTCTATCATATAGTGGGTAGTAGTAGTAACTCATATACATGTCATTGTGGCACTGCAACAGATTTCGAATTCACATGTGATATGGTTTGTACCAAATTACAAGTTAAAATCTAAAGTCACTGAGAGCAGGTAAATGTGATAAAAATTATGTGGCATAATGATTGTATTCATTTGCTTAATAAATTCGAATTCAACCGAAATGAAATAATTACAAGAGAGAGAGAGAGAGAGAGAGAGAGACAGAGAGAGAGATATGACATCAGTGAATGAGAAATATTGAGTACGAAGTGTGCATACTGAACGTATTCACATTATAAAGAATCAAATTCTTTTTAGAAAATGAACTCAAATATTTATGTTAAAATCTGCATATCTTCAAACTCATTGAATTTTAAATTAATCATAATTATTATTTTACAAAATATTTGTAAATAGTGATTATTCTTTGTTTTAATAATATATTAATACGTTGAATAAGATTTCGATAATCATGTATAGCCGTTTACAAAATGTAGGGAAATGAAAAGCAGAGGTCGCCTCTCTCTGTAACACAGCTATGCTGTCAAGAGCTAAATTTCAATTGCAATTTTATGATTTGCTAGATTATACGGACATAGTTTTTCGGGAGTGCCCTCTATAGTAACAACTTTGACTATTTATTCTCCTACAATCTAACTGAACTACAATTTCGAAGATCAGTTCCTAGAAGTCTCTTCGTCTACAAGTTAGAGTAAGTTGCTTAAATATTATTATTTTATATTTGGACAACTGCGTTTTTATTTATGTGTTACATATTTAAAGAGACTCTCACTATGTAATATTTAATAATGATGATGTTGTTAATACCAGTAAATGAACACTTCTTATTATTCTTACACGTTCGGGTAAGAAGAATAAGAAGTGATCATTTATTATCATTTTATCGACTCCTCTCCCTCTCTCTCTTTCTCTTTGCTGTTATATTGATCTAATTTAAGTTTGAGGATCAAGCGGGAAAACCACGTGATGAGGACTTACATTTGTTCATTTATCTAGTTGTTGATTTGATGAGCCATTCTATGTGGCTTCCGTTCCTTCTATGTTTCTTGTAGAAATGTACCGAACTGCATAAATGTCCATTTCACCTACATCATAAACTTACTGGAAGGATTCAGTATGTCAGAACTTTAATGCATATTCCACACTAGTCTCTGTACTGTATAGTAAGCTACTGGGATATTCAAAATAGATGGAGTCTCAAAATTTAATTAAATTGTTTTATTTTATTAAAAATAAATTATTTTCTTTTAATAAATAATATCAAAATCCATAAGAAATTTCAACCACATGATGGAAACCATTGTACAATTGAACAGGAGTCCTTCATCTGAAATAGATTCTCCTTTTATAAGAATGAAAATACGATGAATGGAATGTTTAAGTCTTTTTTAAAGGCATATTAGGTCTACTAAAGAGTTCAGATTTTTGTTTCTCAAAACACACACACACACACACACACACACACACACACACACACACACACACACACACACACACACACACACACACACACACACACACACACACACACACACACACACACACACACACACACACACACACACACAATATTTAAGAGAAAAAATACAGTGCAATTGGTAATTGTACAGGGTGTAGTACAAACAGTAGATAGTACATAGAAGAGCTCAGCCTCTCGGTATGAGCAACCCGCTCCGAGGAGACATTACGTAAGTTTACTACTACTACTACTAATAATAATTTTAATCTCTTCAATATCGTATGAAATACATGACATCTAGATTTTTTACGGTTCATTAAATATGTCCGCATCTCTGTCTAAATAGCAAATTTTCTAGGTGAATCACTAAATATTATGAATGACCGGGTCCTCTCGCCTAGACATTCCATTTCTGTTTAGACTTTGTAAAGCAACTGTATTCTTTCTAAATATTCATAATTGTAATCGTGTTATTTCGTTATTAAAACATACGACTTATCCATTAAAATACAAAATTTCGATTTAGATTGTCGAAATTGGTTTAAAAGCCAGATAGCAAAATGGCTGCAGTCAGTTAGACTTTGCTTGTTTTCCTTTATGATATCGGAAAAACCGCTCAAGAACACAATTAAAAGACACAGAATGCTGCTATGATGGCCTTACTTGCCTATGTTGTATTTTATTTCATTTCATGTGATTCCTACTACAAAAGATTGTAAACCTAGGGTATTCCAGTTATGATTTTTAACGATTTTTTAAATTAATTTTTGTATATATTTTTCAACACTAAGGAAATATATATGGAGACTAAACACGCAACAGTTTTTCATTACCACGATTGATTTCATTGTGCCGAAAATAGAAAGCCATTTCAGGTTTATATTAATGATACCAAGTAATTTTATAAACTTGGTTTTTTTTACTCCTTCTCCCAAGTAAGCAAAACCGTTAAGTTTGCGCCTGAACGTAGGTTCAAGTCTAAGTAGTGCAACACCAGGATATCTCGTTTTAAAGGTGGGCAAAGCTCTGATCACTATTCTCAGTGTTTCCATAATGTAAAACACATCTCACTAAGAGATGTATTTTACATTTTGGGTGGGGGGTCACTACGCAGGCCGGTTTCAACCTTTTTTTGAGGTCTACTCAGTGAGTAGCTAGACTCTGAAATACCAAGGCTTTTAGAAATACAGAGCCTTATCAACTTTATCTCATAACTTTACCTACAGAGTTTCTTATTCAAAGTAAAAGCACCTTATAGCAACTTGTATAGGTAAAGATGATAAGGCTCTGTATTACTAAAAACTTGGTATTCCACGGTCTAGCTACTCTCTGAGGAGAACTCAAAAAAAAAGGTTGAAACCGGCTGGGTAGTGACTCCCCCCACACACACACTCATAATGCATAACAGTATACATCTCTTAGTGAGATGTGTTTTACATTATGGGAAATACTAAGAATAGTGATCAGAGCTTTAACCACCTTTACAACGAGATGCCTGGTGTTGCACTACCTTTAGACTTGAACTACGTTCAGGCGCAAACTCAACTGTTTTGCTTACTTGGGAGAAGAAGTAAAAAACCAAGTTTATAAAATTACTGTATATATATATATTATTTAATCACTGAAATCCGAGATAATAAGGAAACAAGTAAATTTAATATAAAATGTTCATTTATATTAAATTTATATTAAATTTACTTGTTTCCCTACTATCTCGGAATTCAGTCAATAAATAATATTTAACATCTCTATAAATCGAGTAAATCTGCTTACCAAATATATATATATTATTATTATTAAGTAACCCCTCCAAGGAGTCCAAATACTTTCATAGAGGGAGGACACCTGCTCTACATTTCACTGTTTCCACCACTCAATCCACCAAATACAACTAACGGCAATTACACCAACGCCATCTACCGCCCGCCACCACCACCACTAGTATTTCCACTAGTGTTTGCAGATAATCAGAAACATCCATTCCCAAGGCGGAATTCGAACCTCAGTCCTTTGGTTGGAGAGCAGGTAGGCTAACAGCTCGGACAAGCAGGCTGACAAAAATCTGATTACTCGTGCCAGAGATCGAACTCTGGAACAGGTCGAAGAAATTCCTTTAGTCGGCGACCAGAATTGAACCAAGGTCTTTCTTTGGGAGGACAAGTGCCATGGAGTGCAAAAGCCTCTTCCACTGAGCTACATAGGGTCCATATATTGTATTATATATGTATTATATATATTAAGGTCTCTTCAGTGGGAGCCAGTCCTGGGAGAGATACCAAGGTTGAAGTAATTCAGAAATCACATTTATCTCATATACAAGTTATATACAAGTTGACTTCTGCATTATCTATCTATCTATATATTTTTTTATACATTATTTTTTTTTTATCTTGGGTGTATTATACGTTTAAGATACCAAGAAATTTTTAAAAACTTGATCCTTAGTCCGGGAAGGCCTGAGTTAAATACATATGAATAACGCGAGGATTGTTTCATAAGCCTTTCAGCTGAAGGCGAGTTTAGAGATAATACTCTTGCGGGTATGTTTTCACCTAAAGTTCGATTTGTACCTCGCTAAACATGTAAACTATCGCATAGAACACGCCAAAACTAGGAGATGGAAAGAATTTGTTCATGTGGTATCCTCTAGTTGACTGCAGATGCACGTGTTCTTTAATATGGAAACAAGAAAACAAATATCTTAATTGAAATTAAAAGGTCTCAGTGCACTATTATAAATAGCATGCCTTTTATAGGCCACTCCGAAAAAAAATACTTGAACTTGTTTCAATTACATGCTAATTAGATTCAATTATCGTCATACAGAACCTACTCAGCACTGCTATGATAGACGTTAGTCTAGAGTGTTAAGAAATGTTACGGGTTGCTACCTGAAATCTGAACTATAGTATTTATAATATTTAATATTTTTGTATTTAAACCATTTTATGCAAAATGAATTCTTCAAAGGCTTTTTGCTTTTTTCTCTCAAAGCAAGTAGGCGATACTCTTTTAGCAATAACCTTTTAAAAATCGGTCCTGCCTGTCTCCACCTTCCTTATTGCGGGAGAATTAGGATTTTGGCAGTTGTGAATAGACGGAAAATGAAGAGAGCGGCAGACATCTCATATTTCTGATTATATTAGTATCTATTTTTTTTTGCACATATTTGCATATCTGAAAATGAAATAATTAAATCTGTAAAATCGGGAACAATGTGGCTCCAATGATATTTTATAGTCAAAGACTTTAAAATGTTCAAATTTACCAAATAGACATCGCGAATATAACCTTTGGCATAAATTTGCCAGCTTATATTAAAAGGCATTGAAGAATGGCCTTAAACTCAGTTTACGAATTAAAAACACCCCAATGACGTTTATAGACATCTAGCAAAATCTGGATATGATTCTGTAACACCTATTGCATAACATGGACAGGAAGTGCAATTTGTCTCACTATTTTATCCACCACGGCCGGTAGAGAGGTTGAACTAAATAAGCCAAAACACACACACACACACACACACACACACACACACACATGGCAAGTCATGGCATTTAAACGTCGCGATCATGTTAGGTTATAGAAAATAAAATACTTGAAAAGGTGACACATTTAATTTATTTAAACCGCATAATAATATATATAAAAGATAAATATATAGATGAGAAAATAAAGAAATTTCAGATAATTTGTGGAACAATTAAAAAGTCATCCCATAAAAAAAACAAGATATGAAACTGAACAAAATTTTTGTAAAGTAACGACCATCCCACTCTGCTATATGGTTCGGAAACATGGACCGTTAAAAAGAAAGATGAAAGTAAAATACAAGCTGCAGAAATGACATATTGAAGAACAATTAAGGGATGAAAAAAAATAGACCATATATAAGAAATAAAAACATCAGAAGAGAACTAGATATTTACAACCTAAAAGAAAAAAAAGATCAAGGAATATAGGAAAAAAGGAAAGAACATCTATTTAGGGGGGTGGAAATATATCTACAAAATATCTTATTCGTCCCCGACAAATAAGATATTTTGAGTTCACAGGAAATGATCAGATTGATATTTTGAGTCGAGATAGAGAATGCAAATACGAGACACAAAACATAGACAAACACCAATTTTAAAGATATTAAAAACTGCGTAATTGGAATAAACAGGAATATGTTTTTGTCCCATGAGGTGTAAATGATAATGTAATTAGTTATCAACGAATATTTTAGTTTTCTTTCCCATTCAACTTTGCTCTAGCATAATTTGTTTACATCTGAAAGCATTCAAACATGCAACAACACAAGTGTCATGGAATAATAGAATTTTTTATTTTGACTTCTTGATTTGTTTCAGTATTGGAATACCATCGGATGATATAATAATAACTATATTCCTCAATTTTATAGGCATATTTATTTATTATTATTCATAATATAAGTTGTGTCAATATTCTCCTCAAATGTCTTTCACAGAGTTTACGATATCATCGGCCGAATCAGATATGAATTCAAAATATTTTCTCCTCGCAGTTCTTTTGAATGTTGTGGTTGGTGACAAGTACGAATTCGCCGTCCTTTCTTATTACGCAAGATGTTGTGAGTATATTAATGAAATTCTTTCAAATGTAGTTTAATATTATTTACTAAAAGCGTATCATTTAAACTTTAGCTGCACTGAGACCGCAAGCGGTAGTGCCGTACCTACTAACCACCACAATAACACTAGTTGTACCAAATTTCATACATCTTCATGCATGTCCACAAGTACCTCCCGAACCAGCCCTTAACGATATGGAGTTTACGGGAACTGTTACCCTGAAATTGCTTCACTGATTTCCAAGGTTTTTCAGAGTTTATGTAAATTCAAAAAAACATGGCGAACTAAAATAAAAATTCGTGTTTTTTTTTTTTTTTTAAATCTTCAGATATTCTTCAGTTGAAGTTGTTTCTAGCGATGCAAAAAATGCAACCAAATTACTGCTGCCCTATTTATACTCAGCGTACGTAGATGTTGGTTGCACCACAATGGAGTTAGTGTTTCCGGATATTTGAGAAAGTAGACAATAAAGCTGATGAGAGAACAATTACATTTCGATCTTTTTAAATTATTAAGTTCTTAGCTCATTGTTGAAGGCATTCGATATTGTAGCTTATGTGATGAAATAGATCAGATGGCCTTGACAGATGTGCTGAAAAAATACTTGGGATAATAATACTATTAATAATAACAAATCATTTTTTTTATTGATTTCTCAAATCTTTACATAAAATTATCATCTTGAGTAGCATTCAGTATATTATTTTACAAGATTCAGCACTAAGTGCTACATATAATGACATTTCAATAATAATGATGATAACATAGATTTCTTGCTATCTTTAATAATTTTTTTTTTGTTCTTTCAAATATTTACATATGTACAATGATCATTCAGTATATTATTTTACAAGGTTCAGCACTTTGTGCTACATATAATGAGATTTCAATAGTAATGATGTTAACAGTTTTTTTTTTATATATAACAATCATAATAATAATTTACATTTATATTGTTCAGAGTTACATGTTGTATAATATTAGATGTTGTGGTTTACTATTTTTTGTTTCAAGTTTGAAAAGGGGTGATTATACAACAGTATTTACACATATGCAATCTAAATATTATGTTTCCTTATTTTCACAAACATATGGTGTAAACTCATGATTTACTTTTCAAAGAATTCTTTTTCTTTTTTTTTACGTTGTACATTTGTTACAGTTATTATATACATTACATATATTTGTTACAATTATTATATACATTATATACATTTGTTTACATGTGATATTTACGTTACGTACATTGGTTTACATATAATACATACATACATTACATACATTGGTTTCATGCGATACGTACATAACATGCATTTGATTACATATGATACATCTTGGATGAGAACTAATTTTTTTTGCTTTCATCATCGAAGCTTATATGTAAGCTTATCTGAGGATGACACCAGTTGGTTATTATGTATTGATTTTTTTTTTTTTTTTTTGCTGTGTTGGGAAGCTACGAAATCTATGATTGCGAAAATCACGTGCGCGCACGCACGCAGGCACGCACGCACGCACGCACGCACGCACACACACACGCACACAAACACACAATAACTTGGAATTTATTGATGCGTCGCTGAACTGGAAGCCTGAGCGAATATATTGTGTTTCATTAAGTTTGTATGGTATTTTGGGTGCGTGTTTCTTGTTCGTAGAATGTCCATAGAGCTCTTTTCAGGCTATTGTAGTTTGTAAGGTTTCTGTATTCAAAAGGTAATTTGTTTATAATGTCTGGGATGTAGAAGTTTCGCGTGGCCTTTCCGTAGTGATTATTGTATTTATATGTGATATAATTAGTAGTCTGAGGTCTTGTTATACGGTATGTATTTCTAACTATCCTGTAGTTGGCATCGAAATAATGTTTCAGCAAGGCTGCATAGTGACATAAATGTTTTGCTGTCAGTCTTTTGTGTTCTGCCATTGCAATGTTTATAAGGTCGTGATTTTCTCTTTGTTCCCAAAAGATCAGTTTTGTCATTTTGTACTGTAGCGACATTAATCTATTTAATTTGTAGGGTGCACAGAAAGCATATGTTGTTATAGCGTCTCTTAGTATATTTTGGCATAGTGCTTTGTATATTAGTGTTTTTAGGCGTATGGGAACTATATCTTTTAATCTGTAGAGTTTGCCACTTATTGTTCGGAGTTTCTTGTGTAGATGGTTTATGTGGCCATTCCAGTTCATATCTGCATCGATGTAAATTCCATGGTATCGTATTGTTTCAACCTCAGTGATTGTAGTGGTTTTGCTGTTCTGTGTGCTTTTATGTTGGAAAGTGAATGTTGGATGGTTATATATTTGTTATCAACTGGTCGAGTCAGTGGATTTCTGAATATCATTAATTTTGTCTTTTCTGAGTTTAGGTGTATGGAGTTTTCCGTGAGCCAGTCTATGATCAGATTTATATCATGTTGCATATTTGTTTGGGTTATGCTTGCGTTATTATGGATGGATATTATTGCTGTATCTTCTGCGTATTGTAATATCGTACCTTTGAGTGGTAACTGGTTAATATCGTGCATGGAAATGTTGAATAGAGTTGGGGAGAGTACAGCTCCCTGTGGCACTCCACAGGTTACTGGTAGCTCTCTGTTTCGGTCTGATCCGATGCGTGTGATATGCTTTCCATTTTGGAGGTAGTTTGTAAATCACCTGTGAAGAGGCCCGTCTATTCCAACATGCCTCAGCTTTTCTAACATGGTTTGATGTGTAAGCGTATCGAATGCTTTAGTTAGATCAATAAAGACTACCATGGCAATTTTGTTTTTGTCTAAGGCGGTATTAATTACGTCTGTAAATTCTTCCAAGGGTGATGTTGTTCCCTTATTTTTCTGAAAACCATATTGTGTTTTGGGGATGATATGATAGATTCCAGTGTATGCTGTGAGTTTCTTCAGTGTGATCTGCTCCATAATTTGATTGATAATTGGTAATGTTGCTATGGGTCTGTAATTACTGATTAAATTTCTTTTTCCTTGTTTGTATATGGGTGTGATTATGGCGGTCTTTAGCATACTTGGTATCTGCCCTATTTTAAATATTTTATTTATTAGTTTTAGTAGGATAGGACTTAAATTAGTTGCATGTTGCTTTATATCTTTAGGTCTGATACCATCTATTCCTGGGCCTTTGTTTGGTTTGATTTGATGTATTGCTGAGAGAAGTTCTGCTTCTTTTATGGTTGGGAAACATAATGTCAGTTTTGCTTGCGGTCCAAGTGGAGAGTCTTGTTTTGTGATTGGGGGAATATTTCTGTGAAGTTCTTGGATGGAGTCTGCAAAGTATTGGTTAAAGTCATTTGCTAGTTGTTGGATAGATTTTGCTTCTTTCATGAAGCTGTGTTTTTTGGTTTCGGGGGCGGTGGTGCTGGGAACGGAATCTAGCAACTCATTAAACAGAAGCCAGGTTTGTTTCGTGTTGTTTTGTGCGGAGGTTATTTTGTCTCTGTAGTAGTTCTTTTTGCATTTCTGATTTGTGTTGTAAGGCGATTCCTTGTTATCTTATATTCAGTTTTTAAAGTTGTATTATTTGGATATCGCTTTAATTCTTTCCATAAAGCGTCCTTTCTGTGTATTTCTAGGATTACGTTTTGTGTTATCCAGGGATTTTGTGTTGTTTTTAATCGAATTCGGACTTTCTTTGTAGCTTTCTTATATATTTTCTCCAGTGTGAGCTTAATGTTGTTGTATAAGATATCTGCTGAATCTGATGCCAGGTGTTCCCACTCTGTTTTTCTTATTTCTTGGTTTCATATTTCATGACTACTGGTTCTTATTTCGTTTTCCTATTTCTTCGTCTATTATTGTTTTCTGTCGTTTTTCTTCTGTGGGACATTGCATGGGTATTGTCTTGGTGTGCAGGTTTAGAGCGGTGAAGTAATGGTCTGCTACTTTGCACTTTATGACTGATGCAGCGTAACTATTTGGTGGTGCACGGACGTTTATATGGTCTAGACAGGAGGCAGGGTTAGTATTTCCGAATATTTCTTCTCTAGAACATGATGTTATTGTTGGTATGAGATTATACATGGATAGTGTGTCTAGGTATTGTACAGTGTTGTTCTGGTTTTCATTTGCAATATTTATGTTTATGTCGCGAATTATGATTAGGTGTTCGGTTGAGCATATTTCGTGGCTTGAAAGCCAGCAATTGAGTTCGTGTAAGAATTTTATCATGTTTAGATTTGGTGGTCTGTAAATAGCATTTAGTATTATGGGGTGCTCTGTATTCGTGGTATTAATGATTTCGAGGCAGAGAGTTTCAGCATGCTGAAACTGATAGTCCGTTTCTTTTGCTATTAATTTTTGTTTGATAAATATTAATAATCCACCCCCTCTTTTTGTTTGGCGGCATGATCTATGTTGTTGGAAGCCTGGAATTTGGAAAGAAGCGCTTCGTCATTAGTTATGGATACTTCTGTAAGAATCAATATATCACTAATATCAGGGTAATTTCTCAGATAAGCCTGTAATAATAAGCAATGTTTTCGGATGCTTCTGATGTTAATATGCAAGATTGAGAGACCTCTTGCTTGAACTGTGTTTTGTTTCCATGCATCAAGAGATTCGAAAGTACAATTACTGATGTACTCTGGTGTAATTACATCTATCTGATGGTTCATATTCATTTTTATTGTGTTGAGATCTTCTTATTGAACTAAGCTGGAGTCTTTTGTTTCACTCTGTCAGCCTGTCTATATCTTGCGAGCTTTTTATTTGTATAGAGGTTGAAGTCTGTGACTTTCTCAGGAATATTTTGCCGTCTTTGATCCATAAAAATTGATACTTTGTTTCTGTTTTTTCTTGTCTTGCTTGGTACAAACGATTCTGATTGAAAGGTGTTAAATACTGAGATAGAAAGAATGGCGTATTGTATTACGATGCATTTCAGTCCTTGACTACTGCTTTTTTTGGCTTTTATGAGATTGTCTCTCGTAGCCTTGCTTGTCAGACGAACTATGACTGGTGCCGGTCGTGGCGAGCCTTGTTTTCTGTTCTTCCTGGGAAACCGATTTATGGTCTGAATATCATTATGCTGTAGGGTGATGTCAATTGCATGGCCTAATTTTAAAACTACATCTCTGAGATTTTCTTTGGATTAGGTTTCTGGAAGACCGTTTATGACAAGGTCTTCTTTATGTTGTTGTTGGTTTAAAAGTTCGTATTGTAGTTTCAGGGAATTAAATTCTTGATGAAGTTCCGATGTGTCTTTTATCAATTTGTGCTGCCTCTCAGTTAATGCGTTAATGCTGGTTTTAATGTCTTTTACTGTTTGTAAGACTTCTTCGACTTTTGAATTGTTAAATTGAACAAACTCTTCATATTCGCTAATTTTTTTGTTATTTCTTTATTCTGTTTATCAAATAGTTCTTGGACAAGATCTACCAAGTTGGCTTTTATATTTTCTAAACCGTTTTCTAGTAATAAATTAACGGAACTCAAATTATAAGACTCACCAGTGTTTTGTTGTCTGTTCAGTTCATTGTTCGTTTCTGTCTCCGGCGTAATCAGTTGCGTCGTGGGTGGTGGCGTTTCTTTGTTCTCTCTACAGTTTAGGCACTTCCATTCTTCTCGTTTGGCATTGGATTTGCGTTGCCAGGTTGTTTCTGAAACTCCGCAACATGTAAAGTGAAGATTCCTATAGCATTTCTTGGAGGTTATATAACATCCGTCGAACGGTAATTCCTTCTGACACTTGTTGCACTTCATGACTCACCTTTCTTCCTTTGGACAGCTGCAAAGATGGCGACGTCCTTTGTTCTATACGTTAGCAACCGCGGTTTACGCTTCAATTTTTAGCACACTCAGATTTTGGATTCCACTTGGCCTATTTCGATGAATTATATGTCGCTGTCTTCAGCGTGACAAGTAGAGTTACTTTATGACACTTTTAAATTAAAACCAGGAGTTAGAACCACAATAAAACTATAAAAACTTATACTACTACTACTACTACTACTACTACTACTAATAATAATAATAATAATAATTATTATTATTATTATAATTATTATTATATAAGAGGGCGCTGTGTAGGCATACGAACGGACGCACGGTGATATCGCTTCTCCAGTTTTATATAGTTTTAAAGTGGTTCCAACTCCTGGTTTAAGTTCAAAGTGGTCTCAAGTAACCCTACTTAGCACGCCTAAGACAGTGATATAAAATTCAACCAGATCCGCTTAGAAGAAACTAAATTTTGAAGTGTTGAAAAGGGAAAAGAGAGGACCGTGGTCAACAACGAGCGAAGAGCAAAGGACGTCGCCATCTTTATAATCACGCCACACTGCCTAAGGGAAAAAAGGCGAGTCATGAAGTGTATCAAATGCCTGGAGGATTTATCCTCCAACGGAAAAAATACAGCTTGTACGAAATGCAGTAGGATTCTACACTTAAAATGTGCCGGCCTTTCAGAAATAACCGGGCAACATAAATATAAATCCGATGTCACACGCGAGGAATGGAAGTGCATATTCTGTTGGAAGAACAAAGAAACGCACCTAAACCAGCCACCGACGACTCAGCCAATTATACCGGAGGCAAAATCAGACGACGAACTGAACAGAAAAAAAATGCAGGTGCGTCCAATAATTTCATCTCTTTAAATATACTAATAGGAAACGGTCTAGAGACCATAAAAGCCAACTTAGTAGACCTTGTGCAAGAACTCTTTAATAAACAGAACGAACAAATAACAAAAAACTACCGAATATGACGATTTGGTAAAACATAATAATTTAGCAGTTATAGAAGTGTTGCAAACGGTAAAAGACATTAAAATGAGCATTAATGCACTAAATGACAGGCAACACAATTTGATGAAAAAGACATCCGAACTCCGTCAAGAACTTCATTCTCTAAAACTACAATACGAACGTTTAAATCAGCAACAACATAAAGAAGATCTTGTCAGAAACGGTCTTCCTGAAACTGCACCTACAGAAAACCTCAGAGACGTGGTTTTAAAATTAGGCCACGTAATTGATATCCCCCTACAGCTTAACGACATTCAGACTGTAAATCGGATTCCTAGGAAGAGCAAAAACCAAGGATTGCCACGACCTGCCCCAGTCATAATTCGTCTTAAGAGCAATTCCACAAGAGACAATCTCATAAAAGCCAGCAGACAGAAAAAAACCAGTTGTCAAGGACTTGAACGCACAGCAAGAAAATACACTAATCTTCCTATCCGAATATTTAACACCATTCAACCAGAATCTGTTGTACCAAGCAAGACAAGCAAAAATGGAAAAAATTACCAATTTTTGTGAATCAGAGATGACAAGATATTCATAAAGAAGTCACAAACTTCAAAGCCGATATGAATTAAAAGCACAGAAGACATCGAAAGGCTTCCATTGTGAAAAAAAGCCTCCTAAATAGTTCGAAAAGAAGCCCACAATAAAAAAGAATGTGAACCATCAAGACTGATGCAATAACACAGGATATATCGGCAATTTCACTTTGATCAGATCATTCAGATCATTCATTTGACCTCCCAAACATCTGCCTACTCCAACACAGCAACCTAATCAATAACAAATATATATATAACCAGTATCACCCTCAGATAACTAATTACAAAGCTTCGAGGCTGCAGTTTGAGTTATATCCCAGTAGTAATATTTATCAAACATTATTTACTTAACATTCTGTAATGAATACTTGTAGTAAACAGAAAATGTGATAGTAATACTTCAGTTATATATTTAAATTTAAAATTATATATTTAATTTACAAATTTAAATTTAAAAATTTATTGTTATGTAAACTGCAACATGAGTAATATTGTTTAACTTGTTTATTAAGTGTAAAGTATTACTATGATTATTATTAATGGTAATAATACACACTTTTTACTCTTGTGACACTGAGAAATTCTGCAAATGATAATGATATTACGAGTAATTATAATTTTTGCTGAACCATTTTGCAAGAAAAAGTTGCATTGTTGCCTACGTTTTAGTATATTCATGTAATTATTTGAGATATAATAAACTATTATTATTAAAAGAAAAAAATTATTATTATTATCCGTACTATATAATTCTAAATTATTGTTATTTTAGAAGATAGCAAAAAAACTATGTTATCATCATTATTATGGAAATTTCATTATATGCAGCACTTCGTGCTGAACCTTGTAAAATAATATACTGAATGTTACTCAAGGTGATAATTGTATATATGTAAATGTTTGAGAGATCAATAAAAAATATTATTATTATTATTATTATTATTATTATTATTATTATTATTATCTGAGACCACCAGGGAGTACGGACTCATCGAGAGAGGCTGTAAATTACCTAACCCAGCTATCATACCTTCCCTTAAATTCATTTACACTAGATGCACTCACTACCCGTAAGGGCAAATTATTCAATTCAATTACTGCTCCCTGGGAGAAAAACTTACCTCTTAACCGTTTCATGACTGTGAACAACTTTAACTTCCGTGAATGTCCCCGCGTTCTCTTCCAGCCTTCCATATAACAAATTATTTCATCATTTGAAATGCTGTAACACCCATTCTAAAGTTTATAGACCTATTCTGTAATAAACATACTCGCAATCTGTCCTCATAACCAAAATACCATAATACGCATATAATCTTTGTAACTCTTCTTTGCCCCTTTCTACAGCTTCTCTATCATCTTGAAACCCGGGAGACCAAATTTGCGCACACTAGTCCAAGTGTGGTCTTATCAAAGCCTTATAAACAGGCAAAATTACTTCCTTATCCTTACATGTCATGTAGCTTCAAAATAGCAATTTTCCTCTGAGTTGTATTTGCAACATTTGCTATGTGACCTTTGAACTTTAAATTCATATCCACCAATCGACAAAGATCCCTTTCCTCTTCAGATTCTTGTAGCATAACCCCGCTAATATAATATGCCGCTGGAACTCTAATCACGCCAAAGTGCATAACTTTCCACTTACTAACATTAAACTGAGAGCCATTTTCGTTTGCCCAGATTTCCAGTCTATTCAAATCATCACTTAATTAATGGCTATCAGTAGCATCCCTGATTGCCCTGCCTATCTTCGCGTCATCAGAAAAATTGCAAATCTGATGATAAACCTTGCACGATGTCATTAATGCAAAGACGGAGCAATACTGGCCCAAGGACTGAACCTGAAGTACTCCACTGGTTACCTTAAATCTAGCAGATTCACACCCACTGTATACCACTTTTTGATATCTAGCTCTCAACCATTCCCTGATCGAAGTCAATAGATTATGTTCCAATCCCATATTCTCCAGTTTACACAACAGCCTACCATGTGGAATCCAATCAAATGCCTTAGAAAAATTCAATATTATCATAGTATATCCATTCCCTTTATCCAACTCAGCCGTAACATTGTTAAAAAATATGAGCAAATTGCTATTGCTTCGTTATTGTTATTATGTCGTTGTTATTTGTTATTACAAATTGTTATTACTTCGGATAGCAACATTATCCGAAGTAATTACACTGAATACCAGTATTATCACTTCTGAAAATGAAGTGATTACATTGAACATCACAATTTTAAATGCAAAGGCTAGAATAATATTAAAAAAAGAGAGAGAAGGAAACGTAAAACAGGCAGCCATTTTTTTTTCTAAAGGAAATAATTTCCAGTTTAGTTTAACACTTTCGGAATATGGATAATTTGATATTTAGTTCAATTTGAATAGTACTATAATTATAATAATATATGGATGAGAAAATAGTCATAATAATTTTTATCTGCAGTAATTTATTATCTGCCACAGGAATTACATGTAAATAAAAATAAAATAAACAAGAACACAAGCCATTCTTTATTGTCTACCACTTCCCTTTTTCTGCAATCAGTAGAATTAGTATTTAATAATTGATTGATTGCTAAAATATATGATTGCTAAAATATTTATACATACAATAAACATCTTGTGTGAAATTGCATCTTATAATTTTACAGAGTTCAGCACTAAGTGCTGCAATTCCTACATTGGATTTCAATTAAAATTTTTAATAATACTTTTTTGCCTTTATATTATGTATTTACAACACATGTTCTAATGTTAACAATGAAGATTATACAGAATTTTTTGTACAATGTTTTATTTTTTTATTTTTATTTTATTTTATTTTATTTTATTTATTTATTTTTTAAGTTTGAGAAAGAATGATTATACCTAAAAATTTCTGCATTTGCTTATAAGGATTACTTGTAGATGAGTGAGACAAGATAATCCCACCTACTTCGAAGCTTGGGTTAGCTTTTATGAAGAGAGTGGGATTTAGCCTTCACTATTTGTGTTGTTGCTACTGTTTATGTATGGGAGTAGGCATTGGATGCTAGTGATTTGTGATGTGTATATTAGTGTTAATGGTTTCTTACCTTTGTTGGTATATTTTCCAGAGTTCGTTTTTTAATGTTCTGTAGTTATCTACGTGTTTTAACGTTCTTGGTAGGTTGTAGAGTTGCGTGGGTATCTGATGTGATCTCACAAAAGAACCGTATGAGTTGTTGAAGGGTGTGCGGATGTAGAGAGTTGTTGAAGGTCGTGTTATACGATATGTCTCTGTGTTGTTTCGATAGATGATGTTGAAGTAATCTGTGTATCGCCATGTGCTTGTCGGATTTTGGTTGTTGCGTGTAAGGTGTCCAGATCACTGTTGACGCGATTATCCTCTGTAGTGTTTCTAATTTTGTTAGGTGGCTGGTTGATGTATTTGTATATATTCGATTTATATATAGATACCGTGATGTAGAAGTTTTTTTATGTTGGGTGGAATAATGTCTTTAACTTGGAAGAGTTTTGCTACGATGATCCGGAGTTTGGTGTGTAGGTATTCTATATGTTTTGTTCATTCATTTAAGGTGGGAATCTATATACAGACCGAGGTATTTTGCGTATGTTACAGGTTTGATTTCGAAACATTGGCAGGTAATAATAATAATAATAATAATAATAATAATAATAATAATAATAATAATGAGATACTGATGACAAAATTGACGTGAACAAGACATGGCAATGGCTTCAACACGGATACATTAAAAAAGAAATAGAACATTTTATTCTAGCAGCTCAGGAACAGGCATTACAAACCAGTGGCGCACCCAGGATTTAATCTTGGGGGGGGGGGGAATTGGACGGATAAAATATTTTTAATACAACGAATTTGCATTAAAAATATTTTTATCCATTCAACTAAAATTCGTTAAATTCATTCATTCTATAAAATTCATTAGGTGATTATAAAAATTTATTTAAAGAATCAAATCCCGTTTTCTTTTCTTTTTGCAAAGCTCTTGAATTATTTCAGTCGTTGTTACATTAATCTCTCTCTGTGTATATATATAGCAAAGACAGTCCGTTCAATCGTGATTGTGTCATGGTAGATCTTAAATAGGTTTTTAAAAGGCATAAGTTAGAAAATGACCTTTCACTGACGCATGTTGTTACCGGAAGCGTTGCAAATATTTTTAATAAGTTATAGGTGATAGGATATATCATTTTATCACACTTTAAAACTGCATCAACGGCTGTTTGCATGGAGCTATTGTAAACTTTTTCAAATATCTTACACCACAACTTGAATACGGCGTTCAAAATTGCTGGATTTGTATAAGGCAAATCACCGGCATAAAATTCACACAATTGACGAAAATCTTCCATTGCACTTGCTGTTGGAGCATCTTTTCCATTTGGTTTAAGAGAAAAAAAATATTTCAAAACGTTGCGGTGCCCAGTGAAACGTTCATAAAGTTGAGTCAATATTTTGTCAATGAATGGAATGAAATAGTTCTCCTGAAATACTCTTCTATAGAATCGGCTGGAACATTAGACCTTAATGTTTGTTTTGATGGAATTCTTGGCTTTTATACATGCTTCATCGTAAATATCTTTAAATAAAGAATCTAGTGTTTCACGAACGGTATTTAATTGAGCTAGAACATCATCAACAAATTTAGGGCAATTATGAGGTCACTGTCAGATTTTTTCAATATTTTAGACAATGGTAGGGTGCACGGAAATATTTTTTGCAAGCTAAATGAAGATATACATCTTAAAAGATATTAATATTATAATATTATAAACAACAAGGACGTCATGTATTTTAAGGGTATTGAAGAAACTGTGTAGCTTTTCAATTATGCCAATGCAATTTCTTATTTTTCATTATGATATTGCATTTCCATGTGCCAAATTGTGTGATGTGATGCACAGTGAACATATAAAGCTTGTCGATATTATTATTACATAACACCTCCAAGTAGTCCAAAGACATATCGAGGAAGGGCACCTACTTTACAACTCTCCGTCTTCACCAACCACAACTACAATCATCATCATCTACACCAACGCTGTCTATTGCCGACCACTACCACTAGTATTTTGACAGACAGTCACAAACATCCATGCCCAAGGCGGGATTCGAACTCGCAGCCTTTTGGCTGGAGAGTCGGCCAACAAGACCGGATATATTGATAAAAAATTAAGTTTTATGGATAAAAATTAAAACTTTGTTTTAATTTTTATCCATAAAATTAAATTATTTATTTGTTTAATAAAAATTAAAACAAAGTTTTAATTTTTATTAAACAAATAAATAAAATGATATAATTATGTTACTATTTACTTTTAATGAGATGCATGAGCTTCTCGACCTTGCAGAGTTGCTGGATATCTGACTGAATATTGGCCAACTTCAGTCGAAGATCGGCGCACACACTAAGAGGAATTCTGTATTTTGTTTTCATTTGAAGCAGTGATGAAAATCGTTTCTCTCAAAGATAGGTTGTAGAAAACTGCATGACGATTTTCGAGTTCTTCAAATAATTCAAGAAATTCACTTCTTACTTAAGGCGAAATCCAAAATTGAGCCAAACCACGATCACGGAATTGCATTTTAAGTCCACTGTCACTTGAAAGCTCAATTAGCTGCTCTTTTTTCGATAACGAAAGGTCGTTCTCGTGACTGCAAGCCTGAAATGGATCGTGAAATCACAGAAATGTCTTATAAAAAGTTATTCGGAAAATGTTTTCAAATTCTGTTTCAGAGTTTTGAGGTGGACACATTTTTGTCAGTTTGATTTTCGCGCGATTTCCGAAAGATATATAAATACTGGAGTTAACTCACAACACATTTTGTCTAAGTATTACTTTGCACTTCTGAAAATATATTGAGCCCTAGTTGGAGGAGGAAAACCTTCGACAATAAAAATCAATAAACAACAAGCAATTGGTTGAAATGTGGTCATGTGGATAACACGTTCACTTCATATCTGACAAAAAACAGCAAGGGAAGGTGGAAGAAATAAAATCATATTGTTTTTCACTTCACCTCTCTTTTATTACTCATCATTCTGCCGCCACAAATTAAAATAGTAGCACAATGTTTATGGAATGAACATTCTGCCGCTATTTTTTTTTTTTTTTACGTATTCATTTTATTTCAATAACGTTTACTTACTTATTGCATTTTAATTTGTTTTGTTTGGATAATTAAAATAGATAGATTTATTTGATTAATTTAAGCCTTCACAGGTTCCGAAACACTGCTATAGGGTACTCTAACCTTATGTGACCCCTAATTCATAAGTAGTATAGAAATAGAACACAGGACACAACTTTAATTAAAAAATGAATTTTAATTAGGAAAAGTATTTGGGAAAATTTTCTAGGGTTTTTTAACTTTTTCTTTTTTTTTTTTGGTGGGGGAGCTTGGTCCCCCTTCATGGATGCACCACTGTTACAAACATATGTAATCAAAGCAAAAATTTTCAACATCAATAATAACAGCAAATGCAGATTATGCGATCAGAAAGATGAGACTGTAGACCATCTAATCAGTGCCTGCAGCAAATTAGCTCAAACTGACTATAAATACCGCCATGATCAATTGGACAAAATAGTTCATTGGCATGTATGCAAAAATATGGCTTTCCTACTTCTGATAACTGGTGGCAGTATTAAATAGAGACAGTATTGGAATACGAAACAGCAAAAATTTCCTTGACTTGAGAATTTCAAACTGATCGACATTTGGAACACAATAGACCTGACATCACAATTACCGAACATCGAGAGGTTTGGCTTATCGATATTGCAGTACCCAGTGATAACAACATTAACAACAAAGAACTGGAAAAAATTACTAAACATCGAGATCTGGCAATCGAAGTTGGCCGACTGTGGCTTAAACACATCAAAGTCATCTCAATTGTTATCGCAGCACTTGGTGCAACTTCAAAGAGGCTGTCCAAATATTTACAGCAATTAAAAATCAATGAAGTGATCCCACAAAACAGCATTACTTGGAACAGTCCATAATTTACGACGCTACCTGACGGACTATTCTTAGATTCTTGGGTAGAATCTGAATTGTTCTGAATCATCAGTCAAATTTTTATTTATATGATATCTTGTTTTGACTGTGTATCAATTTGAATAAAATAATAATATAGGGACAATCTCAAGTATCTTTTAATTGCATTCTTAGATGAATTCAAGATGTTTATTCATGTTATTTTCTAGTATATATACTTTTGCACTCATTAATGGTGATGCAGTATGAATATGTGAATTATAACTGCAAATTATGATAGGTTAAAAGCAATTATTCGATAATAATGGAATGGAATTTGACAGGATACAACCTTATCAGTAAAGTGGAGCAAATGGAAATGGATATGAGGTTAGTGAGATGAACTGGCGACAGTTATCAGGAAGACATCATCAAGCAGTGTACTGCGGAATAAAATCAACGTTAGGAAGGTGGTGTGCAGTGCAGCAAGGTTCCGATTTATTACTTTTGTTTAATCTGTATATTCACACGTTCGCTGCCAACTACGAATATACTCGTATGTCGATTACCGCCGGCAATGAGATTACTCATACTGACCTTGAAGATGTGAAATTGCTTGAAATTGCCAGTTTGTATTTCTGATTTCATCGTTTACTATTGTTTCGTTTAGAATGCTGTGATACTGTTTTGTAGTCTCAGTGATTTTTATGGGTTCTGGTTCAGTGTGTAACTGTAATGCTGTGAAATAATGGACTGCCAGTTTGCATGTTATGACGGCTGCTGTGTGGTTGTTTGGAGGGCCCCTTATATTTATATGATCAATGCAGGATGAGGTTGCTGTGTTTCCGACTCCCTCTTCTCGTGTATACGACTGTATGGATGGGGTTATGTTATATGCCGATAATAGGTCTAAGTATTGTTATGTGTTGTTATTTATGTTCCTAATGTTTATATTAATGTCTCCTATTATTATCAAATATTCTGAGGCGCTTACTATCGTGGCTGAAAGCCATTTTTTTAGTTCTTCTAGGAATTTTGTGGTGCTTAAGTTGGGTGGTCTGTATATTGCGTTTAATGTCAGGGAGATTTCTTGTTTGATGTTTTTAATTTCGAGGCATATGTTTTCTGCATATTCTAATTTATAGTTTATTTCTGTTACTTCTAGTTTATATTTGGTAAATATTATTATACCACCGCCTCGTTTTGTTTGTTTGCAGTGTTTATGTTGTTGGAAGTGTGGCATTTGGTAGGTGGATGCCTCTTCGTTTGTCGTAGATACTTCAGTCAGTATTAAAATGTCTATTTCGTCTATATCTTCCTTCAGATAAGCTTGCAGGGTCAGCCAGTATTTTTGAATGCTTCTGATGTTGATGTTGAGAATAGATAGTACTTTTTTGGGAATTGTCACTTGTTTCCATTCCGTTATTGATTTCAGAATGTGGCAGTTATCATGTTGCGGGTTGATTACGTCTGCTTGATGGTGGCATTCATGTTGGTTGGTGTGCTGTTCCTTCCTTACGAGTTGTCGATATTCCTTTCAATGTGTCAGCCTGTTGAGGTCGTCTACGGATTTTATTTCGATTGGTTTTGTGTCTTGTGTCTTTCTAAGGAATATTTTGCTGTCTCTTATCCATATAAACTGGTAATTGTTTTCTGTTTTTACTTTCCTTGCTTGGTAGAATATTTTCTGATAATATGGCGTTAGGTATTCGGACAAGTATATTGGGGTATATTCTTGGTCTCCTTTCAGATCCTTAACTACTGTTTTTTTAATCCTGCTAGCTTTTATGAGTGTAGTTTTTGTTGGCCTAATAATAATAATAAAATAAGCTAATGCCGTATACGGGAGTAGGCGCGGCAATTTTGCCCTATCTAACTTTTGGAGGCTGAGTGGACAGTTCAATCTCCACTGGTACTCAAACAGAGAGAGAGATGGCCAAAGGCTATCACTAATTAAGCGGTACGCAGTGAAGAGAGACGGCTCAAATGTGCCGCCATCTCGTGGTCCCTAACCCTAACACAATATATTTAATGTCTGAAATAATGTGAATTCTACAGTCGATTTTCTTGAGTTTACAGAACGAAAAACCCGCTTGCACGTCCCGGAGATCGACTATCTCGAGAACCGGTCGAAAAAAGACTTTGAAAAATTTCTTCTAGTCGCCGACTAGACTCGAAAACAACTTTTCCTTCGTGCGGCCAAGCGCCATGGTGTGCAAACGCCACATCCACTGAGCTACACAGGCTCTAATAATACTTTTTTTTTATTGTTCTTTCAAATATTTACATATGTACAATAATCATCTATTCAGTATATTATTTTACAAGGTTCAGCACTTTCTGCTACATATGATGAGATTTAAATAGTAATGATGATAACAGTTTTTTTTTATATATATAACAATCATAATAATAATTTACATTTATATTGTGAAGATTTACAGAAGTTGTTTAGTATTACATGTTGTAGTTGACTATTTTTTTTCATGTTTGAAAAGGTGGTATTATACAACAGTAATTACACATATGCAATCTAAATATTATATTTCCTTATTCTCACAAACATACAGTGTAAACTCATGATTCACTTTTAAAAGAATTTTCTTTTTTTTACATTGCATACATTTGTTACAGTTATCATATACATTACATACATTTGTTTACTTGTGCTATTTACATTACGTAGATTGGTTTACATATCATACATACATTACATACATTGGTTTTCATGTGATACGTACATTACATATATTTGGTTAAATATGATACATTTGGATGAGAACTAATTTCTTTGCTTTCACCCTCGAAGCTTAAATGTAAGCTTATCTGAAAACGACACCAGATGTTTATTATGTATTTCTTTTTTTTGCTGTGTAGGGAAGCTACGAAATCTATAATTGAGAAATTCGCGCACGCGCGCACACACGCACGCACACGCACACACACACGCGCGCGCACACGCACCACTCACACTCTCACACACACTTTCACACACACAATAAAGGAATCTATTAAAGCGTCGCTGAACTGGAAGCATGAACGAATATATTGTGTTTCATTAAGTTTGTATGATATTTTGGGTGCGTGTTTCTTGTTCATAGTATGTCCTTAGAGCTCTTTTCAGGCTATTGTAGTTTGTAAGGTTTCTGTATTCAAAAGGTAATTTGATTATCATGTCTGGGATAGGAAGTTTTGCGTAGCCTTTCCGTAGTGATTATTGTATTTATATGTGATATAATTAGTAGTCTGAGGTCTTGTTATACGGTATGTATTTCTAACTGTCCTGTAGTTGGCATCGAAATAATGTTTTAGCAAGGCTGCATAGTGACATAAATGTTTTGCTGTCAGTATTTTGTGTTCTGACATCGCAATGTTTATAAGGTCGTGATTTTCTCTTTGTTCCCAAAAGATCAGTTTTGTCATTTTGTACTGTAGCGACATTAATCGATATAGTTTGTAGGGTGCACAGAAAGCATACGTTTTCATAGCGTATTTTAGTATATTTTGGCATAGTACTTTGTATATTAGTGTTTTTAGGCGTGTGGGAACTATGTCTTGTGGATTTCTGAATATAATTAATTTTGTCTTTTCTAAGTTTAGGTGTATGGAGTTTTTCGTTAGCCAGTCTGTGATCAGATTTATATCATGTTGCATATTTGTTTGGGCTATGCTTGCGTTATTATGGATGGATATTATTGCTGTATCGTCTATTGGAATATCTTACCTTCGAGTGGTAACTGATTAATATCGTGCGTGTAAATGTTGAATAGAGTTGGGAAGAGTACAGCTCCCTGTGGCACTCCACAGGTTACTGGTTGCTCTCTGCTTCGGTTTGACCCGATACGTGTGATACGCTTTCTATTTTGGAGTTAGTTTGTAAACCACCTGTGAAGAGGTCCGTCTATTAGAACGTGCCTCAGCTTTTCTAAAAAAGTTTAATGTGTAAGTGTATCGAATGCTTTAGTTAGATTTATAAAGACTACCATGGCAATTTTGTTTTTGTCTAAGGCGGTATTAATTACGTCTGCAAAAGTCCTCCAAGAGAGATGTTGTTCCCTTATTTTTCTGAAAACCATGTTGTGTTTTTGGGATAATATGAAAGATCACAGTGTATGCTGTGAGTTTCTTCAGTATGATCCGCTCCATAATTTGATTGATAATTGGTAATGTCGCTGTGGGTCTGTAATTGCTGATTAAATTTCTTTTTCCTTGTTTGTATATGGGTGTGATTATGGCGGTCTTTAGCATACTTGGTATCTGTCCTGTTTTAAGTATTTTATTTATTAATTTTAGTAGGATAGGAATTAAACTAGTTGTATGTTGCTTTATATCTTTAGGTCTGATACCATCAATTCCTGGGCCTTTGTTTGGTTTGATTTGATGTATTGCAGAGAGAAGTTGTACTTCTTTCACGGTTGGAAACCATAATGTCTGTTTTGATTGTGGTTCAAGTGGAGGGTCTCGTTTTGTGTTTGGGGGAATATTTCTGTGAAGTTCTTGGATGGAGTCTGCAAAGTATTGGTTAAAGTCATTTGCTAGTTGTTGGATAGGTTTTGCGTCTTTCATGAAGCTGTGTTTTATGGTTTCGGAGGCGATGGTTTTGGGAACAAAATCTAGCTTCTCATTGATCAGATGTCAGGTTTGTTTCGTGTTGTTTTGTGCGGAGGTTATTTTGTCTCTGTAGTAGTTCTTTTTGCATTTCTCATTTGTGTTGTAAGGCGATTCCTTGTTATCTAATGTTCAGTTTTTAGAGCTGTGTTATTTGGATAACGCTTTAATTCTTTCCATAAAGCGTCCTTTCTGTTTATTTCTAGGATTAAGTTTTGTGTTATCCAGGGATTTTGTGTTGTTTTTGAACGAATTCGGACTCTCTTTGTAGCTTTTTTATATATTTTCTCCAGTGTGAGTTTAATTTTGTTGTATAAGATATCTGCTGAATCTGATGCCAGGTGTTCCCAGGCTGTTTTTCTTATTTCGTGGTTGAATATTTCTTCGTGTATTATTGTTTTCTGTCGCTTTTCTTCTGTGGGACATTGCATGGATATTGTCTTGGTGTACAGGTTTAGAGCGGTGAAGTAATGGTCTGCTACTTTGCACTTTATGACTGATGTAGTGTAACTATTTGGTGGTACTCGGACGTTTGTATGATCTAGACAGGAGGCAGTGATAGTATTTCCGAATATTTCTTCTCTAGTGCATGATGTTATTGTTGGTATTAGATTATACATGGAGAGTGTGTCTAGATATTGTACAGTGTTGTTCTGGTTTTCGTTTGCAATGTTTATGTTTATGTCGCCAATTATCATTAGGTGTTCGTTTGAGCATATTTCTTGGCTTGAAAGCCACCAATTGAGTTCGTGTAAGAATTTTATCATGTTTAGGTTTGGTGGCCTATAAATAGTATTTAGTATTACGGGATGCTGTGTATTCGTGGTATTAGTGATTTTGAGGCAGTGAGTTTCAGCATTCGAGAACTGATAGGCCGTTTCTTTTGCTATTAATTTTTGTTTGATTAAATATTAACATTCCACCTTCTCTTTTTGTTTGGCGGCATGATCTATGTTGTTGGAAGCCTGGAATTTAGAAAGCAGTCGCTTCGTCATTAGTTATGGATACTTCTGTAAGAATCAATATATCAATAATATCATGTAATTCCTCAGATAAGATTGTAATAATAATCAATGTTTTCGGATGCTTCTGATGTTAATATGCAAGATTGAGAGACATCTTGCTTGTACCGTGTTTTGTTTCCATGCATCAAGCGATTCGAAAGTACAATTACTGATGTATTCTGGTGTAAGTACATCTATTTGCTGGATCACCTGCATTTTTGTTCCGTTGAGATCTTCTTATTGAATTAAGTTTAAGTCTTTTGTTTCACTCTGGCAACCTGTCTATATCTTCCGAGCTATTTATTTGTATAGACTTTGAAGTCTGTGACTTTCTCAAGAATATTTTGCCGTCTTTGATCCATAAAAATTGATACTTTTTTCTGTTTTTTCTTTTCTTGCTTGGTACAAAAGATTCTGATTGAAAGGTGTTAAATACTCAGATAGAAAGATTGGCGTATTGTCTTCCGATGCATTTCAGTCCTTGACGACTGGTTTTTTCAGTCTGCTGCTTTTATGAGATTGTCTCTTGTAGCCTTGCTTGTCAGACGAACTATGACTGGTGCCGGTCGTGGCGAGCCTTGTTTTCTGTTCTTCCTGGGAAACTGATTTATGGTCTGAATGTCATCATACTGTAGGGGGATGTCAATTGCCTGGCCTAACTTTAAAACTACATCTCTGTGATTTTCTGTGGATTCGGTTTCTGGAAGACCGTTTACGACAAGGTCTTCTTTATGTTGTTGTTGGTTTAAAACTTCGTATTGTAGTTTCAGCGAATTAAATTCTCTTCATATTCGCTAATTTGTTTGTTATTTCTTTATTCTGTTTATCAAATAGTTCTTGGACAAGATCTACCAAGCTGGCTTTTATATTTTGTAAACCTTTTTCTAGTAATAAATTTACGGAACTCAAATTATTAGACTCACCGGTATTTTGTTGTCTGTTCAGTTCATCGTCTGATTCTACCTCCAGCGTAATCAGTTGCACTGTGGGTGGTGGCGTTTCTTTGTTCTCTCTACAGTTTAGGTACTTCCATTCATCTCGTTTGGCATTGGATTTGCGTTGCCAGGTTGTTTCTGAAACTCCGGAACATGTAAAGTGAAGATTTCTATGGCATTTCGTGCAGGTTACATAACATCCGTCGAAAGGTAATTCCTTCTGACACTTGTTGCACTTGATGACTCCCCATTCTTCCTTTGGACAGCTGCAAAGATGGCGACGTCCTTTGTTCTATACTCGTTAGCAACCGCAGTGTACGCTTCAATTTTTAGCACACTCAGATTTTGGATTCCACTTGGCCGATTTCGATGAATTATATATCACTGTCATCAGCGTGACAAGAAGAGTTACTTTATCACACTTTTAAATTGAAAACAGGAGTTAGAACCATATTAAAAAAATAATAATATGGGAATTAGTATGGAGTCAGAAAACTCATCATTACTCATTCATGCGCTGGAAACATTATTTTGCTTGAAACACTGGGAGCAATGGATATAATATGCTTTCATTTTCTGTTCACTTAAGATATAAATCAATTTTTGAAGTGAAATTTCAGAGATATAACTGCAGGTCGTGCTATATTCGTGATGAAGATTTTTTTTCTGCTTTTTCAGCCCTTACTAAAGAGGCCGTCATCGAAGTATTAAAGTGCTTGGATGAATTCTACGATCACACGGTATGTTTGCTTTCTTCGATATTTCTAAAAGTATTAAGCTCATAATGTGTTATAAAGAGGAGATTAGAGTTCTATACCATATCATTCTATATTTTCAAATAAAGAATGATAAAACGCGATAAAAACTGTTTAATAAACATTTCCATGAATAAGTATTAATATTTACGGCATATGCTTTAAAACACGGTTATCAGAAATAGTTACACCTTGTAAATTGAATTCTTCAAACTGAATCATAAATACATTTTGCATGGCCTTCTGTTTCTGGATAAAACAAAAGATCATTTCTAATAAATACTAGAAGTCTCATTTCATTTTTGTTTGAATTTAAAAGTGATACACACCTCTAAAATCAAACAAAACTACAAAACGTACACATAGAACTATATACTTATGCACTGCTTATACTCGTATATCCGTTTATTCCTTGGACATCATCAGATGCTGTACGGTCACCCAGATGCTCGGTGAAGTGGCAGTCCTAACCAGGCGGTCCTGTTGTATGATTTTCTGAAGGCTTTATCTCTATGAAGAGCAGTCATTCAAGACACGTCATTCATCCATCTTACTGATGGTCTATCCCTTCCTAATTTTCTGTTTGAGAAGTCTTTCTTCCATTCTTACAATGTGTCCAAAGTATTTCAGCTTTCTTCTGTCAATAACCATAAAGGGCGTTAAAGTTCTACCGAACCTTTCTAGCACTCATCAATTTGTCTGCCGTTCAGTATATGATATACTTCACAGCATTCTGTAACACAACATCTAAAAAGCAGCTATCCTTTTCCTGTCAGAATTCTTTAGCTTCAAAGTTTCACAAACATAAGTCGCTTTTGGAAAAACAGCTGAATCCAAAATCCTGAACTTTTTTTTCCCGTGGAGATACATCCATCCTTCCAGATTTTAAACAAGTCTCTGACAGTTGTTTTAGATATTGCTAATGTTTTGACGTCTTCTGATCAGCAATTAATCATGGATCCCAGGTATTCGACGTTGCTGAATTCCTCAATTACTTCTCCGATAAGGCACACTTGTTTCTCAGCAGCTTCCCTTTATGTATTTCCTTTGATAACCATATTATTAACTTGCTAGGATTGAGATGAAGTCCTCTGATCTTATTCCCATTAATATTGTCAAGAATTTTCCTATTTTTTTCTTGTCGTTACAGAGGAGTACGATATAATCAGTGTAGCTCAGATTACTGAGCAGCCTACCACCTATCCTAATCTCTGCCCTAAGCTCATCCAATTCTGCAGAAATGATGTCCTCAGCATAGACACTAAAGAGGCGAGTAAGAAAGAAGACATGTACTTTCTAACTCCCTTTCCAACCTAAAGGCAATCAGTTAATACAACACTTATCCTTACCGTGGATTCTTGCTCAGTGTATAAGTTAGCTATCAACGTGATGGTGTATTGAGGAAACCGATTATTTCATTTCCTCCCAAAGTTTCAATGCTAAACACAGCTAAATGCTTTAGAGTAGTCAATGAAATGCAATTCCACAGGGCATCTAAATTCTTTATAATTTTCTATGATATGTTATAAGGCAAAGTTTCTGACATCTGGTACCCTTAATTTTCGTAAATCCTGTTTGTTCCTCAGTCATTTCTGAATCAACTTTCGCCTCAATCCTATTTAGAATGGCCTTTAATAAAATCTTGCTTACATGAGAGATTAAACTAACAGTTCTCATAGTTCTTGTAATCCTTCATATCTACATTCGTGTATTGTCTTCAATTGGATTAAAGTATCAAGCCCATCTTGAAGTCTTCCATATTATTGTAATCAATGTAGGCAACACTGTCATCCCTCTATTTCTTGCGGCTTTAATTGATTCTGCTGGAACTCCACCTTCTCCTTCGGCCTTATTTTTTGTATACGCTGTTTAACCCCTTTCAACCTCTTGCCTAAATGGAGGCGTTTCCAAATAGAAAAATTCTTCGTGAGAGGTCTCCTTCAAATTTTATTATCTTGTTTGCTATACAGTTCCCAGTGGGTATTCTTTCATCTGTTTTTGATGTCCAGTTCTGTTAGTACTGCGCCATTCTTTTCTTTGATGACATTCCATTTGGATTTAAACTTCTGCTTTAGGTCACAAACTAAGCGAAGCATCCTTTTATACTTGTCCCCTCATCTCTAACTCTATCTCTTCGCATTAATTGGAATACAAGAACCAGAAACAACATCATCCAGAAATTATGTGGCAATTCTTTGGGGTGTAGTAACAACCAAATTAAGAACATCCGCACTTGGACAGGATTTAACGGTGGCAGAGTACTGTGCTCCAGTTTGGCTCAATAGCCGGTATACCAAACTGACCACCAGCTTAATACCATAATGCGACTTATCACTGGAAGGAACTATAAAAACAACTCCTGTTTACTGGTTTCCAATGCTGAGTAACATAATACTACCAAACCTAAGAAGACACGATGCTCTACTACAAGAATATGATATAATATTCAGAAATCCTAAATTGCCTATACACAACGACATACTAGAGCTACAGCTCAAGAGACTGAAATCAAGAAAGCCTCCCCCACCTCTCTCTCTGTGTGTGTGAACCTAAAGCTCCCTCTCTAAGAACGACCAACAACAATACCAAAGAACAATGGAAACGAACGTGGAGCATAAATACCAATGCCCAACTCCAAACTTGGTTTGATAGGCATTGTCTCAACATACCGGGTATACAACTGAGCTGAAAGATAGGGATAACACTGAACAGGATTTGTAAGGGACATTGAAGATGTGCAAGCTCTCTGTACAAGTGGGGTAAAATTCCCTCACGGGAATGTGACTGCGGGCACCCAAATCAATCTTTCCGCCACATTTCTACTGAGTACAGTCTTCGTGCATACACCAGTCAAAGAAACGACTTCCTGGAGGCGACGACGCCTGTTGTAGACTGGATCAGACAACTTGATCTTAACTTTAAGTGTTTTGGTTGCTGAAAGTATAAGTGTCTTTGTTTTATTCTAATTATTTGTCACTTACATTTTACATATATATTTTGCCTTATGTATCTTTGTAACTGCATGTAGATTGTCATACGATTAATAAATAAATATTGGAATTAAATATTTTCCTTTTCCTGTCTGATGGTTCTTCGGACTTCTCTATATAATCTCTTATATTCTTCAGTCTCTGTCTGTTTGTTTCTCTAATCTCCTTCTTTTCATTAGATCCGATGATGAATTTTTATATCCATGGATCTCGTGATCTGCTAATTACGAAATGTCTTGGTAGTATCCTGTATTAATACCTTGCATCCTTCCCAAAGCATTTCAAGCGAGTTCTCCTGACCATTCTCTAAAAGGTCATTCATCCAAATTGATGTTCTTCTCTGAACACACTAGAGATAATGCCAACATCCTGTCTATTGAGACATGCCTGACTTGGAAGGTTTTGGAATCAGTCTTACTTTGGCTCTTACTAGCTGATGTTTTGTACCTCAATCTACTCCAGGGCAGGTATGCAAATCAGAGATGGTTGTCTTCCATCTTTGGAGAGTCAGGAAGCAATCAATCTGGTGCCTTGACCTATCAGTCTTAGATATCCAAGTATAGTTTGGATGTCTTATATGTTCAAGTATAGGTTAGACGTATTTAACCATGGTAATATGTTAGCATGGGCAATTTATAACAGTCTTTCACCAATGGCGTTACGTTCATCCAGAACAAATATGCCACAAGCAGGCCTTACTTTCATGTTCTTTCCCACTTTTGCATTAAAGTCCCCTAAGTTGAATAGTACATCTCTTCTTGGTAGGCAGTCCAAAACAGCCTAGAGGTTTTCCTAGAATTTTTCACTGTCTTCATCAGGCCATCTGTGTAGGGATCATAAACGTCCATGATTGACATATTGGTAGGATGAGCCTTAAATCTATTACAAGGTATCCTGTCACTAACCGGGATTATAAGCAAGAAGGGCTCTTGCTAGAATTGTCTTCAGTATCACAGCTATCCCATGATGCTTTGAGTCATCTGCTGAATAAGCAACTAGCATTCTCTTTTGAAGTGACCGTCTACATTCCATCTAGTCTCTGTAATCCCTCTGAAAAGTTCACCTATAACATTAATCTCATACCTTTTGTATTCCTCATTAACAATATCACTGCTTTTATTACTGCTTATATAAGCTGAAATAAAGCTGCATATACAAATAAAAACATTATTGGTGCTCTAATTGTCATTGCTCAAAAATACATTTGTTAACACACACACACACACACACACACACACACACACACACACACACACACACACACACACACACACACACACACACACACACACACACACACACACACACACACACACACACACACACACACACACACACACGCGCGCACACACACACACACACACACACTAGATACCTGGACCTTTACGTAAACTGCCACATTAAATTTTCTGAAGATACTGATTACATACGTACTAAACTCCGCGCATGGTTCCTGTTTCTGCACACCTTTTCTATGCAAAAGACATTATACCAATAGATAAATAAATAAATCATATAATTCCTTTTATTCCCAAAAGTAGTTGGAGAACTTCTTCAGCTTTAACAAACTTTTAGTGTCTGGTTTCTTCAGTCGTCACTGATTGTGAGCAATCTAGCTGTCTATCAATGAATCTTGGCTTTCATGGGAGAGATTACGGCAGGCGAGTGCTAGTGGAACCTCATACTTACATGAGTGCGGTGTGACAGCATCTGTGTTATTATTCCTGCATTTCGTTGCTGTTTACTGTAGATGCCGTCAAACTGTGTCAAAGTTATTTGTTGTTAGTTCCTCACGAAGCATTATTTTCTTCTTCCAACAAGAGCATCCGCTTTCCGAGCTTATGCGCTGTTTCATGGGCGAGGGGTTCTTTCTGCTGTTTAACGCCGTTCTGTGCTCACTTTACACACTGTGATTTGAGTTAGCAAATTGCGGTATACACGAATCGGAAATATCATATGGGCTTATCTTCAGCTCTTTAAATGTTTGCGCAAATCAATTCCCATCTACACATCAAGTATATTGTGGTTCACACATTGCACACTATGCTTTGTAGAATCCTTGTAGACTATTTGTTCCATCCCTATATGAAGGTGTTTTGAATTCACTCTAATATCAGCGTGTTCGTGGAGAATAGAGTCCATCGACCAATTCTTGTCAATGACTATTGTCTCTAAAAATAATGCGGAGAATGTCTGTATGTATGCAACGTTATTAAGAGGAATCACATGATCAGATCTTCAAATAGGAGTAGAGTTCTACTTATTTGTTGCTTTCAAGCAGCCCAGTTTATTTCAAAACAATAGTTAACAATTTACATACAGTTTATTATTTATATATTTAGAGAGGATAATAAATATCTATCATTTCAAAATCTAATAAATGAAACAAACGTTTTAAAATTTACTAAAGCATTAATGAGACTAAACCAGATTGGAAATGCCTTGGCTTGCTCCACTGGCCAGCTGTGTCCAACATTTTTAGAAAGGTGGAAACGTTTGAAAGTTTTCTGGTTTAGAGAAGCAGGGAGAAACCTAAGAGTGCAAAAACCTCTGTTGAATAGGTAACAGTTCCATGTCAATGACTTATATTCTTCATAAATGCACTCTTGGTAGGTGCATAAGTATAATACAAACATAGAGCCTTAAAGGCTTCAGTTTGGCAAGATTTGTGATGTATTACATAGATTACACATTTCGAGAAGTGAAATCATTATATCTCCCGGAGGTAATTTGGAAACACGAATACGATCATATTCATGTAAATCAGGTAATATAATATTCTTGTAATAATATTCGTATTCGCGTTTTAAGAATTATTGGACTGTTAGTAGTTATTTGCGATATAACAAATTAACATAATATAAAATCATGCTATTTACGAAATAACTTAACATGAGCACCAGTAACAATGTTCTTTAGTGTTATTTTTATATGCATTTGTTTATATAGCGAAATACGAATAGGCTTATATTGACGGTGATTTCTTCACACGTTGAATCCCGATCTTATACGAGCAACAGGGTTTTTTCTCCTGAAAACTCGGGTTTTTCGTCGTGTGTACAGATAAATCGGCCTTCAGAACACACGCAATTTACAAAAAAAATAAAATAAAATCAGAGGTGAGAGTTTGTCTTTAGGAGAAGGTAAGACGTTTTAGATCTGGTTGAATGGTTTGTAGGTAGTAGCTAGTTTGTATTTCTTCATAATTTTCTTCATTCAACCAGATCTATAACTTGTTAACTTCTGCCAAAGACAAACTCTCACCTCTGATGCTATCTGGCGTGTACGAGGTTCCATGCTCCTGTAAATTGTCTTACTATGGACAGACAGGTAGATCTGTTTATAAATGTATTTCGCGACATCAAGACCATATCCATCTTATCAAACCGCAGAAATCTGACCTCGCACAACACAGAGTTGAAAACCCCAACTATAGGATCCATTGGGAAAAGACCAAGCGTCTACATATATCTTTATATAAACATGAACGTTTATGTAAAGAAAGTGCAGAAGCCGTTCTTCACATACCAAATCTAAACCGTAATGACGTCCTTGCTATTCCTAAAGGATGGGAAATTGTCATAGTAAATTGTGTAAAATCAATTTTTATATATGTTATCTTATTTTAATGTAATCTTTTTTCCCCTTCAGATATATTTCAATTTCATTCTATAACACGCTACTACACGCATATTGGGATTCCATTGTAATCATGCCCTAACTGTATGTTATTCCTAGTATTGTTTGAATTAACTGTACTGACGATGTCCTAAGATACTTAGGATGAAATATTTACTTATTAAAACTTATTACTGTGGTTATTACGTGTGTTTGTTTAGTTAATAATGTATGATAACTATCAATAATAATGTTATTGGGGCTTCCAGAGTAGTTACACGTTTTTTAAACACCTTAATAAAACGTTTCACTGCTGAGTACCTTTCTGTTACAGTTTATTTATTTACTAATCGGGATCGGCATAGCTGACGAACCATGCCTATGTCTTAAGTATTCCTGACTGTAATCCGTGTGTTCACGGGCCGGTTTCCCTGCTTGCAGGAGGATAAAACCCAGATAAACTGGGGAGAAAAAAAAATCCTGCTATCTACTCCTAGCTAATTTGGTTATAGCTGAAAAAGATCCTTAAACTGCTCACGTCGGCGAAGAGAAACGAACCCAGAACACTCCTTTCTCGGGAATATGCTCGCGAAGCGAATAACAATTAGGCTAACCGCGCGGACCTCTGTTAGAGTAGATAGAATTGATACATTTTTTTAGATAACAATAGTTCATTTTACTACTTTTGGTTCAGTACAAAGTTTGAATAATATCATTCTAATTTGCATAACGTCCAATTCATGTGTTTCTAATATTAATAATAATTATTGATAATGACAATATATAATTCACAGTTACAAAAGTTAATTAAAATATACGTTGCAGTTCACATTTTTTTTTCTTTACTGTATTTATATTTACAATTAAAATATTATATTCCTACTATTATATATTCCTAATATTATATATATTTACATTTACAATTATAATATAATATTCCTACTATTTCGTACAGTCATCATAGACTAAAAGTAAATTCATTATTTACAAGCATGTTTAGTAATATTAATGTTATTAATGTTTTATAACATTCTATTTTCCTATATAACATCGGAATATTATTATATTATGCATAGTAACTTTGATATTTTATAGATTATTGCATTAAATATAGCAATAGTAATATTTACCTGATAATATTATTACATTACATTTAGTAATTCTAATATTAGTATTAAATTAATTATTTAATACTAATTTAATTTAATTTATTATATTTTATTCAATAAATACATAGTTTTTTGGTTCATTCAAGGTTTATAAAAGACTATGAATATTATTTGAGTAATTAAGTATGTTGGAATATCTGTGTGTGTGTGTGTGTGTGTGTGTGTGTGTGTGTGTGTGTGTGCTTTCTTTAAAGGAAAGGAATGAAAGTAATTTATTTATTATTATTTTTTTTGACAAGGTTTATTATCCACTTTACATATCCGTAACATTTGCAAATATATAAGGAAGTATTTCTTTTACATTTTTGTTCACTGAAAATATTAAATATAAATGTTCAATAATTAAAATTATTTGAAGCAAATATCTTATTTAAATACATAAATAATAATACTGACAATGTATTTTACAATGTTTTTCACATACATATTTACGATGAATATTTAATGTATTAAGAGAGAGATAATTTTCCTATTAACGATATTGGTTGTGGAATAATTTTATATACGTATAGATAATTTTATTCTACTTTTTATTATTGACATATTTATATTTTAATCTGCAGTTCATTTTAATTCACAAATTATATATATATATATAAATATAAAATTATATACTTTTTTTTTTTTAATCATCAGTATAGACTGCTGAATGCATTCATTTCACGTTTTTACAGTGCTATTTCAAATCTAGCTTTCGTGGTTTTGTTTACATGCAACCAGGTGTAGATTTAACTGTTTATATGTATGTGCTTGGTCACACACACACACACACACACACACACACACACACACACACACACACACACACACACACACACACACACACACACACACACACACACACACACACACACACACACACACACACACACACACACACACAATGTGTTTGTGTGTGTGTGTGGATTTGGATATGGCATGTTTTTGTCCTTGTAATCGTGTTTGAGAGGAGATTATATGTGTGTGTATGTGTGTGTGTGTGTGTGTGAGTGAAAGAGAGAGAGAGAGTAATTTCAGTCTAATTTTCAGACTCGCTGTAATATTTATATAGCCCCTGTTTCAGCTCTCTGTGGGTACCTACGTTTCTGTCGTCGAATGGGTTTGTTTATCATGTCAGGTATGTAGAAGTTTCAGGTGGCTTTTCCTTAGTGATTATTATATTAGTATGTTATGTAGTTTGTTGACTGTGGCCTTGCTATCTGATATTCTGTTCGGGTTACTCTGTAGGTCAGACTGAAGTAAAGTTTTAGCATGGCTGTGAGGTGGCATAAGTGTTTCACCTTAAATATTTTGTGGTCTGTCATTGCTCCCCATGTAAGTGTGGGCTGTTCACTTTGTTCCCATAATATCAGTTTTACCATTTTATTTTGCAGCGATTGTAATCTTTTAAGTTTGTAGCCTGCGCAGAATGCGTATAATGTAATTGCACATCTTAAAATGTTTTCACATAATACTTTATAGATCTGTATTTTCGTGTGTTTCGGAGCAATATCTTTTAATCAATATAGTTTGCTTGCTATTGTCCTGAGTTTGTTGTGTTGACACTTTGTATGGCTATTCCAAATTTGATCAGCATCGAAGTGAAGTCAGAGATAACGTGCTTTTTTCACCTGTGTGAGGGGTTCTGGATTCAGGATCAGCGCTTTGTGTTTTTAAGCATTCTAGCTTTTATGAGGTTAACTTTCGTTTTGTAGTGAGACTCACCACGACGGTGGCGGTTAGAGGTTGAGGAAAACCTTCTCTTTTCCTTTTTTGAGGTAATCAATGTTTCGACTTTTGATTCTCTGGGTGCGCCAATTTTCTGGCTTAAATGGATTACCGTGTCTTTTAAATGTTCATATTAAAGTTCATGATAAAGCAGTATAAAAATGATGAGATCTTTTTTATAATGCTGTTAGTTTAGGATTTCGTTGCATCTTTAATTAAGTTATGCTGCTTTCCGTTAGTTCGTTAACGCTGATTTTAATTTCTCTAACGGTCTTCTACCGAGTTATTAAATTTTATAAATTCCTCATATTCGCTGAAGTTTTTGGTAATTTGTGCGGTTTGATTTTCAAATAGTTCTCTAAAAAATTTATTAAACTGATTAAAAACTGTCGTTTAGGTTTTGGAGTATGTTACCTAGTAATACAATCAAAGCAGGCTCACCTGAGTTTCCGTTATTGTTCTTGTTTTTTATTTCCTCTGCTGTTGATTGCCGCTTTAGCTGTATCGCCTGCGGTTGTTTTCTGTGTTGGCTGTTTCCTACCTGCCTTTGAAGGCAACATTACTTTGTTTTCTCTACAATGCAGGCACTTCCACTCGTCACGTTTCGCGTTTGATTTTCGCTACCAAGTGGTCTCGGACAATCCTGAACATAGAAAATGCCTATTTTCCTCAGCAGTCCGTGCATGTTATGAGGTTTTCTTCCCTCGTCAGGTCTTCCTGGTATTTGTCGCCCTTCATATTTCTAGTTTTGGCGATCCTGGTGTGACTGCTAAAATGGCGACTTCCATTGTTCTCCCCCTTGCGTGGTTGACCAGTGTATACTTCGAACTTTGAAAAATAACTTATTGTTTAATTATTACTTAACACGTACTGTTTTTACGTCAAATTGTTTCGATTTGAAGAAAGGAATTCATTATACAATACTAATTTTTATCCACAAGGAAAAAACTCTACTTTATAACTTAAATTATAGGGTCATCGAAATAGCACGCTTGCCACCGCTTGTTGCTAAAGCCACCTTTCTAATAATAATAAAAGTAATAAATTTTATATGAAGTTAAAACTCAAACAGACATCAACTCTCTTCTTCACTTCTGGAAATGCAACGTCAAAATAAAATAAATCATTTATCAATTTCATTGATTCATTATTCATTAAAAAATGGTGTAACACATTTGGTTCACAAATCCGCAGTTGTATCCTAATATTATGAAAATCAGTGGTAAACCCCAAAATATAATCTGCTTTCTAAACAGAGAACAAAGGGAATTAGGAACATTCACATTCATTAAATGTGGAAATAGATAATAGAAGTTTTGTGATTTTATCTATATAAACTGATTCCGTAGAAAATCTTGCAGCTTCCTTATTACGTGCCTCTGTTAGTTTTATGAACAAAGCAATATACAGAAGACTGGATTTAACTTCTTAGAAAACGTATGACTTTCAACGTATGCATAGCATAAAAACAGAAAGCAATAATTCGATTTTTATACTGGAGATATTCGTTGATAAAATGGAGCACAATTAGGTGATTCGTGCTCAAAACCAGCGAAACACACAGCAGCAGATTCATATATGCTCAAAAACTGCGTATTTCTTTTGAAAACATCTTTGAGTTGTTTTGGCGTATATAAAGAAGAACGACCCTTAATCGAATTCGGGCTATAAACTACATGGGCATCTTTTTTTTCGTCAGTTTGATTATCATGAAACGATCTGTGAAAAGTAGTGCGCAGCTAAGATACAAGTAACCATTAATTTCATGCCCTATAGAAGAGATCGGAATTCGAGTTTAATTCGAGTTTAATTCGACTAAAATTCATCGGTGACCTCAGCGTTTGTTGCAAAACGTATTTCGGCAAAACATCAAGCCTTGTAACTTTTATTCTCCTGACAAAAAAATTAATTCTTAAAGACAGTAGCTTTAACGTCCATGTGATTAAAGGAAATTTGACGAAGATACTTTTGGACCACAGAAAATCAATTTCAATAAATGTTTCTCCCATAGGAAGAAACCATGGACAAAAATGTGTTACTACAGAATGAGCTTACACTGAAGAATATCGAAATCTAAATCCAAAAACTTTCTTATTCCTTGTGTAGTTTACAACATCACAGATCGTGTGCCAACTGACCTCTTCTATGCATACAGGAAGCAGAAGATTCCTAAACTTAGGAAGAAAAATAAAGTGAGATCAGCAAGCGCAGTTTATAATGATTTACAATTAATAATGGATTTTTTATTATATTATTATTTTTTTATTTAAAGATGTACTGCATTTTCGATTACGTGAGAATGAACAAATATCAAGATGGGATTTGTACTAAAATTTGTGTTATGTTTGTAGTTGTTTGTAAATTTTCATTTATCGCTTGTTATATTTAAGTATATTTATTTCATGTTTTCAGCTCTTCGATTCATATGAACGGTGCATAGTTGAAGCTGGAGTACCACCCACTGATGATCCAGAGAAGTTTGCCGAATTCTTCTGCAGTGAAGATATATACAAAGATTGCCGCTGTGCTGATACTCTTAGCGAGGTAAAGATTTTTCTTTTCTCACTAATAATAGCAGCGTTTGCTGCAAGTACATGACCGGCTGTACTTACTCGATGGGATAAAAAGTGGTAGTGAAGAAACAAGTTAGGAGAAATATCCGAATATCATTAAGCAGAAAATGTGTTAACTGGTTACAGAAGTGGTGATTTAATGTGGGGTGGCTATAAAGCAGAATTAGGCATTCTAACAGCTTGATGATAGGTTAATTAATAATTTAACATCGTTGTTTCATTTGACAGCGTTGAACATTGTGTGTGTGTGTGTCTGTGTGTATCAAATTGTATTGGAAAAAATAAAAATGCTAAGAAGGAACAAAAACTGGCAAGAGATAAAAGAAAGGCTAAATATGGTCGAACATACGAGTAAAATAAGCCACCTTTTGTGTGTGATGAAATTCTCGGTATGTACGGGTATATCGTGGTCATGGCGGTTAGTATTTCGTATATGATTAATCTTCTGTTCCTCTTTTCTTTCATAAATTTTATTTCAGTATGAAGTTACTCGGTCTCGAGTGGTTGTTGCCGTTGGGTTGGTTATCCTCCGCGTTCGTTCGTTTTCCCCTCACTCCATGAATTCAGCTTAAACGTATGTGCTAGTAAGTATTTACGTTACATTCAGGAATATGAATTTTGGTAATTGGCAGAGTTCAATAACATAACTATCCTAGATGGACTAATGTGCTTTACTACATCAGCGTACCCACATAATCAAATTAGATTGCGTGGAGCGGGTAGAAAAACTAGAGCCTGATATCAACTCAACAGATTGAAAATACGCATCCTCAGGCCAAAATGGATCAGTGTAAAAGAGGTGGGGTTGTCAAAGGGATTACAGAAATATCATGGCGATATGATGCATCTTTCGAAGAGACTTAATTGATGATATACTTCCAAGCAACAAGTATATAATAATTTATTCAATTCAAGGGGTGAGGTCTAGAGCACATGTCATAATATTCAACACTAAACATGAAGATACGTTTCTTGAATGGCAGAGTCAGTTTTAATTAAACAAAATTATGAGGAAAATTTTTAGAATAGAAATTTTTAGAATTTTACAATTATTTAGAATTTGAATAACTTGACTTCTGATGGAAGATAAGGAACAACAGAAAAATATTTCGAGTCATCAAATAGCTGGATCGAGGTAAAGAAACTGGAGAAACTGGTTTCTACATTGAAAGGGATTAAAGGTCATTTTGGTACGCTGACTTTTGTTGTTTTTTGCGGAGTATCTCGAAGAGTAGTGAACATTCAGAGTAATTTTTGCATTAGTAAATTAAAAGCTAAAGGAAATTTTATCTTCCTTTTGTTATTAAATCCAGAACCTTAAAATATTAATGTATTACCATTTATTAATACAAACCTCTTTCTTTATCGAACAATCATTAGTTGTCCACACACTTTCTTAATGAGGCTTAAAATTCTTTTTTCAAATCGCAAAAAACAATTTCTGATATAAAAATCTAAACACAATTCTCTCTAAAATGCAATATCTATATTCATCATAAATGAGCAGTGTTTCGACGTAGAAGTAATGTTTTTAACGAATAACAATTCTTTTAAGTTGTTTATTCTGATTATTCTTCTCTAACTATATAATCATTATTTTTAAAACTGTGTGCAAATTTAAAGAATAACAGATATATTTTCTCTTGCTATATATTATTTTTATACGTTTTTATTTAAAAAGGAAAAAAAAAAATTCTTTGACTGCGTAGTCGAGAGACGCCAAGGACTAAACTGTATCAACGAGGAGGGTGTAATCGAACTTTTCATAAAGGCAAACCGGGTAACATCTTATTTATTTATTTATTTTGATTTGTAAAACAAATAACCATTGCGTTTTGATTTAGAAATATGGCAGGATGCAATATGTATTACTCATGTGTTCATGGCAGAACTACCAATGTTTGGCAAGCGATGTTCAAACATTATTCTTATTAATTTAATCATTGAAATCTAAACGCATAAATTAAACTAAATATGTAGTTTGAGCAGTTGAGGTGGATTGTGATTACTGAGGTTGCCAGCTGGGGTTCTTAGATGATTCTTGGGAGTTATTTTAGGACCTGCAGTAAAATCATGTTCCTTTGATTTGTAATCCATTCTGTGTGAAGAGGAAGATATAATAAAAAATCAGGGCATGCAATCAGGGGATGAGAGACCTCCTGATTGCATGTCCTGATTGCATGCAATATACTGCTTACACAGAGGGTGCCCAGTCTCCTGTACATTTGCAATTAGCCTGGAAAGTTCTCCCTGCACCCGCTATACATTGTCTTCCTCAAGCCACGAACCGGAAAACTAATGATGAATATAACAGACATCAGCTTTTATTCAAATGTATTATTAATATATTTAACCCAATTAACAACTTACCGACCGACAACAACCCCCCCCTCCCACACACACACATCATGTTATTGAAAATATCACAGTAGAAAACCAAAACCATCGTCCACAGAAGCTTATTATAAAATAAAATGGAAACAAACTCAGAAAACTAGGATAACAAACTGTGCAGAAAGAAAATAAAGACACCAGCCACACGACTTACATAATAAAACTCAATTTCTGATTGTGAATAAAAAGCTATTTTAAAATAATGACATCATTCACTTCAGCGAAAAAATGTTATAAAATAAAATAAAAAATAATCGATATCACTGAAAATTTAAGACACAATTTCGAAGTTACTCAACAAATGTCCCGATAAAAGATAATGGAAACCAATGAAACCTTAATTTCAGATTATGCTAAGTTACTGACAAGTACGGCAGTCATCTGTATCATTGGTTTCTTAAGTAAACGGAGATAGTTCGTTACCTAGAGGAATTCGAATTCTGTCATATGAAGAAATGTTGTTGGAAGTCAAGCAGAGGAGCAATAAACAGAAAAATCTTTACAATTCGATAGAAACAAATCACTTTTACTAAACATTTTCTTATGCAAAATTTCTCGGATTACCCAATGAACTGTTTTTGTTTCTTAAAGATCTTTATTATCAAAAATTAACTTGGAACAACTGACTGCACTCAATAAGATTTTGTAATAGTGACTTTAACTGAACTTTCCAGTTTTGTCTACATAGTTGAAATTGGAGGAACTGGTTTCTTCTTAAGCTGATACGCGTTATCATTAGGGACTTTACAGATATACAAATTCAGCTAACTTGCAAAATTTATTTTTCTAATTCCTAGGTTTGTGGACTTAACTTAGAGCCAATAGCATGTTCATATAACAAGCCCCCTCCTCCTGAGTCTTAATTATTTTTTGTGAATGTAAGTATTCATTAAATATCTTTCCGATTTAATTTATTTGCTAAATTGGTAAACTAATATTTACTCTTTCATACGAGTTTAGATTTGAAATCCTAGCGCAAGTTATAAATAATATGAATTTAGTTTTATCAGCGTAATTTGGCTTCCTACATACACAATTTGCAGATATGCATATTCATTAGGTTTCCTTTCTTTTAAGCTTACACAGTTATCCGAATGCATTTCTTAAAAATTATGGAGACGACTACCGTGTTTGAATAAAACTTTAGTTTAATATAACTAAAATCTACATTCGACGTTTCGACATTTATGTCAAGGTCATCATCTGGAGTGTATACAATTACACAGAGAAAACAAGCTACACTACAATCAAACTGTTTTGTTAAAGATGCTGAACAACAGCTACAACAATTGTTGGCCTGACCTCTGGTGGGAAAAAATATACATCAACGCTAGAGTCCTATTATTAGTGTTATCTGTTGGTTGTAGAAATGAATTGGGCATAACAACAAGTATATAAATGTATGTATATAGATAGATGTTGTTACGCCCAATGCATTTCTACAACCAACCCCCCCCCCACCCCCCCCCCCCCCCACCCCCCCCCCCCCCCACCCCCCCCCCCCCCCACCCCCCCCCCCCCCCACCCCCCCCCCCCCCCACCCCCCCCCCCCCCCACCCCCCCCCCCCCCCACCCCCCCCCCCCCCCACCCCCCCCCCCCCCCACCCCCCCCCCCCCCCACCCCCCCCCCCCCCCACCCCCCCCCCCCCCCACCCCCCCCCCCCCCCACCCCCCCCCCCCCCCACCCCCCCCCCCCCCCACCCCCCCCCCCCCCCACCCCCCCCCCCCCCCACCCCCCCCCCCCCCCACCCCCCCCCCCCCCCACCCCCCCCCCCCCCCACCCCCCCCCCCCCCCACCCCCCCCCCCCCCCACCCCCCCCCCCCCCCACCCCCCCCCCCCCCCACCCCCCCCCCCCCCCACCCCCCCCCCCCCCCACCCCCCCCCCCCCCCACCCCCCCCCCCCCCCACCCCCCCCCCCCCCCACCCCCCCCCCCCCCCACCCCCCCCCCACAGAAGTGGAGGGGTGGCTATAAGGCCGAATTAGACATTGTAACATCTTGATGATAGGTTAATTAAAATTTCAATATCATCGTTATTTCATTTGACGGCGTTGAACATTGAGTGTGTGTATCAAATTGTATTGGAAAAAATAAAAATATTAAGAAGGAACAAAAACTGGCAAGAGATAAAAGAAAGGATTAATATGGTCGAACATACGAGTAAAACAAGCTACCTTTTTTGTGTGTGGGAGGGGAGTATGTACGAGTATATCGTGGTCATAGCGGTCGGTATTTCGTATATGATTCATCTTCTGTTCCTATTTTCTTTTATAAATTTTATTTCAGTATGAAGTTAATCGTTCTCGAGTGGTTTCCGTTGGGTTGATTTTTCTCCGCATTCGTTCGATTTCCCCTCACGCCATGAATTCAGCTTAAACGTTTGTGCTAGTAAGTATTTACGTTATTTTCAGGAATAAGAATTTTGGTAATTGGCAGAGTTCAATAACTTAACTATCCTAGAAGGACTAATGTGCCTTACTACATCAGCGTACCCACATAATCAAATTAGATAGCGTGAGCCTGTAGAAAAACGAGAGCCTAGTATCAACTCAACTCAACAGATTGAAAATACGCATCCTCAGCCAAAATGTATCAGTGTAAAAGTGGTGGCGTTGTCAAAGGGATTATAGAAAAATTACGGCGATATTATGCATGTCTTGAAAAGGCTTAATTGATGATATACTTCCAAGCAACAAGTATATAATAATTAATTCAATCCAAGGGGTGAGGTCTTGAGCACATGTTATTATATTCTATACTAAACATGAAGATACGTTTCTTGAATGGCAGAGTCAGTTTTAATTAAACAAAGTTATGAGGAAAATTTTTAGAATAGAAATTTTTAGAATTTTACAATATTTTAGATTTTGAATATCTTGACTTCTGATAGAAGATAAGGAAGTACAGAAAAATATTTCGAGTCATCAAATAGCTGGGGTGAGGTAAAGAAACTGGAGAAACTGCTTTCTACATTGAAAGGGATTAATGGTCATTTTGTTCCTCTGACTTTTGTTGTTCTTTTGCGGAGTATCTCGAAAAGTGGTAAACATTCAGAGTAATTTTTGCACGAGTAAATTAAAAGCTACTGGCAATTTTATCATCCTTTTCTTATTAAATCCAGAATTTTAAAATATTAATGTATTACCCTTTATTAATACAAACCTCTTTCTTTATCGAAAGGTAATTAGTTTTCCACACACTTTCATAATGGGGCTTAAAATTCTTATTTCAAATCACAAAAAATGAATTTCTGATATAAAAATCTAAACACAATTCTCTCTAAAATGCAACAATATCTATGTCCATCATAAATGAGCAGTGTTTTGACGTAGAATTAATGTTTTTAAAATAAAAATACTTTTAAGTTGTTTATTCTGATTATTCTTCTCTAACTAATTAATCATTATTTTTAAAACTGTGCGCAAATTGAAAGCATAACAAATATACTTTCTTTTGCTATATATTATTTGTATACGTTTTTATTTAAAAAGGAAAAAAAAAAATTCGTAGACTGCATGATTGAGAGATACGAAAGTCTATTCTCTATGAACGAGAAGGAATTAGTCGAAAGTTTAATAAAGGCAAACAGGGTAAGATATTATTTATTTATTTATTTATTTTTATTTGTAAAACAAATAACCATTATATTTTGTGCATTAGTTACTGTTTATATGGCGATATTTATTTGATTAGAAATATGGCAGGATGCAATATGTACTACTCATGTTTTCATGGCAGAACTATTAATGTTTGGCAAGCGATGTTCAAGCGTTATTCTTATTCCTTTAATCATTTAAAACAAAACGCTTAAATTAAGCGATAAGTATAGTGAGGGAGAAAATTTATCTAAATATGTAGTTTGAGCAGTTGAGGTGGATTGTGATTACTGATATTGCCAGGTGGGGTTGTGAGATGATTCTTGGGAGTTATTTTAGGACCTGCAGTAAAATCATGCTTCTTTGATTTGTAATCCATTCTGTGTGAAGAGGAAGAGATAATAAAAAATAAGGGCATGCAATCAGGAGATGAGACACCCCAAACCTACTGCTTACACAGAGGGTGGCCAGTCTCCTGTCCCTGTGCACATGGCCTGGAAAGTTCTCCTGCAACCGCTATACTTCGCCTTCCTCAAGCCAGGAACCGGCAAACTAATTGGCAAGAAGATTTGAGCTAAACGATAGTGAAAGTCTCCAGTGCAAAATTAAATGAATTATTCATAATAAATGATGAGTATAACAGAGATCAGCTTTTATTCAAGATGTATTATTAATATCTTTAACACCATTAATAAACTACCAACCGACAGCTACCCCCCCCACACACACACACACCCACCATATCATTGAAAATATCACAGTAGAAAACCAAAACCATCGTCGACAGAAGCTTGTAAAATATAATGGAAACAAACCCGGAAAACTAGGATAACAAACTGTACAGAAAGAAAATAAAGAGACCAGCCACACGATTTACGTAATAAAACTCAAATTCTAATTGTCAATAAAAAGTTATTTTAAAATAATGACATCATTCACTTCAGCGAAAAAATGTTAAAAAATAAAATATAAAATAATCGCAGTCAAACAAATTTTAAGACACAATTTCGAAGATACTCAAAAAACGTCCCGATAAAAGATAATGGAAACCAATGAACACTTTATATCCGATTTTGCTAGCTACGTGACAAGTACGGTAGTCATCTGTGTCATTGGTTTCTCAGTTAACGAAGGTCATTCGTTACCTAGAGGTATTCGAATTCTGTCATATGAAGAAATGTAGTTGGAAGTCAAGCAGACGAGCAATAAACAGAAAATTCTTTATAATTCGATAGAAATAAATCACCTTTTGCTAAATATTTTCTTATGCAAAATTTCCCGGATTACACCATGAACTTTTCTTGTTTCTTAAAGATCTTTATTATCAAAAATTAACTTGGAACAACTGACCGCACTCAATAAGATTTTGTAATAGTGACTTCAACTGAAATTTCCAGTTTTGTCTACATAGTTGAAATTTGAGGAACTGGTTTCTTCTTAAGCTGATATGCGTTATCATTAGTGACTTTACAGATTTACAACTTCAGCTAACTTGCAAAATTTATTTTTCTAATTTCTAGGATTGTGGAATTGAATTAAAGCCAATAGCATGTTCATATGACAATCCTCCTCCTGAGTCTTAATTATTTTTGTGAATGTAAGTATTCATTAAATAACTTTCCAAATTAATTTATTTGCTAAATTGGAAAACTAATATTTACTCTTTCATACTCTCTTGCTCTTTCATTTGAAATCCTAGCGCAAGTTATAAATAATATGAATTTAGTTTTATCAGCGTTATTTGGCTTCCTACATACACACTTTGCAGATAGGAATATTCATCAGGTTTCCTTCCTTTTAAGCTTACACGGTGATCCGAATGCATTTTTTGAAAATTGGGCGTAACAACAAGTATCTATCTCTATACATATATTAATATATACTTGTTGTTACGCCCAATGCATTTCTAAAACCTACAGATAACACTAATGATAGGACTCTAGCGTTGATGTATAATTTTTTTTCCCACCAGAGGTCAGGCCAACAATTGTTGAGGCTGTTGGTCAGTATCTTTAACAAACCAGTTTGATTGTAGTGTAGCTTGTTTTCTGTGTATAGTTGTATGCTCCAGATGATGACCTTGACATAAAGGGCGAAACGTCGAATGTAGATTTTAGTTAAATTAAACTAAAGTTTTTATTCAAGCACGGTAGTTTTCTCCATAATTTTCAAAAAATGCATTCATTAGGTTTCTATGAAGAAATCATATTATAACAATCAGAACTATCGAGAAGAATATTAATACATGAGGACTTTAGCAGTTTATTGTAGTTGTATTTATTTATTTATTTATTTTTAAATTTTTATTTATTATTTTTTATTTATTTATTTATTATTATTATTATTTTTTATCACTAGAGGTCAGGCTTGGGAAAACGATTAACTAACTACTCAGATGATGACCTCGATACAGGGTCCGAAACGTCAAGTCTTATTTTGTTAGTAATTAATAAAATAATCTGTTAAACACGTGTGTTTTTGTGACCCTAAAATTACAAATATGAATGCTGATCACTGTGTAACCTTAAAAGAAAGAGTTCCACTCTTTTTTGCTATACAATACTTGTCCACGGAGATGAAATTTTCAGAACAATTATGCGCTATGCAACTACGAGTAATGCATAAAGGACTGTTTCGAGAAACTCACTGAGTACATTATTCCTATCGATTACTCTGAAAATTCAACGGAATTTAGTCCAACTGATCATATTTTGGTGTTCTGAAGCGCTCTACGAAAAGCTAAGAACTTACTGTTCATTGAAAGACAGAAATGTGGGTCTACTTGTAGATCGACTAAAATCGATTTAATAGGATTCAATTTCAAGATGCTCATTACCTGCTAAAAAGACCAGCTCAACATGATCATGGGTCTTAATTCAAATACTGCATCAAATATTATATCAATTTTATATCAATTAGAACAATGAGAACAAATCTTCTCATTTTTGCAGTTGTCTCAAAGATTGTCCAAAATCTATATTGTTTGTATATATTATAACAATATACTTCACTTTTTTGTATAGTTTACAAGTTACATATGCAGAAAAAAGTAAGGAAATTAGAAAAGGTAGAATTAAAGGTTGGAGTGGATAATAATTCAATAGTTCTATAATAAATGTTAAATTTAATTTAGTTTATCAATGGTTGCTATCACTCTCAGAAACCTTTTCGAGACCCGCAGTTTAATAGTCACTGCTCTAAGGATAACAGAATAGATTTTATTTCATGGAGTCTAGTAACAGGAATCATAGTGGTCTTAGAAATGAAGCATGCACACTACGGTGTATAGTAATTGCTAACATTTCAATGAAAACTTCTTTTCAAATTTTGATTTACTATTATTTTGTTATTTTTCTTATCCAGAATCAAGACAGATGGATTCATGATGAAGAGGGTATTATGAAGTGCGCATCTATATTTTGCATTTCTATACTGTATTTGCTTACAATGTATCCATTTTAAAGCATAAATTCAATAAAATACTTCATAATGATTTTCTTTGTATTAAATGATACTTCTGACAACACCGGGAAGGAAAATAAATTGTTAGATATGCAGACCAAAGTCGTTCTCTATGTCAACTAGGAAAATAGAAATAATTCAAGAAGAATTTGGTACGTAAAGATGATTTAAGAAAACTCTTCTGAAATTAAAACCGAAAGAATAAATTTTTGAAACCCATCGAGGTATTCTAAATTTTTCTACTCCAAAGTAGAAAAATTTCGAATACCTCGAAGGGTTTCAAAAATAATATATGTATAGAATTTATAATAATTTATGTAATCGTTGTACAACGATTGATTCTTTGTAAGATTTCAGAGTAACATTCTCTTCTGTGATAAAGAAGCTCAAATTCATTAACAAATAAATAATAAAATCTTTTAAAGATATCAAAAATTGTATTTATGTCGCTTATAATTCCTCTAGAGATATTTAATGGTAAAAGCAGATCTAAACTTCGAATTCTTTCTGCAGAATCTGAAGTTTGTGTGCGAACATGACAACAATAATACATTCCAGTTTTGGCTACATCCGTTGCAGTCACATGTTATATTTCTACTACCTCATGAAAGAAAACCTTACGACAACCGAACCTCTTTCTGACCAACCAGACTGCATAGTTTTCCTAGAAAATTCAGTGATGGCGGTATCCTGGTACTGGTATTGTTCTCATCGACATTACTGGTTCCATTCATCTTCACGGAATAAATTGTAACCTCTTAATACGGGATTGTTTAGGGACAAGAACTGCCCTACATGTGATAAGCATAGCCCGAAGGATCTGGATTCTTTTAGCAAGACGATATCTTGTTTAAAAAGGCTGGAATTGTGTAAGCATGGTATTCGAAGAGCATATGCAAACATAGTGTGTGAAATTGAAATGAAGAGCATTAATTAGCCAGCTGTCAACTAATGCTCCTCATTTGAATTTCGCTAGATATTCGTGGGATATGCCAGTGGACGTCAGTGCCTCGCTGGGTTGTTGATCATCGGGACGTTATTATATTTACTTGGTTCAGAATAACTTCAGATACCTCTCTAAATGGAGTTAGCCAAGACGAATGCAAGCTGTTATCTCGATCAAAAGAGGTCGTGACAACTACAGTGCATATTAAATTAAAAAAAAAGGACTTCATGAAAGTGAAATGGTAACAAATGAACAAGAATCATTAGTACAAAGTAGTTACTCCACTCCCCCAAGTTATTGCTTTTAACTGATTTCCCAAATGGATGGAATGCGCTTGAATTTTAGGGAGAAAAATATAAATATATGCACTTACACATGTGCATCCAAAGAACATTTTCCAGCGGGGAAGGGGGAATTTTCCACGGAAGGGCAAAGTTTGGAGACAAATAATTATATCAATAAATTTTTATTTAATTATTTATTTTTTTGCATTTTCTTTCTCACAAGTATATCATGGGGCGGGGTGCAAGTGCCCCGTTTTCCCCCTCTGAGGACGCCCATGCACTTACATTTTAAAACAAATTCTGAATTAATGAGCGAAGTTATTTTATTTCCTATTTGTTAAAACTTCTTGGATGGTTTATTCAGAATGATGCTTGTAATAGGAAGAACTCTCGAGAAATGAGTGGGCTGAAAGTTAATGGCATTGTATAACGAGAGATCCGAAACAGTTGTGTAGAATTATTGACCAATTGTGTTAGGAACAGTGGTGAAAGAGTTTGATTTGCTTAATCCTACCAAAGTTGCAATAAATGTCTGCCAATATGGTAACTTTCTCTTACGGAAATCACATATTGTAATTATCTACATGCTTCTTGCAGTTCGTGGTTCGGTTTTAATGCACTTGAGAAAATACTTGAAAACAGAAAGATTGTCAAAACAAGCCTTAAAGTACAAGCTATCAGGAAAACAAAAACCAGGACGTCCTCTTAAACGATTCAGCGATTAAACGATTCAACGATTGAAACGATTAAACGATTCAACTTTTAAGGCCGAAACAGGCCACACTAGGCCTAAATCCTTGATATGAAATGATACTGATGATAATGATGATGAGAAAATACTAAGCTCTTACATTTTCATATGTGAGACATGCCGTTGCCTTATTTTTTGAACGAGGAGGCTTGCATATTTTTTTACTTCAATCAGATGTTTTTATTTATTTTTTATTTATATTCTATACGAGAAGCACAGCATCACATATGAAAATAGTTGTGGAAGGAAACATAACAAAGAAACTAATTTTCTTTATGAAAAAATAATAGGAATAATCATATGTGAAGAGAAGTAATTAATTAACTAAAATATTCTTTTCTGGAAAGCTTAAACATTTGATTGGTTTTTAATTTGCTTTTCGCCTTACACTAACCCAAATAGGAGTACATTATTTCAAGTTGAAGGACATTTGGGATGTCAGCAAGGTAACGTTTTCTTTAGTTTATTGATTAAGAGAAAACAACCGTTCCGTCTTGTAGAGGCACACGGATACTATTTAATGATATGTACGGTGATTTTTTTCTTTGAGTAAACCAAGGCAATTGGGTTTTCGCGACAATGAAATTGAAATTTTCTTAATTTTCCGAAGAATAATTGAGGAGTTCGGATTTTAAGGAAAGTATTTTGAAAGATCTTGAAATTTAGAACTTTGAGTCCCAAATGGTTGTCAAATGAAAAGAATGAATGAAAAGTATTAACTTCCTGTAAATTTTTGTCAGAAGATCGTTAGATATAGAAGAAAAAGCGGGGCTGAGAGTAAACTTTGAGACATTTTAGTATCTGAAAATCTACACAGAGAAAGCCCCCACTAATAGGGATCTAATAAGATGACCGAGGTACGGTGGAAGGAAGTTATATTTAATGGTATAAGTTTGGTAAATAGGCTTTGTTTTGCCTATAGAAGCTTATACTAGGCTTCGTTGTTTAATTCTTATACGAGTTCAATGAAAGTGTTCCATGTTTTATTACGGAAAGTTGGCCAACGTTGATCTGCTACTGAGCAATGTACGATACATTAACAGCTGTTTCAACAGAAAAATCAAAAACTATGGCCTTTAAAGGACAAGATCCAGCAAGAACTAAAATAGTATTAGATAACAAGATCTTAGAACAGGTGAATTCATTTAACTACCTAGGATGTAAGATCACTTATGAAAATGAAAAAGATGTAAACATAAAAATTGCAAAATATTTAAAAATAACAGGAGTAATTAACTCTATATTTAAACCAAACCTAGTTCAAAAACAAACCAGACTAAAAGTATACAATACATTAGCCCTACCGGTCTTAATGTATGGAAGCGAAATCTGGACAATAAAACAAAAAGACAAACAAAGATTAACAACAGCAAAAATGAAGTTTATGAGAAAAACTGCAAAGTATACCCTATTTGATCACAAAAGAAACGAAGATATTATGAAAGAATTAAACCAAGAAACAGTAATTGAAAAAATTAAAAAATATAAACATAAATGGATGGAACATGTTCAAAGAATGAAAACAGAAAGATTACCAAAACAAGCCTTAAAGTACAAGCCATTCGGAAAAAGAAAACCAGGACGACCTCTTAAACGATTCAACGATAACTTCTAAGGCCGGAACAGGCCAGGCCATACTAGGCCTAAATCCTTGATACGTATGATGGTGATGATGATATATATATATATATATATATATATATATATATATATATATATATATATTATTTTTAAGTTATCGAAGTTAACTCCAGATTTATTTTGACAGCTTCTTATTCACTGTTAGGTATTATACAAAATCTGTTTGTATCATATTCTACTGGCATATCGTGTATTGCTCGTATTGTATTCAAATTTTCTGAAGATAGTATTCCTTTTCAGTATTTTGTTTTGCATCCTTCTACATTACTGATTCATTAAATAACATATTTCATTTATAATAATGCATATTAATAATATTAACTCATCCGTCAGTCTAATTTTCATTGCGGTCGTTGTCCCTAACTTTCAGCGAGCAGTTACTATTTTAACGAGCTTTCACCATTAAATGGTTGCCTAAACCAAGTGGCGACTCAAGTCACAGTAGTTTGCATATTATTATTATTATTATTATTATTATTATTATTATTATTATTATTGTTGTTATTATTATTACGTGACACCTCCAAGGAATCCAAAGACTCATAGAGGGAGGAACCTACTCTAGAGCTCTCTCTTTCTCTCTCTCTCCACCAACTACAACGAACAGTATCTGCCATCATCTACACCAATGACATTCTACTGCCCATCATCTACACCAATGACATTCTACTGCCCATCACCATCACCACTAGTATTTCCACAGTCAATCACAAACATCCATGCCCACCACAGGATTCGAACCCACAGCCTTTTGGTTGGAGAGCGGATATGTTAACCATTCCGGATGGTTTTATATATATATATACGCTGGGAAAGTGTCGTTTGCACATATCTGAATAAAGGTTTCTAAATCAGTGGGTATTAGATTTGTAGTAGTAGTAGCAGTAGTAGTAACAGCAGCCGTATTTTCATCTAACACCTCCCAAAAGTTCAAGACTAATCCCAGGAGGACATAACACGCCCTATCTACACCGAGGGTGGGGAAACTTTATTTTCATAGTGAAGACCAATGTGCCTTATGAAAGCAATTATATAAAATAAATGAAATATGTTAATTTAATAAAAATAATTGCATTTTTAGAGTTTTTCATCAACAAGTTTCACGAAATTTGGATTAATACTTGTGCTCATTGAACATGTTAGCTCTGCCTCTAAATTTATGTCAGCCGAGATTTGTATCTAGATTTCAGGATCTCTAACATTGAAAATGTTGTCTCACATACCCATGTAGATCTAAACATGGAAAATGATTGCTTAAAGTTAAAATTGCTATCTTTAAATTTGGAAGACTCTCATTTGTCAGAATTGTGTTAATCAACAAACTGTCGATGAGTGAAAGAGCGTCGCCTTCGGTGAATATAATTCACAATTTTTACAACAACGTCCAGCATATTGTTTAATTCATCACTTTTAGACATCTGCGCTCATAACGTTTCCTGATGCAGAATGCAATGGAAAGATGGCATCGTTGACTTGACATAGTTTTCATTTAAATGCTGCTTCAAAAGAGAAATAAATCATAAATTCACCCCAATCATGCGGGAGCACTGTCGGGTGTGAGCGAAACCGATTTTTGTTTTTAATCTAGATTATGTTTGGAACACATGGAGAAAATTTTCAAAGTTTTCTTTTCCACATGTTCTGTCTTGTAATCCACAAATGCCAAGCATTTCTTTCCTAAATTGAAGAACTAAAGTCACATATGGAACTCAAACTATCAACTGCTCAGTGCAACTGACACCTGTTGAGAGTCGTGTGGTTCTAAAGAAAAATCCACTCTTTTAGTTATTCAAGCAAATGATTTTCCATGTCTTTCGCTAACTCTGGCATTTTGCAGACAATTGTTCTTAAAATTAATAGCAAATTATTTTCGTTTTGAAAAATCTTATCTTTTAGTTTTGAATCATGAAGCTTTGAGTCTGCTAATTTCATTAAACCGATTCTGGCTATCAACTTGAAATTTTACATCAAATTTGCTGAGAAAAGTTTAAAGTGTTGCTTAAATTTGTATGTTTTTTTTGTATCACTAAAAATACTTTACATTGAATAACAGTGGTTCATTATTTACTTGAGTCACTGCAAATTGCAACTCCCAACTTTCGTTACATATTCATTTCACGTTTTTTCCAGTCAGGTGACATTCTCTTTTCGGCAGCAATTCTGGAATCAATCAAACTGTATTTACTTTTTTGAGTTTTTACGAACATCTTCTGAATTATTTTGTTTTCGAATTATGTAGTTATCCATATTATGGATTTGAAATAAAATTTATTTAACACTTAAAGTTGCACAATACAGAAATGTTTGCAATAGTACTCAAAGGATGCACAGTTACCTGCCTATACTTGCTGGAAAACAACTAAGCCAGACTTCGCTACAAAATATTCTTTGTCATGTATGAAAGCAATTTGCTTGAGGCAGTGCAGTTGCCGAAAATTACCAAATTAAGAAAATTAGATTTTACCAATTAAATAAACAAAAAATATAAATTAAAATACAAATAAAATAGAACAGTCAATTTAATTCGAACTTTTTTAAAAACACCGTTGGTCACAATGGTTTTGTCCATTGGCCGACCTGGGGTTGCCCTCTCCTGGTCTAGACTACTCCTTTAGTAATTTGGTTATCTACATCCCCCCCCCTAGTATTATTTTTGTCTCTGCCCAATTTGTCATAATTTTCTTACTCTTAATCAAATCATCTTTAATTTAAAAATCACACATAGTGGGTTTCTTACATCATGCCGATAGTTGAATACAGGTCTGCAGTATATATGCCAACAAATGATGCACAGACATTGGTCTTAGTTCTTTACTGATTAAAAGTGTTATTTATTTCTTCCAGATAATTCTTTTACGTTTGTGTAGTACGCCAATGATTCAGTTTACTAGAGATTTGTCACTGTTGGTATTTCTCTAATTTCCGCTTATGCGTAATCTTCCTATTTCTCTTCTTATATGCGTTAAATGGTATTTTACACAGTGTTCAGATTATTTTCTGCAATTTGTAGGATTCGCGCAGTTCCATAATAATTCAAAATTGTTTTTTTAAGACATTTCAATACTACTGTAGATAAATGTTTCTTTAGAGAGATCAGAGATACTATTCTCTACATTTCATTATACTTCTTCGACATTATTTTTATACTAATGATTTATTATTTTGTAAATTATTTTTGCAGAGTCGTTGAAGGGTCTTAAATATATCTTTTCCTTTCATTGTCAAATAGTATTTGAAAACTTGAAATTTTCGAGAAGAACCAGAGAGCGAATGAGAATTTAAAATTAAGTTTTGGAGCTGCTTGGTAATGTGATACTTAAAGATGAGAAATGCTGCTCAGAATACGGTGTTTCCATTAATTTGATTTTAGTGTTTCACATCTTTCCAACTAACACCGGACTGGGCAAATGTTTTAAGAGGGCAAAACTCTGTTATCAATACGGAATAAACCCATTTCGGACAGATGTCTTATATCTAAGCTAACTCTTGATTGGTGGGTAAATCATAAGCGTTGAGAGCGAAGAAAAATAATAGAAAACAGTTTATAATCATCAGGGATTCGAGAAATCATCATTCTTAGGCTATTTCAAGGGCAGCAGAAGCAGTTGAACAGACGTTACTTCGTAACATATGAGGACCAGGTTTTTGAAACACAGCTGTTAAAAATACACGAACACACGAAATATACGGCTCGCTCATTGATAAAATAATAAGCATCTCTCCCTATGCATGAACACAATATCGAATTATTGAATCTCTTATTATGAGTAGAACACATCGGATCTTGCGTAGTATAAACATTTCTAAGGCACATCTTGTACAAGAGTAATTTGCTTATGATATGTGTAGTGTGTTAAAGGTATAGTGCAGTTAAAAAAAATAAAGATATCATGAATTTCGTAAATGGCATAATTATAAGTCGCTAAGGGGCTAGGTGATTACATGGCACATACATGCCTGCAGAAGTTAAAGATTTCACATGTTTAAATTATTAAGCAGGGAAACTGCTTCCATCAAAGATGCTTTGGAGAAATTAGATAATCATAGGAATAAAGGATGTGACGCATTAAGCGAGGTAATTGACACGTGGAAGATGCCAAAGTGATGTAATAGTACAAAACGGGGAGTGCAAAAACAATATCCCAGATATGATAATTTTGCGGAGATTTGTACTTATAGATATCGTATATCAGATCATAGAATTAAAACATTAATTAGTTTAAAATAATAAGAATATATTCTATACCTTCCTTGAGATTATAACGGATTCAAGCAAAAACACTAAAGAAATACAAAGAATGAAGTAAATTATTTGATTCTAAAACATATCTTAAAAGGTTGCATATTTAATGAAAAGTCAGTAATGTCTTAAACCAAATGAAAATGTGTCGGAGAAAAAGCTGAAATATTGAAAAATTAAACCTTAAATAATGGAACTTAGTGAAAAAGATTAATGCTAACATAAGGAATGCTGGTAATTCACTAAACGCAGAAAATGATCGAAGCAAAGTGAAAAGAAACTGCTGAAAGACAAAAAATAATGAAGGTTCAGAAACTACTGTCTAAAGCCTTCGAATACTAAGTCCCGTATTCACTAAATGAAGTTTATATAAATCCGGACAAGTTCCCTTTTGTGATAAAATATGCTGATATTAACAATGCATAAAATTCATTACATATTTGAAGGTGGAAAAGAGCTTATCAAGGGACAATATTTTAATAGATGATCAAAGTGCTAATTGTGATCTTTAATTTAAAAGACCAGTTTCATAGGTATTATTTCTGGAAAAATTCCCATGTTTCTCCTCCAAGTAAATATTATGTTTATGGCTATTTAGCCTATTTTTGTTTACGAGTGTCCCTTTTAATAATATCATTGGCTTTTTACACAAATTATAGGGCATTACTGATGATTTATATAGACAGTTAAATGAAAAATAAATAGGAGAAAAATTCGGACATACCTTTGTAGGATTTTGCTGGCTGTCTTCTTATTCAGCAGCATCCCGGTATGTGGCGATATCCATTCATCTGCTGTTAATGGAAGGAAGTATGATTAAAAGTCAGAGAGGGGTTTGTAAAAGTGTAAAAGTAGGGATAGAGGGTTGTGGGAGAATGATTGGTGAGGTAAAGGGTATTTGAACTTTTTAAAAATTCCGTAGTTTTCTTGTTTTATTATTAAAGATGGGCATAGAATACTTTGGGAAGGGGGTGAAAATTTTGGAAGAAAATGATGGGATAAGACCAGGGGTGAGAGTAACGGGGTGTGAACCGTTACGACAGTGTGGTCTTCCTTAAAAATAATAAAAATAATAGGACCAATTTTATTTTAATTCAGTCATTTTAATCCGGATTGGTGATATTATGGCAGATAATGTCACACACACACAATAATCCTATTACGCAACAATGTAGTGTAATAGGATTTTTGTTATTATAATTGATATACAACTGTTGGAAGTAACGTGCTATTTTGTTTTCTTTCAAATTAACGTAGATAATAAATAACGAATGGCTTTCTGGAAAACGTATGGTACCAGATAATACCTAGAAACAAATGATAATACTAGAAAAATTAAACGTTAAACTTAATCTTTTCTAAAACACTATTACTATTTGCATATCCTTTCACTTAGGAGTGAGATCTAATTTTATAACTCGATATGACGTATTAATGATTTCTTGTCAGAAACTCGGAATGTCCCTCTACTCTATTATTTTAAAAAATTGTGTATATGGGTTGTCTCACAGGATCGAGGAGTTAGACTCCAATTCAGTTGTAGACATGCCCTTCATTTCTTCATTTATTTTAGATACTATAGCTATTAAGTACTGCAATATTCCGGCTAAGCGTCTGTTACACACAGATGGCAAAAACTATTTTGTAGTACTAAAAATGAGTGTTTCATGGGTCATTCGACAAAAAAAATGTAAAAAAAAAATGATTTTTACCAAAATAAAGAGACAAAGGTTGCAGAATATATAAAGTAAATGCAGAAATAAATTAAATGAAATGAAATGCAGAAACTATAAACGTTTCGTGCGAAAAATGACCAGAGAGCTTGCGGGAATACATCACCGACATACTATGAGTTGCCCTAGCCAAACCTGATAAGAAAAGCACGAACGATAAAATTTCCCGTATATTGCCTTATATTGGTCTATTTTGATAGGTTTCACTATCAAAATGATAGCTGTTTCAAATTCATTGGTTTTTCTTCAGTTTAAGTAGAGGTCTCTTTAAATATTAGGCGAACCCGCGGACCACTCCGTACGAGTGAACGAAAGATCATCCAACTCAGCGTTGGTTCACCCAGTGACAGGCTCACCCAACCACTGAGTAGAACCGCTCATATTCCAGAGAAACGCACCCACCGACACGGCCCCACACGGACCACGCCGGAAAGCACTTCCTCCAGAGACTCAAAATGCTCTCTCAGGAAAACTTTTTCCGAAATCTTAAGCCCCCTCAGCGGGCGAAGACACGGCAGAAACCTAAGAGACCACAATCTCTCAGTACAAGAGAACTAGAAGCGTCGGAGAGGTGTATTTTCCGGAAGCGAACTCTCGGTCGGTGCGTAAAGTATTTATTAAATAAAGAGCCAAAGGCTTCATTTCGGCGATCCAAAATTATATAAATTAAGTGGATATTAAATCCAACATCATATAATAGAATTTCAGTCATTATTCCAGCTTCATTATTTCAAAGGTCTCAGCACACCGAGGGCACATAACAAGCTATACTGATTGAACTATTTGACACAACACGAAATTGTTTTCTTCCCTTCATGAGAATGAGACTTGAATGAAAAAATAAAGAGAAATAAAATAATAAAATATGGGATTCTACTTGAGAGTGCCTCATTTTATTTAGGGTATGCATCGTTCTTAGGAGAATACACAAATGCACTTTTACATTCTATACACAACTACATCCGTTTTAAGGCTTGGAATTTATTACTGAAACACGTTCGGTATTGCGTCTGGTAAGGGAATGGTTTTTCAAACTCAAATGGTTCGTTTCAGACTGTGCCATTATATCAAGAAATGCTCATTAAATAGAAAGAAGAAATGATACAGTAACTTCATAGTTCGTAAGCATACTTCATGTTTTTCTCCAATTATTAGTTAAGAAATAACCAACTAGATTCAAATTGTGATTCAATATCATAGACCTCAGCTGTAATATTTCTTAGTGTTGGAGCAGCAAAATTGCAATTTAAGGAAAATCATGCTGAATATAATGTGTAACGTTAGTGATTGTACTAATCCGCCAAGGAACATTTAGCTATATTTTGATTTTTTTATTTTATTTTCAAGGCTTGCGTAATTAACCTGGAGCCAGCAAGATGTGCACATGTGAGGCTACCTTGTGAGGCTTTATTATTTTCCATGAAAGTAAGTATTTATTATAATACTTAGCAATTTAATATAATTACTAATAATGATCGTAATAATTCTAAATAATTTCAGAGGGAAGGCAAAGTACCCGAAGACAGACAAGCTTTTTCCATCAATAATGGCTAAAAAATATTTTTCCCCTAAAAACTCGACTATCTAGTTTTCTTAATTGCGCCTCAAATATTAATTATATGGAAGGAAAACAGATAAGTGGCATTAGTGTGAAAGTGTAAGCAAGCGCTCCAAGCTACTCACTTACTGATTGCATTATGTTACGTTATATTACACCATAGGAAATTTTCAATTATTGAAATACGGATAAACTAATTTTAAACTAGTTTAACTGTCAAGTAGTTTAAAGTATTTATTTCTTACAGGTCTTGAGCCTTTTATATGTGGGAATGATATAAATTTTGGGGATAGATAACTTTCGTAAAACTTCCGCTACTTATTCCTCACTTACATAAAACAACTTCACTAATGCCTTATTTAGCAATGTAAGAATCACAGCAACAATTTTTTTTTTTTCACAAAATAATTCTGTTCGACCCCATGACTGGGAATTCGCATGCATTCATTACGAGCTGCCAGCGGTCCACCCTGCGTTTTATAGGAACTCTCATTTGCACGTATTTGCAAATAAGGCATGTGTACCACGCCTCCTTTAATATCTAGAATTTCTATTATTTTACTTAAGTATAAAGAGCTAATAAGCTTCATTTCGGCAATGAAAACATTACTTAAATTAAGGGTAATTAATTAAACTATTTGGGATTTAATATCCCCTTGACTACTCACTGATGAAGCCTCAAAAAAGGATGAAACCGGTCTAGGTAGTGACCTTCCCTCCATAATGTAATAACAGCATACATTTCCTAGGAAATGTGTTTTTACATTATGGAAAATACCTAAGAATAGCGATCTGAACTTTCCCCATCTTTGCAACGAGTCGTCCGGTATTGTACTACGTACTAGGGTCACTTGCATTAGCTCACGCTAAGTGATCGCCGATACTTTATAGTTTACTATATTCGGCAAGAAACTCTCTGATTCCAATCTTTGAGTTTCTTATTCGGTTTTAAAACTATATGGGATTTAATATCCCCTTAATTTAAGTAATATTATTTTACTTCCCCGAAATGAAGATTTTGCATAATCTCTCCAACAAAAACACTGTAGAGCTCCCGTAGCTCAGACAATATAGAAGAAGACCTTTGATCGGAAAGACCTGGGATCGATTCCATCAGTGACTTGAGAAACCATTATCTGGTCTCTTTCATCGAAAGATGAGTTCGCCCGAGGTATGGATTTTTTTCACCTTAAACTCGGATTTTTCGTCTCCCAGAACAGGAAACCGTCTCCATGAACACACGCATCTACAGACATAGGACACACCGGGAGACATAAGGCTAACCACTTTATCCTCAAGTTACGGTTGCGGTTGCAAAGACCAAGATTAGTTGAAAAGTCATGGGCGCTTAAGTGCGTGTTAGGACCACTGATGATGTTGACGATGAGCAAAACGTCTGTTAGGACGTCTGATTTGTTGTATTCCTTGAATAATACAAACAAATAATATTATGTTTGTATTATTAATGTCTAATAATCCTTCAACCTCATTTAGTCGGTACATAAATATCGTTCAAGACACACCAATATGATGCAAAGAAGAGCTGCTAAACGTATGTGTTGTAAGTAGTCTCAAGAGTTTTTAATTAACGATCATATAAACTGGCTGTGTGTAAAGAATTCAGCATATCTAATTTCAGAAACAATTTTCAAATGGGTATGATCGTTGGATGCTTTCTTTCCTTACTGCGGAATGTCATCTACAACGGAGAAAAAATGGTGGCATGTTCTTATAAGCCCAATTCCTGTTGCACCAAGCAGATGGACTGCAAAATAACACAAGTGATTTGTGATAAATTTTTCAATTTAGTTTATGAACGGTTGCTGCCATCCTCGGAATTTATCGATCTGAGAATATACGGACACGTCTTGTAGGTCACAATTACAAATAATCTTGTAAGCAACCAATGTATACCTATGTATAACCAATGTTTACAAAAATTGTATTTATGTCCCTGATTGTTTTTTTCTGACGATATTTAAGTGAAAAAAAATAAAGATCTAAACTACGAATTCTTTATCCCGAATCTGAAGTTTGCATATGAAAATGACAAAAAAATAAATAATTAATTTATGTAACATCCATTCCAATCACATGTTATATTGCTATTACTTCATTTAACAAACCATTAGAACAATCCATCCTATTTCGGACCGAATGCATAGGATTTTCAAGAAAATGCCCGTGATGGCGTGTTCTGGTACTGGTATTGGTTTCATGGACTTCACTGGGTTTTCTCATCTGTACAGAATAAACGGAAACTGCTAATTCTGGGTTTTTCTCATCTGTACGGAATAAACGGAAACCGCTAATTCTGGGTTTTTCTCATCTGTACGGAATAAACGGAAACCGCTAATACCCGCCCCGAAAATGCTAGGCATTTTCGGGGCAGGTATTGCCCTACAGGTGAGAATGTAGACAAACGGATCTGGACTCTGTAACAAAATCAATGCCTCGTTTCACAAGACTGGCATGTTGTAAGCATGACTCGAAGAACATATCCAACGATACTTTGTGCTCCACTGGCCACCTAATGCTCCTCATTTGAATTCCTCCGGACCTTTGCAGGATACTTTAGTAGACGCCGGATTACTGGCCGTCAGGACGTTATTATCTCTAGCTGGATCAGACCGGATACCTTTTTGGTATAGCATAATCAGTAGAGTGCACATTAACTTTAAAAAGTACTTTCATAAAAGCTGAAATGGTAAAAAATGTACAAGAATAACCATTAAACTTCCCTACCAAGTTTTTGCTTTTCCAAACGAATCACATGTTCTTAAATTTTAGACAATAAATATAAATATATGCATTTACATTTAAAAAAACACTCTGAATTAATGAGCGAAGTTATTTCATTTCCTATTTGTTTACATTTCTCTGGGGGTGGTTATTCAGTAAGATTCTTGTAACTCTTGAGAACTCAGTGGAGTGAAAGTTAACGGCGTTGCATAATAGTAATTTCGAAACAACAGTGTCGAATTATTGACCAAATTATTGATGTTTAGGAAAAGTGGTGAAAATGTCGCCGTGTTGGATTTAACAAGAAAAATATTATTTATTTTTCTCTTCAATTCAGCTGACAACTCCTTATAAAGTCATCTGATGTCCTAGAGTAGACTTGATCTTAAATCTATCCGGTCAAAGATATTCGCATTTCTAGTTTCACTATGAAGAATTCGCAAATATTATAAGTGAATAATTAAATGAAAGCAATCTCGCAGAATCTTCAAAATACACTAATATTACTGTTAAAAATCAATACTAATTTCAACTTGCTTCTTTGCAGTAATTAATATGAAACGAATGTGATTGAAAATAATCACGAAAATATTTCATTATATCGAAGTATAATGTATTAGGTGAATATTAATCTCATTTAGTATGTGGTGATTTGGAAGAAAAAATTTAGTTAACATCATAAAGTATTTAGATAGTTTTAGAAAAAAAAGACGCCAATCTTAATATGATTTTATTTGAGTGAGAGATTTTTACGTAAGCCATCTCACGTAAACTTTTAACACCCTTTAAAGAGGAACGCAAAATAAAACAATGAAGATTTAAAGTTTAGTTAAAATTAAGATTTAGAATTAAAACAATGTTTACAAATTACTTGTTAACGAACACTCGCGTGAAAGATTTTGTTCTAATATCAATTCAAGTAAAATCCACAGTTGATTTTTATACCAGTCGCTTTTCTCTCACATTGGCATTGATATAGTTCTTGTTCTCTTGGCATAAAAATGAAAATGAAAAATAAATCTGCTAATGCCTTTTATTCCTATACAGAGTAGAAGAGGCTGGTTTAGTCCAATTTAACTTTTGGAGACTGAATGGGCAGTTCAATCTCCACTGATAGCCAATCACAGAGAGCTGGCCCAAGGCCATCGCTAATTTAATCGACACATAGTGAAGAGACGGCTAACATCTAGTGGGTCCTAACCCTAACGCAATATTTTTAATGTCTGAAAACAGGGTGGGTTTGACGATTGTTTTTATCGAATTTACGGGACGAAAAACCTGCGTGCCAGTGTGAGAGAATCACTAACTCGGGAACCGCGAAAAACGCTTACAAAATGTTAATCTACTCGGCGATTAGATATGAAGACAAAAAAATCATTTTTGTATTTTATACTCACTAACTGATGCAAGATTTTGTAAACGATTAAGCATTTTACAATATAATTCTGTTTATTTTCAACACTTTTATTCCTGTTTTAAAGAGGTTTGAATATTTTCATTTCAAGCAGGCGTTTTATTTATATTCTATATGAGAAGTACAGCAGCAGTTATGAAAAGAGCTATGGAAGAAAACATAACCATCATCATCATGGAATTCCTGACATGTAACCTCAAGAGGTGTACAGGATATGCTAGTACAACATGAAAAATTTACATCATTACTAACTTCCTATCTATAATTTTCCTCCAAATCAATCTGTTATCTGTTATCACAAAAACATTATCAGATCTTATATTTCTACCTTCTAAGTCTTTTATACTGTATCAATCCACCTATATCTCGGTTGTCCTGTGAAGCTTTTTCCTGACAACCTGGCAGAGAAAACTTATTTCGCTAATCTTTCCTCTCCTGTTTTGGTTAAGTGACCATATGAAGAGAAGTCATTAATTAACAAGAATATTCTATCCCCGAAAGCATAAACATTTATTGGTTTTTAATTTGCTTTTCGCTTTACACTGACCGAAATATGAGAACTATTCTATGTTTAAGAGTATTCAGGATGTCAATAAGAGTTAATGATTAAGATAAAATAACCGTTTATTCTTATAGCGACACAAGAGTACTATTAAATGTTAAGTAGAAGTAGAATGATTTTTTCCTTGAGTAAACCAAAGCAATTGCGTTTTCGTGAATTTGAAATTGAAATTTTCTCCTTCTTCTGAAGAATGATGAGGATATCGGATTATAAGGAAATGATTTCGAAAGAAATCTCGGAATTTAGAAATTTGAGCAGCAAATATTTGTCAAATGAAATGTATGAATGAAAAGTATCAACTTCCTATAAATTATGGAAAGAAGATCATTACATATAGAAGAAACAAGGAGGGTGAGAGTAAGCTGTGAGACATTTTGGCATCTGGAAATATACACCATAATAGGTGTAGATTTCCATAATAGGGATCTAGGAGAATGGCCCGTTACAAAAGAAGAAAGGTATATTTAATGGTAGGAATTTGGCAAATAGATTCTGTTGTGTCTATAGAAATCTATTCTAGGCTTCGTTTAGTGAAATATCATACGCGTTTTACGAGTTTTATCTAACCGTTCCATGTTTTATTTCCGAAAGTTGGACAACGTTGATCTGTTAGCGATGTATGGAACATTGCCCACTTATCAGCTACCGATGATTGTTTCGTGGACCTTGAGGTGGAAAAGAAGTTGTTTGTTTTACATTCTTCATTTTTAATGGGGTACAGAGAAGTAAGCCATCTAATGTTCTTCTATTCTCCAAAGGGAATAAGCAGCGCTCCTTTACACCTAACTTTCTCAAGATTAAGGGGAAGGAGCCGTTCTCTGCTCATGAGCCTTCAATCACAGCTGAGCTCGAAAGAGAAGAGATGTCAAAAAACAAAATTCAGCAGATTAAACCAAATTACTGAACAGTTTTAGATCCCAATTAATTGTAAAACTAAATAAGAGTTAAAGTAGAACATTATTAACTTTATTTTATGAAACTTCTAGATTTCTCATAACATCTAGCATTATCTTTCTAAAATTAATCTATTTATGGTTATAACAGTGAAGCATTAAAAAGGGCTGTGTTCTTCATACGAGTAGAGTGACTCCATATTAAATATCACCAGCTTGGGTAGCCGAGTTGCTAATCTTCACTTCCTAATCAACACACTGTAAAGTTCGAATCACCTATGGCACAGATATTCGAAAAAAAATTTAGATCATTGCCTAGCGGGGGACTATCTTGCTTAACTGGAGGATTTAAGTCGAGTTGAGAAACGTTGTCTGGTTTCTACAGGAGATCACAAGCATTGTGCCAAACGTTTAAAGTTTAATACTAAATAGATTAAATTTAAATAACCGCAAATGCAAAGTGTTTACTAAACTATTTTTCATCTCAGAAAACAAAGCAATTTACCACAGTTGAAAACTTTGCACATTACGCATAGGATTACCTGACCTAATATAGAATCAGGTTAATTAATATACGTGCTTAGTTACCGGGATGCAACCCGCCTTCCTTTCTAAAATTTTAAGGTGGAGAGGCGCAAGGAGAAACGTATTCATCAAAAAGAAAAACTGATCCTGGAAACTATTAACTCAAAGAGATAACTGTGTTACCTTCTAGTTACAAAATATCATATTCATCATCTGGCCACTGTTATATTGCAAAAGTTCTAGCCGAATATATATATATATATATATATATATATATATTTTTTTTTTTTTAAAAAAAGAATTTCTTTTGATAGCCATACAGCTTTTCCTCAATTTGGCTGCTTTCCTTATAGTAAAGTTTAGTGGGAAATTAAATAATTATAATTTTAAAAATGACGAATGAAAGCTGATTGTTATGTTCTTGTTTCCATTTCAGCTGAAAAATTAACACGTTGCATCTTGAGTAATCCGAATAATCGTGTCAATTTAACACTTTTAGAAATTGAAGAACTCAAACCAAAATCCAATGTTACATCATGTACGCAACACACTTTGGACAACTTGTGACATATCTGTACTGGGCAGAAAAGAGAAACAAGAAGAGAAAAGGAACATACTGATATCCTTTTTGTTTTGACAAGCTAGAAGGTGTAAGTTGCGAGAAATTATTGGGTAAGGAAGGCTTACTCAGAGAATACAAGTAATGAAATGAACGAGGAGCAGAAGCTAATTGGAAAGTTTTCTATTTTAACTCTAAATGGATTTTGATATCCGGTGATCTTTGTTTATAAAGGCGGGCGAGGGTATAAATACAGTTCTATATATCATTTAACTCTCAAAACCATATTTCATCGCTGAAACTTAAAACTGTTCTAATTCATATTTCATAACTTTCATAGTAGTAACAATCAGGCATGCAGAAAATTCACAGAAAATTATTTACAAAAGACGATTTATCGAACGACATTTTACCGAAAAGCAATTTATTGAATAATACAATGCATGTGTTTTCATGAAATCCTTCACCTCATCTCATACACGGCATTCATTTGCTAATAGACGTTGCAGCCTATTAGTAAATTATCGTATGTGGGAGTGATACATTGAAAAAAAAAAAAATCTTGTCTCAGCTCTAGTGGATAGTAAGTAACACCGAAATTTTCTACAACAGATAACATTTTGTACCAATAAGTGATATCTGCATTCGCAAAAAAAAAAAAAAAACTTGCTTTAAGAGGAGTAGAGTTCTCTGTAGAAAAATGAAATAACATAAAAAGAAAAATATTCGATTTGATGTCATTAAGAAAATTCGTAACATAATGGGTTTTGTTGTGAAGTTGGATGTCCTTTCCATCGTGCAAATAAGAAACCAAACTTATAGTGAGCACAGCATGCAAAATTATTCTTAAGAAAGCAGGTAATAATACAGTAGTTACAATTTTTTTATTAGTTCAACACTAAGCATGTGTAGTCACAGAAGTAAATACTTCGCCATTCAGATTTATCGAATTTATCAACGCTTATAAAGAGACCTCAGGTGGAATTTATCAAAACCTTAACCTTATCTCTGATTACTTGTGTGTGTGTGTTCTTCAATAACCATGAAGAATGATATAATCACGTAATCACAAGAAAGATATTTATTTAACCAAATATTTCGGTCTGGAAATAGCAGACCATCGTCGGTGGTATTACAAGAACAGTTTAAAAAATATACAAGCTAGAATACTAACAATAGATCGTTGAAATTAGAACATGCCGCGTGATGTTATATCACTAAGTATGAAACGAAATATTTTGAAGTAGAAACATGATTGAATTTGCTATTAAAAAAAAAAAAAAAAAAAAAAAAAAAATTAATGAGTAATCTTGATTAGGCTTTCCCAGATTTTTGATATAGATATGCAGTCATTACGATTCAGGTTGGGATGATGCAGCAAGGCCTCCACGCTTTCCTTGAACAAACGTTCGAACCTATAACGGGATCTATGTAAGAGGCGCGTTTTGGACCAAAGGATGCTGTGGTCAGTTTCAATCCCGTGTTGAGCCAAACCAGACTTTTCAGGTTTATTGTGAAGAATGGATGATTGATGTTCTTGGATTCTTTTTTCAAGAGAACGTCCAGTCTGTCCAAAGTAAGAGAGATCACAGTTGCAAGGAATTTGATAAACTCCAGGAAGAGATAAAGTTGAGCGTTTGTCTTCAGGAGAAGGAAAATGAGAAGACAATTTGTTAATAGGAGAATACGTAGCTGTTAAATCATATTTCTTCAAAATTCTTGCGATAGGTTCTGAAATACCGGAGATATAAGGAATAGGTACTCGACGTATTGAATCTTTGTTGTTTTGTGGAGGATTATAAGATGTAAGAAGACGTTGAATACTTTTTTCAGAAAAGCCATTGAGTTTCATGTGTTGCTGGATAGTAGAAAGTTCTTTCTGTAGATAATCAAAAGTAGAACAATTAGTTTTGGCTCTTTTGATGAGACATTTTATAATTCCTGTTTTATGACATAGATGATGGGCTGATTCTTTCAGAATATAACGACCTGTGAATGTTGGTTTCCTGTATACTGTAGTTGTAAGAATATTTGAAGATGATCGGATGAGGAGAACGTCTAAAAAAGATAACTGGTTGTTTTCTTCTAATTCCATAGTAAACTTTATGCGATGATGTAAGGAATTAATACTGTTTAAAAAGGAAGATAAAGTGTTTTTACTGTGAGGCCAAATAGCAAATATGTCATCTATATATCTTACCCAAAAAGATGGTAGAGGGAAACTAGATGTGAAGAGGACTTTTTCTAAATGTTCTAAATAAAAGTTGGCTAAAGCTGGAGAAAGAGGACTTCCCATGGCTGTTCCTTCTACTTGGCTATAAAATTTGTTTTGACATATGAAATAACCAGAATGTATAACGAAATCGAATAGTTTTATAATATCTTGAGGAAAGATGTTGGTTTCCTGTATACTGTAGTTGTAAGAATATTTGAAGATGATCGGATGAGGAGAACGTCTAAAAAAGATAACTGGTTGTTTTCTTCTAATTCCATAGTAAACTTTAAACTTAAAACAACAAATAACCATGAAGGTTTTCATACTGCATGCATGTAATTTAGCACAATAACGCAGATACGATTCACTGTTAGAAGTTCTATTAGTGAACGATAGATGGCGTAATGTGTACACCAGGAGGATATAGTAATATAGAGGATAAACTCTATGAAGGTTTAATGCAATAATAAGAATGATTTACAGCTGAATAAATTATTCCGTAATGAACTGAATAGTGGCAATGAACTGAATAGTGGCACGGAGAACTAAGTTCTCCGTGCCACTATTCAGTTTTATGTAAACAGTGATCCATGATCCATTCAAGTAAACCAGGGCGACCCTTGCGTTTTCTTCCTTTTTTTTTTTTCCTTCGAAAATCAAGTGTCGTAAAATATTATGTTTAAAGAAATTTTGCTACTGTTGAAATAATACAATACTTCAGATAATATAGAATTCAATTTTTGTGAAAACTGGTATCCCATAAAATGTAAAATGGTATCACCTGAAGTGCCTCTTCATCAGTAGAGCATTTTCGATTATTGGAATCGCATCCTCTCGCTAGTTTTCTTCTTAAAACTTCTGTAGGTCAGTTGGTAGTGACAAGATATTTGGTCAGAAAGACCCGGGTTCGAATGGTCTATGACGTGAGGCAATTTTATCAGGCATTTTTGATCAAATTGGGTGATCGCCCTCATACTAAGGAAGAGAATTTTTCTCCCGGAAACTCGGGTTTTTCACGCATTAGAAAAGGCAACCCTGCTCCGTCAAAACATGGATCTACAGTTATGAGAATACTGACCAATAGTGACCTAACGTAAGCAAATATATATATATATATATATATATATATAAATTTAAATGACTGATACCGAGAGATAAAGAGATGACATGGTTTATGTAAAAATATACTAGTAGTTTACTAGTTTCGTTGAATGAATCAACTTCTTCAGGTATCACAATCAAAGAAATATACAAAAAATAACAGAGACTTAAAAATTGCATTAACAGTACTAGTACAAAAGACAGTAGTACATTTTGAAAACAGTAATGAGAGCTTGAGTTCAAAATAAAAGTTGATTACGTGCTGTCAAGTGTGCGCCTTCATCTGACTTAACAGAAAAAAGAATGTGGCTAGAGAGAGCGCTGGCTCTAGTCCTGTTGTAGGAAATATCGCTACGGTGTTCTTCTATAAGTAAAAGGATGGATTTAGCAGTTTGGCCGTAGCATGACTTTCCACAATCACATAAAATCTTGTAGACTCCTGGAAACTGAGTGGGAAGATGTTTCTCTTTAGGTTTACTAAGTATGGAACGAAGTTTTGGGAGCGTAGAGAAGCAAGTTCTGAAGTTAAATTTCTTGAGAATTTGATCTAGTTTTGGTGAAAGAGAGCTCATGTAAGGCAAAGAAATAAAGGCTCTGGGGGAAGAGGGATCTCCAGGCATGCAGCCAGGAATACACATCCATACTTGAAGTAGAAAAAGCCATCAACGGCTTGAAGTGTGGAAATGCAGCAGGAGATAGATGATATTCGACCAGAAATGTTGAAGCATGGTGGTATAAAAGTCTTATAGTGGCTGAACTGCATAGTTCAGAATGCCTGGGTAGAGGGACGAATTCGCGATGATTGGAGTAGAACTCTCAAATAAAAAGGGAAATAAAACTGAATTTGAGAATTACAGAGGTATTTCCCTACTGAGTGTTCCTGGTAAGATATATGCAAGTATACTTGAGAAACAGTTGAGATGAATTGTGGAAGAAAAGCTTGGTGAAGAACAAGCTGGATTCAGGACAACTAGAGGATGTCAGGATCAGATCTTCACTTTACGACAAATAGTTAAAAAATCATGGGAATATAACAAAGATCTGTATTTAAGTTTTGTCGATTTTGAAAAGGCATATGACAAGGTGCCAAGAGAGAAGCTATTCAATACGCTACAGTTATATGGTGTCAATGGGGCATTATATCAAGCAATACTTAGTCTTTATTTGAGTGGTAAGTAAGCAGTTAGAATTAAAGGAAGTACAGGAACATGGTTTAATGTTAAATCTGGTGTGAGACAAGGATGTACATTATCCTCTCTGTTATTCATTATCTATATGGATCACATTATGAAGGAAAGTGGTATTAAGCATGATATCAAAATTGGAGATGTTGATGTCTGCTCTTTGCTTTATGCGGACGATGTTATACTTCTAAATAAATCCGCTACAAGTCTGCAAGATTCACTGACTAAATTAAATAACTGTTGTAATGGATATGGTATGAAGGTCAGCAATAAAAAGACAAAGACAATGAAAATAGGCAGAATCATTGAAAATGTCAACTGTGGAACAAGTAAAACATTTCAGCTACTTAGGCACGATGTTTAGTGAAGATGGTAAATTAAATATAAAAATAGGCAACAGAATCAACAAAGCTGGCATGGTAGTAGTTAATTGAATAAATTCATATGGAATAAGAGAGAAATTAGTCGGAACACTAAATTATCTGTATACAAGACAGTGATCAAACCAGTTTTAACTTGTGGATCTGAGAGCTGGGTCAGAAGTAAAACACTTGACCAAAGACTAGAGACCGAAGATATGAGAGTCCTGGGAAAGATTATAGGCGTGAACAGATGGCATCAATGGCAATATTATATTAAAAACGAAGATATTAGGAAAGAACTTGACATTGTCAACATCCAGGAATGCGTTAGCAGAGCTAATCTCAGGTGGTATGGTCACTTAAACATAATGCACAAGGAAAGATTAGCAAAACAAGTGTTCTCTGCCAGGTTGGCAGGAAAATGATTCAGAGAAAGATGAAGATATAGGTGGATTGATATGGTACAATGTGCCTTAGACGATAGAAATATAAGATATGATAATGTTTGAGTCTTGACTAGTAACAGACTGATTTGGAGGAAAATTGTAGATAGGAAGTTAATAATGATGTAATTTTTTTCATGTAGTACTATCATATCCTGTACACCCCTTGAGGGTACATGGCAGGAATTTGATGATGATGATGAATTGTATACTATCGTCGTAGAAGGTTGCCGCCTGTGACACAAACCACGTACTGACTGCTACTTTGACTACGTCGTCGTCTTGAAATCTACGGCCACCAAGGAAAGATTTCCGATGTCTGAACAAGTGAATGTCGCTTGGCGCGAGGTCAGGACTATATGGGGGATGATGGAATTGTTCCCAGCCGAAGGTGGCGAGAAGTTGTGTTACGTCTGCCGTATGTGGGCAGGTGTTATCATGAATCAAAACATCAAAACGAATTTCAGCTGCTTTAACGAATTTCAGCTGCCTCGCATTCAAGAAACAGATAACTGACCTAATTTCACATGAGGCGGGCGATTCGATTTTCTTAGACATTATAAACACACACAAAGAAGCCTACATTCTGCGAGAATGTATGAAAATGGCACCAACGCTTTGCTAACGAATCCGCATGCGCGCTATTGCGATCGCACCGCTGCTTGAAAATATTTAAAAACGGAACTTACTTTCTGTACGTCTTATATATATATATATATATATATATATATATACAGTATATATATTCGATTTGGTATCAAAGAATCACTGTTTCAGGAAAAAACCTAAAGCCTCTGCTACTAATGGCTCAATTAAGTAAGTTTGAGCGCGGTTAGTAGTTGGAAGGAGAAAATCGTTCAATGCTGTTGGCACACTCTCCCTCGATGAGTCTTTGCACTCCCTGGAGGTGTCAAATAATAATAATAATAATAATAATAATAATAATAATAATATTTAGGTTAGAAGCAATGTAGTATAAAAGTCTGTTTGAAATAGCAAAACTGTTGTAATTTTTTTATGCGGTCTCTTATCTGGAACGGTTGCAAAACTATAATACAGTATTATAAGGAACGCGGGTGGAATAAAGTATAAATAATCCGAAATTCATCCTCTAGACATAAAACACGAAACTCCTTTAAGCCACATCAGGCATCCAATAAACAGGTTGTAACTCACGCTGTATGATGCAATTCATAAACACCTAAAGACTTTCAGAAACATTCATGCCATTAGGCGAATTGCAAGGAACATCCTTTTAATCAGCACGGATTGTATAAGCTATCCAATATTTCTCAATTATGACTATAATTGAGATTGGGTATAATCAAGTTATTGACCCATCTTATGGTTTCCAAATAGATTTCTGTCATGTTCTTTATATTTGCAAACTTATAGGGAAGTACATACTTTTGAATTTACAAAATCATTAATAATTTAGTCATAAAATGACAACCTAAATTCTTGTAACCACATACAAGATTTTGTAAATACTGACTAAAATAAATAGCCGAAAGGCTTCGTTTTGGCGATGCAAAATTATATAAATTAAGTGGATATTAAATCCAACATCATTTCAAAGCCGAATACAGAAACTATAAACTTTTCATGCGAAAATTGACCAGAGAGCTTGCGGGAATACACCGTCGCCATACTATGAGTTGTCCTAGCCCAGTGGTTCTCAAATTTTTTGTCTGGCGGCACACTAAAATCAATAAATAAATTTCACTGCACCCCTAGTGTTATTTGCGTTTTATAGAGAGTAAAGTGCCGATTAATGGATTCTGAAAGACTCGCATATATAACCCATAAATAAATTGATATTACAGATACTAAAGATATGAAGGAAAGCGTGTTTAAAAGAAAACAGATTTTATGTAAACTAAATTGGTTTATTTTCAAACAACCCCAAAACATACAAAACAAAAGCTATTATAAAGGTTCAGATAATAAAATATGAACTTAATGTGAAATATGTGCCTGGTGTTGTTTGCATATTTCTTTGATATTAGGCCTTGTTTTTGAGAGACATATTCTCATCTCATTTTCAAGGGCCTTTAGTCTTTCTCTCTTCTTTATTTTAATATTTACGAGTGCAGAAAAACCCAGTTCACACAAATAAGATGTAGAAAATTGCAATAAGATGTTAAGTGCTTTGAATCCTATATTGGGGTACTCCTTCATAGTTGTTATCCAAAATGAATTCAGACACATTTCTGAATGCTTCAATCTCAACGTACGATCGTTACTTATATCAATTAATTCTTCGGCTTCTATAAGACTTAACTCACTCATTGCTGATGTTGACTCTACAAATGGATTTCGAATCTAATCGTATAAATTGAGTGAAATGTCTGGAAAATAATGGTCAATTTTTTCTTCTAACGATGTTAAATGACTGTAAATAAGCTTTTGCAGATCAGTGTTCTTACATTTTCTGGAGGCAACTTTAAGGAACATTTTTACATTGTTGGTGCTTAATTTTATCTTCCACATTTTTATTTTATCTTTAAAAGCTTTAATTTTATCTGTAGATATCAAAATATTCTCATTTCTTCCTTGAATGTTGGAGTTCAGCTTGTTCAGATGATCGAATATGTCTGTTAAATAGGCTAGTTTGGAACACCAAAAATCATCTTGTAATAATTTATAGAATTCTGGTTTGTCTTCATTTTGGAAAAACAATATCTCTTCTTTAAGTTAAAAAAAAAACGATCCAATAAGCGACCCTTTGAAAGAATATTCTAGATTTTAATGGTCTGACCTTGATGTAATTAACATCTGAATGATTTCTTCTAATACACTTTTTAATTCTAAGCCTATTGTCTTTGCCACCAATGACTCACGATGAATGAAGCAATGAGTCGTTATAATGTTCTCATTTTCTTTTCTAGCAAAGGAAACAAACGCTTTTGTAATTCCAACCATAGAAGGTGCACCATCTGTACATATACCCACACAAGTTTTCTAAGATAGACCATTTGTATTAAAATATGTGTTCATTATATCAAAAACAACTTTTCCCATCGTAGCTTTTTCGAATTCCTTGCAGCATAGAAATTCTTAGATAATTTTATCATCTTCAATGAATCGAGTAAAAACAAGTACGTGTGCTTTACCACCGATATCAGCTGACTCATCTAACTGCAAACTGAAAAATTTTGATTCGATTATTTTGGTTATAACTGACTTTTCAATATCGACTGACAGATCATTAATATGTCTACTCATAGTATCATTTGATAATGGAATCTTCTTTATTTCTTCTTCTGCCTCAGTATCAAAAATTGTTCTCACAGTTGCTGAACAGGCCGGACGAATCAAGGTTTCGCCGATAGTATGAGGCTTCATTTCCTTCGTAATTATTTCAGCGACTAAATAATTCGCTTCTTGAACTCGGTCGGAAATTGTAAACTTTCTTACAAAACGTTTACTTTGTTTTTCTTGAAATCTTATTAACTCTTTGAAATATTCAGGATTTTTATTCGACAAGTTGTCCTGTTTTGTGGAGAAAAGTCGCAATAATTTGCTAGGAACCCTAGCCTCATTTGATAGAACCAAACCACACAAAATACACTTAGGTCTGGGAATTAATTTATCACCACACCACGTAAATCCAATTTTTAGATAGCTCTCTTGATATAAACGAGGTTTTACATTCTTTTTCATTGTTCCCTTTCTACATGAACTTATTCTTTCTATTTCTGTTGTTTCATTAGTGCTTTTTTGTTGCTGAAAGTTAAAAATAGTCAAATCTTCATTAATGAAGTATCAGTTTTTGATAATTTATTAGTGCGAATTGGTTCGTTAGCTTTGCTACAAGTAGACATTTCTTGATCGTCAGAATCTTCACTTGTTTTTTTAAGGAAAAAATTATTCATGATTTTGAAGGGCATATGTAACTTTAATATTTTATTTTAAAATTTATTTCAAGTAAATAATTTTTTTTTCCGGATGGAAAAAGGAAAAACATTTGTTTGAGATGTATCTCATTATAGTTGGAATATATAACAATAAGAGAAATCTCTACTCACTGAATTTAACGACTTTAATATCGTACTTCGTTTATTCTTACCGATGACAAAAGACTCATGATTTTGTTTAGGGGAAATGATCATGTATAATACTTGTCACACTGAACAGAGAAATACTAAAACAACTAATCATTCATTAGTTCATTTTCCCCAGTATTTATGTGCCGTCACATATCTAGTTACTACGACACGCGGTGATCTAATGAAATCCCAGGATATAATATGAGTAATACAAAAAATTATACTTTTTATATATGCTTCATCCATTAAAATCAAAATATATAATTTTTTTGTTTTTGATTTCGTTATTTGTGGCAATTGAATATTTTGCTTTTCTCAAATAAACGATTCAAAATTTCTCGGCACCCTTGTGGCATATTTGCGGCACCCAGTTTAAGAACCACTGTCCTAGCCGAACGTAATAGGAAGTGACGAACGCTCAAAGCGCCCTTATATTGCGCCTCCTATTGGTTCATTTTATAAGGTTTCACTAGCCTGACTGCTGGCACTGGGTGGAACCAACGCTGAGTTGGACGATCTTTTGGTCACTCGTAGGGAGTAGTCCGGGGGTTTGCTAATTTTTAGAGACTTCTACTTTAACAGTGTCTGTGACGAAAACCAATGAGTTTGAAACAGCTGTCAGACTAGTGAAACCTATCAAAATGGACTAATAGAGGCCAATGTACGGGGGCTTTGAGCGTTCATCACTTCCTATACGATTCGGCTAGGGCAAGTCGTAGTATGGCGGCGGTGTATTCCCGCAAGCTCTCTGGTCAATTTTCGCACGAAAAGTTTATAGTTTCTGCAGGAAACTTTTATAGTTTCGGTTTTCGGCTTTGAAATGATGTTGGATTTAATATCCACTTAATTTATATGAAGATTTTGTTTTTAATTTTTAGTAATTATGTCCGAGTGGTTTTGAAGTCATGTAAGAGTTACTCCTTAATCCAGTTGCAGAGTCAGAGGAGATAAAAATCAGTGAAATGTATTGCGTATCATTATTTAAGGACGAAATATATTCATGTATAGAGTTCATTATAAATAATCTTGAATATCTCCCTATTTCTGCCTTAATACTAAAGCAAACAAAATGATAGCGTCCTTAATAATACCTACGTATACCAGAATACCTACGTCAAGGGACTTCATTTCTGATCTGCTTTATGCTTACAGATAATATCGCACCACAGCATTAATATTTCGAGAGATGATCCGAAGATATAGGATGGCTAATCACTATTCCGTTAGCATCCTCAGTGTGTATTTTGCATGTGGTCTTCTGTCTCCGGTGCCTGTTTTAAGGGATAAAAATGTCGAGTTTCTGGAAAAAAATACTACCACTCCGCATGAGATCGACTAACTCACGTTCAGATAAAAAGCACTGCGCGTTTCTACGTTTCTATAAAGTTTCTACGCGTAGTAAACAAGATTGGAACTCAAGTCTTTTCTAACCAAAGATCATCGCTGAAACCGACTGAGATACGAAGGGTATATGCGTATTTAAAATCCTTAAATAACAACGTACTTTTGTGAAACCATAGGATTGCTGCAATGACTTGATTAATCAAGTAATTAGTCTTAGTTAGAATTCGATATTTATTCATGCAATGCACTAATATTTTAAACAGAAGACTTTGAAAAGGTGATTATGTGCAACGGAAATGAATGAATAAATTAACCTCAATGATTTTCACTTGACAATCGTAACATTCTAAAATTCGAATGGAACACACGAACCATGCAACACTGTGTCATATACTTTTGACTTTTGGCCTATTTTCTTGATTGTGATATCTACACCTATCGAAACCTGCATTTCAAAGATAATATGAGTTAGGATATGTGGTAATGTGTTAGTTTGGGTTTTTTTGATTTTGGATTAGAACTAATAATTTTTCTATATTCTCCTATCAATTATCTAGTGAATATACTCACTCCTGTGTAGATTTTTTTTAATAGCAGTATTAATGCAACTCATGTTGCACATTATTTTCTTAGACTTTTTTCACTTTTCTAAACTATTAATTTCAGAAACAAACCCTTTCACCTGTTTGTTACAAAATACTGATTAATATTTATCAATCTTCGTTTAAATAATATTTTTATCATTAATCTACTGTCCACTTTGCTAATAATATCTTTATATATTTAGCAATATTTAGTAACATTTCGAGATATTTGAACTATCTTTTAAATATTCATGAAAATTAAAACAACAAAGCCAAGGAAATAGGCCTTTGAACCTACACATGATTGATGATTGGATGAATTGTCGCTATTTATCAGTAAATCATAAATATCATTAGATATTATTATATTCTAGGAAAAGATGCTATACAATTAGCAAAGGTAAATTTGTATTCTTTTGTCTCGAATATATATATGAAGATGGAAAATGTTTTACATATATATAGTCTGCGCAGTTAACTGAGATGGTGAGTGATTTAATTCGTTGATGCATTTTCTTAAATACACTTTTTCTATTTTATTTTTAATTTATTTTCAGAATTATTGTTTCTGTTTCAGAGTAATCTTGGAATTTTTACTTTTACATACACATTTTTTATTTACAAATAAAAAATGTGTATGTAAAAATATCAGCGTTGAATACATGCAAATGACTGAAAGGAAACAAGATCCTTGAGCTTTTAAGAATAGTTAATGGTTGTCTTCAGTGATGAAGCACACCATTAGGAAAGCTGTTTGACAAATTCACATAATATTAAAGAAAGTTTCGGCTCTTGGGCACTAGAGTATCAATAAATAATAAATAAAAATGCTTTTGAAGGAAATTCACTTTAGAATATTCTTATAAGAAAGTAATTGTAATGAGGCTATGTGAGAGGTTTTGAGAATAGCCTAAAATCCTTAAGTTGTATTTCAGGAACATTGCCCCAAATATGAGCATAGCATTCTCAGTTTCGAAGGATTTCTGGATTGATACTTCAATAGCTGGAGGCGTCTTGAGCTGAAAACTAGTTGTTTGTTATTATGTAAAGATCTATTATTCAAAGAGAAGGTGTGTGTGTGTGTGTGTGTGTGTGTGTGTGAGAGAGAGAGAGAGAGAGAGAGAGAGAGAGAGAGAGAGAGAGAGGACTGTGTTCTGGTAGCATCGAATTTAATTCTATTCGCCTCGCTCGAGAATGAAGAATCAGTATGCAAAGAACTGATAATGAAAGTTACTGAAAGTAACTTAACTTAACTTAACTTAACCATTTTCTTAACTGCACACAAATATGCACACGGAAAGATGATAAGTATTAATGATACTGATATGTCGACAACTGAATTAGAAAATTTCATTTTACATACGAGGGTGATCTGAAAAGTTCTCGGCCTAACAATGAAAAAAAAAAAAACGAATTTATAATTTCAAAATTGTTTTTATTTTTCAACATAATCTCCCTTAAGATTAATACATTTATTCCAGCGATGCTCCAGCGCCATTATCCTCTCCCTATAGTGGTTCTCAGTAAGATCTGCAATATACCCCTCTGCAGTCACCTCTTGATGATGGGGATCTGGTTCCTGACAGACTGTCTTACGACCACAGTTACGCCTCTTAGATAAGTAATGTGGGTTAATTTTCTACTGATTACACATTCCGGGTATCTCACCTTTTTAGAAAACAGACAGCTCTGTTTTCAAAATCACGGGCTGCAGCTGGATGGGCACCCAGAATCTGTTCCTTATCGAACTCTGAAAAAGCCTTAGTTTTTCCTATTATGATCAATTCTGTCGACGATTACCTGCCGGTAGCATTCTTAAATTGCATCCTGGAAGGAGTAGTCATCAAGTATTTTGCATATGCGCTGCAAAATTCCTGTTTCTGGAGTCAGAAACAGGAATGGAATTACGTTTTCTATTTCAAGTTAAAACTATCTCCACTTTCTATCTTTCAGTAACAAATAACTAAAGTATGCGCCAGGATAGAAACAGAATGCTGCGCAGATCGATTAGAAAAGATCGAAATTTTATTTTCAACGTACGGATCGCAAGCTATAGCATCATCTATAATTATTATATAAGGGATGTTATGAGTAGTCCGGCAAATGCAATAGCACAATTTGTTGTGAGTTACGTGATGGGCAAACTATAATGAAATAAATAATCCTCACCTTACTTATTCAGAAATAAATATTTTGAATATTTAGATTTTAATAAAATGAGGATGGAAGAAATCTTTCGTAGCTGAACATATGTTAGTATCTTATATCTCAAATAGAACGTATGATGTCTAAATAGATGTATCTATTCTGGGATATGTAAAAAATAAATATAAAATATAAAAACATGTAAAATTAAAATTAATACATATACTTAATAAATAGAAAATAAATACTTAGCCTTCTCACTATACCAATGTACTCTACGCTTACGATCTTTCGTGACTGTGAGTACGGAGATGAATAGGTTTCCTATTTAGATGAATACCAAGGGTTGCTGACCAATTATAAAAACCATTAAAAGATGTTTTATATATAATGTGTTGTGTGTAAAGAAGATCTCATTCTGATATCAGATCTCATACTATATATTGTCAAAACTTCGGTACACTTCTCATTCTGCACAGTCGGTCGCATTTTGCGCTTATTATTGCAGCTATATGGCTCAATCCTAGCATAGAAGAAATCAGTGTATATCCCTATATCCAGAAATTGTCAGTGTTGTACATCACTGTGTTTATGCCATTTGTCACAAGTTGGGTCTTGCCTCATTCACTGAGATGAAATTTACAGGAAACGAAATGAAATCTGCGCGGGAAATAGTCTATGATTTCTAAAATTAACGCTATTGCTACTCGTTGATACGTTTGGCTATGTCTGAGACACGGTGTTAAAAAATTATGGCATTCTGAAACATATTCCTTCACTTGACATGAGGTTTGCCCCTCAGTTTTTTACAAACTGTCGGTATATTTCTTCGGATACTCTTAACTTCTACAAATCCTCTCTCGCCTGGCATTTCTTGTGGTACGCCCAAGTAGACCCGAGTGACGCCATCTCGTGGTCTTATAAGGAAATAAGTGTACTTTTCATCCCTGCTTTTCTGCATGCGATTATGATGTTGTTTTATTGTTTGATACGTACTGGAATAATCAAATAGTGTCACGTAAATATTTAAAATTCTGCAGTTAATTCAAATGTTTGAACCATCTTTATTATATGAGGAAACAAATCATGCACAAAAAGGGATTGAAGAAGAACGAATGAATATGAAACATAGTTCCAAATTATTCGGATAAACTTAAGAAATGTAGTTTCTTTAATGAAGACATTATTATAATCTAGTAAAAGAAGCTATACAATTGGCTAAGGGGAATGTTCATTCTTTCGTAGCGAACATATACACACTCTTTCGAAATTTCATTAATTGATGAGTGATTTCATTTGTAAAAATTTCATAAATAGACTTTTTCTGTTTTTTTTTTTTCCAGAATTATTATTTCTGTTTTGGCTTGGAATTTTTATTTTTGCACACAGATTTTTTTTTTTTAATTTGCAAAACACAACAAAGTGCTAAACTATGAACATTGAATTGCAAATTTCGAAAAACAAACAAGATCCTTGAGATTTTGAGACGAGTTAATGGTGATAATGGTAAGGAAACGCAATACGAGAAAAGCTGTTTGACAGGTTCACACAAAAGTGTACACATTTACGGCTCTTGGGTACTGTAGTATCAAAAAAGAAAAAAATAATAATAATCGTTGGAAGAAAATTCACTTTAGAAATATTCTCATAAGAAAATTTAAGAAGTGAGACTATGTGAGAAGTTTTGAGAATAGCTTAAAAAACTTTAAGACGTAGAAAGTTTTTTTTAAATTTTTTTTTAGGTCTGGCTCCCACTGACGAGACCTCAATAAAGGTCGAAACCTGTATGGGTAGTGACCATTACCTTAATGCATAATATCATACATCTCCGCAAGGAAATGTGCTTTGTATTAGGGGAAAATTCTAAGGAGAGTGATCAGAGTTTACTCCACCTTTACCACGAGTTGCCCAGTGTTCCACTACGTGCAGCCGCAAACTTGACTTACTTGTCTTTTTGCTTACTTGGGAAAAAGGATTTAAAAAACCTAGCTTATAAAATTGCTTGGATCTTTAACAACTTTACGATGTGTTTCAGGAATTAGTGTCCGAAATATCAAAATAGAATTCTCAGTTTAGGGGCATATTTCTGACGATACTTGAGTATGAGTAGCTGTAGGTGGCAGTAGCTGAAAACGACCTTGAACTGAAAATGACTTTTTTGGACTTATGTAAGAACGATCTGGTTATTGCACGAGGAGGTGAGAGAGAGAGAGAGAACTCTGTTCTGGTAGTTAATTATATTTTATTTAATTAATTATATTCTATTCGCCTCACTGGAGAATGCCGAAGAATCAGTATGTAAGGAACTACCCCAAAGTAGGTACATATTTTAACACTACAGTTTGGTCGAACAAAGAGAAGAATGAAATGCACTGTATCAACAAGTCTACAGAATTCGTCAGGAATGATCTAGTTAAAGACTGCTCTTATACTGGTTATTCACTCCAAAAGCAGTGTTATGTGAGAGTCAGTTGTGTGAGAGCCTATTCATTACTAGGATAGGAACATACTTCCTAATACAACTCTATTTTTGGGTCCTTACTAGGTCGTTTTATCGAGATATGTCTTCTAAGATAACAGATATCTCCATATTCAGGAGAACGAAAATTGCAGAATTAAGTAATCTAATATTTTCGGAAATTGCTTCAAATATTGAGTTCTCTGGTGACTGCAGAATAGATAGAACTACTGTTTTCTCTCTCTTCGAGAGTGATGATCAGTACATAGTTATTACTTTATACCTTTTAATAAACATATCACAGCTGGGTATATCGTAACTACTGTCGTAACTACTGGATAAGAAAAAAAAACTTTCGTTTTTTTTTCTTATCCAGAATCAACTCCGAGGCTGTACAGTGAATAGATTATTATTGTGGTTGTCAAAATTAAGAAGAGATTCCTTCTGCGGTTTTATTTATATTATTACTGTTATATATAAATTTTAAGGTATAAACTGAATAAAGTGGTATACTATTCGATTATCTCTGTACTGTTTATATCTCTAACTACATCGAAAAAAAAACAAATATTTTTACATCCAGGGATCAAAGAAAATGCTCATTGTTATTAATAAAAATAAAAATAACAGCAACAACAACAAGAAAAACTGACGTTCGTCTCATGAAGAAGGTACGAGCAGAGTTGATTTAAGGTAATGTGATCAATTAAACAGAACTGAAGGCATAATTAGCAAAAAATATTGAAAACCTAAAAGAAACTTGAACTTGTGGAATAATGACAGGAAAAATCTTAATGTAAATGGCATTATGTAATATTTTCGTAGAATTCTGAATATATTTTGTAGATATAAAATTGAAGATGATGATAGTGAATTATTCGAAATGGCCAACAGCAAAACAAAATGCAGAATTTTGATAGATTCGGTGCGAAGCATCTTAAATAATATCATTCATATCTCAAATGATAGCGTTGTGCAATATGTAAAGTGATATTTTTAACAATATTTTCAAAGGATGTAATACTAATCCTAATATACAAGTGGGAGTACTATGAAAAAAAGGGAAATATTTAATTTTATGAAAAGTCATTTTAACTTCTTTTTACCATCTGGTCTACCTCCTGCTCTTAACGATTCAATTGCTAACAACCGCTCTGGTCGTTCGCTGCTGGTGTTTGTCATGATTGATGGCTTCCTCTCATTTGATTTATCTATTATTGCTGGAGTCATCCAGCTTTCTGTCATCTCACCCATCATCCACCTCTTCATATCAATGATCTTCTCTCTCTCTCTCTCTCTCTCTCTCTCTCTCTCTCTAACTTCAAATCCTATTCATAGCGTTGATGATTCCTCTCCGTGAATAACGACGATCTTCGATAATCAGAGATTTAAATACTGATCGCCTTACCCCTCTCAAGTGGCTTAAGAGTGCATATTGAACTTTAGCGCTGCTAAAACTCAGTCCTGTCATTTTTAACCGCAAGAAAGGTCCTATTTCACTCGCCCTTACTTTTTATAATGATCTGATACATCTATAAGATTAGTTTTCCTTTCTTGGGCTTACTGTTACTTTCTGCTTATCTGCTTATCCAGATGAAAACAGATTATATACGTAGCATCCTCATTCTTTAAACAACTTGCTATTTTTCGTTCAAAAACTTTTTCTGCTCAATCTAGTAACATGTAGATTGAGATGAGATCACCTGGGAATATTGTTCTCACATTTGGAGTGGTCAACTCAAATGATTCTGAATTATTTGAGAGCTGTGCTCTTAACTGGTTAAGATATTAGGTTCTGTGTTCTGTGAAACAGTCTTTCCTACACCGTGTTTCGCAATGAGCTCGATCTGCAACTTGCTCATATATTTTAATGTTGTGTTATAGATCTTGTGAATCTTTTTATGTGTGGTATCAGTAAAAAACAAAAAAACTATTATATTTTTCAGTGGCTAGTGCAGTTGCTGCAACACTAGGAAGTACGAAAATGGGAATAGTAGAGATACAGAATCGTGCTCCCCTACAAAAAGCGTGCTCAAGAACACCCGAACATTTTTAATGGAGCCATGATTCATCAAAAAGGGACCATACCTAAAAATTTGTAAAAGTAACAAAATGTATTGACTCTAATGTTATTTGATCTCTGTTAGTGATATCAATAATGGGCAAAATATCTGTGAAAAATTTCCAGTGTTAGTACTTCGTGTTATACTGTATTTGTATGATAATACACTAGAGATAACTACCATTCCAATAGTGGAATCGCAATTTCATCATATCCTTATATGCCAGAAGCGTTTGTTTTGATATTTAGTTGAATTTGAACAAAATAATAATAATAATAATAATAATAATAATAATAATAATAATAATAATAATAATAATAATAATAATACTTTGGAATAGTTTATTCGACGTATAGTCCATGCCATAATATAAAAAATTTAGTAATTTTTCACTATTTGTCTAAGGTCATTTAAAGAATGACAAGTACTTGAATCATGCATACCTATATAAAATATTTAGTTTAGTTATTCAGTAACTTTCTTGTGATAAGAACAATTCCTGAAAATCGATGGACTAAACATTAGTGCCACTGCATAAAGCAGTATCCAAAACAGTAATGTCTATCTATCAACCAGTTGATGTTTCGGGAATAGTACTGAATATGGTGGCGCCATAGAAGTACCTGGAATTACAATACGAAAACAGAATGCTCAAAATATGAAGATGTGCAGTGGTAATTCTTTGGTAAATAGAAGAGGGTAGCACCTACTCTAGATGAATGATGCACATACTGCCTTTTATTTTTAAATTTCATAAAATATTACATATTAAATTTCTACGGAAACTGAAGAAATAGGAAACGTATAAAATATTGACTCGCATATGAGACAGTTGGCTGCTTAAGGAATTTTTGTTGTGAAGCAATGAGTCAGATGAATGAATAAAGTAATAATTGCACTACAGGAATTTGATGGGAAAGAAGAGTGAATTTTCTTCTGTATAGTTTACATATTTTCGATTCAGTATAAGTTTCACATTTGGTGGCAGACAACAACGAATTGGGAACCGTAATAGATAACTCGATTTCACAATTCAGTAATATTAAATATTCAACGAATTGCAAATATTCACTTGTAATTGGTTAGTATCACGTCCAATACTAATACAATATTAGGCGAATGGATTGCGTTTGAAATTGAGAGTGTTTTGTTTGGCTAATGAGTTTATTTTGTCTGAAAAAATAAACGAGTTTCAGGGAAGAAAACTTTACATTTGTGAAAATACTTCAATCAGTGTTGAAATTATTAAGTTTAAAAACCTTTCTAAAAGTTCTTTACGTTCTGTTCTATTCGTATGCAGGTCTTCTAATTAATGGACAATGTCCATACTGACTAAGTCATTCTGATGTCATGTCAATATTTGAGTACCTTAGCTCCATAGGAAAGTCTGCAGATTATTTCAAATAACTGTTTCAAGTTATAGTAGGATAACTTGTGAGGTTGATGCTATAAACAGGGGAAATCAGATTCAATGTTCTGTATTGGAGAAAGAAGGATTCCGAATATCGACGAAGCGATCGCTAAAGGATTTACCGCTGCGTAGCACAATTTAAACAGTCGTGAACGTCATTCGTAGGACTGCAACTTATGTATCGAAAAGTTTCCTGGGAGTTCTAGGTACCAGTGTGCTTATGCTGATTTACAAGACATTTGATGATGCGGTATTGCTCTCCTAGATTTCTAGTTAATACCAAATCCTAGATATAAAGGCGAATAACTAAGATGATATCAGAAATTAGCAGTAACTTACATAACAAAGATTGAAGGAATGTTATTCAGAATGATTTATGATAGAGGTTAATACGTTGGTGAATAGTAGCTTTTGACAATGAGTACAATCAATGAGTAGGTGGTCAGTCTTCATATATTTTTTTATAATCAAACACACGAGGGAATATTTCAGAATTTATTGCCCATTATTGCCGTTTGTGGGGAAGTCCTAAAAAACAAAAGTTCATTTTTGAAGATTCAGAAGTTATTGTAAAAGCCGAACACCACGAAAGGAAAGCTGTTCTCTGGATAGTGCACTCACAGGCTTAGAGGAGAGCGAAAGTATTGGTGAAGTTAATATAACACAATAACGGCCCCATGAAAATACTATATAAAAAAGGAGCATGCCATCGAATTGCATTTTATTGATATTTTAAAAATTTTAAGTTGTTTTTTATTTAGTTTGGGTGTCCCACAAGTGTGAAAGGTACTTTACAATTGGGATGAGTTGTATACGGTTTAGTTGTTTTTGTTATTTTAATTTTGGACGAGGCAACCAACGCTATGGGGCAAGTGCCTCATGTCATTAATTATCGGTCTTCTTCTTCTGATTGGTGTTTCTATTGAGGAAGAAAGAAAAATAAAATCCTTCATCTCTATGTGAGATTGAATACTTCATTTTAAGTTGAAAAAGCCATTCTAAAGGGTCTTACACATACAGAGATATAAAGAATTCAAACCCTATTTACAACGAAAGAGCAGCTTTTATATAACTGAACTACGAAGTTCAGGAATTATTACCAACTGTAAGGGAAAATTAGTGCTTTGAGCAGAAATGACCTCACCTGTTATTGACCGGAGATTTGCATGTTATCATAGATTAGGGAAGATTACGTCAGATTCTCTTTCTCTTAAACTAAGAGAAGCATTTAAGAGATTGATAATAAAAATTTTCCTAAGAACTAGATCATTGCGCCAGATAACTACAAGTCCGTCAAATTAAGAGGTAGAATGAGAATGGAGTTGAGAATAGGACCATTGGTGGAAACTCAGAAAAGACAAGGCCAAACATCATGCCACATACTGAACGACCACTGTAGTGACTGTCCATCCAGTTACGAGGGATGGAAGCCCTGCCAATTAATGATAGTTTGGAAAGTAGGCCTTTATGCATGATGTAGTCGACACACACACACACACACACACACACACACACACACACACACACACACACACACACACACACACACACACACACACACACACACACACACACACACACACACACACACACACACACACACACACACACACACACACACACAATATATGCATAGCCCCAAGAATGAATTTTGTTAAACGATTCCATAGATTGTATCCAAAGGCCATATTATGTAGAACATCCGCTGTGGGATGATATGATAGTGATGGAATTCATATTGGGAATCACTGATTATTCGGTGAATAACGATGTGGTGAATGTGATGTGATTATTTGATAACTTTTCCATTATTATCGAAAAGGAGAGATGAGGGGCAACAAAGAGATAAAGACAGATGAGAAGATATCTTAATGGCTAATTTTTCTCTCTCCTCTAACTCTTTGTTTTTTCTGGAATGTGTTGAATAATGATATGCTTCTATTCTCTAGGAGATAGAGAGACAGAGAGAGATGTCGGTAATTGCAGAGATGATATATAATATTTGCTATTTCTTGGAGAAAAGTTTCGAGAATAATTGGAGTATAATATCATATTATAATGTAATAGTATCATTCAAAATGTGTTTTTGTTTTTGGCAAAACGTACGAAGTAATATGTCTGTGAATCGCACATAGACGAAATTGATTTTATTGGCATTTATGTAGGAATTTATGGAGAAATGTATGGCCGGCTTTCATTGTGGGCGATTTATTTCCATTTGCATGTTACAGAATTGGTTCACAAAAAGGCAAATGTTATTTACACTAGTTTTTGCGAAGGATCAAAAGTAAAACCTGCGATTTAGACGGGAGACAAGTTTTTGTTTCGCATCGATGGTAGTATGTGGAGTTCGTTTGGACTGACACTGTGCTAGTGTTGAAGAAAAAACGTTGGTTATTGGATGAGAGGATTTTGTGTGGTACAAAAAAAAAAACGTGTTTCATTCGTTATCACCGGAATCGGTTCAATAGTTCTCGAGTCGTTTCTCGCGTTGGGAAGACTAAGAATTAGATCAGTTATTTTGTGCTAGCTTGATAATTGGGCTGAGAATATTCGGAGAAAGCAAATTCTTGAGATAAAAACTGGTACGAAGTTATTTGTATATCAGTGTCAGACACAAAAGGGACGAAACTATTAATCTATTAAACCGTGGTTGGGATCAAGGTTAAAAAATTCAGGAAGATTAGAATATGGGTTAGCAAGAGGTATAGAAATATCTGCAAAAATATTTAGTAGGACGAATGGTTAAGTAATTGGCTAAGACATGAGGATATCGAAAAAATTGTAGCATCCTATGATATATCATTTTTTCCCAGACCTGGCTTCACAGACTCTTATTTAAAAAGTGCACTTTTTAACCCAGTACATAATCGAAATATATCTTAATATCACGATAAGAAGGATAGGAACTAAGGATTTTCTGAAATTTTCAGAAAGTTATTGAATTTATGCTTTTGTGTTTGGAGAATCCACTTGGAAAATTTTATAAGAAATTTTTATTTGATTACTAGTTTCGTCCACAATTTTTGTACTTCCTTATATTAAAAAAAAATAGAAAAATGGTTTACCGAGAGAGATTTTTTAATAAATAACTTGTTATTCAAACTGAATTTGAAGTAGGTGTTGAAAGTACGATTTTCAACAAAATTATCTGAATACGAAAGAACTTCGATATTACAACATTGACTCGAAATCAAATGCGATTACCTTATTTACCTAAAGAGAATGATGTTGTCTTGTCCTAAATCGTGATTACAAAGTGAACAGAAAAAAAAATTGAGAATATAAGTGCAATATTATATTCATCGAATACGATTAATGTCTTAGGATAATCATTAAAATCGACGTTGTTCCCAGTCCACGCGTCTAGTGAAAAAAAAAGCATATTGGTCTGCACATCAGGTGATAGGTGTGTCTGCTTGATTTTAAGAATTGTATTCATTTATTATAACTTTCAATGTAGATTGAATGTAGTTTGTACATTCGGCTTTTAAATAATGCTGGATATAATATCCACTTTGCTTATATAAATTGATTGACATTTTTGTATGGAAGCATTCGTTATCACCGGAATCGGTTCAATAGTTCTCGAGTCGTTTCTCGCGTTGGGAAGATCAAAGGTTGAAATCTACTGTCCAGTTAGTCTCTGAATGTAAAAGGAAACGCAGAGAATTATGATGTCCGGTTGAATTTTCCAATCCACGAAAGAGAATAGATTGAGATCCCCCCCCCCCCCCACCGCATGACATGCTAATTAGCTTTCTGATTAGATGGTCCTAATCATAAGCAGCATTTCTTTCAATGCCCTACGAGATGTTATACTACATCTTCAGAAAGGAGGTTGTTCAAAATACTAATGTATCACAAGATGGGGGAAATAAAACTACTTACTTGTGCCAAAGACCGAATGATTCAAGAATAATTTGAAAAATATACCCAGAAAATGGTCACAAACGATGTTTGTGACCATTTCCTGGTCACAAACGAAGTGCGCTTATCTACAGCATTCAGAGATGTAAAACAATGAAAGTCGAGGTAATCAATTCAAATTTATACAAAATGTCAGATAACAGCAAATAAATGGGCATGTTTTGTTGCAAAATAAATAATTCTAAAATGCTAAGGGAAAAATCTATATACCTAGTTGAAATTATTGTTATCTGACGATATTTAATAGAGTATTAAACACTTCTTCCAATTTGTGGACTGCATCTCCGGTTTCTAACCCAAGGCTTTGGATTCTAATCCTCTACGGCATGGATGTTTGCAAAGTCTTTAAGTGATTGCTGATTTTCATCTCCGATATAATACCACCATCCAACTTACCTAATGAGTAACCGATGATAATTCGTGAAATATGATACTATTAGGAAACGGAAACGATAGTAAGTCGGAATCAGGGAAAGGATATCCTCACTTTGGAAAGCGACAATATTCGCAATAGTTTTCATTTCAAATTTCTGTGGTCTAAAATTATATTGCAAAACACATCACATATATATATATATATATATATATATATATATATAAAAGATATATATATAAAAGATATCTCCTATAAAAAAATTAAATATCAATTACTAATGAACATAAGAGTTGGTGTTTTATTCTGTGAATAGTAACACACTGACATGGATTTAATTTTAATTTTTGTAAATGAACAACTACATTGATAACGGATAAAACAACAATTACCGCAGAGGAAATAAATATTTGTAGTAAACAATAATATATTTCAAAATATAAACAAAATAGTTTGCTACTGTTGAAACAATAATATCACTTTTATTATTTTCGGGAGTTGATAGAACGCATTTAAGAATATCAACATTCGAATGAACAGCGTACACATATTTCGATTGCTAAAGGTGAACTCACAAAATGCTGCTAAATAACTGTTTTTCATCCTAGCCATTAAATAAATATTTACTCTTATTTCCCTTGCACTTTACGGAACATTTTGTGTAGACGTATTTTTGAAACTTTGCATCTTCAGTGTACTGCAGCAAACTTCTTTTTTTTTTCTTTTTTTTTCAGATATAAGGTTCCACTTCCGGCTAGAAGAATATTTAATCTGCAAAGTATGATAAGTGTATCAGTTCGCTGTTGAAGTCTCATCTGTTTTCAAGGATATCGTAAAGGTAAGTCATTTGAAGTTCAGTATGAACTGGTTCGATAGGGTTTTATTTTACCTATAAAGGATAAAAAGGAGAGAAGTAAAATTTTCTGATATATTTTAAATATATCCAAAAAATAAAGCCGAAATTTTGTGGGAATAAATAAATAATTTGTCATTTTATTTTTATTTATGTTTAAACAATTACTGATATGCAAGATATTTAGTATGTTGCTCACTTCATACATATGTTGAAACTAAACGCAACAATAGCGTTGCGTGCCGGAACCTTTATGAAGTGCGCCTTACAGATACTATACATTTAAACAATTTTAATACGAAGTAGTGATTTTTACATTTTTGCGTTTACCTAGTATGTAAATAAGCTATTTACTCGTATTTAATGAATTTACATTTCCATTGCCTATTCTTAAGATGTTTTCTATGTTAAGATGTTTTAAGATATATATATATATATATATATATATATATGTGTGTGTGTGTGTGTGTGTGTGTGTGTGTGTGTGTGTGTGTGTGTGTTTATATATTTGCTGTCTAAAGTTTTTTTAAAAAAAAATAACCCATACATTTTCCTTAAATTTATATACTTGCACATATCTTGTATTTGTGCATTTATAGGGCTTAATAAACTCTACGTTATATTCTTTGCTGCTTTTATTCCAATACCATTATCATCCTATGTAAAAAAATATGAGTAAATAGTAATTTTTATTCTTATATCCTTTCAAATTTTAATTTTCACTTCTATCAAAAAATGAATGTACCACATGTTGTGATACAAGACGATCCCTATCGTGTAATACATTAACACCATTAGCAGGCTATGGAAATATGTGTATTATATATGAAAATAATATGGATCATATAATTTCACTAAAATGCACAGACAGAGTTCGTGAACAAATTAAATCAACAATTGCCATTAAACACATATAATTGACTCAAAAGGAAATTTTAACTTGTATATAGTAATTTTTACACTTTTATGACAAACTAAATTACATGTTTGCTGCCAAATTCTAATTTGTTGACAATATCTGATGTTATTGCCCTTTGGAGGTAAAGCTTCTCAATTTATTGTTGCAACATTAAAATTTTAAACTTTAAATAGGGAAGGTTATCAAGACTCCGTGTTTGTTATATAATACTATTAATAACTGAAGTGATTATCAATAATCACTTTCTTGAAAATTCATTTTTAAAAGAATGGTTGAAACAAAGAGAACAGAAAAGAAAGGAAATGAAAGTGAAATTGAACCACTTGCACGATTCTTTGGTATAAGTCCGTTTACTATGTACCGTTATGTAAAATATGATATTGTAGTGGACATTTTTGTTTATATTTTATTCATTTTATAATGAGTTTTTAAGCAACCATACGATTATCGATTTATTAAACAAAGATAAATGAAATAAATAAAAATTAACCACATTGCAGTGAAAGTTAATATATCCTTGAAGCATATTTGTTTTTCAATTTTTGTATAATATTTGTGAGCTCATATTAGTGGTAAGATTAAAATTAGTTAACAGTTAATTAGTTAAAAAATACAACTAAATAAATCTCAGTTTAAGATTTTTAAAAATGGAATATGTGAATTTAATATTTATTTTTCTCTCCTTGAAAATTACTTGTAGTTAGAAAACTAGATCAAGAATCTGTGTTCTTCCTAGTATACATTTCGATAACACATATAGCAAATTTTAGCAAATTATAGCAAAAAGATTTATATTTTTGCTCTACTTTATTTTCAGTTTTGTGATTTATAGGTATTATTATTATTTTTTTGGAGTTATTTTTGAATGAAAAACAAATGCGAACGTTTTTAAACAAAGTTGAAGTTATATGTCACATATTCGGTGGATATCCACAGATTCCGTTTCGTCACTACGATGCTCGGTGATGTGCAGTACCAGGCCCTCGCCATGTAGTCTTCTTGTGTGCTTATCTGCTTTTCTTCTGGGGGATTCAACTCTCTGAAGATCACACACACACACACACACACACACACACACACACACACACACACACACACACACACACACACACACACACACACACACACACACACACACACACACACACACACACACACACACACACACACACACACACACACACACACACACACACACACACACACACAAATTCTTCCCACCATCTCATTGACGGTCTACCACTTCTTCTTTTTCCAGGAACTTTACCCACTCCCGTCGGCAGGGTATAACGTAGAGGCAGCCTGCCTCACGGCGCCGCTTAATAATGGCGCTCGTTCAGACATATTACAGTAGACGCTGTATTACGGCATCAAGATATTTTAAATTGATGTAGATACAATAGATTTATTTGAAGAATTAAAATTCTCTCAAAAATAATACAAGAGAAAAGTGGTCCTCACCAAATTTTATCATATATGTATATATATAACCAAATCTTGTAGAAATTTATCCCAACGTAACAACCACCCTAAGAATATTGTTAACAATTCCTGTTAGCGTAAGAAGTGCGGAAAGTAGTTTTTCCAAGCTCAAACCGATTAAAAATTATTTGCAAACAGCAATGACCCAAAAAAGATTGGTTGGTCTACCAACTATATCGATAGAGGCGGACGTAGCTTATAATTTAAATTTAGAAGAGCTTAAAACAGTTTAATTGTGCGATATCCCCGTAGAGCAGACATTTAATTAATATTATTATGTAGTTGTTTTGAATTAATGTTGATCTTGTAATAAAAACAAAATAGCAATTGGAGATTTTCTTATATTTTTGTCTTATAATCCATCAGGGGCGAAATTTATTTGTTTACCTCAGGGCCCGATGTAATCTTGCGACGTCCTGGGCTTTATCTTCGATTGCTGTTATGAGAAGTCTTCCTTCCATTCTTTCAATGTGTCCAAAATATTTTAACTTTCTTCTGTCAATATCCTTAAGAAGCCTTAAAGTTCTGCTGATCTTTTCTAACACCCATTCATTTGTACGCCTTTTAGTATATGATATCCTCAGCAGCCTTCTGTAACACCGCATATCAAAATCAACTCTCCTTTTTTTATCTGACGTATTTCTGTTTCAAGAAAAAGAACTGCATCCAATATCCTCAACTTTGTTCCCATGGTGATAGATCCATTCTTGGAGATTTCGGACAACCTCTGATTGTTGTTTTTGCCATTCCTAGTCTTCTTCTGATGTCTGCTGAACAGCAATTGTTCACATTAATAATGGATCCCAGGTATTCAGACTTGCTTACTTCTTCAATTCTTTCTCCATTAAGGTACACTTGTTTCTCAAGAGCTACGCTGTTTGTATTTCCTTTGAGAATCATAATCTTTTTCTTGCTATGATTGAGTTGATCTGTTATTACTGATCTTGTTAATTTTATGAGAAATTTCTCCTACCTCTTCATTGTCATTGCAGAGGAGTACTGTGTCATCAGCATACCTCAGATTACTGATCAATCTACCACCTATCCTGAATTCCTGTCTTGAGCTCGTTTACTAAGCAAGGTAGGAGAAAGTAAACATGATTGCCTAAATCCTTTTCCAACCTGAAGCCAATCAGTTAATCCAACACCTTTTCTTACCTGCTTTCTTTCTCCTTGTAAGTTGGATATCAATCTGATAACATGTTGGGGGAAAACCCATTCTTTTCATTAGTTCCCAGAGTTTCACATGCTGAACACAGTCAAAAGCCTTAGAATAGCCTAAGAAACACATTACCAGAAGGAATCTAAATTTTTCTATATTTTTCTATGATCGTCTAAGGAAAGGGATCTGATCTTTGGTGCCCGTGTATTTGCGAAAATCTGCTTGTTCCTCGGGCATCTCTGTCTCAACTTTGACCTCAATCCTATTTAGCATGATCTTCAATAAAATTCTGCTTGCATGAGATATCAAACTAAGAGTTCTATATCCAATTCTTCATATCTGCCTTCCTATGTAGTGGTATGAAAACAGACTTCTTCCAGTCTCTAGGTCATGAATCTGTCTCTGCTATGCTTGTAATGAATCTGTGAAACACTCCGATCCCTCCATCCCCTGTGTTCTTTACTCTGCTGGGATTCCATCTGCACCTGGGGACTTATTGCTATTAAGCTGCTTTACTGCTCTTTCAGCTTCATACGTAAGTAGAAGAAGTTCCAATTCCAAATTGAAATTTTCCTCCAGAGAGGGCTCCTGCAATCTATTTTATTCATTTTTCTATTGCACAGTTCCTCACATTATTCTTTCCATCTGTTTTCGATTTCCAATTCTTCTGTTGATAATGCTCCATTTCACTCTTTGCTGACATTCTGACATTCTATTTGACCTTAAACTTGCGCTTTTGGTCACGAACGAAATAAAACATCCTTTTATAATTGATCCTCCTCATCTGGAACTATCTATCTCTTCATATTTATTAGTATATAACTTTTCTTTTTCCTACCAGATAGCTCTTCTGACTTCTCTTTATAATCTCTTATATTCTTAAGTCCCTCTGTCGGTTTGTTTTTCCAACCGCATTCTTTTGATTAGTTCCCATGTTGAATCTGATATTCATGGGTCTCTTCGTCTTCTTATTGGGCCCAGATACTTCTTGGCTGTATCCTGTATTTTCACCTTTACACCTTCTCAAACCATTCCTGGTGAGTTCTCACTGGTTTCAAAAAAAAAAAAAAAAAAAACATCTAAAACCGAGTTGATGTTTCTTCTATGAATACACCAGGAATTACCCTAACATCCAGTCTAATGGGATCTGCCTGACTTTTTGAAGTCTTGAGGTACAAAAGAGAAGATAATAGATGCGATTATCTTTAATAATAACAATGAAATTATTAACTTTCTTCTGATATTTTCTTATGAAACTATAAATGTTTGGAAAATGGCTAAGTACATATGAAGTGAAAAATCTTTAATATAGGCTACACTGGAAATGAACAAAAATTGTTGTACTGGAAATGAACAAAACTGTGTGCAATATCGAGAGCGAATATGTATTTTCACTAGGGTATTAAATATAAGGTTTACAAACCTCATCACTCTTTCTAACTGCAGCATACCTTATCAGAAACTCAGTTCGGAACATCTGTAAAGTTCCTTATTGATTTCTTTATATCAAATATATCAAAGTATGTCAAATAGGAAAGGCCTGACATCGAATCAGCAGACACCAGTTTCGAAATTTATTTCTCATCAGCAACAAACATTCGAAACATCTGTTAGGTTGTTGATTGAGATCCTCATATCAGTTTCTGTACTGATTTTGAAGTAATTCTCAGCATTCTGACTGATATGGAATCAGCCAACAACTGCTTCGAAATTTAATTCTCATCAGAACACACACCAGTTGAAACACATATATCAGGAAGAAATCCTGAACAGTGCAGGATTTCTTATCAAAAATAACTACTTTGGGAAAAACGACCTTATAGTCTATGTTCATATCAAAGATAATGAAGAACCAAGTAATCGCTCAAGGTCTAAGCAAAAAAAATCTTAGGGTTATGTGTGCATTTCAAGATTCTTCGAAACGGGTGAAGTTTCAGCAGCAAACATTGCTTGCCTACTTTAGAAATAAACGTGCAGAATATTATTATTATTATTATTATTATTATTATTATTATTATTATTATTATTATTATTATTATTATTATTATTATTATTATTATTATTATTATTATTATTATTATTATTATTATTATTATTATTATTATTATTTTTATTATTATTATTATTATTATTATTATTATTATTATTATATATCTCATTATAAGTAGCACTTAGTGCTGAACCTTGTAAAATAATATACTGAATGTAACTCAAGATGATCATCGTATATATATAAATACTTGAGAGATCAATAAATTATTATTATTACTATTATTATTATTATTATTATTATTATTATTACAATATACACAGAACCACTGCCACAAAAACAATAAAACACAGCTTAGCTTTGCCTGCAACCCCAAATCCCTTAAACAGTTGGCAAACAACTTTAATCAGCACTTCGTGAATTCTGTCCAAAAGCTACAAGAAACGACCTTTCCTCACACATACGAACATTCTTCACTAGGTCCACGAGCAACCCAGTCGATGTGGTTCCCCACAGTAACAAAAGAAAAACTATCACTGGCAATTCAACAAATTAATCCTAAAAAAGGACCGGGGATAGACGGAATCAGACCAAAAGGCATCAAGAAACACTCAACCGACCTACTTCCAGTTATACAAAAACTGTTAAATAAAATCTTCGAAATGGGACACATACCTGAAACACTGAAACCTGCACTAATCACACCCATACACAAACAGGGAAAATGAAACATAATAAGTAATTACAGACCTATCGCCACGCTGCCTGTAATCAACCAAATCATGGAGCGCATTGTACATCAGAAACTCTCCACATACGTTGAAAATTTTTCAAATCATACCCAAAACACAATATGGCTTTCAAAAAAATAAAGGAACAGCAACACTCCTGGAAGACATCACAGATCTAATAAACGCTGCATTGGATAAAAACAGAATAACATTAGTGGTATTCATTGACCTAACAAACGCATTTGATACACTAACACATAAAACCTTGTTAACGAAACTTACCCATATCGGAATTGGAGGTCGCCTACTCCAGTGGTTTAAAGCATACACGAAAAACAGAAAGCACATCACACGTATAGGACCAGCACACAGCAAAGAGGTACATGTAACCTGTGGAGTGCCGCAACGAGCTGTCCTATCTCCCATTCTATTTAACATATATACACACGACATAAGCCAACTCCCCCTAAAAAGTAAAATCTTCCTGTATGCAGACGACACGGCCATAGTATCCATTCACAACAATGCAAATATCGCTTATAAAAATATGCAACACGACATCAATCAGATCACTAACTGGTTAACCGAAAACGGCATATATATAAACCCTGGAAAAACAAAGCTAATGATATTCAAAAACCCCCAAACCCTGCCCATAGAAACTAAATATCTCACTATGAAACATTCATCCTCCTATACACAAAGTGCAGAACCTAAAACCACAACCATCACACAGGTGAAAACAACAGGCTACCTTGGACTTCACTTCGATGCAGATCAAAGTTGGAATAGCCATACAAACTACCTACATATCAAGCTTAGGATAATAGCAAGCAAACTATACAGATTAAAAGACATTGCCCCAACCCACATAAAAATACTAATCTATAAAGCATTATGTGAAAACATTTTAAGATATGCAATCACATCATAAGCATTCTGTGCAGACTACAGACTTAACAGGCTACAATGGTTGCAAGATAAAATGATAAAACTGATATTCTGGGAACAACCCACTCTTATGCAGGAAGCATGGACAAAACACAAAATATTTATGGTGAAACACTTATGCCACTACATAGTCATGTTAAAACACTACTACAGCCCAACATATAGAGTAATCAGAACAACATAACAAATAACAAGACCACAGTCAACAAACTACATAATATATAAGTACAACAATCAGTACGGCAAAGCCACCCGAAACTTCTACGTACCTGACATGATAAACAAACTGCCATGATAAACAAACTGCCATTCGACAACAGAAACCTAGGAACATACAGAGAGCTGAAACAGGCACTATATAAATATTATAGCGAGAATGAAAATTAGAGCAATTCCTGTTTCTCTCTCCCCCACCACACATACACACACACACACACACACACAAACCAAGACAACCCCCCTCTCAAAAAATTACCACTACAAGAACACAAAGAAACAAACACACCATGTCTAAATCCAACCCTATTTGCACAAAAAAAAAAAAGTTAAACTGTAATAGCAGTCAAAGTCTTTCAAACACGTACCAACAAACAGTAAAATCAACACCTGGCTTGTGACCACTATAGGAACACAACCATGAAACCACCACCCTCTGTCATCTATTATCTTCCTCAGATAAGCTCTGCTAAGCTTCGAGGAATAAAATTACTAACTTGGAAGTATCTGTTTTACACACTTGTAATGCGTTAAAAATATTATATACATATAATTTCTACAGCAACTATGTATGCAATTCATCTGAGACATAAAAAAAAAAAAAAAAAATACTGTATAATCCCTATTGTAAATACTGTAAATATTATTATTGTATGTAACTTATACTGAGACATAATAAAATGTAAAAAAAAAACAAAAATTATTATTATTATTATTGAATTGTGTGTGTATGCTGCATTACTGCATTGTATCGTGAATTGTGTGCACACTGGTGCCAATCCATATTTAGCTAGTTTAAAAAAATGTATATTCATATTTATAAAATGTACTCTGCATTTTGTATATCGAATTTTTCGTACTGCACAGAAAAGATAATATGTTTTTCATTGTGTGTGTGCAGATACTCTGTGTGATAGTAAACCTTATCATTTTCATTGTAAAAACAAATAAGTCGTTTATAAAAAAAAAAGAAAAAAAATATTATTATTATTATTATTATTATTATTATTATATTCTAAATTCAAAAATTCTGTATAAACCTTATTGTAAATATTGTAAATATTATTATTGTATGTAATTTATACTGAGACATAATAAAATGTTTAAAAAAAATTATTATTATTATTATTATTATTATTATCTGCCTTGTCTGAAAATATTAGAATTTCAAGTATTTTGGGTTTCTGCGTAGTTATCTCTTGAAAATTATAGTGTCCTTTAAGGACACTGCGGTTCTCAACAGATGAAAACATTAATCTGAATCACATCAGTGACTCAGGTTACTGTTAAGAGTCTTTGCAGATTAAGCACAAAATTTAATTGCGCATCAATAAGTTTTGTTTCTTGTATGAGGAAGAACATATCGCAGTAATTAGCTCTTTGATATCATACATGTCTTATTTGATAGTTTCTATTTGTCATTGGTGATATTTTCTCCTTTCGTGTACAGCAATTTGATATGGAATTATTCTGGAAGCAAGTCTTATTGCGATTTGTTTGAAGCTAATTTTTCTGATTCGTGCTTTCTTTTTTCGGCTTAAATTTCGAAAAATGTGAGCACTACTACTTTTTTTCGTCTGTAAGCAAGTTTCAATTAAAACTTCGACAACTTTTACTCGAGTGTCGACAACTTTGACAACATGATACTTTAAGGCGTAAAGAAAATATCATTCTTGGGACTGCAGTCTAATTTTAACTTTTTGTATATCGTGGAATTTTACGATTTTTGAAGTAAGTTCATTTTCTCCTCTTCTCGGATACTAAAGAAGGAGGAAAGGGAAGGATTGAGAGTAATTTTTTTCCTAAGATGTATTCTTAACTCTTCTTTTTTAAACGAACTTTAACGAGTAGAGCCCGTGGAATAGGCAGATCCACACGAACAGCAAATACTGCAACATTTTTCATATTGCATCATTGACCACACGTGAATAAAATAATATATATATATATATATATATATCATATGTTTCATTTCAAATCACCTATTGTTTTGAAACTTATTTTAATGCGAAGTATTTCAATTTCATGTTAAATTAAATCGACACATGGTGGTGCTGACGTGCAACATGGAATACCGAAGCACTAAGGTATCCAATGCTGATAATATGTATTACCGAGTACTGTCTTTTAGGAAGGAAAACTGTATACAATACACTCCTCCCAGCCAGTGGGTTTTGGATATCAATGAACTAGCGATTTTATATTTTAATTTAACAGACAATAATAACCATGACAAATAGAAACGGAGAAAGAATACATTTAAATAATTAAATTATAGCTTTCATATAAAATGCAGAAATAACAAATACAAATAAACTATTCACAATTAAGAATTAAATGAACTATTTTCACGAATGACTTATTATTAAGTGTTAGGCAATGGTCTCTTTCGGTTTCACTGGCCTTTCCACCAGGCAGTTAGTCTTCATCTGCCAAGCTCTCTTTCTTTCCTGTTTGTCTATATTCCAGTTGATCTGTATATTTAGACACCGATTACCACTTCTGTTGGTAATCGATGTCTTTCCATTCTATATCATTGTCTTGTAATATAATATAATTATCGGAGTACAGTATTGCGTGGACAGCTGTCTTCTGGTTAATTGAGTATATTGTTTGTTTTGTTTACAACATTTTAATAATTTGATAATTATATATATTGAATAGATTCGGAGTGGAATTACATCCCTACCTTATTCCTCCTTGATTAAGTTCAATCTGTTCAGTTAATGTATAATCTAACTGTATTTTTATTTATTATTTTGTATCTTTTGTATGAACTTTATATAGCATGGACTAAACAAAATGGAAATTGTTGCTTTATCATTATACTGCATAGTTTTTTGTATGTATTTTTTCAAAGGTTTCCTCATAATATATAAAAGCCAAATTAATGCCTGAATGAAGTTCTCGTTATTTCAATAATTTGTTTCAAAACATAAATATTTCCTATACGCGATCTTCCATATTTCAAACCATTTTGTTTTTCTGAAACTAGATTGATTACAATATTTCCATGTATCTTATTCAAACTTTATCATAAGTATTATTTCTGGAAAAATTCCCATGTTACTCCTCTTAAAAAACTATTATTTTTACGACTATATGTTTCTGAACAGAAACATACTCCACAAATCGACAAGGCCGTAATAATAGACAGACAAGACAACGAAACAATGCTAAAAAATATCGGAAACGATAGCCATGATATGTGACGAAAACTCATTCAACGTCCACCGACTCTACATAACATAACGGAGATTTCTTCAAATGTTGGAATCTTCGAGTGTTGGAAGCTCCATAAAATAAAAATTAGGTCACGACCCCGACCAATAGGCAATAACTCAAGCACTCCAAAGGCAGAAACACCAAACCGACATGACATAGCATCCACTTCCCCGTGTGTTCCGAATGTGACGAACGGTCGAAACGGCTCGCATCCCGTTAACCCCCTTCCCCCGACTCCTACTCCGATAAACCCTTCCCCTTTTTCAAAAAAACAATATCTATTTTCAGCCGTTTTTCCATCTCTTTCCGCTCCAAAAAAGCGCTACGCCCACCCTTAATAATAATATTATAATTACATATATATATATATATATATATATATATACAAAACCCAGGTTTTTTCAAATTAATATTTCCCACATTGCCTCAACCCCCCACACTTTTCCAATCCCCCTTCCTTTAACAGACTAACAGCAGAAGTATGCATATCATGGAAAGAAGATAGCCAACAACATCCAAGCAAGGTAAGTCCGAAATTTCTTTCTCTATTAGTCTGCATATATTTGTGTCTATAATACATCAGTAATGCCCTAAGAATTTTTGAGTAGAAGGCCAATGACACTCCCAAACGAAAGAAGACGAAATAGCCATAAAAAGAATAATTTTATTATATATTTTGTAACCTGCATTTAATAAAATTATTCCTCCGTAATTTCCATAGAGGTATTATTACAGAGGTATTATTTGCTATTAACTATAATTAAAATCTACAATAGAATAATTAATTAACACCTTAATTAACACCAATTTTAAGAAAAAATCAAGCTGGATTTCTAAAATCCAAGATGTACAATAGAACAGATACATTGCATCTGAAGAATCGTAAACGCTTCACATGATAAAACCTTACCTCATTTTAGCCTTTATAGACTTCAAAAAAGCCTTTGACTCCATTAATAGAGAAGCACTGTTTAAAATACTCAACTCTTATGGTCTAACCTTAAAAATCATACAAGCAATCTCATCACTTTATAAAGATCACAATGCTATAGCAATCTTTATACATCATATCAACAATAAACTCTTAGAAGGAGTAAAGGATTTTCAATATCTTGGATCCTACATCAGCAATACAAAAAATGATATTAGAAAACGTAAACAGCTGGCCCTAGTCTTCAATAACAAACACTGCCCGATTTAGAATTCATCACTAATATCATTGATCCATCTGAACCAGTAGATCCATCTCCTTTTATTGTTTTCAAACTTGGACAATAAGCACCAAAAAACTACACAACTAATTAACTCCTTTGAAACCACAGTTTTATTCTTGGATGAACTGTGTCACTAACTCTGCTGTGCTAAATCTGGCTAAGCAAGAATCCTATGTCAGTATAATAAAAAAAAACTGCAACTCAGATGGCTTGAACATCAACTCAGACGTGCTGAAGTCTCGCTCTTTTTTGAATCTCTCATCCTGTACAAACCAGAAGACGGCAATCGCGGTAGAGGAAGACAATGCAAACAATTTTGGCAATACATCTGTGAAACCATCGATAGGCTGATCTGTAAAACTCCATCTGACATCTACCAGTTTTCTCAAGATAGAGAGACTTGGGAAGACCATAAATTGCAATCTTTATTTTTAATGTAAATATCTTTTCCATTTTCACATTGTATCATATTGTGAATAAACTACGATGATCTATGATAAATTTCCACAACCACCTCGATCTCCTTTTATAAATATTTTTATAACCTTAGATTTTGATGATGGAACCGCACATTTGCTTCAACAGAGTTACTTATGATATTTAAGATAAAACTTTTATGTAAATATTCTATGCCATATTTGCAAAGCTATGTACTTATGCTGCTCTCTACTCCAATTGATTTTATAATTTTGACAGGCACATTGCTTATATTAGTTCTTCGAATCTAAATGGTTTTATATCAATACTGATTTCTTCGTTGTTATTTTATATTAATAAAGTTTGATCGTAGCATAAATTCTCGGCATTTTCTATCCATTGCTCCTAATGTATTATGTTAATATGTGCTAGATGTCTTTCTTCATTGCTTAATTTCCTAAATATTAATCTTAGTATTTAATTATCTTACCTATGTATCCATATTTGTCTTAATATTTTGTATTCTTGCTGAGATTTCTTTACTTTGGTTTCAGTTATATTTCTTTTGTTTTGTATATTTCTTCCATTTGCTTTGTGTTTTAAGGAATTATCTGTATTATTTGTTTTTCGTTTATTATATTTTCTATATCTATGTTCCATGGACTGCCTTACGAATTATCTTTATTACTTTTCATTATTCTTCGTTATTTTATTTAATATGTTATTCCTGATTGATATAGCATTCTAATACCTTATCTTGTTCCTCTGCCAATCAAAGTATTTACATTTATGCCATTTTTTTCGAAAGCTGGAGTATTATTCATTTTTAATTTATTGAAAATGCAGAATTGTGTAATTGTTCTTACTCCTTGATATCCATGCGAATGTCTCCTCATTTACCTAAAACATTTACGATTGGATCATTTCCAACTCAAGCATTAAAGTGTAATGCTATAAATATATAGTCATTATTATTACATTAAACTATTTTTATTGTTCCTTATAAATTGTTCAAAATCCGCTTGGTACCACCTTCAGGGGCATAAACTCCTATGATATTCAAGTATGATAGTTTCTATTTGTTTTTAATTTAACCGTAATAATTCGATTATTTGCAAAATTTTATTTTACTATTCTATTTTTTTATATATCTTATCAGGTAAAATGTCACTCCACTCGAAGATGAATCATTTTTGGTCTACTTCATTACACAACTTTTCTTCTCTTTAATTTCTTTTTTGTTTCTGTTATCACAGCTATATTAATATTTTTGGTTTTAGTTGTTTAACTAATTCCAATTCCTTTGTGCTGTATTTCTTACATTACACGTGGATACATTTAAAATGTTCGAGATTCCTATTATTTTACTTTTATCCTTTCTTGGTCGTAATCCATTATTTCTGTCCGATGAATTTTCTGTTTAGAGCTTCTGAGTTATTAAGGAGTTTTGTTTGTTAAGGTAAGCAGCTTTAAGCAAAATACCCTTATACTCAATATAGTCTTAAGCAAAGAACTTGTAGTTGGAGGATAAGGTATATACTGTGTGTATATATATATATATATATATATATATATATATATATATATATATCTTAGTCTGGTACCAACCTCTGGACCTGTCCAGCATGCATGACCTATCAGTACATTACATTTTGCTGGCATAGCTATTGAGGTCATACAGTAGTTGGCCACAAGTCTCCTTACCACCTCATGGCGGAGATACCATTAAGGAAGTTGACTAATGGCTACTACAAGAAGTAATAAATAATAATAATAATAATAATAATAATAATAATAATAATAATAATAATAATAATAATAATAATAATAATAATAATAATAATTATTATTATTATTATTATTATTATTATTATTATTATTATTATTATTATTATTATTATTATTATTATTATTATTATTAGCAGTAGTAGTTGTAGTAGTAGTACAATAATACTAACAATTTTGATAATGAAAATTCTGAGATAAATTTCAATCATAGGTTCTTCAGAAGCGAAAAACTTCACATGTGGATGTCGTACTTCGCATATGTGTCCCCTGGTAATATTTTCTATAAGTATCAAAATAAGAGACAGCAGTAATGCAAGGCGGATAGCAGAGTTAAGTTGCTTCGGCAGAAAGTATATCTTAGTGGGTTCAGTCCTCTGTCGCCACCTAATTACCTAGATAATATAGACAAATTAACCTAATTAGCGCATGTTCAATTCTCACCGTGACATTGATCTTTGGTGGATCTTTCAGATCGCAAGTGATTTCCATAGCATTTGACTGATATTTCAGGCCTGTAGTTTTTGAAAGGGGAAAAGAGTAGGGTTTCCAAAATTTCGAAAACTCTCAAATAGCTTATCCATGGTAATAACATGCTGCATTCTTAACTATTCTAGAAAAGGAATTACGATACCTGCATGTGTGTGTGTGTGTGTGTGTGTGTGTGTGTGCGCGTGTGTGTACAATTTTTAAACATATACGACCTTATCAATTTCTAAGCACACTGTGTGTGTGTGTGCTCAGAAATTGAAAAGGCTGTATTGTATTTGTTTATCTTGTAGTTAACTAGTTTTCTTTTATTTCATCTTCAGGACAATCACTGAAAGTTAACTATTGCATGATGATGCTGCGATCTGTACTGTTCTTAACCTTTGTCTCGACATTTGTGTTTTGTAGCTACTATGAGTTCGAAGCAGAACTGAACTGTGTTATCTGCAGTAAGTAGAACAAATTTATTTTCAGTAGACTATAAACAATAACGTAATAAAAGTGATATAAACACAAATTTATTTTCAATGGAAATTATTTAGGAACAGCAAAGATAATAAAGTCATTCATCTCAGAACGTCTGCCTGATCAATACATTGTGCATTTAGAATCAGCATATTTCCGGGGACAAAAGCTGCACTTGTATGACGGCATGCGGGTTTTAGATATTAGTTAGGTTGCTGAAGAGAATGGTTTCATATTAGTAGGGAAAGAACAGTAGATAGGAGAAATGACATGCAAACTAGATACGTCGAGAAGAATCAAGTGAAAAAGATCTAGTTACTAGAGGGAACTTTAAACTGTAATGAAAATAGGTTGGCAAAAGTTAAAAAAAAAGTAATTCATTTCAGAACTTCTGCATGATCAACACAGAGTGAACTTAGAAACAGCATATTTTTGGAGCAATTATACGAAACCCACAAAGGGCAAGACAAAGGCTCAAAAATATATCAAGCCGGTTAAGGTATATCACCTAACATAAATTAAAGCAAATATCTCAGGATAAACATAAAAATATAGCAAGCAAATAACATTTTTAATTAAAACAAAAAACCGGAAAGAAAACAAAATACTTCCTGATAGTCAATTAGCTGAGAATGGGCGAGCCAAGTGCTCCAAATTATTTCATAATCCAGAAATTTCGGAGCAAATACGACAGAGAGAAAAAGACCACAGGTCCAATCAATCCATCTTGCCGGAATAGTTCACAGATAATATATATATATATATATATATATATATATATATATATATATATATATATATATATATATATATATATATATATATATATATATATATATATATATATTTTTTTTTTTTATTTTATTTTTTTTTTTGAAATCACTTCAGGCCTCCAATAAGCGCAGAACTGGTCTGTCACCGGGGTATAAAATTTATCTCCAATTTAAAAACGATCACAAATACCATCCCGCGGTGGGATTCAAACTGCCAGCCTGTGGGTTGAACAGTGGTTACGTTAACTATTCAGCCAACCAGGCGAATAGTATTTGTCGTATACTAGTTGCCGCCACCATACAGTAATTTCAATGAATCTCTTTTAATATACATCTTTTTCGGATATTATGGGATTATCCGTATATTCCCATAATCATCAATATGATATATTTATACTATATTAATAAAATGTGCTTCATTTATATATTTTCATTGATGTATACTGTATCATATTAGTGAGCAATTGGTTAGAAAGAAATGTAATATTGTATTCATTATTTATTACACTGTTTGAAAATTGAAGTATAATTTCTGAAATTATATTCATTAATTATACTAATTACAATTATTAAATAATTATATTCATTATACTCATTGTCATTCAGTACAATATTGTACTGAATGACAATGAGTCATTCAGTACTATGGTCAGTACAATTCTTGTCCTATATTGTTGTAAGATTACATGCAGACACATCTCATATGCTGCACGCTTTTGAAATCTGTATATTGTCTATTATTCTACGGTTTGCTTGTTTGTGGATGCAAAACCCAGAATTTCGGGTGAATAAACACATCTGTCTCTGACTATCTCACCTTTTAGAAAGTCCTGATCAAGATTCTTTATACCCTAGACGTTATTTGAAACCAGACCTTTTAAGCAAAACAGCATCGTTGAATAACGAACACTCTGATAGGCATTATAGAAATATAAAAGTACAGATTCAACATATATGTTACAATTTGTTACTCAAAAGGCCATCGCATATCTATTTGTAAGCAAATGAATGAGTGAAGTAGACAACTGCAATGTTTTATATATCAGCTGCAGTCATCCTAAATTATAAGAAAAGCTCCAGAACTACTTTGTGATTAAAGCAGTTTTGTTTCATTTAGTAATAAGAATGAAGAAAATCCTCAGATGTCGCGTGCCCACAGAGATATTTGAAAGTGTATCTTATAGCTGAACTGTTACTAACATACTTTTGTTGCGACAGTCATTTTTTTTTACTTCATCAGGAACAATGACTTCGAACCGAAGACAATCACATTAATGTATGTGATTGTCTTTGAGAAATGAAATTCATTTCTCAATGACAATCACATTCTTTAATGTTCCAGAGAGGGTTTTATATTACCAGCCTGTCGGTTAGAGGGCGGTTAGGCTCTGAAACCAACTCTCCCAATTGTAAAAACAGGCCAGCAACATATGACTAACACATCTCAGCAAAATACATAAATAAAATAAAATCAATGACACATACATATTAAGAATGGGAAAATATTTACTGTTATAATTATGAATATAATTAATTGTGATGTACTTCAAAATAAGTTAATGCGATAGTAATCCAGAAAAAGTGAATTGTAACTTGTAAGGAGAGGTGAAATAGTAACAAAGGTGATTTATCTGTTATTATTTATTTCTGTAGCTTTAACAGAAGAGCTCCACTTAAAATATTTGGAATGTCTGGATAAAGAATTCTACGAAGTAAGTACGGTTCTTCAAAAATGAATATCAAGCAGTACTTTTAAGGTTTTCAATATTTTTATATACTGTATATTATATATAAATAAATAAAAAAGGGAATAAAAAAGTCACATGGAGAGAGATCGGGAGAGTAGGAAGAGTGTGGAACAACCGCCATCTTGTTTTCGTGGAGCGTGTTGAACATACGAGGCCATGTGTTCACGCACCCTGAACACACAGCCCTCCCTTAAGTCCTCAAATTCACATGCATTTATATCGCAGATTGTATAATTTCTCCAATAATCTTACGAACATCATCTATCATCCTCTCAAGTTATTCTTACTCATCTATTCCTCTGTTACCAGCATCCATCGGTTCTTCTTGTGAAATCTGTTATGTAGATCTAAGTGAGATTCCGCGCATTATTTTCTTTTCTTTTTCCTTTTGCTTTCTCAAAAAATTAAAGATTTTTGGTTAGGTGAATTAGGAGAGTAGATTAGGAGAGATGTTGAAAGTGAAAATCCTATGTATGAAGTAAGTTCAAGGTGTAAATTCTAATAGAACAAGTGGTCTCTTGAAGTTCGTGTGAAGTGATCATCCACAAGCAGTAAATACTATCAATTCGTTTATGGTTTAAATTTCACTTTTAAATATAATTGATTATTAAAATTAAAATAGAATTAAAATATTTCCTGAATGTGATATTAGCGATTGTATGTTTTAGTTTTATTTCATAACCTTACATTTTAGGAATATCAACTGCTATGTGTGCTAAGACGTCACAAAGTTTTCAAAATTACTTAACCGACGTTATTAAATCTAATGTTACAGTAGACAAGTTTTACACGTATTTATTATAAATTTATCTTTATCTTTTAGTTGTTGAAAGTGAAAATCCAATGCATGAATGAAGTTCAAGGTGTAAATTCTAATAGCACAAGTGATCTCTTGAAGTTCGTGTGCAAAGACAGCCGAATAAATTGCTATTGTGCTAAACCTAGTGAGGTAAACTTCCCTATGAATTAATAATATATAAATAATTAGAGGGAATTTGAGTGAAAAACTAGCATTATGCTGGGAATTTTCCTACTGAATATTATTCTGGTATTTTTATGAAACACTAACGATAATTACGAAATTTAATTCATTATTTATAATATGGATTTTTTTTCTGAAAGCAAGTACACAATGATAATCGTAACCTATGTTCTGAAAAGTTCTCTGCCTCGACTTTAGATGGCAACACTATAGGCAAGAATTTTTTTAAAAGTTGGTATATCTGTCCTAAGCATCCGTGTGAAATTGCAAGTCATTCAATCGAGTAGTTTTTTTTTTTTCATTCTATATCCCTTGTCTATATCCCTTGAAATGGATAAAATTGAGTATGGTGCGGTTATAAATTTCTTTGCAAAAGAAAGTTTAACCCCAAAAGAAATTCACTCGAAGTTCATAAAAGTTTATCGGCACTCTCCTTCTTCGTTTCCGATAATTAAGAAAAGGGCTGCAGACTTTAAACGTGGCCGTACCAGTTTTGAATATGATCCAAATGAAGGATGTCCAAAAACTGTAACACCACCAGAAATCATTGATCAATTGCACAATATGGTATTGTATGACCGGCGAGTCAAAATGCGTGAAATTGCTGAGACTACACGCATTTCAAAAGAACTTGTAGGATATATTTTGTATGAAGAATTTCAAATGAAAACGTGTTGCGCAAGTTTGGTGTCGCGTTGCTCACAGCAGATAGAAAGCGCACTGGCATGAAAATCTCTGAACACTGCTTGGAGCGTTTTAACAAGAACAAAACTGAATTTTTTGCGTCGATTTATTACAATGGATGAGATTTATATTCATGATTATATTATAAATATAATCATGAATATAATTATATATTGATGATTATATGAATGTGTAATTATTGGACAGAAGCAGGTTTCCCACTGCCAAAGAAGACAAAGTCGGTTCCATCAGCAGGAAAGGTCATGGCATCGGTGTGTTTTGGGATACAACAGGCATTTGTTTATTAGTTAAGTTGAAAGGGATAAATGAATAACCGGGGAATATTATTCCGATCTTCTAAACAGACTAGATGAAAAAATTCAAGAGAAAAGACCCGGTTTGCAGAAGAAAAAAAAAATCTTTCATCAGGAAAATGCACTTGCCAACAAAGGTGTTTTGGCAATGTAAAATTAAGGGGGATATGCACTATGAATTGTTGGAACATCCACCCTATTCCCCAGATTTGGATCCCTCTGACTTCTATCTCTTCCCAAAACTAAACTTCTTCCTTGCTGGCCAATGTTTTTCTTCGAATTAGGAGGTGATTGCAGCTGTACAGGAGTATTTTGCAGATCTACTGAGAACCAGTACAGAGACGGGATAATGGCGCTGGTGCAACGCTGGAATAAATGTATCTGTCTTAAGGGATATTTTCATGAAAAATTAAAATACTTTTGAAATTATAAATTCATTATTTCATTGTTCGGCCGAGAACCTTTCAGACCACGCTCGTAATACTGATAGCTGCAGAATGTGGCAGAAATCTCTAGCTGTTACTTATTTGAAGACATAATTGAGCATGGAAGGAGTAAAATAATAAATGACCAGAATCGTGACATAAGGCTAGACCAGTGTTTCTCAACGTCGGGCGTACGCCCCACAGGGAGGAAGTTTGAATATTTTTGGGGAAATTAGAAAATGATGTTGCATTCGTCACCTTATCACTGATATACACAAAACACTCACCATTGTCGGCGAGGGGAGACATCAAAATCTTTGAGGCCTTGAGGTGGGGCATGATCCAAAAAACCTTGAGAAAACCTGGGCTAGATGAACCACGATATATGGTCAGTCTCCCACATGAGTGTTGCAAATGGAACACCCATCAACTTGTAAACCGGATAGTAATGAACTCTAAAACATAGTAAAAGTTTGTTGATGGGAGAGCGAAGGAGGAAGTTAGCTTTGAAAGTAATCTGAATCAGAGTAAGGTGAGTGGATGAGAGAAGCTGCTTAGACAATCACTGAGAAGAAGGAAGAATATGAATCTCAGCTTTTGAAAGACAGGAATATCAGAAAAAGTAGACGAAGTTATTAACATGAACGTGAATTAAATCTTAAAAATGTAAGGAAAAATGCGGGAACAGAGATTAAACAAGATTCAGGATATAATTGGACTCAATCAGACATTTACTATGGATCTAGTGTTTCTGGAAAAGAATGCCAAGACAACGTCATTTATATTGGTATTCTGTACCAAAGAAAAAGTCAATATAGAGAATGTTATATGCGGGTTGCTGTTTGACAGGTGGATAAGGTCTCTGTAATCCCAGAATTAAATAATAAATTTTAGTCTCACTTTATGACTTTGGAAGACATAAATATCCCTTTCAATTGGTATACTGCGAAAAGGGCTATGAGTAGAATGCAATTATTTTGAACATGACCCATTGTTATGTAATAATGGGTCATTACACAGACGGCTAGTTGAACCTAGTGCAGCAACTGCGGAATGAATTGTAACACGAATTTCGGGCACTTAATAAATAAATCTTAAGGTTTATTTATGCAGTGTCCAAATAATGTGATATGGTAAATAAGGGGTAGAGTACAAACTCTACCCCGACTTACTCATCGCGACTTTCTATTATGTATCAGTAACAGAGGTTTCACTTTGCATCAGTGCAGTTACTAATGCCGATAACAGAACAAATGTAGTTATTTATTTCTATGAAGACACGAATTATTTATATAATTGCAACTCTTCCAGTGTTTTGGGATAGGATACAGTATATTTATATATATAAACTATTTCTGAAGAAACATTAATGAATTATTTATTTAATAATATAAAGGAATATATTCAACATGCACATTATATTGCTAGATAAAGGAGCAATGGATTGACTGCCTTATCCAGACTGTTTCAAATAGTACCGAAAAATCACTTCAGAATCTAACAATAGAATTCTTTGAAGCAAGCCAGGTAATGTGGATTTCTTTATTTATATAATAGCAATGAAAACGCATTTATAGATATAAAATAGCTGTAATATTTCACATTTTCTATAACTTTAGAATTTCTTTAGAATTTCTGATATGTATCGCATCGCTGCACATTACTTGAGAGTATTATTTTATACAAAAAAAAATCAATGTTCTTTTAAGCAATTACTTGAAGTTAACTTAAAGTTAAAGTTAGTTTTTTACTTAGCTATTACTTTCAATTATTATAAGTTATGGTACCTCCTTATTTTCCAGAATATTTCAGGCAGCAAAGAACTTAACTCAACATCCCACAATCGATATTTCAAGTGATCACGTAACTCAATTGCTCTATTCACATATAATTTAGCTTAAATTAATTTCATTATCTGATAAATATGAATTAGCATTTATATGTGTCACTTGAAATCTTAGAGACCGATGTGTTATGCGATAAGATGCATTGCTGTGTAATGTATTAAGATGGAAAATATTAGGATTAACAGTACTTTTCCTATTAAAAAAGACGAATCTTCGATAGCTAATAAAATATTGTTAATATTTTCTAATTTTTAGTTATTTTCAATAACAAAGTATATTACATTTTTAAAGGTTTAATAAATGTGGTTGCTAAAAATTATACGTAAATCAAAGGGACTCAGTGTGTATTGTAATAGTATACCAATATATAGGAATGGAGAATTATACGATAAATATTTGTTTACTAGGTATTCAGTATTTATTAGAATAAAACATCATTTATATTAAAGGAACTGGTGATAAATGTATTCGTACTTTTAAGTGTTATCACTCAGTGAATAAAGCCTCTCGTGCATAATGACTTTTATAACATGTAAGATTCAAAATGAAACCATACATTTTTGACTTACTTTTAAATAATAACTGACTCAACTCTGGATCATAGTGAATATTTTATTCCTCTGATTTTTCAGAAATGTGGAATTGACCCAACTAGCATAAAATGCTTGATTTGAGACTCATAAATATCATCTCTCTCTCTCTGATTAATGGCAAAGTAAGTATAAAGAAAAGGACGGAAGGCGATTAAATCCTTTATATTTTACATTAGTACATTAAAACCAAAGTTTATATCGAAAGTTGAAGAATAAATAATTTTTTTGAAAGTCGTTCGAAATCTCTGGGATTTTTATTGCGACTAATCAACGCTGAATTCACATTTCGCATCTTCAGTGCATATTAATAGTTCCTCATAATTCTTGAATACGATACTTTTGTTACTGAAAAATCAGTCATCTGCAATGAAAAAAAGCTTGAGTGTATTTATGGACTAAATCGTATGTAATAGATATATTTTATTAAAGCCGTATATGTAATTTTCACAGAAACTATAACGATCTGGTAGAAGCTTAAACAGATACTGAAAAGATCGAAGAGTATTTCATAAATATGGAATTTTTTCTGCTGAACTCATAATTCGATACGTCTTGAAGAAACGTTCTGACGAATGTAAAGCATGCAAGTAAACAGCAACTGCCACCACCTGACATACAACGCATTTATTAACAACCGTGTTTGTAACAAAATATTGAATGTATATCTTCAGAAGTTCAACAACATTCTTTCACTGTGGATTCAGTCATTAACAGATGAACTATTGACTTTCAGTTTCACATTACTATTCTGAGAATTTTGTGTGAGTTTGTTATAAGTAAAATATTGTGTGATTTCGTATCACTTTTTTTGATTATGGAAAGATTACTTTTTTATACAAGCAGAGATAATATAAACGTAAAAAATAACTCCTGAAGTAGGTGTTTTGGATTGTCATAGAATATCAAGGCCAAGAAGGAAATAACAATATAATTCATAGGATTCTAAGAGACATGAATGCAATAATAAATATTTTTTTATATAAGTGCGACCAAATTAATTACAGAGTCGACTGACTGATATTACGGTAAAAATTATTCTTTTTATCAATATGAAATCTGAAGGTGCTTTAGACATTGTATGGATCTCATTATAATTATACCATTAGAATGCTATAATTAAAATTATAGCATTCTAATGCCAGAATGTTGAGTTCTGCAAAAGAAAGGCCATCACAGATTCGATTCTTGGACTACGGAAACCTTGTATAACACTTTTTGAGCTGTATCTGTGTTAGTTGATATCAGATATAATTTTTTTTTCATCATTTCTGCTTTCTAATTCAATAACTCAGAAAATTTGATAATACAATTGCACTAGTTTAGAAAGCAAGGCTAATTAAAATTAGACCTTTTACTTAGATAGATAGGTTTCTCCTGTATCTTTGCTGAACATAAATTCATTAGAGGACTGATGTTTTGATAAGATAACGAAACCAAAACAAATATTGATGTGTGTGTGTGTGTGTGTGTGTGTGTGTGTGTGTGTGTGTGTGTGTGTGTGTGTGTGTGTGTGTGTGTGTGTGTGTGTGTGTGTGTGTGTGTGTGTGTGTGTGTGTGTGTGTGTGTGTGTGTGTGTGTGTGTGTGTGTGTGTGTGTGTGTGTGTGTGTGTGTGTGTGTGTGTGTTTATATTTGATATATTTCTTTCTATTCCAGGTCAAAAGCTCTCTGTTTCCTGCATGAAGAAATAACGAAAAAAAGTTTAGTTTTCTTTCATTAATTCCACTGAGTGGAAATGAAAGAAAAAAAAAACTGTTGGATTCTTGTTTCGTCAAATAAATCATAGATTTTCTGTTAACATGTTGTATTTGATTATCTTCTTTGAGGCTTGTGATTAACAGTGTAGAAATATGATATAGTACCAATAAAATCAATGCATGAAATGGTCATTTTTCATTACACTTATATTATTAAACCATTCCAGTTCTATTTAGAAAAAATAAAAATAAAAAATCAGAAATTTTCAAAATTTTATTGTAATACATTCTGTACGATTTTCATGAATGTTATTTATAAATGTGTCACCTCTCAATTAGAATCTGATTTGGGGCAATGAATCCGAAACGAAACAAAGAAATAAAAATCGGAGATGAATTTCATAGCACACTGAAAGACCCCTGCCAAATTGTGCGGAATTCTGAAATTCTTCGAAAAGTTCCATGTTTTTTACCTCGCTATATATATATATATATATATATATATATATATATATGTAGAAGGTATTTTACCTTGGGTATAATAAATGTTAAAAATACCAAGCAATTTTAAACCTGGTTTTACTCCATTTCCCAAGTAAGCAAACAGACAAACAAGTCAAGTTTGCGCCTGCAAGTTATGCAAGTCTAGCTGATCCTACAGGTAGTGCAAGACCAAGGCAACTCGTGGTAAAGGTAGCATAAGCTCTGATCACTAATCTTAATATTTACCCTTAATGCCAAAACACATCTCCAAGATGGGGATGTATGATGTTTTGTATTAAAGGCAAGGGGGCCACTACCCAGACCGGTTTCGACCTTTATTGAGGTGGGTGAGAGTAAAGAATAAACCCATCATCGGCCTATTGAAAAATAAAGGGATCAGAGTGCCCCCGAAGAGAAGTAAAAGAGTAGTAAGGAAATGTAAGAGAGGTCAAGGTGGGGTGCTGGGGGGGAGGGAAGAGGAGAGGAAGCAGAATAGGATGGGAAGGGCGGGTGGGGAGGTGGGGGGTAGGGAAAAAGAAGAAAATAGGACTCAGCTCATTATTCTCATCTTGCTAGCTTAAAGCTATCAAGTGATATTTCCTCACCCTCCTCGGAGATCTGCCTTAAGAAATCGAAAGGACCACGGAGGTAGCCGGTGCCCAGGTGACCCGCCCCTTCAAGGCAGCCCGCCTCGAGTTGGCCTGCGCTGCCTGGGTTTTTCCTCCGATCTACCTCGGTGGGAGACCAGGAATCAAAACAGACCTCGGGGGGGGGGGGGACGCAGAGACCAAGAAGATGACTCGGGGTGGAGCTGCTGCTGCAGATGGAGATCTTAAAGCAGCAGCAGGCAGAACTTGATGGTGTTGTTTCTGACAGTACACAGGATTGGAGGTGAACGCCACTTGTTAAATTTGGTGTCACCCAGAGCCTCTCTCTCGAGATGTAAAAACCTCCTTAAGGAGCCATAGAACATGTAGAGGACGATCCGAGAGAGATCCAACAGACTGGGAGGATTAGCATAGTTGGAAAATTTTTTCCTAACCTTCCAGATGTGATATTTAAATTCATTGATGATAAATATTAGTAACTTCTGCCTGTTGTTGGCTGGTAGAGCGAACTGCAGGAAGATCACTTGCTCCTGCAGTAGGAGGGGGATGCGGAACACGTCGATTAGCCTCCTCCAAATGAAGATGGAAATGGGACACCCGTAGAAAGCATGCTCTACGGTGTCCGGGCTCCGGCAGAAGCTACATAATGGGTTCCAGTTGTTGTTGAACCACCACTTATTCACATTGACTGGAAGGTATCCATAGGCTATCCTCCAGGCCAGGTCCTTTCTCGACGGGTAGCCTCGATGTTTAGAGAGGTGGCCGAAGAGGATGTCATTGTTGTTGATTCCTAGATCCGGAACGTCAATATGAAGGATGTTAAGGAGATGATCATACCACATCTTGCTGTTCCGGATCCCAGCAGTGTTGACACCCGACGAGCGGAGTTGTTGTACTAGCTGGCAAAGTATATTGTAATCCTCTGGAACAATATCCGCCTTGGGACCCTGGTGGGCTGGGATCCCAAAAAGGGGAAGCTTAAAGCCTAAGAAATACCGCACAGTATAGCTGCAGGGATGGTTGGTCTGTAGTATCCTGCTAAGATGTAAGGCGGTATTGCTCAGGTATTTGATGTTAAGGACGGGGAAGCCAAAGCCCCCCAGCTTCTTCTCCGGAAGTTGAAGGATCTTCATGTCAACCTCCAGGCGTAGACTGCCCCAGAAGAACTTCAAGGGTTTCCTGTAAAGCCGAAGTTCTTAATCCTCACTGATGTTTGTTATATTCACGACGTGCTGGTACATAGGGCACAAGATGGTCTTAATGACAGTAGCCCTAGAGGAGAGCGACAGCTGTCCGTTTGTCCAGTCCTTGAGACGCTCGACTGTGGTGTTGATAAGTTGTTGAACGTCGAGCACGGGCTCTGCTGCAAATGGGATACCCAGGATGGTGAGGGGGGTCTCCTGTAGGGACGAGACCCATGGGGATGTTGTTTAGGTCCCAGACTCAATACGTCTTGATCTTAGTTTTGTCGGGGTTGGGTGTTAACCCCGACACTTTGAACCTCTCTAAGATGTTGAAGAAGCTCTGTATGGAGTCGTTGTCCCTGAGGGTGCCCACCATGTACTCCGCATATGCAATTACTTTGGAGTCATCCGTGGTGAGTGGTAGTGGAATCACTCTCACAGCACGTGAGCTGTTGACTGCCCGTAGAAATGGCTCAAGGGCTAGTGCAAAGAGCAGTGGACTGAGGAGACACCCTTGTTTGACCCCTTTCTGGATGTTAATGGGATCCGAAAGATGTCCGTTGACGAGGAGGCAGGTGGAGCTGTTCATGTAGCTTCCTCTGATGATGGAAAGCAGTCCGATGCTGACCCCGATTTTCTGCAGGATGTTAAACAGAAAGGAGTGTCGGACGCTGTCGAACGCTCGGTTGAGATCGATGGTCAACAGTGCCATTGAGTACATCTTAAGGTTGACCAGACGTAGCAGTTCTCGGATGAGGATGAGATTAAACTCCATCGATCGGCCAGGAACACCATACACTTGTGTGCTGTTAAAGACGTATCTCATCCCCAGCTTAAGTCTGTCATTGAGAACACGGGCGAGGATCTTGTAGTCTGTGTTCGACAGACTGATGGGCCTCCGGTTTTTGATGTTGGATGGTTCCCTGTTGGCTTTGGGAATGAACACTGTATGGCATTCCACGAATTCTCGCGGCACTTTCCCTGTGTTGAGAAAGTTCTTGAATAGTGCCACGAGAAGGGGAAGGATGTAGTCCCAGGCTTCTCGATAGAGTTCTGTGCTTAGTCCGTCTGGCCCAGGCGCTTTCTTCGTACGGCACTGCTTGAAGGCTGATGTTATTTCGGCCGCTGTAATTGGTGCATCCAACCCTGCTTGGATGTACACAGGGAAGGGGTCAATATTCCAACAGGAGTAATCTTGGGGGGTACTGTTGTCTTGGTGGAGGGTGTTGTAGTACCCCCAGAAGGCCTTCAGGATGTCGGGTGTTGTGGTGTAAGTACACCCGCCTTCAGTGATGGTGGTGATGGTTCTCTCCTGTCGAAAATTGACATAGCGCCTGTTGTAAAAAGCAGCCGATTGCCTGTCTTCCGAGCGGAGGTGGCGTCGGATCTTGGTGTTCTTGTCTTCCACTTGCTTCTGTCTCTATACTTCAATGTCGAGATTAATGTCACGGATGGCGTTGTGACATGGAAAGCCTTGGCGTTGGCTGGCCACGAAACTGCTTCTTTCCTTGTATAGATCACGAAGCCGAGATCTTCTGAGGAAGGCACGTTCAAGGCCCCATTTTTAATGTTTTCTTTGATGTTAAATTTTAGTTATGCCCAAACTTCCCAGTTCCAGCCAGCGGTGCTCCAAGTGGAGCACAGTTGGTTAAGCGTAGCCGAGAACAAGGACGGAAAGTCTGGTGGTAACTTCCAGGGGCCCGGACCAACTTCTACTGCTTCTAGTGGATGATACGTGAGCACGACCATTTTGTGGTCTGAGATGGTATAATTAATTTGAACGTTCCTTATGGCTTCGAATCTGGAGACAAGGGAGGGTGACCGGTAGAACCGGTCGAGCCGTGTGCCGATACCTTGGCCTGTTCACGTACAATCCCGACAGTAGGGGTTGTGAGCCCTCCAGATATCCGTCAGCTGGAGATTCTTGAGGTGAATTCCCAGTTGCCTGTAGCCAGCAGTGCCTGTATTGTGATTACCTCCCACTTTATCGTAGGCCGGGTCCGCCACGCAGTTAAAGTCCCCCATCAGAATGACGTGATGGGCTACATATAAGTAAGTGTAAAGTGACTGGAAGAAAGTCGATCTTGATGTTGGATCTGCCCGGCCGTAGATGTTAATGTACCTGGTGGTACATCCTCGGTACTTCCAGTCAATGGCGAGAACTCTCCCTTCTGCGTCCCTCTGGATGTTATGGAAGGCTCCGAGGAGCGGGGGGCTAGCATAAGTACCCCGACCCCGGCGCTGTTTCTGTTGCCGAAGCTCCAAAACGATGTTACGGGGTACTTATGGCTTAGTTCCTGCATGTCCTTGTAGTGGAAAAACTGTGTTTCCTGCAGGAACAAAAGCTGGATGTTGAACGCTAGCATGAGCTTCCACACCTCCTCTTGTTTTGATGGTGAGCGGAGTCCTCTGATGTTGAGCGAGGCAACGCAAACAGGGGGTGCGGCATTATAATGTTTTACGTTGTTATACCCGGCCTAGGTCCTTGATTCGCAATTGATTGACATATTTTATTAAGGCTCCAATTTGTTGGGCGGAGGTAGTATATCCCGCAACCTGCAGACCGGCTGCCAATTCTGCATACGAGCTCGAGAAGACCTCGAACTCGTGACGACTGTTCTTAATCTTGAAACTTTCTAATTTATTGTTCACTATTTGGTGGTCAAAGCAGTTGAACTGGGAGCCGGTGTGTCTACTAATTTTAGAGTTAATGCTCTTTTGATGGCGGGAAGGGGTTTCCACCTCCATTTCGGACTCAGATGTTGTTGAGTCCGTGCTTTTTCTGGAGCAGCTTCGATGTTTTTTCCCCATTTTAGGGGAAGCCTGCTCCTTCTTCTTCTTAGGAGGTTCTTTGGGGGGTGGAAGTTGATGTATCCCTTCCTCTGTCTTCTGTTCTTCTGCAGGGTGGACGCTGACTACTATAGGGGAAATATTAGAAGCGTCTACAGACAAAGCCTCCTCCGATTTTGTTGAGGGGGGGGGATAGCTGGTGAAGTGTTATCCATAGCTTCATCTGTATCCTCGGTTGTTCTTTGTTCCTCCATCGCTGGTAGTGGTACGGTTGAAACGACCGAGGGGGGACTGTTTCCTCAGCTGATGTTGTTGCTGGGGGAAACAGTACCTTCTGCTGTTGATGGTGCAGGACGTTTCGTAATTTTCCCTAGAACTGTTTGAGAGAATGTTTTCTCCCCGATGGTGTTGGGGAGTACCGGAAATTCACCGGCGTCTCGAGCAGGCTCCGGGTTCAACGGTTCAATCGGTGCCCCTGCCCGCTCTGCAAATGTGCGCAGAGGACACGATGTTATTTTGTGCTCTGTATTCCAGCACTTTCGGCAGAGGTGTGGGCACTGGCTGGAGATGTGCCTGACGCCGACGCAGTTGAAACACTTGGCTCGGGGGCAGTCACTACCCAGATGTTCAGTCGAGCCACATCGCAGACACTGTCTTTGGCCGGGATAATTAACCATGACACGCGACGTGCTGATGGTAACGAGGTTTGGCACTGGCTGTCGCATGTCCATGGTAAAGGTGACTTCGCCGGAGTACCAGGCGGGGTCTTCCTTAGAGAGGCTCTTCTTTATATTACTCACTTTTCCCCACTTACTAAAAGTTTGTACAAGCACGTCTTCTCCGGCTTCTAGATATTACATAGGGAAGCGGTCGATCTTAATTTGACAAACTTGTGACCCCACCATGGTAGGGGGTCACCTGCTTCCCTTGGACGGAGAAATCCTTCAGAAGTTGATCTCTCGAAGCTAAATTCTTGAGTACTATAAGAAATCGTCCTTCTCCATACGGGGTGAAGGAGTAGATGTTAGAAACTCCTATTATCTCCTTAAGGGCTGTAGTGAGTGCTCTTAGGATCCTCCATTCCTGGAATCTCCACTCCTGATGTCCGGGTCCTGGGGAGGACGGGGATTACTCTGCTCATGATTGATCTCTGAGTTCTAGAAAAAAAAGAGAAAAATAAAGAGTCCTAAGACTCTGTAAGTAAATCCCGTAGTGCGTATGAACGCACTACCAGCAAGTTAGTAGAGTTAGTACTAAGAATACAAAATGTTAGTACAACAAACTAAACAACAAGTATAAATAACAAAATATTAGTAAGTAACAAATTCAAAAATGAATAAATACAATACTGTCCTGCTGCAGTTGAGGTCTCATCAGTGGGAGATAGGCTAGAAATATAGAAATATCAAGATTTAGTAATACAGAGCTTATAAGTATTTTACCAGAACAAGTTGCCATAAGGTGTTTTAACCTTATTAAATAAAATCTCTGGAGGAGATATAAATGTAGAAAGTATTTTACCTTGGGTATGATAAATGTTAAAAATACCAAGCAATTTCAAACCTGGTGGTCTTGCACTACCTGTAGGATAAACTAGACTTGCATCACTTGCAGGCGCAAACTTGACTTGTTTGTCTGTTTGCTTACTTGGGAAATGGAGTAAAACCAGGTTTAACATTGCTTGGTGTCTGTTTGCTTACTTGGGAAGTGGAGTAAAACCAGGTTTAAAATTGCTTGGTATTTTTAATATATATATATATATATATATATATATATATAAGTGATATCGTACTGAGATTGACGCATAGGGAATCAACGCCAAGTGAAACCCTGAGTGGATAACCCACCACATTCATCAACCATGACTGTAGGGTGCTATACGAAGGATAATACATTAAAACCATGATTTTGTGGTCAGCACGTTAAATGCACGGAGTTTAAATCATCGACGGATACATAAATGTGCATAAAAACATTCAAAACATTCACTACATGGGTTTCCATGGGAGAACCACAATAAACAAATTCCACATCACCAGAACCAACATGCTGCACGGTTTTCAGTTGTGCAAACAGTGTATGCAGTGGGAAGTGGAAGTTTGGAATGCTGTGTTATGGAGCGATGAATCACGCCACACCTTCCGTCGAGCATATGGAAGCGTATGGGTTTGGCCGATGCCTCTTACAATCCCACTATGAAATTCGAAGGTGTGCGGTGTGATGGTAAATTCTAGTTTTTCCTGGTTTAGCCCAAGATCTCTGTTTATGGTGCCATGATCATGGAACTGCATGACGTAACCTGCTTTGTGGCGTTTGTATTGTGGTGAACATTTTGTTATAACGCTGTTGATGCAACTTCTTGGTTTATGGACCAGAACGTCACTACTCTTGACGTTCGTGTCCACTGAGCGCTGATTTCAACTCTGGTATTGTCCTGTTTTCCTTTTTGGCCTCGGACCACTGTTTGTGGTGTCATGAACAATGAAGTCAGGGATGTATCTGAACAATCTGACCAATGTAATACTTCCTACTCTCTAGCCTTTCTTGGGAACTGATCATGGTGCCATACGGCTCCAGCATAACTGCGTGGTTTGTGGACATGAACGTCACCATACTTGATTCACCTGCGCAGAGTCCTGATCTCATCTCAACTGTTGTAACAATAACTGTTGTTATATATGTAGATAGTCCCGATCTCAACCAAACTGAACATTTGTGGGATGATCTGTAGTGTTGGTGAGGTCAAAGGATACTCCACAATATATTCAACTTCATTTTTGACTCTCCAGGAAGAAGAGTCAAAAATTCTCGTAAATCGCTATCAAACTCTTGGGAAAAGCGTGTCCCATGAGATTGCTGCAATCATTGCACTGAAAGTAGATCCTATATTTCAGTATAGCTCAGTAGAAGTGACGTTTGTATTCTTCGGCTCTTGACCACATGAAGGAAGACTTGGGTTTAAATTTAGTTGCCAACCAGAAGAATATTTCATTCCTAAGACCTTTATAAACCGATTCTTGAGCTACTCGATCTAGGGCGAGGGGAAATCGGGATTGTTTCTCCCGGAGACTCGGGCTTTTCGTCCCGTAAACTCAAGCAAATTGACCGTCGAACATCCACACAATTTTCAGGCATTAAAAATATTATATTATTGTTAGGGACCACGAGAAGACGGCACTTGTTGGCCGTATGTTCACTGCGTGGCGATTAAATTAGTGATAGCCTTGGACAACCTATCTCTGATTGGCTACCAGTGAACATTGAACTGCCCACAGTCTTCAGAAGTTAGAAAAAGCTAAAACGGCCTTGCTTACTCCCTATACGGAAATGAAAGGCGTTAATAGAATTTTTATTAATATATCACGTATGAGCTACTAATAAGGCTTTTTGAATGTCAATAGAGAGAGAAAAGAGCAATAAATATATGGTAACAAAGACATCCGATTCTTTTTTATAGTATAAAGATATTCACCCATAATAGGAATTTAAATGCATCAATGGAATAATATCCATAATATATGATTAAATAATGAATAAATATGAATAAATATATTAATAAATAATCTATGAATAAATAATCTCAAATTCCACATTCATTCTACATTATTATCCATCTTTTAATATTCAGTTAAAATGCAGAGAAAATTTTATCGATTTAAAACAACTAATTTTACTCTCTCTTCAGATGATAGCACGAATGATGATGTCTCTTCCTTGGAGTTCAAACTTGAAAAAGATATTATTTTAGCATACATATTACTTTAGGAATTATCTTGAGCTATTTAGGAAAAATTATGATGCAACACCTTTCATTGATTCCTGCCCATTAATTATAAAGAACTAAGAACTGTTATATTAGGAAATTGAATATGGAACATACCTAATAATATGCCTAATTTTTTCGACTTAACAAATCAGGAAATCAAGTTATTTACAAGTTCATAAAAAAAAAAAAATATATATATATATATATAATGTATAATGGACACATAATATTACCAAAGAAAATACTTAAAAGAATCATTGGCATTACAATTTTTAAGGGTAATTAAAAAAATTTTATCAGCTTTCTACTTTATAACTAAATCCCACTCGCAATTTCGAATTAATTTAATAACTGAGAAAAATTCAAGCAAATAAAAAAAAAGATGAGATATCAGGAAACATTCACCACCTCATGAATATGTGTGGTATTAGTTCCAAAATCCATGAACTGCAGCTGCAAAGAAAAATGCAATACTGAAACCAATTTTTTTTTAATCAAACTCGAATTTCTTTTTTTTTTCCTTTTTTTTTGCAGGCATTGAGTGTTTCCAGTGTACCAAATTGCATATTTGTTAATACCATTTCTCTCAGTGATAGTATTTCGGCCATATAATAATTTTTGATATATCATATCAAAGCATGTAGAACTTATGCTCTCCTTATTTTCAGGATTTCTTTTTTCCTAAAAATCTCCCTACTATATTTCATAAAAATAATTAGCTCTTTCTGACAAGATCAAATCAAGATAAGATAAGGATTATGACATGATTGGTTGTTGAGATGATGACGTCATTGTGTGTTTGTCGTCATGAGTTTGGAATGTTAGGAATTTTTCTGGGGACCATCTTTGTGTGTGATCTCATGTTGTTTGTTTTGTTCACATAAGGAATTATGGGTGATGATTAGAGATAAAGATTCGTGTCGTGATTGGTGGGACACTTGGAACAAGATCAAGATCAAGATAAGATAAGGAATTGTGTAGTGAATGTTTGTTATTATCAGATGTAGATAAGTGAAATCATTTGTTAGTTGTAAATAAGTGACTTAATTTGTTAGGTGTAAATGACGTTATTGTTTTGAATGGAAAAGGGAGCTATATTAGTGGATAAGGATTCGTGTTGCGATTGGTGGGAGACTTCTGACAAGATCAAGATAAGATAAGGAGTCGTGACGTGTATGCGTGTTGTTTTCATATGAAGATAAGTGACGTAATTTGTTAGTTGTAAATACGTGACATTATTGTTTTGAATGGAAAAGGAAGATATTAGTGGATAAGGATTCGTGTTGTGAATGGTGGAATAATATGAACAAATTAGGGGTAGGGTGAATGGTTTGTAGATAAGTAAATGGTTTGCATATGGCATTATGGGTGATGAATACGGATAAGATAAATTTTAGAATGTTTGGAATTTCTCTGAGGGCACCCTTCTGTCAGGGACATCATGCGGTGCGTAGGGTTCACATATAGCATTGTGGGTTTATTTAGAGATAAGAATCGTGCCGTTATGTGTTTGGAAATTTCTGGGGAACATATGTTTCTCTGTGATATCACATGGTGTTTTCATTTGCCTATGGAACTGTGGGTGATGTTTTTGAGATAGGATATCTTGGAATTTTCCCAGGGTGACAAACATCCATCTTTGTCGTCATGTTTTGTCTTTGGTTGTCTATAGATGTTCTTTCTTTCTTTTTAGTTAATTTTCATTTGAAATAAGAATAAATAATTATTTATTTGTACTGGAAAGAATATCTAATATAATAATTGTGTTAATATATATATATATATAGATAGATAGATAGATAGATAAATATCCCTATTGTGAAATAAATGTCGGGCTGAGAGGGCAACATACAATTGGGACTAACGGAAATGAGTTTTAGATAGTTGAACTATGTAAAAATCATAGTTCAACTTGGTTTGAAATGTCACATGGAGAAAATTCACGTGAGTTACACAAAAACACCAATGGCAAATCATACATTATGAACATCAGCGCAAATGTTAAATCAGAAGAAAAAGAAAAAGTCTTTTCACTTTATTTAATTTCTGTATGTTAGATTCAGTAAATACAATTTGTTAAGAATATTACAGTCAAATAAAAGATAACATATATTACATATATACATATATATAGAAGTATATATTACAGAGTTAATATTCATATGAAATAATAAGATATAACAATTTTTTGTTGTGCTAGCAAAAGAAGTTTCTAAAAGAAAATGCTACGGAGAGTTCAAAACCTTGTTTGTCTCATATCTGTTACTTAAAATTACTAATGCTAAAGAAAAAATAAATAAATTTCAGTTACAGAAATAGGTTAAGAGTACAAGGAATCAAAGGTAAAATTAATAGTCATATTTATTTAAAAAAATAAAATAAATGTAAGCATTAATTTACTACACCAACAATTTCCCATTTGAACGAAGAGTTCCTACCTATACACACGATTTCTCACCTAGGTACAACAAATTGGCGATCGGATAAGAGAGATATCTTTAACATAAGACTTAATGAGAAATCGACTGTGTTGGAAACTAAATTCACATACATTTTATTTATTTATTAATTTTGCTCAGTTATTCTGTTAGAAAATGTAGTTAAACTGAATTTTAAAAGTAAAATAGAGAAAATAAATTAATGTCAAAAAAAAAATCATTTCACTTGTCAGAATTCCATCCTCTAACAGCACTCTGAATTCCAAGCAGGAATTAACACATAACCTCAACAAAGCAGCACATAGACTTTCCCGCCAAGCTTGAGAAAACATAACATAAGCAACTGTGGGAAGGAATTAATACAGAGAACCAATCGGATAGTAATCTGAATTAAGTAGTCAACTAGATTTTATTATTTACAGAAATGTCTTTCAACTCCTATGTTTTGTGTTTTTGTGCTGTGAATATGTTAGTCCCCAGTAACCTATAATAAAAAAAAGAGTCAAATGCATTTCAGATCTTGTGTTTGGGTGTTTTGTGCTGTGAATATGTGTTAAAATCAGCAATTTAGAATATTCAGAAAACCTCTATAATTTCAAGATGTGCCATTTTGGAAATAAATGTAAGCTAATCATTTTTTTTAAAACTTAAACATAAAAAGTGATTTCTAATTACAATAACTTCTGGTCGTATGTTTGGGTAAGAGCAATTCTAATACTGGATAGTTTTTTTTTCATAACGCTGCCGCCATATCTAAGAATTCTAAGAACTGTACTCTAAGAATTCCCATAGTTCTTTATAATATGAATATAGAATAAAATATGTATGAGCTATGTAAAAAAAAAGTGTGTGTTTGAGGGACACCGGCATATAATTATATTATTCAGAAAAGCCTAAAAACTACCGCCATCACGACTCTATTCTAAGAATTTCCACCCTTTAACAGGATAGAAATACCACAAAATGTATTCGAAAATTAGTACAGCCATCTATAGACAACCAAAGACAAAACTTGACGACATTGACAGATGTGTGTGTGTGTTACCCTTGGAAAAATCTAAGATATCTTATCTCAAAAACATCGCTCACAATTCCATAGGTAAACAGAAAAATCATGTGATATCACAGAGAGACACATGTTCCCCAGAAATTTCCAAACACATAATGTCACGATTCTTATCTGTAAATATTTCCCACAATGTTTACGCGAAACCAACACACCACGTGATGTCCATGACAGAAGGAGGGGCCTCAGTGAAATTACAAACATTCCAAAATTTATCTTATCACTATCCATCAACCATAATGCCACGCAAACCATTTACTTATCTACAACTCATAACAATACACATCCAATACACTGATGTCGCTTCCCCCAATTCACCCTACCATTATTTTGTTCATAATATCCCACCAATCACGACACGAATCCTTATACACTAATATCTTCCTTTTCCATTCAAAATAATAACGTCACTTATTTACAAATAACAATTACGCCACTTATTTAGAAGTAACAAATTACGTCACTTATCTTCATCTGAAAACAACACACACATACAAGTCACGATTCCTTATCTTATCTTGATCTTGATCTTGGCAGAAGTGTGCTACCAATCATGACACGAACCCTTATCCACTAATATATCTCCCTTTTCCATTCAAAACAATAACGTCACTTATTTTCAACTAGCAAATCACATCACTTATCTACATCTGATAATAACAAACATTCACGACACGATTCCTTATCTTATCTTGATCTTGATCTTGTTCCAAGTGTCCCACCAATCACGACACGAATCCTTATCTCTAATAATCACCCATAATTCCATACGGGAACAAAACAAACAGTGGGACGTCACACACACACAGATGGTCTCCAGAACAATTCCTAACATTCCAAACTCATGATGTCACACACACACACACACACACACACACACAATGACGTCGTCATCTCAACAACCAATCACGTCACGATTCTTTATCTTATCTTGATCTTGATCTTGTCAGAAGTGACCGGTATGCTACTAACGTGATCGTATTATGAGCATTTCACAATCATCTGTTACACTGCCAGTTCGATTGCATAGCTTACCATCTGTCCCGTATGTTAACCACGCAACAGGCAGGACGTATATACATGTTCTAGTTACCATGGATTCGAAGTATATATTAAAATTGTAATACCATTGATATTACATTGAAATTTATAATGGTACGAAGCATTTGAGGGTGCGTATTTGATCTTTAATGGCCGGTAAGATGGTTTTAAACGAATCATTCAAATTAGATAGATGAAGTGATATGAATTATGAAACTCAAAAATGATTTGCTGAGTGGTTTACAAGACTAAGAAGAGTTGAGCAGCAATAAGCCAAAATTGAGATTATGCTAAAAGCCTCGAAATGTATTTTATTAAATGCGTTTATATTTATACATAAATATATCTATATTTATATTAGGGTTGATTTACTACATTTTTAAAAATCTTCAAAACTCAATTGTCATAGATTGCAAAACTGTGCCCATAGAATGCAAAAGACGTGCGTTTGATTGTCATGATGAGAGGAATCGTTATACATGTGTGTTTGCAGATGAAGGGGAGTGAGATGATGAATTACACAGATAACTCCGCGTATTTTCTCATAGATTTGGGGTTTTTCATCCTGTGTGCAGGATTACAGGCTGGGAAATACACCTAATTAACAGGTAAAAACATGATTTGCGGGGTATATATCGGATAACATGTGGCTAATGGATAATATGCATTATGAGGATTAGACGGTGTGATGTAAATTATGTGGTGCATTAGTGGATTGTAGATAGCATAGTCTTTTTTTAATATCTTTTACACACAGAATGGACCATAAAGTCAATAACATACAAATGATGTATATACACAGGGATCAAAATGCAAGCTAATCTTGTGATATTCTTTATAGAGAGCTGGAGATAGTAGTAGTGGTGGTAGTCTTTGGTGGAATACCGCAAGGGAAGGGCTCTGAGCGCTGACAGTGAGGTAAGACAGAATGAAAAGTTAATGTGAAGGGCTGGTTAGTGAGTCAGCATTTCAACTTCGAATGGAGTTTGAAAACTCTTGGTCGTGTTTCTGCAGGTTTGGTCAAATCAGTGGGAATGATGGATGACAGTTTTACCTAATTGAAATATTTATAGACGAGATGCCATGCAGAAATTGGCGTACTGTGTGCCTGTAACTGAAGAGAATATCTTCATTAATTAGCCAAGCTGCCCTCTTCTAAACAGCATTTGAGACTTTTTAAACAGTTGTTGTGAGTGTCATTACAAATTAGTGAGTATTTCAAGACTGTCGGATTAAAACTGAAGTGCATGTTTCAGCACTGCAATTTCTTCTAGTGTTCTCTTCAGAAAAAATGTGAATTGCATTTTTGAGCTCAGTAAGAGTAGACTGTATAGATGCATGAGGAAGAATGCGGATGAAATAAAAAAAAATCTCAAGAATGAATATTCTAAACCATAACAAACATGAACGACCTGATTCATACTACAAAGTGGAAGGAAGACTATAAGATGTCAATTAATGGGAAGCTCTCGATACCAAATTCTATCAAATGTAATAGAAGAATTCCTCCTAAATTATTCCATAGTGCGTATCCACAAAGATTTATAAATCTTTGTGTAAATCTTTATAATCCAAAATGGTTTATGAAGAAGAAGAGGTGAGTAGTAGGGTGATCACTGTAAACAAGATCAAGATCAAGATAAGATAAGGAATCGTGACGTGTTGGTTGACGTCATTGTGGGCGTGGCTTCACGGGTTTGGAATGTTAGGAATTTCCCTGTGGGCATATTGTGTCAATGGCTTCAGTTGTTGTGTTTTGGTTCGCGTAGGAATTGTGGGTGATAGTAGAGATAAGTATTCGTGTTGTGATTGGTGGGACACTCTGAACAAGATCAAGATCAAGATAAGATAAGGAATCGTGACGTGTGTGTGTGTTGTTATGAGATGTAGATAGGTGACATCATTTGTTAGTTGTAAATAAGTGACGTTACTGTTTTGAATGGAAAGGAAGATATATTAGAGATAAGGCATCGTGTCGTGATTGGTGGGACACTTTAAACAAGATCAAGATCACGATAAGATAAGGAATCGTGACACGAATGTTTGTAGTTGTCAGGTGAAGATCAGTGATGTCATTTGTTAGCTATAAATAACTGACGTTGTTGTTTTGAATGGAAAAGGAGATATATTAGTGTATAAGGAATCGTGTCGTGATTGTGGGAGACTTCTAACAAGATCAAGATCAAGATAAGATAGGAATCGTGATGTGGATGTGCGTTGTTATTGATTTTTGAATGTTTGGAATTTCGCTGGGCCTCCCTTCTGTCAGTAACATCATGTGGTATTTTTGGTTCGTTTATTGCCTTGTGGGTGATATTTAGAGATAAGAATCATGATGTTATATGCTTGGAAATTTCTGGGGAACATATGTCTCTCTATGATATCACATGGTGTTTTGGTTTGGCTATGGAATTGTGGGCGATGTTTTTGAGATAAGATATCTTGGAATTTTCCCAGGGTGTACTAATTTCTAATACATTATGGGGCATTTCTTTCTTTCCTGTTAAAGGGTGGGAATACAAAGAGTAGAGTAGACTCGAGATGGCGGCAGTCTTTCGAGCTTTTCTGAATAATTTAATTATATGCTATGTCACTCAAACATACAGCTTTTTTTCTTCTTCTATAGATGGTAGTACTAATTTCCAATATATTTTGGGGTATTTCTTTCCTGTTAAAGGGATGGAATTCTTAGAGTAGAGTCTAGTGGCAGTTGTGTTTCGAGCTTCTCTGGATAAGTTTTATAATATGCTGGTGTTCCTCAAACATACACTTTTTTTTTGCTCTTGATAATTTCATTATCAGTTGGAGGTGACATTACTAAAAGATTATTTGCAAATGACAACATCTTTTTCGAATTAACGTTATCTTGTTTACTATGTTTGGGTAATGATGTTTTTTTTTAGTTTACATGAAGAGAAAAAACCAAACGGTGTTTTAAAAATAAATGGAGACTTAAAATGTTACAATAACCTTTTTGAATGTAGTCTAGAAATTCTAATAATAATTTAAATTTACTTACAGTTTTCCAGAAAGATTCTTCTTAATAGAAATAGATATTCCAAAATAGTTGAATTTTTATCCACACCACACCACACAAAAACACAATCTTGAAAGAACGAAATTTCTGTAATAATCTGAAAAGCTATTTGACTTTTGTTCCTTAAATTTCTGTCCGTTTGGTCCAGTGTTAATTCCTTAGCATAGGGTCATACGATGTTTGTGATTGACTATATGTTTTTAGCATTCACATGATTCGTTCATTGTGATACACATATCCTAAGTCGTGTTTTTTTATGAGTAATAATCTGGAACCGAGCGGTAACTTCAAATCACAGTAATCACCTTTTAAATAACTCATATTCTTCCTTTGATGTTTTGCATGGTATTATCAGTTGGGGAAGTACGACTGTTTTTCTATAGTTGAAAATTTAATTAGATTACTATCCGATTGGTTCTGTGTTTAATTCCTTCCCACAGTTGCTCATGCTATGTTTTCATAAGCTTAGTGGGAAAGTCTATGTACCTTTTTGTGTAGGGAAAATGTAATTTCCTGTTTCGAATTCCGAGTGCTGTTAGGGTATGGAATTATGACAAGTGAAATGATTTTTTTTTTCAAATTGAATGGTTATTTTCTGTATTTTACTTTTAAAATTCAGATTAATTACATATTCTAACAGAATAACTGAGTAAAATTAATGAATAAATAAAATGTATGTGAATTTATTTTCCAACACTGTAGATTTCTCATTAAGTCTTATCTTAAAAATATCTCTCTTATCCGATCGTCAAATTGTTGTACGTAAGTGAGAAATCGTGTGTGTGTGTGTAGTAACGTGTTGGTTTAAAACATCTAATGGCTCTGTAAATAACCAAATTCTAGCAGTATTGTAACATTTCAGAAATCTTCTCCACTAAAATTCTGGTTATTAATTTAATACCCAATTATTCCTTTTGTTTCCAAGAGTTGACAGGTTCTTGATATATTTGAGGGCTTGCATGAACAAATAAGACTTTTAATTCACTGAGTCAAAAAAAATCTGGATAGTTTGTGGCATGAAATTTTACAAGGAGAGAAAAAAATATAATGGTCTTACTTAAATTTGTATATTTTGACTCTTGTCCTCTCATCGCGACTCTTTTTTTTGACAGTAGGGATGTTTATATATTTTAACACAATTATTATATTAGATATTCATTCCAACACAAATAAATAATTATGTATTCTTATTTAATAAATATTAGCTCAAAAAGAAAGAAAGAAACTTGTAAAGAAAAAAATGTTTACCTTCAAATAACTATTTTGGAATCACAACGAGCAAGAAATTCATCACCTTTTCAAAGTTTTGAAATTCCTACCCATATTGTTTTCATAATTTGGTATGATTTAAATGAAGAAAGGTTCTGGCTATAAAGTTTGTTAATTTTATTGATTTTTTCTCTTCCAAGGGCGGTCATTTTTTTTTTGATATATTCATGCTGATTCCTTGTTATCTGCACGCGACGACACCTTTTTTTCTACAACAAACGTTTTTTTGAGTTTAAGTAATGTGATTGGCTAAAATATCAGCTGTTTGTCTCTGTAAAATAATCAAATTCTAACAATCGTATTGTTAGAATTTGGTACGACTGTTTTTCTAGTCTGGTGAAGGTATCTACAAATTTAGTAACAAATTGTCACTTATCACTTTATTTTTACTTTATTCACAAAACTACAAATCTGTTATTTGCTGTGGTCTCTGTTTTTAATTCCCTCATTACTAGAATGTATGGGTGGTAAAGTTTTGAAATAAGTTTCGACTCGCAAGAAAAATAAAATGTTTACCTTTAAATAACTATTTATGATCACAGCAAGCAAGAAATTAATCAGGTTTTCAAAGTTTGGAAATTCATACCCATATTGTTTTCATCATTTGGTATCATTTAAATGAAGAACGCGTATGGCTATTAAGTTTGTTAATTTTATTGATTTTTCTCTTCCAATGGCGGTCATTTTTTATTTTTGATACATTCATGTTCATGCTGATTCCTTGTTATCTGCATGCTACGATACCTTTTTATTTTCTACAACAAACGTTTTTTGAGTTTAAGTAACGTGATTGGCTGAAATATCAGCTGTTTATCTGTGTAAAATAATCAAATTCTAACAGACCTATACAGATAACAAATGAATCAACATGTATATATCAAATAATACTCGCCTTTGGAAGAGAAAAATCAAAAACATTAACAAACTTAATAGCCATACCCGTTCTTCATTTAAATGAAGTGACTTAGGACTTAAGGTAATCGTTCATCCACTGCAGCTGCTGTTTTGTGATTTGTGTTTGGTAATGTAAAAATAATGGGTGAGCCACAAATTCTTTGAAAGTTTCTTTGTGAAAAGTTCTAACTGTTTAGAATTTTGTAAACGAAAGTTACCATAAAGTATAAGATCGGTTCTACTAATCAGTGAAATAATAATAAATAAATATTTATTTGTGATGCCATATGAAGTAATCGAAGAAGAAGAAGAAGAATGAAGGAAAACGATTATGAAAAATCGACAGAGTGTGAAAAATACGAATTTTCAGTTATCATTGGGATAATTGACTGCCAATTTCTTTTGAATAAGAGTTCAAATTTATTTCCTAAAGAAATTTGTATTTCTGATGGAATTAGTGTAAGAGATGCATTGACAAAATCACCTTGTAGTTGGAAAGAATTACCTGAAAGAGTTATAAAATAGAATTCTTGGTTAATAAAATATAACCATCAGCTGAAGTGGGAAACTGGATCACTATCTTTGGACAAACTAAGAAATTGGATGATAGAATCGAAATGCAAATATCATATATTACTTGCCAAAGGAAGAGAAAAATCAAAAACATTAACGAAGTTAATAGGGAGGCCTGTTCTTGATTTAAATGAAATTGGATGCCCAAAACGTGAAAACATAACGTGTACTTTTAAATGCTTTTGGAAACATAATGAAAGATTCTGTGCTTTTAATAATTCTCAGAAGTATATATATTGGATTCAAAGAAACAAATATACAACCCTTAATTTTCCTGCAGTAATAAATTCCCAATGAACACCAAAGGAAAAATTAACTTTGAGATGAGATTCACATTGTCAAAAACCATATAATGGCAATTCCACAAGAATGGGAAGAACCTTTGATGTATTTTTCAGTTTATTTATTTATTTTCTGTATTGTTAGATTCAGTAAATACAATTTGTATATACTATTTCATTCAGATAAAATGTGTAAATTTAAATGAACAAATTGGGTGTCGTTGATGTGTTATACAAATTTAAGAAAGATGATAATATTTTTTTTTTGACTCACTGAATTAAAAGTGTTATTTGTTCATGCAAGCCCTCAAATATTTAAAGAAACTGTCAACTCTTGGAAGCAATAGGAATAATCAGGTATTAAATTAATAGCCAGAATTTTAATGTAGAAGATTTCACCTGAAAAGTTACAATACTGTAAGAATTTGGCTATTTTATTTTACAGAGCCATTTGTTAATAATATTACAGTCAAATAAAAGGTAACATAGAAATTAACGAAGTATATATTACAGAGCTAATATTCATTTCAAATAATAAGAAATAACTATTTATTTGTTGTACAAATATCCATTACTTAAAATTACTAATGCTAATGAAAGAAAGAAATAAAATAAATTCAGTTACAGAAATAGGTTACGAGCACAAGGAATCGCAGGTAAAATTAATAGTCAATATTGGTTTTATAAAATTAAATGTAAGCATTAATTTACTACACCAATAAATACCGACGGGAATGAAGAATCAATAATTTTGGGATATGTGTCGCAAACATGTCAAGACTAAACACTTAGTCATATGTAAGTATTTGAGAAATATCCAAAGTTGAGAAAATGCTACCTTTTGAACAATATGGATGTGACTCATGTCATCTTCATGAAAGAACCTTTGAAGAAAACTGCTCACTGGGGGATATTGCACATGACAATAACATAGCATATATGGTTTATAATCGAAAGGAAGAACTACTCATCTGTTTCAGGTTGCAGTATTTACAGAAATTTCATTCTTTGTGGTTTTGTGTTTGTGTTGTGTTATGGATATAAAATTCAACTATTTTGGAATATTTTTTTTTGAATATTTGTATTTAGAAGAGCCATTCTGGAAAGCTCTAAGTAATTTTAAATTATCATTAGAATTTCTAGAATACATACAAAAGATTTTGTAATCCATTTAACTGTATATTTATTTTAATTTATTTATTTAAAAATACCGTAGAGACAGCATCATTTAATTAAATTATTCAGAAAAGCATAGTACCAAGATGTTCTCATTCTGGAAAGAAATGTAAGTTAATTTTTTTTTAACTTAAACATAACAATTGCTAATTGTAATTTCAATTATCTATGCTCACATCTTTTGGTAATAATTCTAATACTGAATAGTTTTTTTTTCATAAGGATAATCATAGGGTATATATTAGAGTATCAACATGGATACATTAGCGATTTTTCATGTCTAATGTGTGTGTGTGTGTGTGTGTGTGTGTGTGTGTGTGTGTGTGTGTGTGTGTGTGTGTGTGTGTGTGTGTGTGTGTGTGTGTGTGTGTGTGTGTGTGTGTGTGTGTGTGTGTGTGTGTGTGTGTGTGTGTGTGTGTGTGTATCATACCTGCCATCACGACATACTCTAAGAATTCCCATCTTTAACAGGAAAGAAATACCCAAAAAAAATGTGTATTGGAAAATTAGTACAGTCATCTATAGAATAAAAAAGTATGTGTTTGAGTGACACCAGTATATAATTAAATTATTCAGAAAAGCTCTAAAGACTGCTGCCTACTCGAGTCTACTCTACTCTTAGTATTCCCACCCTTTAACAGGAAAGAAATATCCCAAATGTATTGGAAAATTAGTATAGCCATCTATAGACAACCAAACATGATGACAATGACGGATGTGTGTCACCCTGGGAAAATTCCAAGATATCTTATCTCAAAAACATCGTCCACAATTTCATAGCCAAACCAAAATACCATGTGATATCACAGAGAGACATATGTTCCCCAGAAATTTCCAAACACATAACGTCACGATTCTTCTAAATATCACCCACAAGGCAATAAACGAACCAAAAACATCACGTGATGTTACCTACAGAAGGAAGGCCCAGCGAAATTCCAAACATTCAAAAATCAATAACAAGAAACATCCACATCACGATTCCTTATCTTATCTTGATTTTGATCTTGTTAGAAGTGTCCCACAATCACGACACGTTTCCTTATACACTAATATATCTCCTTTTCCATTCAAAAAACAACGTTACTTATTTACAGCTAATAAATGACGTCACTGATCTTCATCTGACAACTACAAACATTCGTGTCACGATTCCTTATCTTATCCTGATCTTGATCTTGTTTAAAGTGTCCCACCAATCACGACACGATGCCTTATCTCTAATATATCTTCCTTTCCATTCAAAACAGTAACGTCACTTATTTACAACTAACAAATGATATCACCTATCTACATCTCATAACAACACACACACACATCATGATTCCTTATCTTATCTTGATCTTGATCTTGATCTTGTTCAGAGTGTCCCACCAATCACAACACGAATCCTTATCTCTACCATCACTCATAATACCATATGCGAACCAAAACACAACTGAAGCCATTGACACATATGCCCACAGGGAAATTCCTAACATTCCAAACCGGTGAAACCACGCCCACAATGACGTCAACCAACACGTCACGATTCCTTATCTTATCTTGATCTTGATCTTGTTTAAAGTGACCACCCTACTACTGAGGTGGCATACAAAGATGAGGAGATCCTATGGATCTTGATTAGTAGAAATGATAAAAGTTGTTTGCGATTAATTGATAATTTCCTAGGTAAGGAATAATTTGATCGCTGATGACCTTCTGAATTCTTTTGGTTTCGGGGAGATGGCACAATATTTATGGCTGCATCTCTCTCTCTTTCTCTCTCTCTCTCTGAGTTAGTTGTATTGTGCTTCATTTCCGTGCTGTGGATGGAATGCAGGATGAGCAATACAGTGATGTAATCAGACACACTTGGTGGGATAATAACACCATGACATTTTACAGTGTTATCCAGAATTTTCAATATTATTGTCATGGTTTTCAGTAGAAGCCTACAGGAAGCATTCGACACAGTGTTGAAATAAAGTTGAAATTGATTTACCTTCGTTATCTATCAAAAGCTGGATGAGAATAATGATGCCGGGAGGTAACTTTATGTAATGTAGCAATAGTGTCCTCAGGGTAAGAGCCAGGCGAGAGTACATATATGAAATCTATGCACACAGCTTTTTTCATGGGATCAGAGTATAGGGTAAATGAATAAAGTCAGACTTAGTACTGTTAGTGAATATTTTCTGGAATTGTGATCTTCATGGAAAACCATATATGTTGATGGTGAAAATTCTCAACCAGTATGCAGTAATTATCTTAATTCTACCATAGTAGTAATTTTTGCCACATGTGGCAACAACTGTCAGAATCTCGAGATTTGAAATTTGAAAATCAAATTTCTCTGATATCTCACCAATTTTTAATTGTTCATGTCAAAGGACACCAGGCTTTGAATGACTCATGGAAATGTTTCCAAATAGATGACATCTGTGTGAATATGATATAACAGCACATGTCGTCTGAAAAGTGGACTAGGAAGGGTATAAGGTTAAGTAAAATCCAGATGGTTGAAGGATTGGAAAAGGCAGTAATTTATTTTTATTTGACAAAGCTTGATCAGTGGAACATATCAGCGATCAAAAATCTTGGCACTTCTAATTTATATTAATTCAAACCACATCATCCCAGCAGTTAGTATTTTATAATATTATTGCTGTAAAACGATTATATTCTACAACTAAATTATTTTCCTATGCCATACCATGGAAATTAATATTAGCGGAATGTGCAAAATAAGCAATGGTTCATTCAGGCAGATAAATAGTTAATAATAGCGTAATATATTAATGAATCGTTGATCTCATTTAGTCTCGTTGACTGAGCGGTTACTCCTCTCATATCTCCTCCGTATCCCCTCTCTAACGAACAGATGACACTTCGATTCCACCCGTGGGCCTTGGTGATTCTGATTACCTTTACGTAAGAGATAAATTTCATTACCAGTGTGAGACGACAATTCCACTTATCCAAGGCCATGAGCGAGATCAAAAAGATCGATGTTTAGTTTCTTGAGAAGGTTTTCCCAAGAATGTAAAAAAAACAATACCAAAAATGTATATAATTGTTAAAAAAAAAGAAACAAATCTTTCGTACCGGACTGGTACGCACAAAAGTATTACCAACCCAGTACGAATGCACTATAGGTTTTATAGAAAATATCTTATTTTCTATAAAGTAGTAGAAGCAGTACTTCAAGTTATTCAACGCAGCTTCGTATTCTCAAAAGAACGTTAACTATATATGAAGATATCTCAGCCTTGAGATTAATTAAGCCTTTAAAAATAGTAGGTGCATACAAAAGATGGACGTTTTTGCTATAGATGCATTAACTTGTTTTTTTGCATTTTCGCTTTTGACTCATACTGCTACCTAGATGTCTATCTGTCATAGAAGAGATCGGTGTCACCTGTCTTTAACCACTTAGTTAAATGCTAAGGTGGTTTCTAATCTCTTGCCAGACACGTATTTGTTCTAGAGCTAAAGAGATGGAAGACAAAAAAGCAGGGCTTTTTAGAACTTAGTTTACCAATTAGTTTCCCTTTGTTCTCTGTATCACGAAGGAACAAAGGCGCCACCCCAGTTTGATACATGTTCGTATTTGGGATATGTTTCCACACACTCTTACCAAGTGCCGTCGAATTTCTGCTAATACTGTATATTGTACTCTTGAAACGTTGAATTTGAATCAGATCGTGATACTTTTTCACTTGTGAAGTGCTGTGTTTTCTAAAAAAATTTCGGATTAACAACATACGTAACAACAAAAAAATTTAAAAATATTTATTTCTTCAGAAAGTTTGCTTGCATCACATTTGTTATGGGATTGAAAGGAAAATAAAAATAAAGAAATTAAATATGAATGAAATAAAAAATAATAAATAATAAATATTTAAGCAAATGAGATTAATTCAAAAAAGTTGCTAATGTGTAATTGCTTTAATGACGACATTAATTGTGTAAATTTTTTATGTAGGAATAGAACCATCACATCTTAGTATGACAAATCTTAACATCCGTGATATGGAGGAACAAAAAAATTTCATGTTATACTGTTAACTGAGTACAACATGTAAGTTTTTTCCCACTCGTATGTCTATAAGTGAAGATAAAAAAAGAATGCGCTGGTTGGTTTATTTCGCAATTTATAATTAAATTAAGATAAACTATTTATTCAATACATTTCTCTCTTTATTGTTATCGCTATTGTTTCTAATTAAAGGAAGACTCAAATAATAATATTATTTTATTATAAAATGGACACGCTGTATTGTTACGGACGATGTAGTACATCATCTGTTTGTGGGAGAAAATGTCAAAAAAAAAAAAAGTAGCCAAATGATGATTTTCCTGAATTGATAGAGGTTCTTGTCAAAAGCCAAACAAACTATGAGGAAAGCAGATTGCAAGCTAAGCTTGCCCACAGGCTTTCAGAAAAGTGAAGGTATAATTGAGGTTAGTTCAGCAGATATCTCAGTGAAAACAGCTATAGTGAAGAAGTATGCTGGACAAAGAGAATATCATAGAAAACAACTGTAGTAAGACTATTATTGATATTTTCCTCCAACGGGATTTTGGCTTTCTGGATGTCCTCAAATTTTACGTTCCTTTTTGAACCGATTTTCCCAAAAGCGAAACCATTTCTAGAGAGATGGGAGGATTTGGGATTTGTGTAGGCGTTAGCTATTGTTGTTATTTCAAATTACAATTCGAGCAACTAAGGCTATGAGGTAGCGAATCATGCATGTAATTGTCTATCTGCTTCTTCTCGCTGATGCATCTCTTATTGCGGATGAAAAAACACCCCATCATCGTAAACGATTGAATGACTCATCATCAGTTGGAAGAATCCTGATAAAGATTTTTCTTTGGGTGAGATATCATATCATATCTTTACACCAAATATCACCTTCTTTGTTTGGGAGGGAATTAGCAGCTGCAAGAGACACTACAACCTTGAGCGAGAATGACCCACTTATTCTTTTCGTGAGTTTTACTTGTTATCATAGTAAAGATAGATGAGAACAGATGGTAGATTTCTTTTAATAAAAATAAAAAAGAAAACAAATGTGATACTATGTTTTTACTGCTCCGGAAGAAAACGTTTTAAGATGGAATTAACCAGTTTAATTGCAACGTGTATTACTAAAGAATCAAGCATTGTTTTACATTCAATGCCTAAGACGATGTGCATAAAAATTCAAACGTTAATGATTACAGTGTTTTACTTACAAATATCATCCAATGTTACATTATGTCTGTATTAATCCTCCCTGAACTCTGTTGCCATGTGCAGTTTTCAGAGAAAAGAGTTCGTCTCGATGTTGCTTCAAAATGCAAATGTATGTCCAGGCATAAAGCAAAACCTAACATGTATGGAATTTCTTTGCCTAAATATCATCTACTTCCATACTGTTCATGTTTCTGGTGACTGAATTATTTAACACACACACACACACACACACACACACACACACACACACACACACACACACACACACACACACACACACACACACACACACACACGAGTATATTAAAAGTTTCATCATTGTTTAATAATAATCCATGGTAATTGCAGGCGACAACCTGTTCAAGTTGGCATTCGTGACATCCGTAAGAATCAGGTTAACTCACTATATATATATATATTGAATAACCCTGATAACGAATTTTCAACTTCTTAAACAGATTTCATTGCAGATCTTTCCAGCTGAACGGTTTTGTCGAAACTGACTGAGCTCCCGAAGCCAATTTATTTGTTTCCTATAATGCATTTGTTGATTCATAGCAGTTTGAAATTTCCTCATGCCTTTGATTGACTTGCTGTTTCTCAGATTATGAATGAGATATATAAATAGACAGCTGATAGCTAACTTAATAAATTATGTTCGTGCCAAAGTTTCATGTATTAGAGTTATAATAAGACGCGTATTTATAGCATTAACAAAACTTTTTGTTATGTTGTGCTGAATACAAGATAATGTTAAGTATGGCGATATGTATTGTAAATAAATTTAACGCAAAATTACATTGAAATACCATATTTGTTTAAAGAGCATTGCAAGTGGATCCGCGAGGTTAAGCATATTATTATTATTTTGATTAATTAATAGGCTGTCATAACTTAAACAGAGACGATAAGAGTTGCGCGGAAATATACGTGCAAGACAAAATTCATTGCATTGGATTAATGTTAGAAAATAATTAAAATCAATGTCCTCAATGTCGGCCAAACTGCATGTATCAATCGTAAATAATATATATTTCTATAGACTAACCTTAAAGTTTTGAAATTTTGTTAGTCTCAGATCTCGATATCTTATTGTCAACGTCGAGTACATTCCCATGGTGTGACAATTAGTTTTCTGATTGATAACAGGCCAGTTCGTTTATTTGTGTTCACTCGTAGGTGTTCTATTGAATTTGAAGAAATGCGGACATGGGTCAAAATTTGAAAACCTTCTTAACATTGTCGAAGATCAACGAACTATTGTCATTTAAGAAATATAAAAAACTACCCGGGAACATTCTCAAGAGAATTAGACATGAACTTGTCCAACATCTTACCTAGATCATAAAATTATGAAAAATTCACCAAAGCTATTAGACGGTCTTCTACCTGTCACATCGAAGGGGTTGTAGAACGTGTTATATTCCGGGTTTTACAGAACACGACGTGGGCATATATGAAAGATATTATGATAAAGACCCATTGTCATCAGAAACAATTGACGCTGGAGAGAAACTTACAGCAGCACTGTCTGAAAAAATAAGTCGACAATGAGCAGAGAAAATTAAAAGCTTAGATGTGAAACATATTAGTAGGAAAACTTAGCTCTTATTCAAAGATTATCTAGTGACCCCAGAACAGCAGCAATTGAAGTTGATACATATGCAAATCAAATCGCAACTCAGTTATCTCTGAATGATAAACCGAGTACCGAAGAAAAAGTACCTAAAAATTATGGTAAAAAGATATGGATTCAAAAAACAATTTCTTCCAAGCACTCTTTACTAAAGAGGACCTAGAAAATGTCCTAAAAGCCTTAACTCCCGCATAGCAGCCGGTATAGACGATATCAGAAAAGAGACCCTAAGGAATCCTGGCAGAAAATTCAATAGAATGGTAGAATTTTTCTTCAACTTTTTTGGAAATTTGTTAAATTATCCAGGATATTGAGACAAAATTAAAGTAATACCAGTCCAGAACCGGGTAAACCTGCTGACGATTCAAAGAACTACAGGCCTCAAACCTGAAGCAGTATGAGAGGTTGGGTTTGAACAGATTAAGTCCAGAAATACAGAAAATGCTGATGAATGATCAAGCAGGATTTATACAAGGAAGATCGTGCACCGGACAAGTATTAAACTTAACGCAGTTTACTGAGGACGGTTTTAAAAATGGGTTAGCAGCAGACGCTATATTCCTAGATTTGACACCAGCATCATGTGACACACTGAACCTTAGAAGGCTTATAGTCAAAATATACAGCATGGCAAGTAGCTATTGGTTAATGTAGGTAATCAGGTAGCTTCTGTTTAGCAGGCGATGCTTTTTTGAATTTCAAGGACAAAAGAGCAGATGGAGTATCCAAGAAAAATGGTCTAGCCCATGGACGTGTGCTCTCTCTCTCTGTCTCTCTCTCTCTCTCTCTCTCTCTCTCTCTCTCTCTCTCTCTCTCTCTCTCTCTCCATCCTCTTCATTATATATATATATATATATATATATATATACATACTAACAACCAACCTATAAACCCACAGTCAATAATCTTTTTATATGCAGATGACTTTTCAATGTTATCAGATACCTCTGAAAATTTTGAAAAGCAACTCACACGAGAATTAGAAGCCTTTACAGTTCACTATAAGGAAACCCAACTGAAACCAAATCCCAGTAAAATTGAAATGTGCCCTTTCCATCTCAGTAATAGGGAGGCGAGGAGACAGTTGAATATAGAATGGAATGGTGTGATATTGGACAGTTGCCCAACTTGCTTAGACGTTACACTAGATAGGACCTTAAATTATAAGCGACACATACAGAATACAGAAGCCTCAAACATGTAATAATATTTTGCGCCGATTAACATCATCTCAGTGGAGTATAAGTCCACAAGTATTGTGCACCTCTAAACTTACACTTTCATTTTTGACAGCGAGTATACTATCACAGTTTGCAAAAAATCATCACATGTCAAAACATGTCGGCATATTGCCGGCTGACTTAACCCTAGAAAAATCGACCATCAATTCTCACAAAGATGGAACTGGCAAAGATGGAAGGTTTTGAATAGACTTCGTTCCGGAATGGGCAGAAAAGCAGAATATGGTCAGATGGGGCGACACAAACAATGCCATCTGCTGATGTGGTGAAACACAAACTATGGGATACCTTCTGGAATGCTGCATAAAAGATATTAATAATATTAGTACTCGAGATTTAATGTAATATAATTAAACAGCTTTAAAGTATATTAGGTATACCTTCCAATTGCAAATGTCAAACTTCATCGGATGAGTGAAATTTGACACTTTATGTTTTTGCCTAATATTTTATGCAAGTAGCATTTTTATGTTACTCATTTTTAAACTTCTATTCTTTTAAATGTATGATTTTAATTATTTATATATGTGCTCTTAAGTTTTCAGTAGTTCACACACGAAAAAAAATATCGAAATACGGAATCATTTGAAAAAAATACTCCCCCAAATATTTCAAAACCGGTGGTTAAGAATCCTTTAGCCACAATTCGGTTCATTTCTAGGATTACCTAACACACCTGATACGTCAGAGGTTTTGGTATATTGAACAGCATGTACTGCTCTTGATGAAAGTGAAACTATTTACTTTCATAAAGTAATCGCTGATTCATACCTCCTGTACTGAGCTTCTTGAAAAGCAAACTCGTGAATGTTTAAATAAACTGATTTTTATGCTAATATATTATTAATTAAACGCATTTCTTTCATACGTTTATGAGACATGCATTTTGTGTACAGCATTATCCAAAGTTCATCTTCATAGTGTATTATGGAAACATTTTTTCTGTGATTCGTCATTTTCTTCTTTCACAGATAAGGAATTACGACATCGGTTCTTGATAGGTTTCCGCGTATCAGCTTCCATACTGACTTTGACGCATATGTGAAGTGTCCGAATTCCACTTCCGGTTCTTGAAGTATTTAATCCCCTGTAGACTGTCAGTGCATCAGTTTGAGAACACCAAGTTGTAGAAAGCTCATCTCTATTCATTAATAACTGAAAGGTGAGTTGCTCTTTGTTTATTAACACTCGCTCTACGCTCTACTGAGAATGCAAATCAAAGTTTGATATGCATCCTCAGTAAACGGCTGGTATATTCCATTGATTAGAGCCCTACGCAAGGGCCAATGAGTTGTGGAAATACTTTCTGAAAATGAATGCTGAGCCGAACAAAGCAGCCTTTTGCAGCTGCTCAATTTTTAATCCATCTAACTCGAGTGCTTCTAGATGTTTTTTCAATGTTTTAGGGATGGCGCCTAAAACACCTATTATTAAGGGAACAACTTTCGTTTTCTTTTGCCAGATTTGTTCAACTTCGATTTGCTAATCGCGAAACTTTTTAATTTTTCATTTTCTTTGTCATCAATCCGACTATGTCCTGGTACTGATATTTCGATAAACTTAACACCCTTGTTTTCACTTTTTTCAACCACTGTGATATCGGGTGTGTTACATTCCAAGCTTTTGTCAGTCTGGATTTTGAAGTCCCAGAGTATTTTAGCTTTTTCATGCCAGTGAATTATCTTGGCTACGTTATCATGCCTTTTATTTGTGCGATTTTGTTGCACCCACTTATAATGTGGTCTGCGTTTCTTTCTTTTCTTTGCACAATCTGCATTTACTGACTTCTTGAATTTTTTGTATTTTTGCTTTCATAACGTTGGTTTTAATGGCCTGTTTTTGTGGTGCAAAAATTACCGATTGTGTTTCTTTCTTTAGTGCTCAATTTCTCAACAATTGCCAGGTCAAGTTGCTGTCAGCGCTGTCCTCTATGCCGTGAAGGTATTTTCCATGCAATGCCTTATTTTTCCATCCTTCAATTCTCACTTTTATTTGGTTGGCTTTGTATTCCAGTTTCGTCTCCATTGGTTTAAATAAACCCTCTCTTCTTACCCCAGTTAGAAATTTTTCCGTTGTTTGCTGCAAATAATCATTCAAATTTCGTTTACTTCTTCAATAACTTGCATTACTTGTAATAATCCTCGGCCTCATTTTTTGCTGTCACTGCGAGGATTGAGGGCATGGTGCATTATCATTAATTTTCGAGTGTTTCGGTCTAAATCTTCCATCTCCAGCTGGGTCCATTCAACAATGCCTGCTGAATGTCTCAGAACAGGTATGGCCTAGGTATTAATTGCGTTATTCAAATTTCCAGCATTAAGCATTGACTTAAGGAATTTTCTTAGTCGTCTTATGTATTCTGCTCTAGTTCTTTCTTTGATCTTATTGTGCAGAATTTGTGATGCTTCTAAACTTCTCAAATATTTGTAGCTCTCTTCGTATTTTATTGCCATGATTTTTTCGCTATTGAACAGTTCGATTTCGTTCAGATCTTCAAACTTTCTTCTTGTTATTCCAGCTATTGCGCATTTGTATAAGCCAAAATCCATTCATATATATCTTGTCTGAATATGTGCACAGTATTAAACAATGATTCCAGTTCATTCTCTGATTTTGCGTTCAACTTCAGATCGTCCACATATAAAAGGTGAGATGTCTTTACAGTTTTTTGCGCAGTTTGATAACCATGAGCAGTTTTATTTAAATTTAAAATTCTGGTTAAGGGGAGCAATGACAAAATATAAATAGAGGAGATAATGAGTCTCCATGAAAAATACCCCTTTTGATGTTTACCTCTCAAATTTCTTCTCTATTCAGAACCAACGTTGTTTTCCGTTTTTTCAACCTGGATTGCAAAAAGGTGTTGTACGTTTTTGCTAATACTGACTAGTTCTGTGCATTTTAAAATCCAACTATGAGGCACCGAATCGAACGCTTTTTTATAATCTATCCAAGCCATATGAAGGTTGGTTTTTCTACGTTTGCAGTTTTTCAGAATCATTTTATCAATCAGAATTTGGTCTTTTGTGCCTCTTGAATGTTTTGATGTTACCTTTTTGTTCAATTGGGAAAAGAGTATTTGCTTTAAGATAGCTGTAAATTTTATCAGTTAGTATGCCTGTGAGTAGCTTAAAAGTTGTTGGCAGACAGGTTACTGGTCGGAAGTTTTCTTGGTTATTGGACTTTTTCTTTATCCTTTATGATTAAAAACGTTTTCCCTGCTGTGCGCCACTCTTCTTTGCTTTGTCCTTCTAAAACATCATAAAATTGGTTAGCAAGTATTTCGTGTAAGCCTGTTAAATATTTCAACCAGTAGCCATGTAATTCATCCTTCCCAGGTGTTGACCAATTTTTTATCATTTTAGCTTGCTGTTGAACCATTTCAGTTGTTATTTTCAGTTGGTTAATTTTTCTTTCTTGAGATTTGTTCGTAATTGGTTCAATTCACTTTGCATTGTTATTGTGCCTCTTAGGGTTGTTCCATAGGATTTTTCCAAAATTTAGTGTATTTTCTGTGTCTCTGGTATTTATATTTATATTTTCTTTAAGATTATCATTCCTACAGCAATTAATTTTCTTGTAAAATTGGTGCTGATTTGCGCTAAACATCGAATTTTTCCTAATTCAGATGCTACTACGTAGTCTACTGAGTACACAAGTTGATTCGTTTGTCCAATAGTTTCAGTAGGAATATCCCTTGCAGCTTTATTGGCCTCTTGTAGGAGTTCCTTCAATTTTCGTTGAGGTACTTGTCTCAATACTGGAAGCCTAACTCGTTCCAGGTTGCTGTTTATTTGCGCGATAATTTTTATTGCGAGTTCTTGTGTCTTCTCTGATAGCTTCGTTTCAGCTATGTTTATATTTTCCAGATTTTCAGCAATCTGCACGTGGAATCTTGTTCTGCTCCATTCATATTCTTGGTCACTTCGGAGTCAGTACAGTCTCCTTTTACAGCTTGAGGTTTCAGTGCTTCCAGCTCAAGTTCACCAAATATATTGCGTTTGATAATGAAGCTGAGTTGCTGAATCAGCCTTTCGAATGAAATTTCCGAATTTGGGTGGCGTTCAAGCCAAAGTTGGAACATTTGTTTCTGAAATCCCCTAACTGAGGGGTTTGAACTGTAGAAGCATTCCATGACTTGTCAATGTTCGGCCATACTGTACTTTTTCCTAGTAAATACTTTCGAATTCTGTGGATCTTGCTCCTGTAGCCCATTTGTCACTGGATGTCCAGGAAGCCTAACATCCAGTGCGGTTCTTGTTAACCCGCGCGACGACCGATGCGGTATAGAGTTTTGATTTGTCTTCACCATTTTTAACTGGGGATGAGCGGGTGCATGATACGGAAAATAGGAAAATAAGAATCACCCCTAGCCCTCGAATATATATATATATATATATATATATATATATATATATATATTTTATATATATATATATATATATATATATATATATATATATATATATATATATATATATATTTATCTGTATATATTTCCAAAAAGTATTTCCACATATATATATATATACTGTATATGTGGAAAAAAAAATATATATATATATATATAAATATATATATATATATATATATATTTCCAGAAAGTATTTCCACAACTTTCTTTCTCCACAAATTTTTTCTCCACAAATTTATATATATATATATATATATATATATATATATATATATATTTCCAGAAAGTATTTCCACAACTCATAGGCCCTTGGGCCCTACCCAAGGGCCTATGAGTTGTGGAAATACTTTCTGAAAATGAAAGCTGTGCCAAACAAAGCGGCCTTTTGCAGCTGCCCAATTTTTACTCCATCTAACTCGAGTGCTTGTAGATGTTTTTTTCAATATTATAGGGATGGCGCCTAAAGCACCTATTATTAAGGGAACAACTTTCGTTTTCTTTTGCCAGATTCGTTCAACTTCGATTTGCTAATCGCGATATTTTGTAATTTTTTCATTTTCTTTGTTGTCAATCCGACTATCTCCTGGTACTGATATTCCGATAAACATAACACCCTAGTTTTCACTTTTTTCAACCACTGCGATATCGGGTGTGTTATATTCCAAGCTTTTGTCAGTGTGATCCCAGAGTATTTTGAAATCCCAGAGTATTTTATCTTTTTCATTCTCAACCACTTTCTGATGAACTTTATGCTTCCAACAGTCTTTAGATACTTCAAACCCATACTTTTTACATAAATGCCAGTGGATTATCTTAGCAACGTTATCATGCCTTTTACGGTACTCAATTTGTGCGATTTTGCTGCATCCACTTATAATGTGATCTACCGTTTCTTCCTTTTCTTTGCACAATCTATATTTACTGTCTTCTTCAATTTTTTGTATTTTGTCTTCACATCGTTCGTTTTAATGGCCTGTTCATGTGCTGCAAAAATTACCGATTCTGTTTCTTTCTTTAGTGCTCCATTTCTCAACCATTGCCAGGTCAAGTTGCTGTCCTCTATGCTGTGAAGGTATTTTCCATCCAATGCCTTATTATTCCATCTTTCGGTTCTTACTTTTATTTGTGTTTGGTTTTTTATTCCAATTTTGTCTCCATGGATTTAAATAAACCCTCTTTCCTTACCTCAAATAGAAAGTTTTCCGTTGTTTGCTGCTGATAATAATTTAAATTTCGTTTTTCTTCTTCAATAACTTGCTTCCCTTGTAATAATCCTCTACCTCCTTTTTTGCGTGATAGATAGAGCCTATCAATGTCACTACGAGGATTGAGGGCATGGTGCATTGTCATTTTTCGAGTGTTTTTCGATCTAAATCTTCCATCTCTAGCTGGTCTATTCAACAATGCCTGCTGAATATCTCAGAACAGGTATGGCCCAGGTATTAATTGCTTTTATCAAATTTCTAGCATTAAGCATCGATTTAAGGAATTTTCTTAATCGTCTTATGTATTGTGCTCTAGTTCTTTCTTTGATCTTATTGTGCAGAAATTGTGATGCTTCTAAAATTCCCAAATATTTGTAGCTGTCTTCGAATTTTATTGCCTTGATTATTTCACTACTGAGCTGCTCGATTTCGTTCATATCTTCAAACTTTCCTCTTGTTATTCCAGCCATTGCACATCTGTCTAAGACAAAATCCATTCATATATATCTTGACTGAATATGTGCACAGTGTGTATCAACGATCCGAGTTCATTCTCTGATTTTACATACAACTTCAGTTCGTCCATGTATAAAAGGTGAGATATCTTTGCAATCTTTTGCGCAGTTTGATAACCATTAGCAGTTTTATTTAAAATTCTAGTTAAGGGGATCAATAACAATATAAACAATAGAGGAGATAATGAAAGTAAGATGTCCCTTTTTATGTTTACCTCTCAAATTTCTTCTCTATTTATAACCAACGTTGTTTTCCAGTTTTTCATGCTGGATTGCAAAAATATTTGCACGTTTTCGCTAATACCAAATAGTTCTGTGCATTTTAAAATCCAATTATAAGGCACCGAATCAAACACTTTTTTATAATCTATCCAAGCCATATGAAGGTTAGTTTTTCTGCGTTTGCAATTTTTAAGAATCATTTTATCAATCAGCAATTGGTCTTTTGTGCCTCTTGAGTTTTTGCTGTTACCTTTTTGTTCAATTGGGAGAAGAGAATTTGCTTTAAGATAGCTGTATATTTTATCAGCTAGTATGCCTGTGAGTAGCTTAAAAGTTGTTGGCAGGCAAGTTATTGGTCGGATTTTTCTGGGTTTGGACCTTTTTCTTTATCCTTTATGATCAAAAACGTTTTCCCTGCTGTGAGCCACTCTTCTTTGCATTTTCCTTCTAAAACATCATAAAATTGGAAATTGGTTAGCAAGTCTTTCGTGTAAGCCTGTTAGATATTTCAACCAGTAGCCATGTAATTCATCCTTCCCGGGTGTTGACCAATTTTTTATTTTGTTAGCTTGCTTTTGAACCATTTCAGTTGTTATTTTCAGTTGGTTCATTTTTCGTTCTTGAGATTTGTTCGTAATTTGTTCAATCCATTTTGCCTTGTTATTTTGCCTCTTAGGGTCGTCCCATAGGTTTTTACAAAACTTTAGTGTATTTTCTTTGTCTCTGGTATTTATATTTATATTTTATTTAAGGTTATCATTCCTGCAGCAATCAATTTTCTTGTAAAACTGGTGCTGATTTGCGCGAAACATCGAATTTTGCTTGTACTGTTCAATGCGTGCACTGTATCTTCTTATTTTACCTGCAACTATTTTTTGCTTCACTTCTAATACTTCATCAGTACGTCGTGTTCCAGTATTATATCTCTTTATGAGGTTATTTCGGATTTGGTTCCTGAGCCTTACTGGTTTTGGTTTTACTAATCTTATATCCTAATTCAGATGTTAAGACGTAGGCTATTGAGCATAAGTTGATTCGTTTGCCCAATAGTTCCAGTAGGAATATCCCTACTGGAACTATTCCTACTGGAACTATTGGGCAGTAGGGATATTCCTACTAGAACTAGTACCAGTAAGAATATCCCTTGCAGCTTTATTGGCCTCTTGTAGGAGTTCCTTCAGTTTTTGTTGAGGTACTTGTCTCAATACTGGAAGCCGAACACGTTCCTGGTTGCTGTTCATTTTCTCGATAATTTTTCGTGTGAGTTCTTTTCCTTATCTGATAGCTTCCTTTCAACTATTTGTATATTTTCAAAATTTTCAGCATTCTGCACGTTGGAATCTGGTTCTGCTTTATTCATATTCTTGGTCACTTCAGTGTCAGTACGGTCTCCTTTTACAGCTTGAGGTTTTTGAGGTTTACAAGTTATGGTGCGAACTGTAATATTCCTTATTTTGGACTGATTAACAAATCTGTTGAACTGCGTATTGATGAGCATAAGAGAGACATCTCCTATAAAGGATCACATGCATCTGCGCTATCCAGTCGTTCTTTTCTCTAATAACCCTCATACCGATCTACAGAGTCACTCAGTTTGCTGGGATAAATCCGAAAACATTTTTTACTGTAGTGATGAGTTTGAAAGGAAAATCTTGGAGTGCAGAGAAATCCTCCTTAATCCTGAATATTTGAACAGCAATTTGAGTTATAACATCCCTGATAGTCATACTGCAGTTGTTCGATACTGGAGCTCACCAGATTCTGCAAGCACGCATTCAGCAAACAAAAGCACGCTAGATAGAACGACCTGAAAAATACAACGTTTTTGTGTCAATTATGTATTGCATTTTTTGCCTGTAATTCTCAGTTTTTTGTAACTTCAATTTTTTATTACTGTGTTCTACCTTTAGTGGATACCTGAAGAAGGCTGTAAAAGGCTGAAACTAGTTGTATCATTTTCATTAGAACTTCATATTTTATCTCGGTTTAAAGTCATTTAAAATTTATTCTTTAATATACATATATATATATATATATATATATATATATATATATATATATATATATATATATATGTATTCATTGCCAATCGCGCGATATCGCGTGATTGGCAATAAACATGTTAAAGAATAAATTTTTTCTTTAAGAGAGAGAGAGAGAGAGAGACGAATAAGGTGCTTTTTTTTGCTAATTCCATCTGATTTATAAATTGTTTATAACAATTCTTTTAGTTTATTGTTGTTAATAATGAAAATAGAATTAATAGTAAAGATGCTGTTTGCCTCAAGTGAAAAGAAGACACATAAATTTATTATATTAGACAATAAAATCAAAATTATTAAATTTATTGACGAGTGTGTATCGCACTCTGAGACAAGCGGCAGGCTAAAGTTATCTCGCACTACTGTTGTTAGTTCGTATTGAATATAAGTGTCGTTCTGGTTGACTGTTCAGTTATCCGTGAACGAGAAAATCTTTTGCCATACATTGATGAATAAACAAATTGACGTGTCATCTTAAGTCAAGATGTTAAAATTTTTTCTTTGGCAAATATCAGGATAAATGATTTGTTTGCGTATATTATGTGAATGATAGTATAAATGGTTTCTCGGAGAACAAAAAAGATGAGATAGATGCATTGAGTGAGATCGCGTTGTTGAATAGTGCGATAGAAAGAGCAAAACAGCAGCTAGAGTGCATGAACAAAAGTAGACTGAATGAACCAACCAATAATAAAAGGTATGACAGGAAAAATAGACGTATGAATGTGAACATGAACAAAATGAAGGATAGAGTGCTGTATGGAGACTCGTTAGTACGAGGTGTGTTAGTAGAGGATTTGACAAAATCGTACCAACCTGGTGCGACCATAAAGGACGTAACTGCGTCTATTAGAGAGCAAAAGGAAAGGGTGAAAGAAATGATTGTTGTGGCAGGTACGAATGATTTGAAAGGAGATAAAATGGAAATGATAGAAGACCTGAATGAATTGTTTGAGGTAGCAAAAGAAAAGAGTGAGAGAGTTAGAATGATTAGTGTCTTTTGCCACGGTATGACAGTGAAATGTTTAAAAGGAGGGCTATAATTGCGAATGACTTTATGCGTGGGTTATGTATGACAAGTGGTGTGGAATTTGTGGATGTGTGGAGTGAGTGTGATGGGCGAAAGGATCTATATAAGATGGATGGCTTGCATTTGAATGGTTACGGTGTAAGAAGACTTGAGAAAGTGTTTGCTGAATGTAGTGGATGTGCAAATTCAGGGAAACTAGATTTGTTAAGGGGGGGGAAGTAGAGATACAGTCCTTATGGAGGCAGTTGAATGTAAGAATGAATATAATATGCCAGAGCAAATAAGGACAACAAATCTGAGTGGGATAGTTAATATAAGGCATCAAGGTAGAGTTGGGGCTAATGGAGGTCTTAAATTCATGTACACTAATACTAGGAGTATTAGGAACAAGAAGGAAGAGTTTTTGGCCATGGTTGGCACTTCCAGACCACAGGTTATAGGTATTAGTGAAGCATGGCTTACTGTAGATGATATAACTAGTGGGATTGAATGTGATGGGTATTGTCGTGACGACTCTTTTCTGTGGTGTTCTAAATCTATCTAGTTTCAAGTCACCTTTATGAATAATACAACTAATTACGAAATGATCACCGATCCAAAAGTAGGGAAATTTATATTTATACTGCGCCACCCTATTCTTAGATTAGTCTATATAAATAGTAGGATCAGTTCTAAATTAAGTTAACAGTCATCTCATTAGGCCGAATCATCTATTATCATTTTTACTTGGGGTTCCCGCAAGATTCGAATATTTATGAACGGTGCAATAATAAGGAATTCAGGCAAACACAATATTTAGATCAACAAAATAAAACATTTAATATATGATATGGTTAACAAATACAAGAACTCTATTTTAAAATGGAACTATACAATTAACTTAATACAACTTCTTAGGTCACTCATGCTAAATCAATGTTCTAACTTCCATTTACAATTCACAGTCTCAAAAACACAAATCTACTTATCTCAGGTTAACATAACAACTTCACAATTAATCAGTCTTCACAAATCTATCAGCTCAATGTTTATATTCACAGCAGGCAATAAACTACGTAAGCAATATTCCAAGCAAATATATTCCGGACCTTGAGCATCGGAAATATATCACAGTTAATGCTAAATTAGACAAACTTATACAACTATTCTTACCAGACAGATTCTTCAATACATCAATTTATTGAGAGAGCACTTATGAACAAACGTAATTAACGTTAGCGGAACACACATAATAAAAATTCTCCACAGTTTAAACTGTACTATTGTTAGTCGCACTTCACTATTCCAAACAACAGTAATTAAGTACTGATATCTTTTCTTGTTCACTTTTCTCCAAGTAATCAATATAACTCTTTCCTAGGGCAACATAGAATTTAATCGTAATCCAGATTAACTGGCATTAATCAGAATTTTCGCATTGACTGTCCAGTTTCCTTTTATCTGATTACGGCATCAACCTTTCTTCATAACAACAGCAGATTTCGCTTATAACATTAAACTTTATGTTTCACTACTTATAGGTTCACTTCCGAACACTTTACTCATAAATTTCTGCCCTGAGGATTTTATAATCTTGGTTCCGCAAAACTCTCTCCTCACTCGCTTAATAATAATTCTTCTCTCCTCTCTATCTTATCTATGACCTTCCTTCCTCTTTACCCTTTTTCTCTATATTCTATATGACCTTCACTCCCCCCTTACGTTCGAACGCCACGTTCTACTCAACTCGTGGTTGTTTACGCGTGCGTTTCCATGACAATAGACTAAGCGTAAACATTTCGCCAATGTAATGTATGCTATATTACTGCTACATGAGTGATTACATAACATTAAATATTTCACAAATAAGAACAATAGAATATTTAAGCTACTTCTTCAACTTATTGATTACGTATACAGTTAAATATAAAATAACACTTTACGTTACACCATATATATTTGGTTATACAAAATTCTATACATTTTATTATTTTATAAACTAATAATAGGTCAGGTTTTAATTAAATATTTATTTAGTAATTCTCAATTAAGGAATAATAAATAATTTTATATAAGTCATGATTAATATTTAATAAGCAATGTTAAATGTGAATGAAAAAAAATAAATTACATAACATAGCTTCATTCACAATTTAACATAGGCTCACCCTTTCTTTGAAAAATTTTTATCATAAGAAAAATTTTTCTTTTGACACTAGGCTCCTTTAAAAAAAAAAAAAAACTGGATTACATATTTGCTTTTCGTTTTCTCAAGTAATACCAAGTTTTACTGAAACTTGGTTCCTCATTATGTTTTGTGCCTTTATTCTCTTTCACATTATCATCAATTCTCTTATTACTATTATTATCAATTTCTGCATGTCTTCTAAGTTTGTAGTATAGGATTCTCTCTTTTGAATTAAATTCACGTTTTCCATTATTAGAATTAAGTTTTTGTTGTCTCAGAACTTGGTGGTTTGTTCTATGATATAGATTAGACATTTTACCAAAATTGACTTCAACCTTTAGTTTGCTATAAGTGGTAACTTCTGATTTGGGCTTTGTCACTACTACTTTTGGTTCATCAGTAAGAAGAGGAGTATCAGATTGAATGTGTACATGAGAGTTATCACCACTATCTCTATTAGATGATTGATTCACAGCTGATTTTTCTTCAGTAGATGGTCCTGATTCAAGTGGCAATCTAAATTGTTTTGTTTGATACCTAGTCTTATCACAATCATGAATTTCATTTCTTCTGATATATCTCCTTTTGTTCATCAGGGTTATTTCTTTCTTAGAAAAGTCACAAGAAAATTGATATCTTGCTAGGAAGTTTGTTCCCAAGATAATGTGAGAACTTAGATTGGAGGTAGTGGGGACAACAAGTAGGTCTTGCCACACGTACAGTCCAAATTCTGGTAGGTATATTCTAGCTCGAAGCTTTTCATATGCCATAAAGTTTGAGTCTGAGAGAGAAGTAATCCTTACAGGTTGTCTCAGCTTGGCAGTGCTCTTCCACAGTTTGTTCTTTAATGTTAGGAAATAATCCATCCTGATGGTAGAGGCATTGCATCCTGTATCTAATAAGATGTCACATTTGGAGCCCAGGATATCACCTCTAATTCTCATCATTCTCTCATTAGATGTTTGATAATTCTGAATTCTTTTATTTCTTCTGTGGTTCACATATCCACATTTTGAGTTCCATCTGTTGTTGTAGTAGTCTTCCTTGTTATGGAAGCAGTTCCTGGCATAATGTCCAACTTTGTTGCAATTGTAACATTTAACAGGATTTCCTTGCTTTATCTCTGTCTTGGATTGAGGAATAGCAGACATTTGTTGTCTGACATCATTTAATCCTCGCATCACTTTATCTAAAGTACTTAAAATAGGTTGACTTTGTTTTTCAAATTCATGTTTGACCATCTCATTAATTTTATTTGTAGTGGGGTCTTGATTTTCTTGAGATCTCAAAGTAATAGCTGATAACTGTCTCACAACTTCATTAAGACTATCCATTATTGGTTGATTTAACTTATTCACCTCCTGGTGAATTAGGGATTTCACTTCTGTCATCAGTTTCTTGTCAAATTGTTCCTTACTTTCAGTTATACAATTAACATTACTTGAGTTTTCTCCAATATTCTTTGCTTTTCCTTTTTCAACTTTACTTCTCCTTTCTATTTCTGATTGGTTGAATGAACTATCAGTCTTATTCACAATATTCACAAGACTTGCATTGTTTGAGGGATAAAGGTCTCCTAATATTTGTTCTTTTTCCTTAACACTTTTGAGACACTCTTCCAAAGTAGAAATTTTCTTCTTGTAGGCTGTTTCTCTTAATTCTTGCCTGACACCTTGTCTAAATTGTTGGAACACAGCCCAATCTAAGTGAGGTTTATCTTCACCAGTAATATTCAAACTGTTGGCCAATGTTAATAACCGATTGTGAAAATCAGTAACAGTCTCTTTATCCTTTTGAACAATTTTCTGCAATTTCCATAAGTTAGGACCTACACTTCTAAGTTTACAAAATTGAGACAATAAAGTTTCTTTAAATTTAGAATACTCAAAAGTTTCTCGAAGTATTGGAGAAGAATGCAAAAATGTTTTTGCTTTACCTACTAATTTGCTTCTAATCAAAACTAGCAATTGAAAATCAGTCCAACCTGCAATTTCTCTAAGTTTTTCAACATAGGTAAAGAAAAATAGTACATCATCTGATTCTTCACCTGAATATTGGGGAAAAACTTGTTGTGGATTTACCGTACGAAAAAATTCACTATCATTCATTTCAGAACTTGATGTGACAGCCATAGTGATTAATAAATTACTATCTCAATAAATACAATAATCTTTCTACTTTAAATAAACTTTTATCTTTGCCTGAGTCCAGATTATAACCGGTTCACTGTGATTTAATTATTTCACTTTCTAAAATTTCAGGGAGCATTTCTTTGATTATTATCACTAAAACTAAATTCAATTTCTTAACTTATAGTTGTTAAATTTAATTACTATCAATTAAATCACATCCTGTCGACTGCTGCGCCATTTGTCGTGACGACTTTTTTCTGTCGTGTTCTAATTCACCTTCTAGTTTCAAGTCACCTTTATGAATAATACAACTAATTACGAAATGATCACCGATCCAAAAGTAGGGAAATTTATATTTATACTGCGCCACCCTATTCTTAGATTAGTCTATATAAATAGTAGGATCAGTTCTAAATTAAGTTAACAGTCATCTCATTAGGCCGAATCATCTATTATCATTTTTACTTGGGGTTCCCGCAAGATTCGAATATTTATGAACGGTGCAATAATAAGGAATTCAGGCAAACACAATATTTAGATCAACAAAATAAAACATTTAATATATGATATGGTTAACAAATACAAGAACTCTATTTTAAAATGGAACTATACAATTAACTTAATACAACTTCTTAGGTCACTCATGCTAAATCAATGTTCTAACTTCCATTTACAATTCACAGTCTCAAAAACACAAATCTACTTATCTCAGGTTAACATAACAACTTCACAATTAATCAGTCTTCACAAATCTATCAGCTCAATGTTTATATTCACAGCAGGCAATAAACTACGTAAGCAATATTCCAAGCAAATATATTCCGGACCTTGAGCATCGGAAATATATCACAGTTAATGCTAAATTAGACAAACTTATACAACTATTCTTACCAGACAGATTCTTCAATACATCAATTTATTGAGAGAGCACTTATGAACAAACGTAATTAACGTTAGCGGAACACACATAATAAAAATTCTCCACAGTTTAAACTGTACTATTGTTAGTCGCACTTCACTATTCCAAACAACAGTAATTAAGTACTGATATCTTTTCTTGTTCACTTTTCTCCAAGTAATCAATATAACTCTTTCCTAGGGCAACATAGAATTTAATCGTAATCCAGATTAACTGGCATTAATCAGAATTTTCGCATTGACTGTCCAGTTTCCTTTTATCTGATTACGGCATCAACCTTTCTTCATAACAACAGCAGATTTCGCTTATAACATTAAACTTTATGTTTCACTACTTATAGGTTCACTTCCGAACACTTTACTCATAAATTTCTGCCCTGAGGATTTTATAATCTTGGTTCCGCAAAACTCTCTCCTCACTCGCTTAATAATAATTCTTCTCTCCTCTCTATCTTATCTATGACCTTCCTTCCTCTTTACCCTTTTTCTCTATATTCTATATGACCTTCACTCCCCCCTTACGTTCGAACGCCACGTTCTACTCAACTCGTGGTTGTTTACGCGTGCGTTTCCATGACAATAGACTAAGCGTAAACATTTCGCCAATGTAATGTATGCTATATTACTGCTACATGAGTGATTACATAACATTAAATATTTCACAAATAAGAACAATAGAATATTTAAGCTACTTCTTCAACTTATTGATTACGTATACAGTTAAATATAAAATAACACTTTACGTTACACCATATATATTTGGTTATACAAAATTCTATACATTTTATTATTTTATAAACTAATAATAGGTCAGGTTTTAATTAAATATTTATTTAGTAATTCTCAATTAAGGAATAATAAATAATTTTATATAAGTCATGATTAATATTTAATAAGCAATGTTAAATGTGAATGAAAAAAAATAAATTACATAACATAGCTTCATTCACAATTTAACAGTATAGTGTGTTCAGGAATGACAGAGAGAATAAAATGGGGGGAGGAGTATTGTTGATGATAGCTGATGAGCTCCAGCCAAGGAGAATAGAAGTTGAATTGCAGGATAGAGAAAGAGCATATTTGGGGCCATTTGGTGTGAGATTGTGGCTAGCAGAACTAAATATACAATTGGGTGCTGCTATAGACCAGGTGATGGAAAAGATGGTGGAGACAGTATGCACAAGCAAATAGAAGAAATGGGTGGAAGGACGGTGATTATTATGGGAGATTTCAACTATGGTCGCATTGATTGGAGTGAGGAGAGGACACACGGGAGGAAGGAACTGGATTTTATGCGGTTATTAAGGGATAACTATCTGCGACAGCATGCAATGGAAAATACTAGGGGTCAGAGAGTGCTTGACCTAGTAATTACATCTGAGGATTTGGCTCTAACAAATATGACCACATTGCCACCAATCGGTGAGAGTTATCATAGGGTCTTAACTTGGGAGGTTGCTAAAGGTGTAAAATTTTCAATTAAGACAGGGTACATGTGGAATTATCGGGCTGGAAAGTATGACAAGCTTAGGAGTTTGATTGGTTCAGTGCCATGGCATGTACAACTGCAAGGACTAGAAGTTGATAGTGCATGGGAGGTAGTTAAGAAGTGCTTGCATGAAGCGATGGCTTACTGCATACCTAGAATCCGAATAATAAATCAAGTAGGGGTTAAATGGATGAATAACACCATTAAGCTTGAGTTGCAAAAAAAGAAACAACTATGGAGAGAATTTAAGGAGAAGGGTGACCGGGAGGCACATGAACGGTATAAAGCGCAGGCCAGAAGGGTGACGTGTGTGGTAAGAAAAGCAAAAAAGGATTACGAAAGAACATTGGCCATGCAGGCAAAAGAGAATCCTAAACAGTTTTTTAGATATGTAGCAAGTAAAAGGAAAAATGTACATGGCAGATTGATTTTAAAGAATGCCGATGGTAGCGAGGTAACTGAATCAGTTGAGATAGTTGAGTTACTGAGTGTTACTGAGTTACTGAGTTACTGAGATGATATACTTTGCAAAAGTATATCATCCAGGTGGTGACATTGCAGAAACGAATAAACCAGTAGATTATACGGGAATTGTGGTTAATGAAGTGGAGGTGAGTAGTCTATTGCATAACCTCAATGTCAATACATCTGTGGGATTGGATGGTATATCAGCTCGTGTTCTACGAGAAGCAGCTAAAGAATTGTCAGTACCCTTGACCATTTTGTTTAATTTGAGTCTCGGGTCTGGGTTAGTTCCGAGCGGGTGGAAAGAGGGGAAAATAGTTCCACTGCATAAAGGTGGTTCCAAGACTGCTGATGTAAATTACCGACCGATTAGCATATCAGGAATCATTGTCAAGGTCTTAGAGAAATTAGTCAAGAAAAGAATACAGGATTGGATAGATGAAAATGGGATATTGTATGGGGGACAACATGGTTTTGTGAAGGGTAGATCATGCCTCAGTAACTTGCTCACGTTTTATAACACAGTGACGGCTGAACTGGATAGGGGTAATGGGTTTACAGTGATACTACTGGACCTTGCCAAGGCCTTTGATAGGATACCACATGGAACCCTAATCAGTAAACTGGAGCAGATGGGTATAGATATAGGGTTGGTGAGATGGATAAGAGGGTGGTTGAAGGAGAGATATCAAAGAGTGGTTTATTCAGGAGTGGAGTCTAAAAGATGTCTTGTGACTAGTGGAGTGCCACAGGGCTCTGTTCTTGGACCACTGCTTTTCAATTTGTTCATCAATGATATTGGAAAGGATCTGAGAGGAAGTGTTCACTTGTTTGCTGATGATGCAAAGTTGGGTAGAGCAATTGTGAGTGCACAGGATGTCAAAATTTTACAGGATGATTTGGATAGTTTGGAGGACTGGGCTAGGAAAAATGGATGTCAATTTAATGTGGCAAAGTGTAAGGTTATGCACTTTGGGGTGAAAAGAATAGCAGCAGTATATCGCATTGGTGGAACCATACTCCAGGAGATTGATGAGGCCAGGGATTTGAGAGTGTTGGTGGATAGGGAGTTGAAGTTTAGGGGGCACATTGCAAAAGTAACTAAAACAGCTCACCAAATCACTTGGCTTCTGAAAAATACTTTAACATGCAGAGACGAACAAGTTGTTGTTCCTCTGTATCGAGCCTTGATAAGACCCCATCTGGACTTCTGTGCCCAGCTATGGCACCAGGGTTTCTTCGTGATGGGGAGGAAGTGGAGAGGGTCCAGAGACGAGTGACCAAGATGATAGCAGGTCTGTGGAATGAACCTTATGAGAAGAGGTTGAAGATTTGTGGGTTGCAGAAATTGGACGATAGGCGAAGGAGGGGTGATATGATTGAGACATTCAAATTACTGAAGGGTTTTTATAAGATTGATCCAGAAGATATTTTTGAAAATATGACTGGTGGTGGGAGGACTAGGGGCCATGCATGGAAGCTGGGCAAGAGCGTGGTTGACAACGGTGTTAGAGCTAGGTTCTTTACTTGGAGGGTGGTAAATGAGTGGAATAAGCTTCCAGAGTCTGTTGTGGGTGCTACGACCGTGAATGAGTTCAAGGCAAGGTATGACAGATACTGTGTGAATGTTGAATAGTTGTTCTTGACATGATGTTAGGGCCTCCCTCGATGAGTCTGTCGACTCCTTGGAGTTTCCCGGAACAATAATAATAATTTAAAAAAAATAATTATATAAACAAATTCTTTACTAGCATCATTTATGCACATATTCAACTGCTTAAAAACGCCATTAAACTATTTTATGTATATATAAAAAAAAAAACTGATTCGCTTTGCAAAATACCGTATTTTGATAAATACGGTATTTCGATACCGTATTTATCAAAATACTGTATCAAAAATAAAATATCAACAGTGTTTCTTCTAAGTTTTGTGATTTAAATGGCATTATTCTTTATACTAGGAATATTTTAATAATAATAATAATAACAAAAACATTTAAATTTTCCACTTGGAAGTAATAATGTGATAGCTTTCTAATAAGCAATGATAGCTTTCTAATAAGCAATGATAGCTTTCTAAATTATAAAGGTTGTGAAAGTGACTAAAGACATATGAAGTCTTCATCATGTGTTTTCTTAGAATACGTTAGGCTACTAAAAATAAAAACACACTTTGTGTGAATCAGTTCGATTATAATATTTTTTAGGTATGTTAAATAAAGGCTACGCTGGCCCTCAAGGCTGTTTCCAACTGTTGGATATCATCGGAACCAAGAGTATGAAATATATGTCAGATTCTTGTTAGATTCTAGGAGTAGCTTCCTTATTGATTTGGAAACATTTTTCAATTAATATCTGATTGACATGTCATCAGGTGACAACTGTTTCGAAATTAGTTCTCATCAGAACCAAATGTTCAAAACATCTGTTCCGTTCTTGATAAATTTCTGCATTTCAGCGTCCTTACTGATTTTGACACATATCTGATGAGAATTAATCTCGAAACAGTTGTCACCTGATGGCATGTTAATCCGATATTAGTTGAGGGCCAGCGTTTATGATATGATATGCCTTTATGATATCTAATCAGTTGAGGCTGCTTCGAAATTTAGTTTCCATCATAATCATTTCAAAAACCTATTAGGCAGAAACCCTGACTACAGCATTATTACTAATCACAAATTACTACTTTGGGGAATTAACTGAGTGTATGTTTTAATGATTGATAATGATGAATAAAGAAATTGCAAATATTTCTTTTATTATGTTTTAATCATTAGTTTTAATAATTAGAAATAATGAGTAAGAATGATTAAATCATTGTTTAAAGAATTTTTACGCAATTATTAAAGATAGGCTAAGAAAAGCTCAATGAAAATTTTATTAACATTTTAAGAATCTTCGAAACATGTAAAGTTTCAAGCAGCAACCATTGTTTGTCTACTTCATAAATAACGTGACTTACTACTACTACTACTACTACTACTACTATTATCAAAGCTCAGGTGTTTTTATTTTATTGTCTTCAATCATTAGAAGTTCTTGTAGGAGTTCATATTTATGGGAGCACACATGGATTTCTATGGAATTTCCATTTCGGTCAGTTCTCTTTAGCGAACAGTAGGACCATTTGAGTACCTCGTTATTCAAGGCTTCGTTTACGTGCTTTTGCAGATTGTGCACGTATGTTTTTGTTCTGACTTGACGGTGCTTCGGTAGATTTCTTTTCGGATAGGGAGGAATGCATAACAGTGAGTAGCTCATTGATATCACAAATTTCTTATTTCTGAGTGTCTGTCAGAGGCGAAATTTTCTTTAATTGGCATTTATCATTGTGATATTTAAATATTCTTGTGGCAAAAGTAATGTTAACTGTACGATTTGCTTGAAGATTTTTAAGTTTCTTTGGCGCTTCTTTTTTGGCTTAAGTTCTTAAAAAAATCACCTATTAGTTTTTTTTAGTGTACATCCAGGTTTAAATATGAACTCCGAAACCAGTATATTCTTGTTTAAAGATCTTTGAACAAACAAGATACTTCTTCCCACAACAAGGCTCATGAATGAAAATATTATGCTGGCACGTGCGATCCCTTTTCAACTCTTTGTGACTTCTCTGTACACTGTGCTATCCTACGATGTCTACGATTTCTCCCTATCATGGATGGAAAAATGTGAATAATTTCTATAGTGTTATTCTGCATGTTAATGAACTTACAACAATTCCCTATTTGTATAGTTGGATATAAAGGAGTAGTGAGCGAAAACTATTGAGTGAATTGTGTCATCTATATTTTGATTAGTAGGTGTAGAATAAATCGCCTAATCTGAAAGGAGATTTTATCATAAAGAAATCATGTAATATTGAAATAAAATTCTTTATTGATTCTGTTGAGAAAATAATATTGCTTCTAGAAATAATAAAATAAAAGGAAATGAAAGAATATAACTCTTAACTAAATGAAAATGTAAATAATAAAAATACAACTACTGGAGTTTTGTGAGCAATCCTCAGCACAGTATACACATTTACAGTAGATGCTAGAGGTATAACTATTTTGAACCTTTTACTAAATCAACATATTTGGCGACATAAATATATAAATTTCCCTATGATATGTCTGGAGGAATTATGATATATGCATATATTGCATGCGTTTATTCACTAACCCAAGCACCCACCCTCCCTTCTACACACACAAGTACACATGCATAACTGGCTACACATGGAACTGTACTCCAAGAGATTGATGAGGCCAGGGACTTGGGAGTGTTGGTGGATAGGGAGATGAAGTTTAGGGGGCACACTGCAAAAGTAGCTAAATCAGCTCATCAACTCACTTGGTTGTTGAAAAATACCTTGACGAGCAGAGACAAGCAAGTTATTGTACCTCTGTACCGAGCCTTGATAAGACCTCATCTCGATTACTGTGCCCAGATTTGGTCACCTCGGTTCCTTCTTGATGGGGAGGAGGTGGAGAGGATCCAGATGCGAGTGACTAAGATGATAACAGGTCTATGGAATGAACCATATGAGAACAGGTTGAAGATTTGTGGGTTGCAGAAACTAGTTGATAGGCGGAGGAGGGGAGATATGATTGAGACATTCAAATTGCTAAAGGGATTCTATAGGATTAATTCAGAGGATATTTTTGAGATCAGGATGGTGGGAGAACTAGGGGACACCTATGGAAGCTGGGCAAGAGTGTGGTTAGCAGGGGTGTTAGAGATGGGTTCTTTACTTTTAGAGTGGTAAATGAGTGGAATAAGCTGTCAGAGTCTGTTGTGGGTGCTATGACGGTGAACGAGTTCAAGACAAGGTATGATAGATACTGTGAGAATATAATCGCATAGTTGTGTGGACATGATGTTTAGGGCCTCCCTCGATGACTCTAAGGACTCCTGGAGCCGCCCGAAATAATAATAATAATAATAATAATAATAATAATAATAATAATAATAATAATAATAATAATAATAATAATAACAAATAATAATAACATTTAGAAATTAAGTCATATTGTATTTTGTATCTTGTCTTATTTATATAGTCTCTTTTTACTCCATATTTAGGGCAAACACCCAACGTTAACCATCTAATAATGATGTTGCTAACTACACTTTTCTTAACATTTTTCTCGCCTTTGGTGTATTGTGGTTTTCCAGAGTTTGACGCAGAATACTTCTGTAATCTATGCGGTGAGTACTCCTAACTTATTTTCAGTTGAAAATAAACTGTAATAAAAGTTATATAAACAAAAGATAGTGAAAATAATTGTTTCTTATTCGCAGGCAGAAAAGTGTAAGTAGGGAAAATGAAAGAAAATTAGAGAGGATGAAAGAACATCCAGAAGGATGAAATTTAGAAGACAGACTTGCAATACGGAACTTGTAGAGAGAGAGAGAGAGGGGGGGGGAGAGAGTGATCAAGTTTTGTAATAAAAGTGAACTTGCTTTCTCAAGTAGAATCATATTGCCATACTATACGAGAGATGACATTCAGTGAAGAAACAACAAATGAGACACTACCTTTAAGGGATTACACTGTGAAGAAAAAGTGTTCTCAACCTGATTAAGTTTTCAAATTTATCATGGCTTCGTATGAAACTGGTGCAACATTTATGCAAATATGAAGAGGTATTTTATTGAGTAAACTAGAATTTTCCATTAAGCAAATCGGAGAACACAACGAATTATTACTTGAGCATTGTATATTTTTCGACCATAAGTTCAATGAACCTCTTTTAATATGCATATACTTCATATCTACAAATAATACTCACAATAATTAATATAATTATTAATTATTGTGAGTATTAATCACTTTTTATATAATTTATATATTTTTGCATCATAGAGCCTGTGTAGCTCAGTGGATGTGGCGTTTGGCTACCACGGCGCTTGGCAGCACGAAGGAAGACTTGGTTTCGAATCTAGTCGGCGACTAGAGGAAATTTTTCTAAGCCTTGTTTCGACCGGTTCCCGAGTTAGTCGATCTCTGGCACGGGAAAGCAGGTTTTTCGTCCTGTAAACTCAAGAAAATCGACCGTAGATCCCACATTATTTCAGACATTAAATATATTGTGTTAGGGTTAGGGACCACGAGATGGCGGCACATTTGAGCCGTCTCTTTTCACTGAGTACCGCTTAATTAGTGATAGTCTTGGGCCATCTATCTCTGATTGGTACCAGTGGAGATTGAACTGCCCACTCAGTCTCCAAAAGTTAGATAGGGCTAAATGGCCTCGCCTACTCCCCGTATACGGGAATAAAAAGGCGTTAGCTGATTTTATTTTTTTTTATTTTTGCATCATTTATATGTTTATGATAATTTATACTCCATTTTCAGTTATTGTAACAGAGTAATGCAAAATTGCTTAGAAGAAAAGTAATATTTTGTTCATTATTCATCACACCAATACTTACCAATACTAAATACCAAATTTAGTTCTTAAATAATTTTCATGTGTACAAAAATTTGAGTCTACTGGACATTTTTGAATTATCTTTAGATGAGTATCGGTTTCCAGAAGCCATAAACACATTTAATATTGAAAATTCTCAAATGCACTTGGTTATCTATCTCTCTACAAGTGATATTCCTGATGAAGGCTCTTAAACTAATGGTGAAAATCGGTTTCATTCTGAGATAAAGTGCTTGTTCTAGTAGACGATTATTATTACACTTTCCCTCCCAACTCCTGAATGCCATTTTCGGTATTCAAATTGGTTTAATATTTTAACGTGGTTTACAGCAAAAGTTACACACAACCACGGTGGCCATTCCTGTTCTGTCTTGTTATAAGCTTATTCGTAGACCCACATCATGTGATGCGGGCGTTCGAAATCAGATTTATAGGAATAGGGTGGCTAATTCTTATCCCCTTAGTCTCACATGTCTGTATACTGTAATACCATAGTTCTTGATAGAGTAATAAAAAAACCGAGTTTCCGGAGAAAAACACTGCCACCCTTAGCATGAGACGAACGTTTTACCTTCACAAGAAAAAAGGGATTCGAACTCTAATTTCCCAAATCAAAGAGCAGAGTCTAAACCGCTTAAGCAACAAAGTTTCTTATGCCCATTACTACATTTACAAAAGTACAGATTAAATATATCGGTAATAGCAGTGTCTATACATTAGCTTAAACCACCGAATATCTATTTGTAAGAAAGCCAGTGAGCAAACAATACAACTGCAATGGTTTTGAAGCTCAGAAGCAGAGATCCAAGTTAAGAGAAAATGAATAGGGTTATCTTTGTGATTAAAGTGTCCTTGTTTCATCAACTAAGAAAATCAGGAATGGAAGTCATGTGCCACAAGTGATTGGGAATTCTCTGTATAGCTGAAATATTATTGAAATATCCTTGTAGCAATAGTTTCTCTTTTTTTTCCTATTAGAATCCCTGCTTTAGATTGAACTGAAATGTTTCAACCAAACACGCCCCTTCAAAAAGCGGGACAGTCTTCGCTGTGGATATTAAAATTCATTTTCATCTGAATACTCACAAAAATCGATTCAAAGGTAAGGATGCATTTTCCCAGCTAGCGGGTTGGAGGGCGGATACATTAACCACCTGGCCAAATAGGCCAACGATATAATGATTAATACAGCTTATCAATAATTATAAATCCATAAAAATAAATAATAAATATAAAATAAAATAAATGATATCAAAGTCAGTATTTATAGTTTGAAAATGTGTATTAGTGTTATCATTGAAATAGTTTGTAACGGCATTCAGTTACTCAAAACTAGTTATTGAGTTTAATATTAAACATATATATATATATATATATATATATATATATATATATACATATCTTGGTAGAAGTTACATGAAATGATAAATGATATTTTTTTCCTGTAATTTTTCAATGCTGTAGTTTTAACAGAAGAGCATCAAATAACATATTGGAACTGTATGCATGAAGAATTCCACGAAGTAAGTATGATTCTTCTAATATGTTTATCAAGCAAAATCCTTCATTATCATTTTAAACACTATTTTTTAGAAACGTACGTCTGTAATTTTCAATACCTAAGGCTATGGAAAATTCCTTACAAAAAAAGGCATGTCATTCATGATATCTGATGAAACTATATTATCTACTAAAGCAATATAGAAAAATCGCAAGAAGGTTCCCAAGTACTGTGGATAAATCACACAGAATGGTCATGTTTAAAATCGCTTAAAAATCACCTATGCAATTTAGTTCTCATAATTCTTTTTTTTTTTTTTAAATTTCATGTGTGTGTGTGTGTGTGTGCGTGCACGCTCTTTCTCTCTCTCTCTCTCTCTCTCTCTCTCTCTCTCTCTCTCTCTCTCTCTCTCGCACACACACACACACACACACTCATGAGCTAAAATATTATGTCTACCTATCCTGTTTTCCCTGCAACAGGGCAGGAAACCTGGTATGAAGATTATTCTCATGGATGGCACTGGACCAACTCACCGCCAATGCACAATATACTTTCGTCATTAATTCTTTAAATTGTTTCTGATCAGATATTGCCCTGTTTGAAGATAATGCATCTCGTGAAAGCTCTACTCTTCCAGTAAGACAAACCCGCCCCAATCTCTCAAGGTTCACATTGAGATATAATTTGACTAATTCTTGTGATTTGAAATCGAGAGAACATTTGTGATATTAGTAAAGCGGCATTTGCGGGTGGACATGTAGCTGTAAACCAGTGCTTCGCTCCATCACTGACCTCTGTGATATTATTCTGTGTAGTCATTATTACAGAATACCTCAGGACACCTTTCATGGTCTTGTTGAGTCAATGCGTTCAACACTGAAAGCGGTTCTCTGGGCCAAGGGATAAACCATTAATTTCACTCATCCAGATTAAATTTAATAGAATTTGATTCGGACTGTAAAGAAAGACACATTTCGTGATTTTCATTCAAGTTTTCCTTCTAAATAGATTGTTTTATTTTTGGCAAAATACTTTTGGTACTGACATTATAATGCTACGTAAATGTCCATAATCTTAAGACACCGCATGCCTTCTTAACCTTCATACAAGACCTTCATCACTTCACTAGTTGGGAGTGTGGCAGTTGTGTGACAGTTTTGTGGTTGAAATTTAGTTAATCATTTCTGTACTGCTCTCCTATCATCAAATGCCTCCAAATATCCACATAATAAAAATTATGTGGATATTTGGAGGCTCTCTCTCTCTCACTACATTTTCCAGTTATCATATAATTCGTTATTGTTGGACTTTTATTGCATTCCAGTATTGTAGTAATCACACTCTCCTCTACTTCATACACATTTATGACCAACATTCTGTAATTTCTCTTATATCCTTATGCATTATATTATTCACCCTATCTCTCAAGTTATTCTCACCAATCATGACTGACATCTCCAACCTTTAAGTTTTCTTCATTTCTATAGTAAGTCTCTTTATCTTTTTTTCCCGAAACAAGCCGCAACATTTGCATTGCACTCTGAATTATTACACTTTCATGTATTATGCAGATCAACTTCATTAATTCCTGTGCTTCTAGCATCCCCAATTCTTTTTTAACCTTTGTGCTGTAATAACTGTGATCTCGAAACTGTTCTACTGATTACTTTTATTTCCTGCAAAAATAGAATTTCAATAAAAACTTAGTAAGCTTAACCTCAGTAAGAAAGGAATTTAAACAGTTTGCATCTGTGAATATATTAGTGATATCGTTTATTTTTATATGTGAACTTTACAGTTTTGTAGAATAAACCGCATTACTTGTTTACAAATTAATAGCTTTTCAAAATAATTTAAACGAAGAACATTTTTTCTTTTCTTTTTCATTTAGTTAACATCACTGTGTTGTTTTCTGTTTTATATATAATTAAAGTAATTAATTTTGTAGTATTTATGTTTCTTGTATTATATGATTTTAATAAATAACTTAAACATATCGTTACATTTATTTATTACTAAATTATTTGTTTATTTTTAAGGTATTACTGGACAGAGATTACTGCACGAAAGAAGTGCAACCTGACTTCAGTTCCACAAGCCTGACTGATTTCTTGAAGTTCGCGTGTAGCGGCGTCCGGACCAACTGCCATTGTTCTAAAGCTGATGAGGTAATTTGAAAAAAAAAATAATATATAAAAGTAGTTCGGAAGAGAGAGAGAGAGAGAGAGAGAGAGAGAGAGACATCAGATATCCAGTAGAAAAATATGATAATTATTTTATCATATTTTTCTACTGGATATTATTCTTGTATTTTTCTTAAAAGAGAAAAGGGAATATATTTCTTATTTGGGAAACTTTTCTTGTTTTGGTTCTGGATATTTCCTGTATTATGAATTATTGAATAATAAAAATTATATATATTTAAGGTGAGGATTGAGACTGATGACCCGTAAAAGTGAAATAATAACCTGCACTTCAATGCATTTGCCATCAAATGCCTGGAGAAATTATTTATTCAAATGAAATCTCAAGGCAGCTAGTAAGAGAAACGAGGTTATCTGGGAAAAAACACGGAGAATGTTTGTTTAATAATATTTCATGTCGTTTTTAATGACATGAATATCAATGAGTATCGCTACGATTGTTGACATTAAGGACACTTGAAACTAATGGCCGTTATCTGAATAAGGATGTACATTGATTTTCATAAATTAAGAAACAAAGAGAGTAATCAAGACAACTCAAAAGTTATACGACGCATTTTTAGGCAATTCGATGATAAGTAGCATGATATGAGAATTCAAAGGAACACTCACAAAAACTGTAAATAAATAGTCCACTTTAGTATCAAAGGAGTACACGAAGACAATGGTCAAAAGTACAGGTCAGAATGACCTCTTTATTTTTGATAAAGTGGCCGCAATATGGTATTTGGTGACTTGTTTATAGTTGTGTCCAGCAGCTAGGTTGGTAATGAAAACCATTCCTCATAAGAAGTCCTTCTAAGTCGCGCAAGATACTCGGGAGGGGAATAAGTTTAGCAACATTACTACTTAGGGTATGTCGGACATATAGGCTTAAAGTCAGAAGACAAAGCAAGCTAGTCCATAGGTACGATACTCTTTTTTTTTTAAATATCTTCTAGTTTCTTTGGAACCGAGCTGTTTGCTGTATGAGGAAGAGCATTATCTTCTTGTAGGTTAAATGTTTTGCCTATCGCACCCACATGCTGACGCAGATATTGGCCCAGGACATCGTCTCTTAAAGTTGCAGCATTCATAGTTCCGATAGGAAAATCCCATAGAGGTCGGTGTGTCAACCTAACGAGATGCGTCTCCTAAATCATCTTTCAACTTTCAACGTGTCTTCAACATAAGGATATAAGGGGAATCATTACGTATCCCTGGTTCTCTCGGATCAGAATATGTCAGATATCTCATTTTACAGCAAATCGGGATTTTCGCTAAACAATATTGACACCCGTTATTCTTGGTTCCAGCTGACATGGAGTCTAGCCCATTTAACACGTTTTCCCCCTGGCGCGTTGCAAACTACCAAGACTTACAGACCATGCGTTCTTCATGCCGTAGAATTACTGACAATTCCGAACAGTTTGTATGCTATCAACAACATCGATTCCCAGACTTCTATATTTTGTAATTTTTTTCATTTCTTTGTTGTTGAAGTTGTTATCGGTGGGTACTATTATCCAAACTTGTCCATGTAATAATGATAATAATAATTTTAAGCACTTTATTATGTCTTGCATACATATAATAATTATATTATAAAATTATAGAAATTACAAAATTAAAAATTACATACATATAATAATAATAATAGTTTTTTTTAATTCAGTGATTTTTATTATTAAAATTATGATTGCATATTATGCATTTACAAAACATGTTGTTCTAGTTATTTTTTAACAATGAAATTCCTATAAATTTTCCTTTTTTTTGTATAATGTGTTAATAATAGTTACTAAAGATGGTAATTTATAGTTTGTAATTGAATCGATTACATTTTTAACAGCATTTATAGTATAACAATATGTTATAATTTACAATTTTTGCTTTTAATATATTTTAGCACTGTAACTACAGCACTTCAATGTAATAAATATTTTTTTCCCTTTCTGTTGATCTCTGTTGAGATGTAATGTCTCAGCTTGCATTCTCAAAGCTTTTTAATAAACTTATCTGAAGATGGCACGTTTAGATATTTTTCATTGATTTGATTGGTGTGTTAGAAATAGGCTGAAAAGAAATTGAGAGGTCAAATGAATTAACTGAAAGGTCTGATGAAAGTGAAATTGCCGATATATTCTGGTGTTATTACATCTGACTTGATGGTTCACATTAATTTTTGTTGTGGTCTTCTTTTTTGAAAAATTAGGAGACTAATTAATTAAAAACTGATTTTAATTAATTTTAGTTTTTAATTTAAATAGTAATCTAATTAATTTCATTTAATTAAATGAAAAATAATTAATAAATAACTAATTAATTAGTTTAAAACTAATTAATTAGTTACTCTTCTAATTAATTACGAGACTAACTAATTAAAACTAATTAAGATACTTTTTTTCACTGCGGCTGTCTTTCTATGTCTTCTGAGCTTTTGATTTGTATCGGCTTTGAAGTTTGTGACTTCATCAAAATATCTTGGCATTTCTTATCCACAAAAATTGGTATTTTTTTCTGTTTTTGCTTTTCTTGCTTGGTACAACAGATTCTGGTTGAATAGTGTTAAATATTCGGATAGGAAAATTTGCGTATTTTCTTGCGATGCGTTCAAATCCTTGGCAACTGGTTTCTTCTGTGTGCTGGATTTTATGAGACTGACTCTTGTGGACTTGATTATAAGACAAACTATGACTGGTGCAAGTCGTGGCAAGCCTTGATTTTTTGCACTTCCTAGGAATCCGATTTATAGTCTGAATGTTGTTAAGCTGTAGGGGGATATCAATTGCATGGCCTAATTTTATAACTACGTCTGTGAGGTTTTCTGTAGGTGCAGTTTCAGGAAGACCGTTTATGACAAGATCTTCTTTATCTTGGTGCTGATTTAAACGTTTGTATTGTAGTTTTAGGAAATCAAGTTCTTTACTGAGTGTAGATATCTCTTTCATCAAATTGTGTTGGCTGTCAGTTAGTGCGTTAATGCTGATTTTAATGTCTTTTACCGTTTGCAACACTTCTATCACTGCTAAATTATTATGTTGACCAAATCTTCATATTCGCTAGATTTTTTTTGTTATTTGTTCCTTCTGTTTGTCAAAGAGTTCTTGCGCAAACCTACTAAGTTGGCTTTCATCGTTTCTAGGCTATTTTCTATTAGTATATTTAAGGAGTTCAAATTATAGGACTGACCTGTATTTTTTTGTCTGTTCAGTTCATTGTCTGATTTTGCCTCCGGTATAATCGGCTGCGCCATAGGTGGCTCCTTAGGTGTATTTCTTTGTTCTCCCTGCAGAGTAGGCACTTCCATTCCTTGTATGTTGCATTGGATTTGTTGCCAGGTTGTTTCTGAAAGGCCGGCACATGTAAAGTGTAGCATCGTGCTGCATTTCCTACAGGTTATATGATTTCCTACAGTTTATATCAAGATATATCCTTCAGGCATTTAATGCACTTCGTGAGCCACATTTTTTCCCTTAAACAACTGTAGTGTGATTGTAAAGATGGCGAGCCTTTGTTCTTCATTCGTTGTTGACCACAGTCCTCTCTATTCACATTTCAGCACTTCAAAATTTGGTTTCCTATTAGCCGATTTCGGTGAATTTTATATCACTGTCTTCGGCATGACAAGTACAGTTACTCAGCAATACTTTGAAATTAAAAACAGGAGATGGAACCGATTTAAAACTATAAAAAGTGGGAGCAGCGATATTACCGTGCCCCCCTTCGTATGCTTACAAGGCCTAGACAGAGGAACGACTCTACTATCGGTACTATAAAGTAGCTTCTTATAATATGGACTGTTCTATATAATGTCGTTTTTTTTTGTAGATCATATGTGGTCACTTCTTTAATCGATTCTTGTAAATAGTTGGGTAGCTTTTTTTGAAATTGTTCCAAGTGCACCGATAACTATTGGTATGACTTTGGTGTGTTTAAGCCCCAACCAGCCAAGTTCGATTTCGAAGTTGGATGGTTGTGACTTATATACACCAAATTAGCGATTTTGTTTTCAATTCTTTATTTCTAATGTTGTTATGGATAGGTCAATAATTCAAACTTCTCCATATTCAATAATTGTGATGTCAATTCTATTTGTTTCCAAATACGATTAGTTTGTATTCTACAGTCCCACAGAATTTTTACCGTTTTGTTTCCCAATATTGTCTTATGCTGCTGCTACCAATTATCTAAAAATTTGCTACAAATTTCGAACTTGGCTGGTTGTGAATTATATACACGAAATTAGCGATTTTGTTTTTCCAATTCTTTATTTCTAATGTTGTTATCGGTAGATCAATAATTCAAATTTGTCCGTGTTCAATAATTGTGATGTCAATTTTATTTTTTTCCAAATGCAATCAATTTGTATTCTAAAGTCCCATAGAGTTTTTTCCGTTTCGTTTTACAATATTGTCTTATGCTGCTACCAATTATCAGAAGTAGAAAATCTATATTTTTTGCATACATGCCAATGAATTGTTTTTGCCACTTGATCATGATGGTTTTATAATCAGTTTGAGCTGTTTGGCTCTAGTTATTGATTAGATGTTCTACCGTCTCATCTTTCAGATCACATAATCTACATTCTCTGTTATTATTGATGTTCGAAATGTTTGCTTTGTTTGCATCAGTTTGTAACTCCTGTTGTTGAGCAGCTGAATATATCCTTCTGCTTCTTTTACTAATATATCCATATTGTATCCATGATTGCTTCGTCCTGGTCGCGTCCATTTTTTCCTCGATATCTCAAATAAAGTGGCCATGAAATGGTTTATTTTTCCAGGGCACATATCGTTTATTTTGCGATTCCTTTTTGTAATACTATTGCTCTTAGAAGGCCAACTTGTTAAAAGCATGAAACATTTGCTCAGTAGTATTGTTGATATAAACTTTTAAACTAATTTCTGTTTCTTCCACATCTGTACTACTTCCATCAGACCAGATCCACCTATTCCTTATGGCGGGTACATTCGATCAATATCACTTCCTGGATGTAATTGATGATGCATAGTCATTAATTTTCTAGTTTTGTGGTCCAATTTTTCCAGTTCATCTTTTATCCAATCTGCTGTACTATCTGTGAATCGGATCATTATCATATTCCAAAATTTCATTGCTTTAACTGTTTTTAATCCGTTAACGTTTATTTTTAGAACATATCTCAGTGTTTTGGTATATTCCGATACTACCTGTTGCTTAACTATCGAATGGAGAACCTGATTGGCTTCTGATCTTCGTATGTATTCATAGGGTTCGTTAGATGAAGTGCTTTCGTGAATTTCTCCTGATCAAAATTAAAATTGCTAGTGCTATTAATTGTTCTTCGTTTAAGAGATAAATTTGCACATTTATTCAAATGAAATTCCATTTGGATGTCTTGACTGAAAATTATTACTGTATTCCGTATGGAATCTATATGTTGTGAAGATTTTTCATAAATCTGCTCGTCATCCATATAAAGCAGATGAGAAATTTCAATATTATATTTAGGACTTTCACTTTCAAGTTTAGTTTTCTTCAAAATCATAAAGAACGGCATCAAAGAAATTTTGAAGAGTAATGGTGACGAATCACCTCGGGAAAATTTCACATATGCTAAATATGCGAATCGTTCATTACTGACTATTAAAATTACTTTCCATGATTTCATATCAGCAGCCAGAAATGATCGTATGTTTTTATTAATTCCTAATATCTGTAGTGATTTTAGGAATCAGTAATGTTGGAGGCATTCGAATGCCTCCAACATTATTGAATCAATTCAAGTTTTACGCTGTTTGAATTTCTGAGGAAATTTGTCAATCATGATCTGGTCTTTTGTTCCTCTAGATTTTTAAAAATTGCCTTTTCGACCAATCGTTAAATTCGTTATCTGGTTGAGGTTTGCAACCTTCACAGTATAGCTATGCTGTATAGGAGTTGATTTATTTCCATTGTACTGTTGGTTGTGATAGGTTTTTATCACAGTATCTGCGTTTAAGTGGAACTGTTTTAACTTAGATTTCTGCAACGCGTTTAATGTTGGTAGTCTTATAGTCAGAATCCCATTGAGTTGAATGATAAAGTTAGATACAGCTATTCTAATCATTTGCTGTTAGAGGAGCTACTGGTTTATTATGTAACTCTTGCAGCTGAAGTTAAGTAAATATTTAGTTTCAGAAAATGAAATTCTTTTGGTCCCTAAGTCCTTCTTCTTTTATTGCAGATTCTGAGAAATTTTGTTTCTAAATTAAATGCTAACGCTTCCTACAATCCCGTATGTCTGGTGTTTATCAGAAAAAACGTTTTTCATAACTGCTCTTTTTCTTCTATGTTCCATTCTTTTGGTTTGTTTTCTCCCAGTCGCTTTTCAACTTCCTGCCCTTATTTTCCCACAAGGAGAACTGGGTCTTATAGCCCGCTTGTCGCCTGATGCCCAGGATACCCAACATCTGAAGCAGTCCTTGGTGACCCGGGCGTCGATTGATCCGGTATGGATATCTTCTTGCTTTTTATCATTAAAATGGGAGATTGAACACTGTTAGTCTGGCTCCTGAGTTGAGATCTATCTGACAAGGGCGTATTTACTGGTAGTTATACTGCCGCCAGCAGCATAACTTATGTTATAACATTTATAACAGTATAACAGTTCCTTATGAGAAGTAGCTCTTAACATCTTAGAAGAACGCAATTCTCACCGCCACGACAAGACCGTGTTCCTTGGAGAAATTATTATTATTATTATTATTATTATTATTATTATTATTATTATTATTATTATCTTGTTTTTATATTTCTGTAAGAGGTTGTGAATCATGTTCCTGTCTTTAAATTTGCTCTTCTCTGTTGTGTGAGTTGGTATTTTCAGGTTCCTTATGAGAAGTTGATCAGTTTGATTGGAACTGTCTACATAAAGTTAAAAAAAAACTATTTGCACAGTGAAAAAATTACTACTTAACTTGAACACCTGAATGGAATAAAATATTCCGATATAGTTGAGCCACATTTCCAGGATCTGCATGGAAATAACATACTCATATCAGCAACTCAATAGTTGAATAATATGGCTGCTCTGGATCTGTGCCCTGACTACCAGGTGATCTTGTTTAATAATACTAATAATAATTAGTGTTTATTTTCATCAAACTGTTAAGGATTCTGGACAACATTACATTTACGTTTTGCGTTGCGTCTACCAATTGTCCTGTATTCATCATTGCATAAGTGACTAACGGTACTGTATCTTAAATACGAAATTAATAAGAACAAGGAATGAATTATAAAATTCTCTCTTGAAAATCCACAGAGAATCTCATAGCGAATGTTCCTTTCATTAGCAAAATGCTTCAAGTGTTTAGAAATATAGTAAATTGTGTTTTATTGATATTTCCTGTGCATGTGATCGCACTGGAATAAAGTCTTACTTACTGCCATCATAGAGTGTTACTTCCATCCTTTAGAAGTGGATGGCTAATTTCTTTTCAGGTCATTCGATCCTTTCATGGTGGATAGCGTCTACTCTTTCGAACTTCTTTCTAATAATGCCGGATAGTAACACAGCCATATAAAAATATTATCTGTTTTACCAGTTCTCTTCATTTGAGAAACTACCTGCATGCATCGATTCAGGATTAGAACAATTACCAGATATACTACTACTATGGAATCAAAAGGTTCAAAATATTTTTTACATTTCTGATTTTTATATATATTCTTTGATAGAAAGATACCACTTATTAAGGGTGGATCATGCATTTCTTCTTGATAATCCGATAAATATCTTGGAATAATAATAAGTTATCGTCTAATGTTAAGTAAACTAAAAGCTAATTTATCATCTGCGCCTGTTCTTTTCCGATGGATAGTTTGTCTTATGCCTGATATCAAACACCCAGACATGATAATGTGTTTTCAGTTGTATTGAGATGCCTATGCTATGGTGAGCAGGTTATTAAGTCGACGTTTTGTAAATATGATTGCAGGTAGATATCATAAATCATGCAGATCCGTTTTTCATTTTGCACCGAACAGCGTTTGTTATAGACGTCGTTTTTTTTTTTTGGAAAATACGACGAGAACAATGTTTATCATAGTATTTTGTCAATATGATAATGTAATTATATAGAAAGAAATGTTTTAATGTGAGTTGCTGTTTGCTAAATGCAGTAGATCTTTGTATCTCGCGATATGGAATCGTAAGCGTTAGACATTATATTATTACGTTACTGTAAATTCTATACTGTATTTACTGTATAAATGTGTGTACAGCAATATCGCAGTGTAGGACTGTGGGCAGAGAACAGCTTTGCACACAGTCCTACTTGAATCTGATGTAGCAAGTGTGGAACGAATTGTAACACAAGCTTCATGTAACATCACAAGCATCATTGTAACACAAGCTAGTTTTCTGCATTGGTGAATCTAAATAATGTTCTAAATCAGGAGATGAGCACAAACCCCTGACTTTCTCTTGCATATTATTAACAAACTTTTAAAATAAATTAACAATTGATATTAATAAGGACATGAATTGTTTATATGTGCAGGTGTCCCACATTTTTATAGCATATGAAACAATATACTCGTATATCTAAACTAAATTTGATGAATTTAATCCAATAATAAAAACGGATATATTTAAAATGAAGTTTGTATTCATAGTTGAAGAGGCAATTTACAATGTGCTGTGTCGATAGAATAATACAGCGAACTGGGCTAACAGTTGCACAACTAACAGAGGAATTCTTTGCAGCAAGTAAGGTAATGCATATTTCTTTATTCATGCATCAATGAAAACGACTTTTAAATTGACAAATAATATAACTTGTTTTTTGAATTCTGAAAATTCGGCATATTTTACAATTGTACAAACATTTTAATATTCAGTTTTCAGTTCTACGTATAAGCTTAGGAAAAGGATGGAGGAATTATGTAAATAATTTATTTATTAAAAACATATGATATTTTTGGATCTGCTTTGCGCTGGAACATTTCCAACGCATCATAATGATATCAGTATAATTAATTAATCTATCTTACTCTTTTCAAATTTAATTTTGAATTCACGAGCTTTTTTTTGTATATAATTATCAAAAATAATGGCATAGTTCGGTTTTACTATGATTTGTTTCATATGGGATATATTCGGAAAATTTCGCCAGTATAAAATTTACGATGACATAATTCATACTTCGATTTGCTTAATAACTATGTTAAGTGAATGCACATTTATTTATTTATTATTTTATTTATTTAGCGTATCACAATCTATAGGAAGTTATATAGATACATGCAAGTCAATATAAGTATGTAAACAGTAAGTAACAAACAGTTGGAGTAAAACAAAGGCAATTACACTTTCAATGATCAAAACACTTATAAGTTAAGATTCAGTTCACCGATCCAGTCTGTAGCAGGCTTGTCGCCTCCAGGAAGTCGTTTCTTTGACCCGTATATGCACGAAGACTGCACTTAGTGGAAATATTAGACAAAATGTGACAAAATGTCTGCACAATTACACTATGGCTAACTTGGTTTTCTTTAATATAGGCTTAATATATGTTTATATAATGACGATTACAGGTTCTTTATTTTTTGAATTCTGGGAAATATGTAATTTACATATTGTATCTTCAACGTTTTAGCGTTAAAGTTATTTATCACGGAAATATTATCATCAAGAAATAAAATTAATATCATACAAAATTATTATAGTAATACCATACAATATTATTATATTAATACCACACAAAACTATAAAATTAATATCCTAATACAATAAATTATCACTGTTTTAGTAACTACTTAAACCTAATCACGCATTATTCAAATTAAGGGGATATTAAATCCCACATTGTTTTAAAACCGAATAAGAAACTCAAAGATTGGAATCAGAGAGTTTCATGCCGAATATAGTAAACTATAAAAGTATCGGCGGTTACTAGCGTGAGCTAACGCAAGTAGTCCTAGTACGTAGTACAATCTCAGGCAACTCGTTGCAAAGCTGGGGAAAGTACTGATCGCAAAAATTGGCTCTTGTTGGCTCTTTATATTTAACTAATCACGCATATTTATTATTAACTTTTAATGCTAACCATTATCTCAGAAGTTTACGTTATCTAACTAATTCCAACTACAACAAGTAATCCTACGAACATTAAGAAAACAGCCTTCTATTCACCGAGAAAGGTGGGTGATAAAAGGTGCATCGTAATGCCAGCCTGGTTGGCATTATGATGGATGGCGTTGGTGTTAGATGAATATTAGTGGAGTAGTGAGACAAAGAGTTGTAGAGTAGATGTATGAGTTTTTGGACTCTCTAGAGGTGTGATATAATAATAATAGTAGTCAATGGTTCTTTGAATTTGGCAAGAAATGTTTCTATTCTGACATGTGATATTTCATATATTTACGAAACTCCAGTTGCTCTACGCTCATTGGATTTATCTTAAATTATAAATTTTGTTTCCCCTTTCATGTGACACACATCTTATTGATGTCACTTACAATCATAGAAACTCAGGTACTTTTGAAAACTCTGATTCTGCATTTGTACCACTGGCAATACCTGGTTAAGAAAGTGTGCCGCATCTATTTACTTTTGAGGATTTCAAAAAAAAAAAAAAACCTACATGATTCGGTATGTAATTTAGTATTATTCTAACAAATAGAAAACGAGAACTAAATGAAAAATATAATATCTTGAGTATCTTGAGAGCTTGTATTGTAATATGGAGTTGTTGCGGTTAATACTTAAAAATATTTACTTATATACGCTCACTTGATGAACTATGAATTATTATTTTTATAATCGGTAACATGCAAAATAAAGCCATATTTTGTATTTATAAGTATCACACTCTTAAAGATGTAATTGTAGAACGGATCATGGTGATTTGTTTATTATTTTAATTTCCAGAAATGTGGATTTGACGTCACTCCCTTAGACTGCTTGCTTTGGGAATCTTGAATATCATGTCTCAGATTAATGATAAAGTAAGTATTTGCCTTATAAAGAATGGTAAGTCAAACCTTTCTATCTTACGTTTTCTTTGAGACTAAGTTTTACATAGAAAGTTTCAGAATAAAGATTTTTTTATATACCCAGATCATTTTGGAAATTTGTTGCTAGTTTTCAACGTTCTATCCATATTTGATATTTTTAATGCATATTAATAATGTACTCATATTTCTGAAATATAATAGTTATAGTATGGTGATCAATCGGCGTACTTAAAAAATCTTTGTTTTTGTTTACATAGTATTTATATGATGTAACTGATATATTTCATTAAGCCACCTGTTGGTAATTTTTAGGAAATAATGAAAGAAGAGAGTAGAATTATGAACAAGTACGTAAAAGATCCATTATAATCGCATACAAATTATATTAAAACGATCATATGAAATGCTTGTTATCACTATTATATTATATTTTTGTTTATTTAAATTTTGACAGCTACTGGTGCATAAATCATTGGCGATTCGCCTGGAAATGAAACACACCTGTTAAGAATACAAAACAAGGTCGACACCGACAGACGCAACCATAAGACCTCGATCGAATTTAAGAACAACAGAGATTGTAACAATAACTTAAACGAATCTTATAACCAGTTACTCGACTAACAGTTCAACAATATTCATCCCAAGTAGCGTCATTCATTATTACGTTAACAGATAACTTTCAATGACACACACTAACAGTCTCTTAGTTTGGTGTGATATTTTGTAAAGTAGAATTTATATATGCTTTCACACCCATTTCCATAATACGGACAGATGTACTTTCTTTATGGATGCATACAGATGCAGTGAAAGAAGAACTGAGTAACTAAGTGAAAGAGTAAATGCGTTCGGATTGTTGTAAAATATCAAAAACGAATAGAACATTAATCATAGACTTATTAAAATAACAGTTTTAATGCTATAATTGTGATCCACTGAATTCATATGTCATATTTCACATATGCTGTCATATTTCTTGTTACTACAGGAACCAAAATAAAAATTCTAGTTAAATGCTCATTTTATTAGTTGTAAACCTCTATGCATTCAGAAAACTTCCACGAATTGTGCACCTGAGATGGCCATTTCGAAAAGGAGATTATCTCTTATCTGTAAGTTTCTGTGAAGTTTAGTTCTTCCTGTAAAAATCTGTCAGAAAAGTGGGCAGTCCCACACTGCCAAATAAATAGTTCTCAAATAAATCGATAAAATAATTCATGAAACCGACATCATAAAACACATTTATAAATGGTATATTGTGATCTAATATCTTATACACACAAGATACCTATAGAAAAATAAGTGCAAAACAAAAGTTGCATATTTACACACACACACACACACACACACACACACACACACACACACACACACACACACACACACACACACACACACACACAGGTGTCCAAAGCTTAGGAAAGAACTCCATTTCTGAAGAATACAACTTCAAATTCAGACAAATCAGCTTGTGGCAATTTGTATAACTGACAATTTCGAGTGGAAAGCGGATACACATTCAGAATTTCGAATTGCGTACAAATGGATCACGTGGTAGCATTCAACAGGATAAGAGGGAAAAAGTCTGCGCTAACTAAATCGTATTTGAAGGAAGCACTTTTGTGAATAAACTTGCAATCTTTGCTGTCTTTTAATGTATCATAGATATTAATACAGATGATTCCACGCAGGAAAGAATTATTAAAATGCTTGAAGAAGGCCACACAAAGTTTGCAATCTCACATAGTGTTGTATGCAGGCTCTGGGCAAGCGATTCCACAAATGGAATGTGTTCCAGACGTTTCATGAGGTCGCCCTCGCTCTTCCAAGGAGCATGGAGACAGAGGTTTGGTTATAGCAGCAAACGAAATCGACCCTGCCTAAGGCCAGCATGCAAGGCGCCTTCATGCAAGCACGGAAATGCAGTAATCTCTGCAAACTGTAGAAAGACGTGTGCGACAAGTTGGCCTCTCTGCCAAAATGCTTGTGGACTGCGAACCTTTAAACAGCGTTCATCGTAGATCATGCATTCGCTAGTGTTACATCCATAAAAAATGAAAAGACACCAATGGGCTAATGAATTCTTTCTTGATGAGAGTCGTTTTCGTCTTTCCTCCTATTCTAAATGACACTTCATATGATCTGAATGTGGTAATACTTACCATAACAAGATTGTTCTTGAAAGGGACAGATACCGTGCCTGAAAGGTGGTGTGGGAAGGCATTATGCCTAACGGTCGGACCGAGTTACAAGCGCTGGTAAAAGGGACTATGACTGATGAACGATACTGCAACGAAGTTCTTCCAAGTCATGTTCGAATATTCGGTGGTACTATAGGGGATGAATTTATTTTTATGGATGGTAATGCCACACCGTATAGTACATGAACAGTGCATGTACTTATGGAGACCGAGGATATTAATCGAATTTCGTGGTCTTCACGCTTCCCAGCTCTCATCCCAAAAGAATGCGTTTAGAAGAACGCAAGGGGCAATGGATTGCTACTCAAAATTCCCTTACCGAAAAGAAATAGTGCGTTATCCTTGCTCTGAAGGAGGAGTGGATCGGTTTCTCTCAATAATTTCTAAATCACTTAGTGCTAAGCATGGTAAGTGGTTGTGAGAGCTGCATCGTAGTTCGCGATGCATATACTCCATACAGAAATATCTCTCCAAATAGGTTTATGTAAGCGGTGTACATTAATTCCATAACTACGTCTTCAGGAAATTTGTAACTTTTTGCCAAAAACGCAGAGCAATTAAATTTGTGCGAAATTTATAATACATTTTTTGTATAATATAATTTATTAATACGACGGAATTAAACTTATGTTCTCATTTGGCTGTAGTCATGGTAATTTTTCATATGCAAGTGCGATCCGCTACTGGAGGAAGGCTTTTCCAAGTTTTCTCCAAAACTGTCCATGTCCCTCCTTTTCCATGTCACTCCTGCATATCTGATGATATCATCAATCCATCGTGATTTAGGTCGGCATATTGGTCGATTTTCCTCCCGTGGAATCCAATCCAGTATTTCTATTGTCCATCGTTGATCTTATCTTCGAGCAATATGCCCACATTTCCAGCCCACTGCCACTTCAGATATTTCCGTCTTCCTATAATGTCAGATTTTGGTTTGATTTATTATCCATGTATTCCTTTTGTGATCTGGTCTTATGATACGAAGCAAACTTCTTTCTATACTAAATTGTGTTGTTCTTTATTTTTGAATTTCCTTTGCATTTGGTGTTTATGTTTCACAGTCATATGTCAATATAGGAAGAATGCATTGGTTAAAAACGTTTCTTTTGGATTTTGAATACTGAATGTAATTTTCAAAATGCTTTACACCCAACAAGCATCATGCCTCTTTTAGTTTCATCCATGATATTTTGTCCATATATATATATATATATATATATATATATATATATATATATATATATATATAATAGAAAGGCTACAGCATGCATGTACTTATACATTTCTCTTTATTTTATTGCAGGTCAGAATCTTTATGTTCCCTAATGAAGAATCAGGAAAATAAGTTCTCTGTTTCATTGAATTAAGAAAATTTTGTAAAACAGAAATAATAATAATAATAATAATAATAATAATAATAATAATAATAATAATAATGCAGAGACTTTTGTGAGTCATGCTATATTTCAATACCTATTTTGGAACCGAAGATTCAAAGTGTAATAAATGTCATTCTGAACTTTAAATAAAAGTAGTGCTCTCAATGTCTAGCAATCATATTTTGAAACATTTCAGTTCACTTAATATATGGTGAATATATAAAGCGGAATTTATGAAACGTTTTCCTCAACACTTTTTGTGTGGTTTTAAATCGTGTTCTTAATGAAAACAAGTAAAAAAATGAAATAAAAGAACTCTTTTAGATGAGAGGAGTTGAAATTCATAGTTGCGAAAGCCTACAGCGTGCCTTAATAGTGTTCCGAAATTACTTGAAATGTTAAAGGTTTGATCTCTCTCTAAAGCACACTTTCTGGTATATGTAAAGTAAATAACATTACAAAATAAAATATAACATTAATCAAACTACAAAATAAATTCTTATTCCTCTCACGGAACTATTGTTTGCACTAAATCTTTTTTTTTTTTTTTTAGGTGGAAGTTGAATAGAAATATAATCATTAATATTTCGTTAACAGATTCTTTACAAGTGGCAAACAATAGAGAGAGAAGGATATTTAATCAGATGGCAAACAACATACGAGATATGAAATTGCATTATAAAATTTCGTACATTCATTATGTAATTTGGTTATTACATATCAAGGCCCGAACACTGAATCCATAGCGCAAGGCTACAAAACAGAGATATAGAATAAATTATACTATATCTCTGTTTATATAGTATATTTGTTTATATATGTTTATTATATAGTATACAACTGTACAACCAAGACTAATATTAACTCGAAAGAATATCCGAAGTCCCGCAACAAGTCTGTTAACTTGGGCCACCTGGATTTGTAATTCATCAGAAATCATGACAGTGACGTAAATGTTTGGCGTAGGCCACATTGATTTCGCCTGATCCCAAAAATGACGTTATCACTGATGTTTTTGGTGAACAATAAGGAGGGAATATACTGTAAAATATATTGTTAACTGATTTTTTCGTAATATCTACACAGTTTTTGAATTATTAGTAAGACGCTATTGATAATATTTGATTAAGTTACAGATGACAGGTAGGCAGTTGTCCTGAATACTTTCAAGTCGACTTACGACAGGATTGCCACGCTATTTTTGTAATACTTCGGGTTGGAAAAATAAGTTTGCTTACATTAAAAATCTGTTATCCGATAATTTATGAACTGTTAGGAAAACTCTGTCAATGCCGAGGTGAGAAAAGAGAACTTCATTTAGTAAAATAAAAGGATTAAAACCGATGATACTTTCATTACTTTAAAGACACTACTGATGCCAATAATGTTTCATATTTTGTTTTTCTTTTAGATTTTCACCATCAAAACAAATACTGCCAATAATACTTCTACATAATAAACCCAATCGTATTATTGATTGGATAAATTATCTTTGATTTCACGAAGTTGTGTTTAGAAAAAACTTCAGAAACTTCATACATTTAAAATTGTTTGCTTGTAACGTACAAGTTTTAGTAGACGTTTATTCATGATCATCGTGATTTAAATTAATTCGTAGAACAATACTAGTAATACACAATGGTATATGGAAACTATTCTCAGATTCATTATACGTTATCGGCCTTCTTGAATTTTTCAGTTGAAATACAGGGGAAATCGACCTGAAACATCTAAATGTATTCACTTTAAACGAGACAATCTCAGTCACAATATCTCCTGCTTGGGGTTAAAGTATGAAGGCTATAATGTTATATCTTTCGACATATTTCTTTAGGAATTACCTTGAATTCTTGAGAAAGAAATTATGGTGTGAGACTTTTCAGTTATTCTTGGCGATGACTTATAGAGAACCAAGCAGATATATTATGTAAGTGGATAAGGAACACACGTAAATCATATGCACGCATTGTTTCAACTTAACCAATCAGAAAATCATTTTTTTTTAAATTAGTTCATAAAAACAATAAAAGTATGATTAAGGTACAAATGATATTACCAAAGAAAATACGTGAAATAAGTTCTTTTCAAATATCACATTTGAGGGAAATCCCACAAAATTTTGATCGGTTTCTATTTTATAACTTTCATGTCCAGTTCAATTTCGAATCAACTTGAAATAATAATTGTAAACGTCGAGCAATCAGAAGACGTCAAGATTTTGGAAATCCTTCAGGTCATAAATATGTATGGTCTTAGTTCCAAAATCACTGAACTGCAACCGCAAGAGAACTGCAATACTGCACCCATTTTTTTTTTTTAATGAAATTCGAATTTGATCTTTTTTCAAGCACTGCCTGTTTCCGGTGCTCCAAGTGACATGTTCATTAATACCGTTTGGGACCAATCAAACAATCATATTATATCGACTATATGATCATATTTGATATGCCATATCAAAGCGTTCCTAACTTAGAATCGCCTCACCTCATTTTCAGGATTTTTTCCCTTACAAACTCTGTTATATTTCATAGTACTAATTTGTTGTTTCTGTGACTCTTTTGGTGCCCCACTCAGTGTGATTTTCTTTCATTAAATTTTCGAGTTCTCTAGTAAACGTTTCGTAATGGCAAGATTATCTTTAACATTTTAATAAATCAATTGTTTTTTCTTATAAACTGCACTGATGCAACAAATAGAGATAATGAAGGATTTTCAGTATCTGTATCCATCAATGATTTGTATATTATCTAAGTGTATTTTAATTATGCGAGTATTCTGCATAACTTATATATTAACATATAAACGTATAACAATATATTAACAGATAAAAACATCATTAGCGGAGGGTATATGTCGTACAACGTATGGCTGGTGGATAATGAGTATTATCATTAGACGGAGTAATGTGAATAAGGTAGTGAGATTGTTGATTGTAGATGACATAGTCTTTTTAATATCTTTCCCACACAGAGTAGGCCGAAAAACCAATAACATGCAGATGCAGTGTATACATAGAGATCAAAGAGTAAAATAATCTGGTGATATTCTTTTTAAGGAGCTGGAAGTGGTGGCTTTGGCAGAATATCGCATGGAAAGGGCTCTTACAGAGAACCGAAATAAGATGAAGCGAAAAATGAATGCGAGTAGCTAGTTAATCTGTCAGCAATTCAACTTCAAATGACTGTTAAACAACTCTTGGTCGTGTTACTGTAGGTTTGGTCAAATTGGTAGGTATAACGGATGGCAGTTCTGCTTAGTGGCGTCTATGGAAATATTTAAAGAGGACGGAAACTGCTCTGCTTTATGACTGTAGCTGAAGAGAACCTCTGAGGAAAAGGTCAGTAGTTAGCCAAATTGTTCTCTTCTGAACAGTATTAAGGAATTTTTAGAGTTATTGGAAGTACCGTTGTAAATGAGCGAGCAATATTTCAAGATTATTTCAAAATTTGTGATTTAGAAACATTTACCTTCTGGAACATAGGAAAAGTAACTGCTTTAGTTAAAGAGAATACCAAAATTTTTTGAAGAAGTAAATGCTGTGGAAGTTTTGTTTGACAGGAAAGGCTACGAGTATGTAACAGTTCTAGAAAGGAGAACAGGAGTGATAAGTTGATCATTATCAAAGCCAAGCAGAAAATTACTGAGGTACATAACAAGCGAAAGGTTATTCGTTTTTATTTTTCATTTTATAGTATGGATATCAGCACATATGACATTTATATTAGATGCTATTAAAGATTTCACATCTTTCAGTACTTCAAGATTTCTCGGATTTTATCAGATCTGTATAAGGAATGTCGAGGTTTTTGATGTTCTCCTCAGAAAAACTCTGAATTGGATTAGTTTGAATCATTAAGAGTGGAGTGTACAGATATATGAGGAAGAATGTGGATGAAATTTATAAAAAATATAAAGAAAGAATATCCTCTGCAATAACAAACATGAACAACCCGAATCAAACTAATAAAGTGGATGGAAGAGTATAAGATGCCAGTTGATGAGAAGCTCTCGATACCAAATTTAATCAGATGTAACAGCCCAATTTTCCAAAATATTTCCATGGTACTTGTCCACAAGTAGGTAGCATACAATAGCGAGGAGATAGTATGGATCCAGAATAGCGGAAATCATACAAGTTGTTCCTAATTACTTGACAATTTTCTTGGTAACGAATAATTTGATCGCTGATAACCTTCTTTATTATTTTGGTTTTGAAGATGATCAAAAAATTATTATGAGGCAATATGGCTCCTTTTTAAGAATTAGCTCTGTGTGCGACATCTTTTATTGTGAGTACAGAATGTGGGATGGGCATTGAGGAGATGAAAATACACAGAAGCTCTTTCATAAATATTTCTCCTCGGCAGCATTGGTGGTATCATATCAAGATGAGATTTTATTTCGTTATCTAGTATATTCAATATTAGTGGAATGATTTTCCGTAGACGCCTACAGGATTCTACGAAACAAAATCTACGCATTAGACGCGGTGATCCAGGTAAATTTGATATTGACTTATATTCATTATCTATCGGAATTTGGATGAAAATAACGATGCGAGAAGATTAGCTTTTTTTTTAGGTAATGAAGTAATAGTGCCATTAGGGAAAGAGCCAGGCGAGAGTACCTATGTGTGAAATTTATGCATTCAGCTTTTGCAGAGCACCAGAGGGTACTAAGCTTGCTTTATTTAGACCTTTCCAAGTCAGACTTACTGCTGTTAGCGATTATTTTCAGGTATTGTGATCTTAGTGGGAAAGCCATACGTTTTGAAAGCCAAACATAGTGAACAATGAATATCCTAATTCTGACATAGTAATATCTGTCACATGTGGCAACAACTGTCAGAATCTTGAGAATGGGAAACAATAGTGGTATCCCTGAATGAAAACGCAAATTTTTATTAATTTCGGATATCTTCCCAGTTTTTATTGTTGATGCCAAAAGACACTAGGTTGTGAGTGGCTGATGAGGAGGTTTCCACATAGATGACACTTTGGTGGGGATGATATACATTATAAATAGCAGAGATCATCTGAAAGGTGAACCTGGAAGGAGAACATGTTAGGTAAGCTCCAGAGCGTTGTAAGTAGTGGAGAAGTCAGTGTTTGTTTTTTAATAGATGAACAATTTGCTTTAGGTGCTCAGTGCTTATAATAAATAACTCAAATATCTTACAACATGGTCAGTAGAATATATTCGTAGTGAAAAATATTGGCATTTCTAATTTATATTTATGCACACTACATGACCCCACTAGTTAATATTTTATGTAAATTATAAACATAAACATTGTTTCATTTAGCTAGATAACTAGTTTATTATAACGTAATACATTGACTAATAATTGATCTCATTTCGTATGGTACCTTCGAAGAAACGTAGCCTGGTTGGCTGCACAATTGTCGCATCCCCCCCCCTCTCCACCGAACTGGCAACACTTCCAATCTCACCCTTGGGCTTGGTGGTTACTGAGAATCTTTAGATAGGATATAAATTTCATTGCCAGCATGAGACGACCATTCCACTTATCGAAGGACATGAGTGACATGAAAAAAGTTCCGTGTAAAGTTTCTGGAGGTTTTCCGGGCAACCTGAAAAAATACCAAAAATGTATATAATTGACAAAAAAAAAAGAAACAAAAGAAAGTCCTCAGCCTAACTAGTACGTCATGTACTATAGTTTTAATAAACATTTCATGGGTGGCACACTTATAAACATTCAAAAAGGATGTAAAACATCACTTTTTCTCAAAGTAGTAGAAGTAGTACTTCGAGTTATTCAAGACATCTTCGTACTCTCAAAAGAAGGTTAACTGAATACGAGAATGCATCAGCCTTCAAATACCTTAAGCCTTTAAAAACCATGGTAGCAAATATGCAAGAGAAGGATGTATTTGCTGCTATAGTTACATGCACAACACAATTGGTTTTGGTTAACATTAATTTTTTAACATCTTCGCTTCTGATAACTACTGGCCCCTAGGTGTCTGTCTGCTAAAGAAAATATATCGGTGTCATCTGTCTTTAACCAGAAAACAAGAAGTTGTATACTGACTTGGTTCCGAATTTCTTGCCAGATACGCCTTTCTTCTGTTGCCAATGAAGCGGAAAGCAAAGGTCAGGTGTATATGAAACTTGTTTCTCAGTTATAATTGGTCATCAATTACAAGTGCAGTTATTAAAATCCAAGATACGGGGACAAAGTCACCACCCCAGTTTGAAACTCAGTTTGGACATGTCTTCTCACACTTTTACCAAGTGCCGAGGAATTTCTGCCAATACCGTATACTGCACACTTGAATCGTTGAAATACAGTAGAATCCGATTGTCATACTTTTTTACTTCGGAAGTAAAAATTAAATTTTAAAATTTCTAAAAATTAAATTTTAGGTTTAATCCATAGCAATATAGAATAATGATAATCTGTATTCCTTCAACAACTTTGCTTGCATCATATTTGTTATGAGGTTGAAAAGAAAAGAAAAATAAACAAAAATATAAATGAAATAAGAAATATTAAAAAAAAACAATTATCACCAAATGTTCTTAATTCAAAAAAAAAAAATAAATAAATAAAAAATAGAGAACGGTGAACTTGTTTCAATCAATGAACCCATTAACTGTATATTAATTAATTAAATAAAGACGATATTGATGTGGGAAAAGAAACTGCAATTCAAGTTACTGATAAACCTTAACAGAGTACTGAAGAATGCATATACGTTTTTCACTATATGATGATAAAAACAGAATGATTCAGTTGTTTTATTTTGGAATTTATTAATTGAATGAAGATAAAATATTTACGAAATACATTTCTGTTCCTTTATTGTTATCGGTATTGTTTCTTACTGAAGGAAGACGCGAATAATTTACATTGCCTCGTTTTGTATTATCAAATGCACACTCCGTATTGTTACGGATGCTGTCGTACATCATTTGTTTTGGGAAAAGTCATAAAGAAGAAATTCCAGCAAAGGGAAACTTTCTTATATTGATACGAGCTACTGTCACACGCCAACACAATATGGGGAAAGCTATCGTCTAGAAGATAACACGCTAATCTTGCCCACAGATTTAGAGAAAAGTGAAAGTATAATTGCGGTCAGTTCAGCAAATATCCAGGGAAAATATCTATAGTGAAGAAGTATGTTGGGAAAAGAGAATATCTGAGTAAACAATTTTAGTAAGCCCATGATTCATATATTCATCTATCTGGATTGTGCTTTTCTGGATGTTCTCAAATTTCAAGTTGCTTTTTTAACTGATTTGCCCAAAATTGAAAACATTACTAGAAAGAGAGATGGGAGGATTTGGGGAATTGTGGAGTTGGTAGCTGTTGTTGTTATGTGAAATTATGCCCGAAGCTATCTGGTTCTTCTTCTGGCTAATGTTCCTGCTATTGCGGATGATAAAAAAGCATCTCACCATCATATTAAATTGGATGACACATCATCAGTTAAAAGAAGTTTTATAAAGTATTTTCCTTTGTTGGAGAGGTCGATCTCATATTTTTATAACATATCACTTTCTTTGGTTGTCAGGGAATTAGCAGCTGCGAGAGAAAACAGTGCCTTGACTAACTTATTCTTGTTGGGATATCTACTTGTTATCATAGAATAAGGACAGATGGTGTAGATTTCTCTTTACACCTGTTCTTAAACAGGACAAGGGTAATGATATTGTTTTTACTTCACCGAAAAAAAAAGTTTCAAGGCACATTTTAGTACATTATTTTCCACGTGTATTACTACAGAATCAAGATAATCTTTGTTTACATTCAATGCCTAGAATGATGTGAAAAAAAACTCAAATATTGAAATTAATGATTACATTTCGTTTTTCTTAGAAACATCATTTTAGTTAAGTTTTATCTGTATCAATCCTACTTTCACTTTGTTGCAATATTCATATGTTAGAGATAAGAAGAGAAGTGTTCGTCTCCCGCTGTTGCCTCCAACACATTAATTCAGCTAAAATGAATGTATAGGGAGAGAGAGAGAGAGACAGACAGAGAGAGAGAGAGTGGGCAAAAGTTAACGTGTACGGCATTGCCTTGCCTAACGATCATTGTAGTTCAGTCGGAACCGACTGAACTACGGAGGCTGTTTTATTTGTTTGCTGTAATACATTCGTATATTCAAACGAAGCTTCTTCAAGCCTTTCGCTGACTTTCCATTTCACAGATTTTGGAGAAGATTCATAGGGGACAGCTGATAGATAACTTTATAATATCCTTCCTGAGGTTCTATAGAGCAGCGTTTTTTTTATTAGCTTACATTTTAATTTTGTCCATTTTGTAGAATTTATTCCTGTTTCTTTAATTAATTTCTTTTATTAGTTGATATAACGTGAGTTTTGGTAGCATTGACAAAATATTCTTATTATTATTTTGTTCTGAATACAAAATAACATTAAGGATCGCAATATATATTGTAAGTTAAACGCGAAATGATATTTGAATATCTTATTTGTTTAAAGAACAATGCAACTAGAATCGCGAGATTCAAAAGATTACTCTTTTGGTTAATTAATAGACTGTCAAAAATAAAACGAAAACGAGAAAAATTGCACGGGAATATTAGTGCAAGATAATATTCACTGCATAAGATTAATGTCGAGAGAATAATAAAGTTAATGTCACCCAAAAAATCCAAGTGTCAATGGTAAATAATATATATTTTTACAGTGTCTGATTCGAAGAAAAATTTAAAATTGATTGAAATATTTTTTTCAAAGAGTTAATTTACATATTAAGTTTGAACGGAATGGGTTCAATCGTTCTTCATCAATCGTTCAATCGATCACATAGAACAGAGAATATATGAAGATAGGCTGAGGATGGCTGTAAACTATCGAGTTAACTGCATCAGGCATAAGGAAATCGTAGAATTTTTTTTTGGAAACTGTCCCGTAATAGGTGGTTCCCCCCCCCCACACACACACAACTTAAAGGCTTAGGAAATTCGTTGGTTTCAGATCTCGATATCTCATTGAGAACATTCCCATGGTGTGACAGTTAGCTTTCTGATTGAGAACAGGTCAGTAGCATTTATTTGTGTGCATTCGTAGGTGTTTCATTCGATTTCAAGAAATGTGGATTTAGTTAAAATTCGAAAATCTGTAGGCTGAAAACCTACTTCCCTGTGCCGAAGTTCGACGAACTCCGGATTCAGCTGAAAACAAAATCCTTCAAAAATGTGAAATCGGTGGGTACGAACACTTTATCCGCAAGAGTCAGAAATATAAAACAATGAAACTTTAGAAATTTCTAATTCATACCACCTTTCAGAACTTCGTAAATATATGTGGTTTTACTTCCAACACTACAGTGTCAATTTTTTGTTGCCTGCAATACTGATTCCAAGCTTTCTGAGAGGAACTGAAATCTCATATTTTTCCAATACTTTTAAGTCGTAATTTCGCTTTGCTACTCAGGCCGTGATATGAGATATCCACTCAACACAGACAACATAGAAATATCCTGGGTTGTTTTTTTAACTAATGAACTATCCCTATGGATGGATGATTTGTTAATTCTTTAGCAGATGTACGTTTTTGATATACCATGTCGGAGCGATTTCAACTCATAATGTCCTCTTGTTGCCATTTTGTGCGGGAGTGACTGAAATTTCTCTGCTGAATTTCGTAATATCATTTATCAGTTTCTGGGACTCGCAGAATTCCCCATTCATTGTGAGTTTTTTTATTTCCTTTCTTCAGAACTTAATTTTTTTCCTGTACTGAAGAAAAAGAACATTTAATGAGATGTAAATATCGAGTCATTTTCTATTATTATTCATCTCACATGAAGTGCTAAAATATCTACTGAAATATTAAATAATCCTTAAATAATCAAATTCGTTTAATCAGTTGTTTTTTTTAGTGTCAGTTGTTGATGGAAGTTGTTCAGTTCACATCATATTCATATGTCAATATATTCTAGTAGGTGACAAGTACGCACACTGACATTCAAATACAGTGACATTCGTTACTGTATTTGATACAGTGATTTCTTTCATTGGATTATTATTGATTCTTTCTTCGGATAACAACATTTGCAGTGAGAACATCGCTAAAACGCCTTGAGTAGTAGTATGGATACCTTAATTACTCATTACACTTTAAACTCTCCCTTTAACTAAACTGCCTTTAACTATTCTTCAAATAGTGTATGTAAATGCGTTGGTTATAAGAACCACCGACATCACAACCCGCTTTCGTCGAATCTTCCATCTTCGTTTTCTGTTTGTACTAAAGCTGGATGTATTTCCAACCAAACAAGTATAAAATGGAGACTTTAATAAAACATTTACCATTAACCTGCAATATTAATCACATCAAGTCTTCTGGAAATCACTCAATCTCTAAACAATACCTAATATGAATTGCACCACTTTAGATAGAAAGGGCGAACTTCTGTCTTAAGATACCTAAATTTCTAACAAAAAATGCCAAATAATATCCATTAATATATAGCAATGATATATGATCACATACAGAACAAATATCTTATAAGTAGATATATATCCAATTTGTAGTCTGTCTACTTGCTTCTGTTGGTTTACAATCTTTCTCTATGGGCCCACATTATATGTGATAGTGTATAGAAATTTATCTTGAAACTTTTCAACTAATTCGTGAGTTCTACAAGACTGTGTTCTTTTATCTTCTGTCGTCCAAGTCGTTTTCGTTCTGAGATAAATAAATCTCATCTACCCCAATTACTTTCAGCGTCAGAATATCAACATGTACAACCCTAATTTGTGATCTACAAAGTAAAAAGTAGCTGAAGTTATATATATATATATATATATATATATATATAAATAACCTTAATTTAATTCTTCTTTTCTTTATTTCAAAAATACATCCCTTTTTTCCTGTCTTAAATGGAAAGATTTCCTTATTTTAATAATGCTAACTTCCGATTTGTTTTGACATAAACATCTTACCAATATATTCTTCTTGGCATTTGTTAAAAGGCATTTCATAATTTACTTCTGATAGCCACTAACTTAAGGCAAATCCATCCAAAAATTGAAATTTGACTGGATGGAGTTATAAAATCAAAATCCCCTAAATGCCACCTAAAATATTTGCTCCAATAGAGATAACAACGATTAGGTCGATTAAAAACTAACTCATCATTCTCGAATTCATTCGCTCCAATGTTTTTAGCCGTAATATTTTGTTTCAGCTGGTTGCAAGATTTACATATATTTCCATGTCCTGTGTTCGTGAAAATTCGTATTTGTAATTCTCCCAGAAAATGCGATCTCTTTTTTGAATTTATATTTATATATAAATTTAAATTTCATATATATAATATAGCATATCTGATTGTTCAATACTCTACAGCTTAGGAATTAGGCAGTAGACACTGACACTATGCGTTTATTGTGAACTAAACCATTTAAGCGAAGAAAGATGGAAAATGCAAATAAAAAAAAAAAACAGAACTGTAACCATCGCGATGCCACCTCTGTATGTCATAGTTGTGGTTACGCCTTTTGGTAAGAGACGTTCCCCTGGCATGCACCACACAACACGAACATCTGCTCTTTCGAGAGTGAAGCGTGATATGTTGCTCCATAACACAGCTTTTGCAAGCTTCCACGTTTCACTGTACACGCTCTTTTCCCAATTGATGACGATGCTGCATGTCATATGGTAATGTGGGGATTGAATATTACGGTCCTACCATGGAATCCCATGTTATGAGCCTCCGAATATTGTTGTGCAGATTCGTGTTCCAGTCGATGCCGGAACCCTACATTCAACATATCGACATACCATTGGCGATTTTTATATATTATCCTTTGTATCAGTCTACGGTCACTTTGGGTGAGTGTGGTGGGTCGTCCACTGCGGGCAGTACTTGCGGTTGGCTTCCTGCGCTTCCATTATCAGCATGGTATCACTGATGGTGGACTGGAATGGCCTACTTTAGTGAACATATAGGCCTATAACATGGAATCATATCACAATGCGTCTTTTAAAACTTGGCCAATTCTATTTACGCAGCCATTCGAACTCAGGTGCACTTACATGGAGCATTATATTCTTCCAATTGATACGCTAGAAACACGCGACTCGTTACATGGCACGATACACACCTGTTCCATGAGAGTATCCGTTGACTTGTTTCCAAGTGTATGTCTTCTGTAATATCACGTGTTAATTTACACGTATCGGCTATTAATAAGCAAAAACGCAGGACTACTAACACGAAGATAACTTCAAGATAATGTTTACTGATTCTGATAAATATCTTTAGGCAACAATTATAACTACTATTACTGAATACTACAGGTGGAGTGAAATTTGCCATTGCCATATTATAACAATGATAGTTATACTTATCGTCTTTAATAAGGATGTATTATGACTGTCTGATGTAAAGATAAAAATGTTAATTAATAAAGCAATGATTTTTGAAGAAAGGATCAGATCTTATATTGCATCAGAAGAGTTCTCGAAACTGTTCTTGAGTTGCTCATGTAAAGCCAGATAAGCTAACCGAATTGGTTCCGTTCGTTTAGGAACTCTTAAAAATACGATATCCCTGTCACCGAAAGGAATTACAAAGGATATCGTAACATCTTTTAACGTCTGAAGACCGTCTCAATTGCGTTTTCACTTTTCAAAAGAGCTCTTTTTGTTGTCCGTAATTATCGCCAAAATAAAAACAAAAGATCTTTGCCAGTTAATAACGTTTCATGGTTGGGTGTGTTCTTTAGAATGATTTGCTGCTTTTCAGAAAAACTGGCAAAGAAAATCCTGAGTTTCGGAAAAAAATGCTCTACACCATGGTATGAAATCGCCTAACCCTTTGTGATTAAAAATTCTTATAAACGTTATTCGTATCATAATTTCTCTAACCAAAGAGCATCGTTGATATCAATCAAGCTGCGGATGCAGTCCTTCAAGGAAAAAAGCTGAGTATTTTCATCTGTAAAGAATGTAATGTAAAGAAAGAATTAATAGTCGCATGTTTCTTCTGAAAATACTTAATGTAATAATAAAAATAACCCTTTTAATAAAGGAACACGTTCGTTAAAATTGAAATCAAATTGATCCTATAATATTCAATACACCAGGAATACAAAACGTAAACAAGAGGAGATCATTCTAACCGTACTACAATTAAATGAATGCAACAATTTTTGTTGAATACTTCTGAAGAAAGAAAGAAAGAAAGCAGGTAAAAAATCCAATTAAATCGAGATGCTGCTAGTTTTTGAACACCTGTTAATATTTCCATTGATATTAAAGATTTAAGAAATATAATAAAAGGATTAAGGAGTTATACAATAATTTGATTGCCAGCTTTTAATTGAACATTTAGGAAATATATTTGTATAATCAGAGTATAGATTTTGGGCTTACTAAAAATAAAAACATCAAAAAACTGCAACGTCCCTTCTTAAGAGATATGTGAAGTTCATTTTTCATCCTAGTATATAATCAACTAAATGAATTACCGTAATACATTTTTAATATATTTTGTGCAGATGTACTTTTAAAGAGCATATCACAATATAAAATATTATGATATGTTTAATCTCCTAACAATGCGATAAGCGCAGTTAATAGGAGAACAAGCAGCTGAAGTAGACTTGATGTATTCAAAAGAAAAGATATTTAAATTTCCTGTAGTTCATACTTGATTTGATTAAATTTTCTTTCTGAAATATGTTTAGAAAAAGACAGAGAGAGAGAAAATACAATGTATTGAAATGTTTCCCTAGATAAAATCAGGAAAACTGTTATCAAAACGAATGATAAACTAATCAGCATTCGGTTTTATTTGTATAGTTCATGAATAATACTCAAATAGGCGAATATTATATTATATATATATAAGGAATGATTATAACGATTTGGAAACAACTGGTATAAATTCAATCTTTCAGTTGCGCGACTTTACAATCATCCTATATATGTGTGTACATATATAGTGTGATCATTTGAATTTGTATCAATTGTTTCCGAATCATTATAATCATTCCTTATGTCACTAGATGTCACTATCATATTATTACAAACTATTGGACATGTCGAGTTCACTGTGACATGTACAGGTTGTTCCCATTGTGGCTTTGTTCGTTGAGGAAATGAAATGATTTTTTCCCAGCTGCAACTAGATCACATTTTGTAAGAGTTATTTCGGTAATCGTTCTTATGAATATTTTGCCGAGGAATTTTGTGAGAAATATCCGGTACTTTCACAAGTCCCTCAAAAAACACATAGAATAAAAAAACGATGTAAAGAGCATCGAATTTTCGGAAAACTAGTAAAAGCAGCATTCTGAGTTATTAAAGAGAGCTTTGTACTTTCAAAAAAATAAAGTTAACTGAATATGAGGATATCTCAGTCTTGAAATCAATTAAGCATTTAAAAACCATGGTGGTAGGAACATACAATAGATTGACATTGTTTTGCTATAAATGCTTGCTCAATACTATCAATTTTGACTAACTTTACTTTTTACATATTCTCGTTTGACCTATTCTGGCACCGAAATGTCTATCTGGCATATCAAAGATTACTGTCATCCATCTTTAACCAGGAAACAACAAGATGTTACATACTAACATGATTTCGAATCTCTTACTAGACACGGCTTTTCTTTTGTTGGAATTGAGATGAAAGATAAAAATCAGTGTTATTTGTAATTTAGTTTCCCAAATACGTGATAGGGAGAGACAAAGGCATCACTCCAATTTCTTTAAATGTTCGTAGATGGAACAGGTCTCTGCACACTCTTACCAACTGCCGATGAATTTCTGCAAATACTGTATACTGTGCACTTGAATGGTTGAAATGAATCAGTTCGTGATATTTTTTTTACTTGAGAAGTGCTGTTAGGAAATTGTTGTTAAGTATTTTAGTTTTACGATAGAAAAATAAAAATCTTTTTTCCTTCAAAAACTTTGCTTGCATCATATTTGTTAATGGGATTAAAAAGAAAAGGAAAAATAAAGAGATTAAATATAAAGCAATAAGAAATAATAAAAATATAAGTAATACCAAATGTGTTTAATTCAAAAAAATTCGATATGCGTAGTTGCTTTAATTAAGGTATTAAATAAGTATTAATTAATTCATTGGAAAAGAATAGTTTTTTACTCGTATATCTCTTATGTGAAGAAAACAAAAGAATGCTCTCATTGTTTTATTTTGCCATTTATTAATTGAATGAAGATAAAATATTTATTAAATACATTTCTACTTCTTTATTCTTCTAGGTATTATTTCTTATTAAAGGAAGAAGTGAATAATTTTCATTGCCTCATTTTTATTATCAAAATAACACGCCATATTGTTTTGGGGAAAGGTCGTAAAGAAAAGAGAACTATCCAAGTCGTCTTTTCTTCAGTTGGTAGAAGATCTCGTCAAAAGCCAACACAATATGAAAAGAGCTATCCTCTAGCAGATTGCAAAGTTCAGCTTGCCCTATGGGCAAGCTGAACTTTGGTATAAGCGAGGTCAGTTCAGTAAGGTAAGTTAAAGGTATAAGCGAGGTCAGTTCAGCAGATATCCCAGAGAAAATAGCTAAAGTGAAGAAGTATGTTGGAAAAAGAGAACATTTTAGAAAATAATTGTAGTAATACAGTGAATAACATTATTACACCTAACGGATTTGGATATCCTAAAATTTCAAGTTGCTTTTTGTATTTAATTATCCGAAACATTTTCGAAAACAGTACTAGATAGGTGGGAGGATTTTGTGTTTTGTTTAGGCGTTAGCTATTGTTGTTATTTTGGAACTGGGACCGAGGCAATTAATTCTCTGAGGTAGTGAATTATGCCTGTAATTGTCTGTCTGCTTCTTCTGGCTGATGTTGCTGTTGTTGCGGATCTAAAAAGCACCTCTGTCTTCGTGCAAGATTGAATGACTGATTATCGGTTGGAAGAATGCTTATAAACGTTTTCATTTTGGTGGAGAGTCGTCTAATATCACTTAAATAAAAGATCCAATAGGCTTTATTTCGGCGATGTAACATTATTTAAATTAAGGGAATATTAAATCTGAGTCTGGGTTGTGACCTTCCACCATAATATATAACATCATACATCTCCTAAGAGATGTGTTTTACATTATGTGTAATAGCAGGTATAGTGATCAGAACTTTTCCCACCTTTGCAACGAGTTGCCTTAGTGGTGAACTACGTGCTTTAGCTTATGTTACAATCCGCCGAAACTTTTATAGTTTATTATATTCGGTATGAAACGCTTTGATTCCGGTCTTTGAGTTTCTTATTCGGCTTTGAAATAATGTTGTTTAATATCTTTGCATCAAAGATCACTTTTTTTTTGTTTCGGAGGGAATTAGCAGATGCAAGAGAAAATACAACCTTGTCTGGAGATCTTCTTGTTATCATAGTGAAGATAGATAAGGACAGATGGTAGATTTCTCGTAAAAAATAAAGAAGAGAACAAGAGTGATTATATTTTCTACTTCACCAGAAAAACATTGTAAGATACAATTTATCAGTTTAATTGCCACGTGTATTACTAAAGAATCAAGCATTGTTTTACATTCAATACCAAGAACAATGTGCATAAAAATTCATGAATTGCACAGAAATGTCATTCTTTGTTAAACTATATGTATTAATCCTCCCAGCACTCTGTTGACATATGCATTTTCAGACAAAATAGTCTGTCTTTCGCTGTTGCCTCAAACACATTAATAATGCAAATTCGTGTGTGTGTGTGTGTGTGTAGGAGAGAGAGAGAGAGAGAGAAAGAGAGAGAGAGAGAGAGAGAGGGGAAAAGTTAATTAACTATTATGGCATTATTTTCCTAACGATCATCCAACCCCTTACTGTTTATTTTTAAATTGGCTAAATATTGTGCGTAGATCGTTTATTTACATAATTCATGAAATGCGCAACATTTTAAACACTTCATGAAATATGCACCACGATTTCTGCTCATTTATTGAATTGCATAGCAGCATAAATATAGTTATTATTCCAATCATTTTTGAAAACAAGGGAATGGTTTTATAGGTAAACCCCTCCAATTCGTAATTTGAAGATAAAATAAAAAATGATATATAATGAATACTTCAAAACGTTTGTCAACTGATTATTATACAAATAAATATAATGAAAAAAATAATCTGCAACCAGTCGCAACCCTGTGATTTCGAGTACAGAAAACTGCATTTTTACCGTCTACGCTACTATAAAAGCATTGGTGAGTAAGGGGAATCTAAATATACTAATATTGTTATGCTTAACTAACCTCTGTAATCTAAAAGACGTTCTAAAATATTATTTAGAGTTTACACGTCTTCATTTGGAAATAACCGTTAGGCACGATCTTCATCTAACCATCAAAGTGATGGTTAGATGTAGCCTGATATCTATCAACGGTAAATTGGATTTATTGTGTAGTGGACTTCTAACAGGTCTGTGTAGTTTTTATACATAGGACAAAAGATATCAATGGAACAAAATATCATGGACGAAACTAAAAGACGCAGGATCCTTGGATGGAAAGAATTTGGAAGATTACTTTCAATATCGAAAAGCCAACTACCATTATGCTTGAAAAGAAAAGTTTTTAATCTATATATTCTTCCTGTGTTGACATATGGCTGTGAAACATTGACATTAAATGTAAACGAAATTCAAAAATTAAAAAAATTCAAATTAAATTCAAGGCAAAATTCAAACCAAAGTGTCTGACATCGTAGGAAGTGTGTAACATCTGAAGTGGGAATGGGCTGGGCATATTTCTCGAAGCCAAGATCAACGATGAACAAAAGAAGTGATGGATTGGATTCCACGTAAGGAAAAACGACCACGACGCCGTCAGAAATCACGGCGGAGTGATGATATCATGCGATTTGCAGGGGTGACATGGAAAAGGAGACCGATGAACATTCTTGCAGCAATCTTGGAAAGGTCTTCATCCAGTAGTGGATCGACAATGGCTGCTGCTGATAATTATGATATTATATATATATATATATATATATATATATATATATATATACTATATTCAAGAAGTCGATACTCCTCGAGATGGTTTGGTGTCTCATCTCACTGGAATGTTACAAAATGTATGTTTATTAAAGCGATAACTTCAACTAATACCATAACTATTTCCAGGATAAACAGCTGCATGATGTGTATGAAATTTGGCGTTAAAAGTCTCAGCTGAAACATATAATTCAGGACATTGGGAATTGGTTTACTGAGCGCTTGCTAGATCATCAACTATTATTATGGTGTTGCTGTTTGGTGAGGTGGAATAGATCTATATAGAGTTCGTGAAATGAAGTCTGTGGTCCGAAAGCGATGTTCTGGGAAGCTGTGCGTGACCAACATTAGGGGAATGTTTTTGTACCGCCACTAATGTCTTTCAAAATTATAATGAACCTTCTTATAGAGGAATAATTTAATGACAGCGAGTTAAAACAAATAACAGCGAATCATTGCAAAAATTAGCAGAGAGGCTCGAAAGGAGGAGTAGAATAGACATTCTCTGACTTATCACTACGCATTACTAAAAATCCTTCATCTGAAATATTAAACACTCATTACTGTGAAACAGAACACGGAATAAATTTCTATCAACTTATTTCTGTTAAACTTTTGTGACATTGACAACTTTTATTTGGGTATTCTATGATAAAAATGTTGAATATTACCAAATTTTAGTTGTGGAGAAATGAGACGATAGGCCAGAAATGTCCTGTCTGTTGTTTTTGACATAGCCAATGTGCTCCTTTTGCCTGATTTCGAGGCTTCTCGAAGTCTGTCCGATGTAATTAGAGCCTCATGAGCATGGAATATTATAGACTCCAGCATATTTGTAGAAAGGATGGTTGTCTTTTGGAGATCTTAGTAGTTTACGAATAGTATCTACTGTATAGGCTGAAATGCTACTCTTATTTTATTTATTGAATCCAAATTTTAGTTATTGAATAATAACATTAAGAACATATTCATCATGTAATTTACCTTTCTAGATGAAGGTAAATTACATGATGAGTTATTTAGTTAGACTGCTGCATCAGGAAATTCACATGTATTAATTAAGTTAGATCTTAAACACATAAAAAAAGCATTCGTCGAACAAAGTATGGTAATATATTTTTATTGATATATTACTCAGTAAAACACGCTTTCAATTTAGGATGCTAATTTTCCTTTGGAATGTCGTGAATTTTAAACATTCATTTAACGGTAGATTAGGAGTGTGTAAAGGAGAACCAGAAATACTCAGAAAGTTTCAAGCCAAAATACTAATCTTTAATATCTGAATGTGAATGCATTTATTTTAATGCAATAGATAAATCTAGTTTATATTAAAATAACAATGATTTGAGCATTTCCATGCTGCCTGATCTATCAATGGTAAATTCGATTTATTGTGTAGTGGACTTCTAACATTAAAGGTGTAGTTTTTATATAATTTATCATAACTTTATTACAATAATTACTAAAATAATCATTATTATTTAATATAATGAGCTACATATATCAGTTTCATATTGTATAATTTCATCACTACATTTCAGATGTTATTTTCGAAATTGTATAACTTTTCTGTATATTAAAATATTAATGTGTTATTGTCAAAAATTAATTAAAACTTGGAATAAAGTTCACAAATAAGCTATTGCTTATCCTACCATTGGATGGTTTTATTTCGGCTGTTCCTATTTCTTAGGCCCTGCGAAAAATGTGTTGTTAAGAAATATACAGAAACACTCAGAAATTGGCTTACAAGTCAAGAAATGGGTTTAAAATGAATATCTCTTTTGATTTTTAATGTCTTCATTTTTATATTTTCGGGTATTCTAAGGAACATTTGGTAAATTAATCTTGGAAGTATTTGGACTCTTAGAATTGTGATTACTCGATTACGTACTTTCTCGGTAAACGGCAATTGGCCATCACGTTCTGCAGATCTGACGGCTCCCGACTTTTTCCTATAAGGTTACCTGAATTAAAAGGTGTGCATGAACAAGCCCTAGACAATCCGCAGCTGAAGATGAGCATTCTAGCATAAATTAGAACACCGAATCTAGTAACATTAATAGCTGTCATGGAACATGCCGTGGAAAGTGCGTATCGTTGTGAAGGCAAATATGGATAGCATTAAAGTCATGTGGTCTTCCATACCCCCTCTCCAAAAAATCTCCATGTTCTGTTTATGATAATTAAAAGGATGAAAAATAATAATAATAAAAACGTTATTAAATGTTTAAACCTCTTCGTTACTTATGAGCCGACCTCTACTTGCAGTTAAATAATGGACATTTCTCCACTCTATATTTCTAGGAGTGCAGACTTGACTTAACTCCCTTGAGATGTGTAAAGCGGGACTCCTTAAAATGTTGTTTGTCTAATGACAATAAAAGTGAGTATTCTTGGAAGAAGGAATTATTAATTTTTTTTTCTTAGATGGAATAATTTAAGAGTGTAGAATTTAGAACATTTCAAATATATATATTGCTTTAAAATATCTGATTGTTCTTGGAATTAGGTTTGGGTTGAATGTTACTGATAAATTCTTTATGTAATTTTTATTTTTAAATAGATATTTTCATCTTTCTGGTTAATATTTTACCGATAAAAGCATCATATAGTTTTTATTCATTAGTCTGATTTGAAGGAAAATTGAACGCTTATTGACAGTTTCTTCAAAATATTAAAATTAGATGTTAAGTTTCAAAAGAATCGATTCTGTTCTGGAATTTTTCATGCAATGAGGTGATCACATATAACAGAGAATAGATGAAGATATGTTGCAGATGGCTAAAAGCTATGGAAGTGACTCGGCAAAAGGAAATCGAATAATTTCCTTTTGAAAACTGTCCCTTAATAGGCGGTATCTCCCCACTGCTTAAAGGTTTTGGATATTCGTTGGTATCAAATCTCAATATCACATTACAAAGATTGAAAACATTTCCATGGTGTGATCTTTAGGTTTCTTATTGATAACAGATCGGTAGCGTTTATTTGTGTGCACTCGTAGGTTTTCTACGTAATTTGAAGTAATACGCATTTGGTTAAAATTCGAAAATCTGAAAGCTGAAAACCTACTTACCTGTGTCGAAGATCAACGAACTCCGAAATGAGTTGAAAAAAAAATCTTATAAAAAATTTAAATCTGTGGTTAAAAACCCTTTAACCACAACCGTCAAATCATAAAACAATAAAACTTCAGAAAATCAATCCTAATTCATATCAAATTTCAGATAAGAAAACTATAAAAGTGGTTCATTAGTTCATGAGATATAATTAGTTTGAAAATATTAAACAGAATTAAGCCTAGTAGAATTTATTCTTGATATATAATTTTAATGCAATATTAAATACTGCGTGGATAAATGTGTGGATTGCTCCTCTAATTTTTAACCGAAAGTTCGAAACCCTTACAGGATGGAAGTTTCGCGTAAATTTTTAGTTGGGTAATTTGCTTTTCAATATGAGTCCTTCACTCACTTATTGGAAGTAAAATGGCTTGACAGATTACTCGTTTGGTTCAGTTCCAGGATTAACTAACTTACCTCATTCATTCTCCTAATATCTCAAAGGTTTTAGTCTATTGTTAGTTTATTATTTATTTAGTAGGCTGTCATAAATATTATGAGATAAACCGAAAGAATGTTAAAGCAGGTACGTTTCTCTTTCTGAAACACGCTATTTGGAAATTTAAATCCCATTTAAATTGAAGTAGCATATATCACAATGTTTCCCAGGGATAGATAACCTTGCTTCCGTTAACTGACAATTTCGCAGTTCTTCATTTCAAATTACTGCAATCTAAAAGAGATTGCAAAAACTGATAACACCACAACTGAAAAAGAAATATTTTATGATTTGAAAAATGGCATTTGTGGAACTTACCTGATATTCCAGTATATCTTTTAAAACAGCTAAATTATTCTCAAAGTGATTGGTGGTTCATAAAAGTAAACCACATCTGCTTTACTTTAATCAGTGTTTCATTTCCTTCAATGGATTGTTATTGATTCTCTCTTGTGATAAAACCATTTTCATAGGACATCGCTTAAACGCCTCATACTAGAGGTATGGATACCTGAATTACCCATATATATATATATATATATATATATATATATATAATTACCAAAATAATTACAATTATATATATTTATATATTAATTTAACAAAATAATTACCATTATACATATATATATAATGGACTTTATATATATATATATATATATATATATATATATATATCAATGATATTTGATTATATATAGCACAAATACCTTATATGTGGACGTATTTCCAATTTGTGGTCTACCTTCCCTCTTCTGCTGCTGGTTCTACAACTAATTCATCGGTTCTACAAGACTGTGTTCTTCCGTCTACTGTCGCCGAAATCATTTCGTTCTGAGATCAATTTCACTTTCAGAATATGAACGACTACAATCCTAATTTGTTTCCTTCAAACTATACTTTAACTGAGGGTTATGTATATATGCCCTTAATTTAACTCTTCTTTTGTCTCTTTCAAAAATAAATCCATTTCTTCCTGTCTTAAATGGAAAGATTCCCTTCTTTTAATAATGATAATTTCTGTTTGGTTTTGGCATAACATCTTACCAATGTATTGTTCTTGGCATTCGTTGAATGGCGCATCATAATTTACTTCCGTCAGCTATTAACTCGCTACAAATTGCAAATCCATCCAATAATTGAGCATTGGCTAGATGGAGTTAAAAATCACAGATTCCCCAAATGCTGTCTAAAATATTTAATCCAATACATATAACAGCGATTAGGTCAATTGATAACTCACCATTCTCCAATTCATTCGCTTCAATGTTTTTAGCAGTGATATTTTGTTTCTGCTGGTTGCAGTTTTTACATATATGTCCATGTTCTGTGTTTGTGACAATTTACACCCGTAGTTCTCCCACAAAATGCGATCTCTTTTTTTTAAAATTTATATTTATATATATAAATTTAAATTGCATATATAATATAATATGTGTGGTAGCCTAATATTAAGAATTACGGTAGAATCCAACACTATGCGTTTATTGCGAACTGATCCATATCAGCGAGGAAACATGGAAAATGCAAGCCAGGAAAAACCGAACCGTAATCATCGCACCGCCATCTCCGATTTTCATAGTTGTGGTTACGAACTTTGATAAGAGACGATCACAGGGCAGGCACCACACCAACACAAGTCTGTCTTCTTGATAGAAGCGGGGGTTATAGCGTGATACATATCTACAAAACGCAGCTTTGCAAGCTTCCACGTTTTACTGTACAAGCTGTTTGCCTCATTAGAGATGATGCTGCATGCTGGTATGGTAATGCTATGGTATATTACCGTTCTACCATGTAAACCCATCTTGTGAGCCTCGAGTCTGGATGTTTTTATGCAGATTAGTGTTCCAGTCTATGCCCGGAACTGTACATTCAAGATGTCATCGGCATACATTGGCGATTTTATGCTAGCAGCCTATGGTCACATTCGGTTAGTGTGGTGGCTCATCCACTGCGGACAGCACTTGCAGTTAACTTCGTGCGCTTCCATATCAGTATGATATCATTGACTGTTGATCTCAAATAACGCAATTTGTAGGATATATAGGCTGCAACTCGACATTCTATCACAATGCCTCTTTCAATCTCCGTTAGTTCTATTATCGCAGCCATTTCACCCGAAGACATATTCTTCCATCTGATACCGCTAAACAACACGTAACTTTGTGTTGTTTTGAATGCGTTATCGTTTTTTTTTTCAGAAAAACGGACAATGACAATCCTGAGCTTGTGGGAAGAAATGCTCTATACTATTAAGACATGACTCGTTGCATGGCATGATACACCTTGCCTTGTGAGTTCAGTCGTCGTCTTTCTAAGAAGTACCTCCTCTGTATTTAAACATGTTCATTACTTATCGATTGTTAATAAGCAAAAAAGCAAGACTTTTTAAAGTAGAAGAAGATAATTTCAGATCGTGTTTGCTGATTTGACTAATATCATTAGGCAACTATTATAACTAGTATTAATCAAAACTGCAGAAGGTAGTAAAAATTTGCCATTGCCTTAATAATAGCAATGATAGTTATAGCTATCGCCCTTAATAAGGATGTAAGATTTAGATAAAAATATTAAAAAAAATAAATCAACGATTTTCCTAGAAAACATTAGATATTAAGTTACACCAAAATAGGTTCAACTATTCTTGAGTTGCTCACGCGAATGGAAGGCCAGATATGACTAAATTAATTGGTTCTATTCTTTTTGGACCTCTTAGACATACGAAAATCACTTTATTACCGACACTAATATAAATGAGATATTTGTACATCTTTGAATGTCTGAAGACGATTTGAATCACGTTTTCCTTCCCAAAAGGACTGTTGTGGTCTGGATTTATCGCCAAATAAAAATGGCTCTTTGCAGGTCAGTGTATAACGTTTGTTGGTTGTTTGAATTGTTTTGAATGGTTTACCTTGTTTTTCAGAGAAGTAGACAATGGCAGTCCTGAGCTTGTGGGAAGAAATGCTCTACACTCTCGTACGAAATCGTATGATAGTGTAGAGCATTCTGAAACCTCTTGTGATTGAAAATCCTTATAAACGCTATTCCTAGATTTGGTTTTCTAACCAAAGGGCTTTGTCGATAACAATCAGCTGCGGATGTTATCCATCAAAGGAGAAGGCGGGATTTTTTTAATTTGTAAAGAATGTCACCTGTTTCTAATTTTATCATTTCAAATAATAAAAACGGAGGTCCCATATTTCCTGTGAAGATATCTAATGTAATCATAAAAATAATCCTATTATACAATAACGGTATACGTTCGGTAAAATTAAAATAAAAAATTCATTGTAAAATATTCGGTATGAAAGGAATACAAATTTTGTAGAAGTGGAGCTTATCCTAACAATACCACCATTAAAATGAATGCAACAATTTCGACTGAATACTTCCGAAGGAAGAAAACAGAGAGGGAAAAAAAAAACTCCAGTAAAGTCAAGCAGCTACTAGTTTTTTAATACCTGTTAATATCTTTTACTGATATTAAAGTTTTACCAAATATAATAAAATAAAAGATTAAGGAATTATATAAAATCTTGACAGCCACTCTCGTGCTCTCCATTTGGTATTTTTGTTTACTTTTGATTTGTTAATCTGCTAGCAAAGCCAGCTCATCTCCATCTCCATTTACAAGCTTTACGATATTTCAATATCTTTTACTCGTCTTCTACTATTTCTGTCATTTCCATTCTTTCCCGTTTTGTTATGATGCCCAATGTTCTTTCCAAGGTTCTTTCACCAAATGCAACCTTCCTGTTTCTTTTAGCAATTGCTATTATCTCACTTCTATTTGTAAATATTGCAATAAGACACACGCACGCACGCACGCACGGACGCACGCACACACACACACACACACACACACACACACACACACACACACACACACACACACACACACACACACACACACACACACACACACACACACACATTGAATAACATTTGTGTTAAGAGTAGAGTTAAAGCTCTTAAGAGATAATCTTTATAGGAAAATGTTTTGTTTACTTCTCTATGATTCTTCGGTTTATTTCTTTATTTTTCTTTTCTCTTCTTCATATCTAAGATACGTGTCACATAACACGAACCACCACAACTCTTTACAACTCCTAGATCCTTCAACAACTCATAAGGTTCTGTAGTGATATCACATCTCAAACCCACGTTATTCAAAAACTTACTCAACAATAACCTACAACTACCCAAACAGAACAAAACGCGTAATTTATAGACATAATACGCTGGCCTCGTAGCCTTGGCTGATTCAGAGTTTAATCAGAATCTGAAAAGCTGAAACACTAGAAATGTTACTAAGGTATTAATTCAACAACACCTATCGTAACAAGAAAGAAACGTGCTGCATAACACAAACCACCATAACTCTTTACACTCCCCAGAACCTTCAACAACTCATTCGGTTATGCAGTGAGATCAGATCTCATACCCACGCTACTCAACAACCATATACGACTATCGAAATATAAGAAAACGCATAATTTACACACATAATACGCTGGCCTCACAGCCTTCGCTGATTCAGAGAATTTTCATCAGCAAACAAAACAGTAATTAAAAATAAATACATTTCTATTTTTGTTCCTATCCTTGGAATCATCTGTTTAACAATAGGGAAGCAGTGTTATTGCATCAGTGTTATAACAGAAGAAGTAATATAAAATAAAGAAGTCGAATAAAGGTAAGCCATAAAAAAAGTCATTTCCTAATTTTCTTTTAAAATAGAAGAACATTGTCCCCAGTTTTACCCCAAATAAATCTGACTAATCAGACTTCCTGATTCAGTGAGCTTTTACTTTTTCAGGTATTAAATTAGCCGTACCTTAGTCAAATGTGTACGCCTTTCTGCCTACTGGTGTATTTCCAGCTGCTATTGATACATCCCTGAGACTGAGTTGACCGAATGGACAGGATTCGCTCATTCAATCTATAGACTGTAGTTTTGAATTCGACCACAGGCGTGTATATTTCTGAATGACTTTAGGTGGAAGATGATATCATTACCAATTGTAAGCACACTACCACCACCGCCACGCATATTACAAGGCTAGTGTGATGACTTTAAAATGTTTAATGTTTTGTCTATAGAAGGTTTCCATATTACTTAACCTTTAGCGAAAGTGTTATGTTTGATTGCCTTATATATTCTGTGTACATCAAAATTTACTCTTTAACTATCATTTAGATTGTTTTTGAATTTCATCAACGTATAAAAAGAATACTGTTAATCATATATTATTGAATAATTTACGCTGTGTAGTTTCGCATGCCCTGCTAGATCAGTCAGTAAACGTAATCTAGCAAGTTAATCAATTGTCATATGCTGAAGGGCATTTATTTTAAGAGTGGGAAGTATTCGGTGAATGTGGTAACAATAATATGAGTTTATCGTTATTTTCGTATTATATTATTGAATTATTAAAGTACTGTAAAACATTGTGAAGCAGTTCTTAAATAGGACTTGAAAATCACAAACCCATTTTATTGTTGCTATATTCGAATATTTGTGAGGTCTGCAGTAGACAAAACGGTTTTTTTTTCTGAAAATCTTCCCTAAGAAAAATTGTTTAAGTCAAGAAATTCAATTTTAAAACGTAGAGATCATGTATTATTGATTAAGCATTGCGTAAGAGTTTTCACCATTTCTACCATCTGACTCTGAAGTTGTGAGAAGTATAAAACCACTGTTTTTTTTTTCAGTTCTGATTTAGCTGGTGCGAAAGAAATTCTAACATAAGCGAAGTTACCAGATAAGACAATCAGAACATCATTAACGTGAGGGAGCTCTGAGATAGGAAAACCACAATATCATTAACATATGCGGAATACCCACCCCACGTAAGATAACTACAATATCATTACCATACGTGTAATTCCCAGATAAGGTAAAAAGGATATCATCAACATGTCGGCCCTCTTAGAGTATTCAATATTTATATATCAAGTCGCCATCTGTTACTGAATAGCAACAAGAAAAATTTGATTTTAGAAATACTAGGATACAGTTTTCCTAGCAGTGGAGGATGGATCAGAAGCGATAATCCACAGTAGTACATCAAATAAAACCGAAGTTCATAAGCATATAACTTCTGTGATCATTAGACTCCCAATTCCTCTCGCAAATCTATTACAAATTGAATATTATGATGGCGGTATCCTGCACTTTGATAATATGATATATTAAAAAAAAACATTATTATATTATATTATATTATATTATATTATATTATATTATATTATATTATATTATATTATATTATATTATATTATATGTTCAGAACGATGTACGTAGTAGGTACGAACGATTTAATTGGCGATAAGTTGAGTATGAGAGAGGACATGAAATGGTTGCTGGAAGAGGCGAGAGTGAAGAGAGAGAGAAAGTGGAAATAGTTAGTATTTTACCTCGCTATGACAAAAAATGAATTAAAAAGAAGGGCTAGGATGGCAAAAGATTCGATGCATAGGCTATGTAAAAGGTATGGATGTGAGATTTTGGATGTGTGGAGTGAGTTTGAGGGAAGATTGGATTTGTATAAGAGGGTTGGCCTACACCTGAATTCGTTTGGTATCAGGAGTTTGGAAAAACTAATCATTCGTATGAGACCTAACACAGAGAGTCAGGGAAACTAAATTATAATGGGAGGAAATGGTGTGAATTTGAGCGTAAGAGCGAAAATGGAATATATCTGTGTTAATGAAGGGAATGAACTTTGTCATGGGAATGTTAACCAGGCGAGAATGATTTCTGGTTTGTGTTCATCCGGTTCGGACCAATCATATGTATGCAAAGATGTCTACATGTGTAAGGCATTAGAGAAGAATAGAGATCTGCAAGTTGTCCAATTGGGTAAAGCAGACTGCAAATAAGTGTATACTTAAGAACATGAAAGTAGATTATTATGCTGTACACGAATGCTAGGAGTATCAGAAACAAACAGGTAGAGTTTGTTGCCTTAGTCAATATTTTGTGACCTCAGATATCACAGGAATAGTGATACCTCGCTATCAGAATCAGACCAACTGACTGGTATCGAGTGTCATGGGTACAGTATTTTTAGGAAGAATAGAGTGAATAGGAGAGGATAGGGCGTGCTGCTAATGATATTTGATGACTTAAATCCAGTTAGAGTTGAGACCTATGAATATAGTAATATTACTAACAATATTTCATGTAGCAATGGGTTTGAAGCCATCTGGTGTGAGGTGGAATCTAACAAGACAAATTACACTGTGAGGTGTAGTTACAGACCTGGTGGATCGTTGCTAGTGATGAAGAAATGCATTCCAAATAAAAAAGGTGAGCGCAAAAAGAGTAATCATAATGGGAGATTTTCATTATCCAAATATTGATTGAGTAGCAATAGAATCTCATGAGAAGAATGAAAATGCATTTATTGAGCTGTTGCGGGACAACTTCTTCAAGCAGCATGTAACAGAAGGAACTCGAGGTCAAAGAGTACTAGATTTGATTATAGTGTCAGATGGCGTTTCAGTTAAATACGTAACTATTCTGCCTGCAGTTGGTGACAGTGATCATGCGGTACTCGCTTGGAAAGTGACTTAGTTATGAATGATCCATTCAGAAAAGGTTACATGTTGAACTACAAAGCAGGAAATTATGACCAACTGAGAAGTGGGATCGGTTGCTGGATGGAAAGGATATTGACAATGTATGCGAAGCATATAAACAATACGTAAATTATGCGATATCAGAATGTCTCCAGAGAGTTGGAAGAATAAATAGAGTAGGAGTAAAATGGATGTGTAATCTTATTAAGCAAGAGATTCGTAAGAAAATGACGATGTGGAAAGAATACCGTTTGCATAAGGACGATGTATGAACGTTATGAACGTAATCAGCAGGCTAGAATAGTCACAACTACTGTACGGAAAGCAAAGTCTGACTATGAAAAGTAACTACCTCGGCGTGCTGAAGACAACCGACAAGAATTCTATCGATATGCTGCAAGTAAATGAAAGAATGGATATTAAAGAATAACTCTTCTAAATCCAGATGTCGTGAGGGTTACAGATGCAGAAGAGGTTGTTCAGTTAATGATTGCCCATTTCGTTCAAAGCTATCAACCTGGTGAACGCAACATTGAGCTCACTGTTACCTCTTCACTAGATGAAGGAAAGCAGGTGTGTGAGACCGAGGTATTAGAGCTGTTGAACAAACTGAATAAGAATTCAGCAATAGAGACTGATTGAATATCAGCACGTGTGCTAAAAGAGTGTTCAGCTGATTTTGATCAAGCCTTGGACCAGGATGTTTAATATGAGTCTCAGAACAGGGAAGATTCCTCAGGAATGGAAGGAATGTATGGTAATTCCATTGCATAAGGGTGAAGCAAAGACCGATGTATCAAACTATCGACCAATTAGTATCTCAGGAGTGGTGGTGAAGATTTTGGAAAAATTAATTATGGCCCACATTCAGAAATGGGGTGACAGTGAATCTCTACTTTGCAATGAACAACATGGGTTTTCTAAGGAAAGGTCATGTTTTAGCAACTTGCACACATTCTATAACAATGTTACCATTTAACTAGACAAGGGAAATGGATACACAATCATAATTTTGAATTTTGCCAAGGATTTTGACAGAATACAACATGACAGACTGCTGCATAAATTGGAGAAAATGTTTATAGGTTATCCAATATTAGCATGGATAAGAGGATGGCTGACTGACAGATATCAAAAGTGGTATACGGGGGATCTGAGGTCTCCATTCTGAACAACCGCTTTAAGAATAAAGGTTGGGAGACTGCGGTGGAACCACATTATAAGACCTCCGCGGGTTTGCGTAAGCCAGACAGTGATTAAAAGAAAAGGTGACGTTTGGATAGTTGATGCCCACTAGCCAATAACCATAATAATAAAGTAAATTATTATAAAAATAATCAAGATCTAGTTAGTACGATACGGGAGGAGCATGGGGGAACTCCGAGGTTTACCAGTGCCACAATCTCTTTACATAACGTATGGAGTGCAGAGAGTTATAAGGACTTAAAACAGCTTGGGCTTATGCAGAAGGATATAAAAGTTCTTTCTTTGAGGGCACTACAGGGCACACTGGTGGCACGAAGTTGCCACCAGAGAATGACTACAATGATAACTAGAACAGGCAATGGGTAAAACACTTGTAAAGGCATCAAGTCTGAACGAGATGTCAGGACGTGATGTAAGAGTACTACTGCCCATAACTAGTACAAAGATTAATCATAAAAAATAACGAGTGGTGTACCACAAGGATCAGTGCTTGAATCACTGTTATTCAATCTGTACATTAATGATATTGCGAAGGATTTGACAAGCGACATACAGTTATTTGCTGATTGATGCAAAGATAGGTAGGGTAATCAGGAATGCTGATGATATGCAATCTTTGCAGAATGATTTGAATAGGCTGGAATTCTGGGCATGGGAAAATGGATGTCAGTAAATGTAAAGTCATACACTTTGGCATGATTACATACCAATGTCGTATTATATTGGTGGGATGAGGCTAGAAGAAACTGATGAGGCTAGGGATCTTGCAGTGTTAATAGATAAGAAGTTGAAGATTATTGTCATGTGTCAAAGATTGCAAATACAAAAGATAATTTCAATGCTGAAACGAACGTTTACATGTAAAGATAAGGTTATTATTTTTCCACTTTACAAGGCCTCGATGAGACCTCATTTGTACTATTGTGCGCATGTCTGGTCTCCTGGTTTCCGACATATTTCCGATGTGATTCTGATATATTGTAGAGAGTACAAAGGAGAGTGTTAAAAATAATATCAGGATTGTGGAATACTGCTTATGAAGACAGATTGAGAATTTGTAGACTGCAGACACTAGCCAACAGGAGAAAAAGAGAGGTGTTGTGATTGAGACTTAAAGACTGATGAAAGGGTCATACAGGATTTCAATTGATGGGATTTTTCAATTTATGGAGGGTGAGGAAAGGACGAGAGAGCATCCTTGGAAGGATGTGCCCTCCCTAGATGAATCTCTGACTCCCTGGAGGTCTCTCTTAATAATAATAATAATAATAATTATTATTATTATTATTATTATTATTATTATTATTATGGTGATTTCAACTATGGTAACATTGATTGGAAGAAGGAGAGGACACATGAGAGGAAGGAATTGGATTTTATGCAGTTATTAAGGGATAGCTACCTGAGACAGCATATAATTGAATATACTAGAGGTTCGAGAGTGCTTGACCTAGTAATTGCATCTGAGAATTTGACTGTAACGAATATGACCACGTTGCCACGAATTGGTGAGAGTGATCATAGAGTCTTGACTTGGGAGGTGGCTAAATGTGTGGAATTTTCCATTAAGAGGTACACGTGGAATAACCGAGCTGATAAGTATGACATGCTTAGGAGTTTGCTTGGTTCAGTACCATGGCATGTAAAACTGCAAAGGCTTGATGTTCATAGTATATGGGAGGTGTTTAAGAAGTGTTTGCAGGAGGCAATGGCTGACTGTATACCTAGAGTCCGAATAGTAAATCAAGTAGGGGTTAAATTGATGAATAACACCATTAAGTTTGAGTTGCAAAAACAGAAACAACTGTGGAGGGAATTTTAGCAGAAAAGAGACCTGCAGGCACAGGAACGGTATAAAACGCAGGCCAGAATGGTAAGGAGTGTAGTAAGTAAAGCAAAAGCGGATTATGAAAGAACATTAGCCATGCAGGCTAAAGAGAATCCCAAACAATTTTTTCGATATGTAACAAGTAAAATAAAAAATGTACACAGCAAAATGATTTTAAGGAATGCCGATGGTTGGGAGGTAACTGAATCAATTGATATAGTGAAATTACTGAGCGATCACTTTGCAAGAGTATATCATCCAGGTGGTGATATTGCAGGAATGAAGGAAACAATGGCTTATACTGGAATTGTGGTGAATGAAATGGAAGTAAATAGTATATTACAAAACCTTAATGTGAATACATCTGTGGGATTGTATGGTATACCAACTCGGGTCTTACGTGAAGCGGCTAAAGAATTGTCAGTGCCCTTGACCATCTTGTTTAATTTGAGTCTCGGGTCTGGGTTAGTCCCAAAGGGGGGGGGGAGGGGAAAATAGTTCTACTGAATAAAGAAGGTTTCAAGACTGCTGTTGCAAATTACCGACCGATCAGCATATCGGGAGTCGTTGTCAAGGTTTTGGAGAAAGTAGTCAAGAGAAAAATACAGGAATGGATAGATGAAAATGGGATACTGTATGGGAGACAACATGGTTTTGTAAAGGGTAGATCATGCCTCACTAACTTGCTTACGTTTTATAACACAGTGACGGCTGAACTGAATAAGGGTAATGGATTTACAGTAATTCTACTGTACCTTGCTAAGGCCTTTCATAGGATGCCACATGGAATTCTTGTCAGTAAACTGTAGCATATGGGATGGATATAGGGATACTGAAATGTATAGGAGGGTGGTTGATGGAGAGATATCAGAGAGTCGTTTATTCACGAGTAGAGTCCTAAAGACGGCCTGTAACTAGTGGTGTGATGGGTTCTGTTCTTGGACCTGATGATGCAAAGTTGGGTAGAGCAATAGTGAACGCACAGGATGTCAAAATTTTGCAGGATGATTTGGATAGTTTGGAGGACTGGGCTAAGGAAAATGGATGTCAATTTAATGTGGCAAAATGTAAGGTTATGCATTTTGGAGTGAAATGAATAGTAGCAGTATACCACATTGCTGGAACTGTACTCCAGGAAATTGACGAGGCCAGGGATTTGGGAGTGTTGGTGGATAGGGAGTCGAAGTTTAGGGGCACATCGCAAAAGTGGATGAATCAGCTCATTAAATCACTTGAAAAATACTTTGACGAGCAGAGACAAACAGGTTATTGTTCCCCTGTATCGAGCCTTGATAAGACCCCATCTAGACTACTCTGCCCAGATTTGGGCGCCAGGGTTTCTACTTGATGGGGAGGAGACGGAGAGGATCTAGAGACGAGTGACCAAGATGATAGCAGGTCTATAGAATGAACCTTATGAGAATAGGTTGAAGATTTGTGGGTTGCAGAAATTGGTTGATAGGCGGAAAAGGTGCGATATGATTGAGACATTCGAATTACTGAAGGGTTTCTATGAGATTAATTCTGAAGAGATTTTTGAGAATAGGACCAGCGATGGGAGGACTAGGGGCCATCCTTGGAAGCTGGGATAGAGTATGATTAGTAAGTTTTTTACTTGTAGAGTGGTGAATGAGTGGAATTATCTGACAGAGTCTGTTGTGGGAGCCATGACTGTAAATGAGTTCAAGGCGAAGTATGATAGACACTGTGTGAATGTTGAATGGTTGTTCTTGACATGATGTTAGGGCCTCCCTCGATGAGTCTAAGGACTCCGTGGAGTTCCCCGTAATAATAATAATAATAATAATAATAATAATAATAATAATAATAATGATATTTGACTACTTTTGTATTAAGGAGTCTTCAAATCAGCGAAATCGTTAGATGTAGATTAATTTTCAGCAATTTCATGTAGAAACTCCTTCGAAATATGATATTTTAAAATTCTCTACCAGATTAAGCCCAATTATGACGAGGACCTGTATTTTGACAAGGACAAGTTTTAAGTTCTGTGGATCTAGTAAAGGCACATACAAGGCGCTCATAAAAAAGCCATTCAAAATACTATATTTATATGAGATTGATGAAATATAATACTTGGAAATACATGGAATACATTGTCTATATTTAAATTATAAATCAGCAGTTATAGAATTAAAGCAAATACAGGAAGAAGGTTTGATGTAAAATCTGATGTAAGACAACATCGCACATTATTTCCACTCATATTCCTCATCTATACAGATCAAATTATGAAGGAAGGATCAAATTAAATTTCACATTAGAATCGGAGATATCAACCTTCGCTCTATGAAGATAATGTCACTCTATGTCTCTCCAGGATTTCGTTAACTAAACTGAATAAAATCTGTAAGAAATTTCCAAGAAAATAGTTAGGAACATAGAAATCTTCAGCTTAATTCTGATTGAAGAATCTACAAAACAAGTCACATATTCAGATACAGTATTTAGGTACAGTTTTAGTGAAATCTGAAAATGGACAACAGAATAAGCAAAGCTGGTATGATGGGTAGCCAGTTGAATAATTTCGTATTGAATTATGGAGACCGCGTCCCCTGGGTGCGGCTAGGGGAACCCACCATATGTGTGTGTGTATATATACATCCTTGTGTGTGTGTGTGTGTGTGTGTGTGTGTGTGTGTGTGTGTGTGTGTGTGTGTGTGTGTGTGTGTGTGGTGGGATGGTCCGAATATACTGAATAAGTAATCGTGGATCAACAAGGCCATAAGGGGCAATCATCTTGATATTAAGGGAAGTGGAACTCCCATGCTGGATCTCTTCCTGTAGCTTCCTAGCTGGATCCCTAGCTGGATCTCTTCTTCTTCTTCTTCTTCTTCTTCTTCTACTTTGAGAAAGATCCACTCACTTTAATCTTTCCTATAAGGCCTATTCAGCTAACTCTTCTTATTTTATGACCCATATGCTATTAGAGTACTCGAAGGTCATGGGATCTTTCCATTTCTGGCCTTACAACTATGTCCCGTCTATAAACTTTTACTATAATTCTACTCTATTCTCCTATAATCTACTCTTTCCCCTTCAATACACCCTATTCTTCCTATGGGTTTAAATTTGGAAGAAGGCTAGTTCAGAAGCCTTAAGGTAGCAGCCATACCACTGAACTATTCCTTCATCAGGCGTCATCTGACATGGAGAACATAATTCTACTTTTAAGCTGATGGAAAAAGGTAATCGGAATGAATCCATGGGAAACGACTCTGGAATGGAAAAGGTAAAACGAAGATAAAAACGACAAAATATAATACATATAGCAAACTGGAATGTAAGATGGATAGCATATAAAGAAATAGAATTAGAAATTCTATTAGAATTTCTTTTCTAATTAATTCTAATTAGAAAAGAAATTTTAAAATATCAGTAATCACTGAAACAAAAAAGAAATTAACAGGCACCATGAGAACCGAAAATTTTAATGTGATATACAGTGGAGTTGATAGAGACCAAAGAGCACAAGCAGGAGTCATGATTTGTATTCATAACACCCTTTCAAAACAGTTAAAACATTATAAGTTATGGAATAAAAGAATAATTGAAGCTAGAATAAAAATAGAGGAGGTTATTTAATAATAATTGGTTTTTATACCCCAGGAAAAGGACGAGAACAGGATAATATTGAATTTTATATTCAACTACAAAATATATATAATAAAATAAATAAAAATGATTATGTAATTTTAGTAGTAGCAGAGTTAAATGCAAGAATTGGAAACATGAAAATTAATTGATTCATTTTCAGCTTTCAAGAAACATGGGAATTACAATATATTTGTATTCAAGGAAAAAATCATTTTATGCCTGATATGTAGAAACTGTATTGCAGTTTGCAAAGAATATAATATTAAAAGGCATTACAATACAAATCATAAAAAAACATTACGAAAAATATGTTACGAAACTTCGTGCAGATAAATTGTCAGAATTGAAGTTGACACTTCAAAATCAACAACGTGTGTTTACCAAACCTATTGAAGATAATAGAACTACGGTAAATACCAATTATTTCTTATCATATTTCGAATCACATAATTCGAATCCATTCACTGAAGGGGAATTTATTCGCGAATATATGATTAAAGCAGTTGAAATGTTGCGTCCTGATCAATTAAAGAAATTTAAATATAAGCTTATCTCGAAATATCATTGCTAGCATAATTGATGATATAACCGGGAACTTAAGGAATCAACTAAAATCAATAATTCCAACATTTCAGACCTATTCCAATTTCTTGCAACTGACAAAAGTACTGATGTACGGGATATCGCTCAGCCGGCTGTTTTTATTCGTGGATGTGATATGTACTTAAAGGTAAGTGAAGAACTTCTAGAAAGTATTCCTGTGATTATAATTTACATTTAAAAACATTAGTTTGTCTTGCAACTCATTGTGCTCCTGCCATAATTGGTGTTGTTAAAGGAGTTGTTACAAATTTAAAAGAACAATGCAAAGAACATGGTAATAATAATTTTTAGTATTTTCATCGCATTATTCATTAGTAAACACTATGCTTCAAAGTTTTAAATATTGCACATGTCCTAAAAATGTCAGTAAAATTGTAAATTATATTCATGCAAGTGAGCTTAATCATCGTCAATTTAGTAACTTTCTAGAAGATATAGAAAGTGAATATAGCGATCTACCTTATTATACAGAAATTAGATGACTTTCCAGTCATAAGATTCTTCGAATTGCTGGACGAAGTTACCATTTTTTTAGAATCGAAAAATTATGAATGTGAAATATTAAAAATGATCAATGGATAAAAGGCAGGCTTTTTCCGTTGACATTACAAGTCACCTTAGTCAACTTAATCCTAAGCTACAAGGCAAACATAAAGTAGCTACCATGTTATTTGACAATATTAACATTTTCAAACAGATATTATTACTTTGGAAAAAACAAATTCAAAAAGAAAATTTATCCCATTTTGAATGTTGTCAATCATTATTACAAAAATCACCGAAATTGAAATTTTTAGAATATGCTAATCATATTAAATTATTAGAAAATAAATTCGAAAGAAGATTTTTAGATTTTAAGAAATATCGAAATCAGTTTCATCTATTTGCTTCTCGTCTATCGACTGATGTTTACACTGTTGATGACAATTTACAATTGGAATTAATCGAAATTCAGTGTGATTCCATATTGCAACGAAAATATATGGATGTTGGAATTCCAAAATTGTATAATTATTTATCAGTCCATCGATACCCTATTTTCAACTTTAAATTATAATAAAACTGCCGAAATATTAAGATTACAGAGCAGCATGTGCAAGCAATATTGAAATTAAGTAGAGTATTGATATTATCTTTGACAACATTCAAGTCTATTCAAAAAGGATTCACCTTCTCAGAATAGCTACTAAGCTATTTTGAGAAGCTACTAGCTGCTAATCTCTCTTGGCACAAAATCATCACAACTACTGCCTCCTAAAAAAACTAGGTTTCTCGTTCTCTTGAAGCGATACTTTAACCCCGAAAATTGAATACTCATGTATCTAGTGTCGGTCGTTTACGAGCTTCAGTAAATTCTGGATTCTATACCGAAAAGAACGAATAGATTGATTGACGATCCCTCTCTCACTAATCAACTCCACTTACTTTCGCATAGGCGTTCAGTCTCCACAGCCTGCATCTTCTATAAATACTTCTATGGCCTCTATTTATCAGATTTCTCATAAATAATTCCCCCACTCTCGCGAAAACCTGTCCAAACACAAGCAGCAGCTAATTCGGACCTTCTCGCAGTTCAACTCTAAACCGTCAGAACAAATTTCTGCTCTTCTTCAATTGTACCTTACACCGCCAGACTCAGGAATAGTCTTCTACCACGTGTTTCCCAAGGAATAAAACCCCCAGCTTTTAAAATCAAATGTGAATAACTTCCTTATCGACCGTCCATGGTAGTATGTACTATAGTTTGACTAACCTCTCGTTGAAAGGGATTTCCATAAGAAAACGAATAAAATAAAACAAAATACACACCAAAATTTATACTGAAAGTTTTGAAATAAATTCTTTCTTTTGAAAAATGTCAAAAAAACCCAGGTTTTTTTTTGGCAGATTTCAAAAGAAAGGATTTATTATTGTTACTCATCAACGCTCTTTTCATATTTGGCATCTCTGTGCCTATTAATACTTTTCCTCATACTTCTAAACCACCATACCTTTTTTTTTGACTAAGGTATTATTCATCGTCCCTACAACTATCCTTAGGTATACATTTGTACTATATCATATGCAACACGGATATTTTATTAAAAGCCCTGAGTGTAATTTACAGAGAAACGATCAGGATAAGGTCGAATTTTAAACAAATAACGAAAAGGTCAAATACTTCTCTAACGAACATAAAACAAAGTAGCAAATAGCAACTGCCTTAAACTGACATCCTGCATATTTATAATCAACCGACACTTTAAAAAACATTCAGTGTATATCATCACAAGTTCAAAAATTACGTATTAGCGTCGGTTTCACATTAATGTTCTGAGATTTCGGTGTGATATTATTGTTGGACGTATAATTTTCTGTGCTTTCATTTTACCTTATATAGAAATATGTTTTAATACCAACGATAATACAAACATTGAATTAACCAGCGATAATACGAAAACTAAAAGATAATACGGAAGTAGCCGTGTTCGATTGTGGTAGAATGTCAAAGCCAAGCAGAAAAAAATATATATATCATCATGCGTATCAAGGATTTAGGCCTAGAATGGCCTGTTCCGGTCTTAGAAGTAGAAGACATCGTTGAATTTAAGAGGACGTCCTGGTTTTCTTTTTCCTAATGGCTTGTACCTTAAGGCTTGTTTTGGTAATCTTTCTGTTTTCATTCTTTGAGCGTGTTCCATCCATTTATGTTTATATTTTTTAATTTTTTCTATTACTGGTTCTTAGTTTAATTCTTTCATAATATCTTCGTTTCTTTTGTGATCAAATTGGGTATACTTTACAGTTTTTCTCGTAAACTTCATTTCTACTGTTGTTAATCTTTGTCTTTTTGCTTTATTGTCCAGATTTCGCTTCCATACATTAAGACCGGTAAGGCTAATGTATTGTATACTTTTAGCCTGGTTTGTTTTTGAACTAGGTTTGATTCAAATATAGAGTTAATTACACCTGCTATTTTTAAATATTTAGAAAATTTTACGTTTATATGTTTTTCATTTTCATATGTGATCATACATCCTAGGTAGTTAAATAAATTCACCTGTTCTAAGATCTTGTTATGTGTTACTTTTTTAATTCTTACTGGATCTTGTCCTTTAAAGGCCACAGTTTTTGATTTTTCTGTTGATATTTTCATACCATAATCTTTGGCTATCTCATGTAGATCTAAAATAGCTTTCTGTAAGTTATCTTCAGAATTTGTAATTATTATTTGATCGTCGGCAAAAAGGAGAGTGTTTGAGTTCACAGTAGGAGAATGTTTAATACCTTGATGGAAATATTTATTCAATTTTATTATTATTTCATTTAGGTAAATATTAACGAGAGTTGCTGAGAGGTGACATCCCTTTCGGCCCCCTTGGTTTATCTCTTTCATATATAATAGCTCATGGTTTAATCTTATTTGTATTTGATTATTTTCATGTATACTTATGATAGCTTTTAGAATATTATTTGGCATTTGTCTTTCATTTAATATGTTAAATAACATGCTTCTTTTAACTTTGTCAATTGCTTTTCAAAGACAATAAATGCAATATGGGTTTCTATATTGTATTATCTACTTTTCTCTATTATTATGATCGTCATTTTATAAACCCATTCTGTACTTCTAAATTAAAGGTTTCAGAATATTTCATTAGCTTGCTATTTAAGATTCTGCTATATATTTTGTAACAGGAATTTAGTATGCTTATACCTGTATAGTTTTTAGGGTCAACTCTATTACCTTTTTAAAGATAGGAATCACAATCGCTTATTTCTATTCTATTGGGGGGTTGCCAGTTGTATATATTTTATTTAAAAATAATAGGAGTCTTTCTTTGAATCTTGATGCTGCATATTTATACAGTTCTGAACCTAGCCTATCTTCTCCAGGTGATATTCCGTTTCTTGTTTCTTTCAGGCTGATTTATAATTCTTATTTCGTTATTTCCTTTTCTTTTTCATTGTGTTTGCAAGTTGTCTTTTTTGAAATAGTTGTCTGTCCACAATTATGTGTATAATTTAGAAATTCTTCTAATTTCAATTCGGTGTTTAATTTTATGTTTTCTTTGGTATCTACATTTAAGTGTTTCAAAATCTTATATACATTGAGTCTTATTTTATATAAATCATGTTCTAAATTAGAAACAAATTTGTTCCATGATACGATTCTCTATGTTTTTTATGACTTCTCTTTTAGCTATGGCTCTTATTCTTTTATATTCTATTTCATCTTCTAATCTTTTACTACTTAACCATTTGTGATAGGCGTGGTTTTTCTCTTTGATTATTTCTTTGATATTGTATCATCCCAGATCTTCAGTTTTTTCCTTTTATTGAATTTCTTGGTCTTTCCTAAGCTTTCATTTGCTGCTGCATTCGTTTTTTTTAATCGTTTTTTTATATTAAGCCATTCTAATTCTATTTCTTCATTTTGTTTTATTTTATCTAGATATTGGTTAATTTTTTGTTCATACAGCCATTGTATGTTTGTGTCATTTAATAGTCTAGTTTTATAAACAAATGTTTTACATTTTCTTTCTGCTCTTGTTACTTGTAGCCATTTAGGTGGTAATCTTAATTTTTATTTTAACAAGGAAGTGGTCACTGATTATTTCATATCCTCTGTGAACTCTAACATCTAGTGAAAATTTTGATGTCTTTTCATTTTATATAAAATAATCTAATATTGATTTCCATCCTCTTGCTGCTCAAGTATATTTATGTATGTCTTTATGTTTATAGAAGGAATTCATTATTTTTAGGTTATTATAAACAACAAAGTCAATCAATTTTACCATTCCTCTTTAGAGTATGTTCTCCATGTATTCCTATATTATTGTTAATTTTCGTGTGTCCAGTCCTTTTAAAATTACATAATAATTTTTATTTATTTTATTATATATGTTTTGTAGCTGATTATAAAAATCATTATTATCCTAATCTCTTCCTTCTTCTGGGGCCTATAAACCAATTATTGTTAAATGGCCTCTATCTACTTTTATTCTAGCTTCTATTATTCTCTCATTCCATAATTTATAATGTTTTAACTGTTTTGAAACAGTGTTATGCATCCAAATCATGACTCCTGCGCTCTTTGGTCTCTGTCGACTCCACCGTATATCATATTAAAATTTTTGTTTGTTATTGTTCCTTTTAATTAATTTTTTGTTTCAGTGATTACTGCTATTTTAAAATTTCTTTCATTTAATATTTGGTCTAATTCTGTTTCTTCATATGGTATTCCTCTTACATTCCACTTTGCTATGTGTATTATATTTTGTCGTTTCCATTTTTGTTTTACCTTTTCCATTCCAGGGTCGTTTTCCATAGATTCAATCCGATTATCTTTTTCTGTCAGCTTACAAGTAGAATTATGTTCTCCATGTCAGGGGACTAGCCTGTCGATGGAATAGTTCAGTGGTAGGGCTGCTAACTTACTTCTGAACTAGCCTTCTTCCGAATTTAAACGTATAGGAGGAATAGGATATATTGAATGGGGAAAGAGTAGATTATAGAATTATAGCAAGGTTTATAGAGAGAGCATATAATTCGGCCACAACACACACACACACACACACACACACACACACACACACACACACACACACACACACACACACACACACACACACACACACACACACACACACACACACACACACACACACACACACACACACAGGGGACTGGCTCTTGAAAAAAATATATATTTCATAGAATTTTAACAGACAGATACAAAACAATAACTCTTTTTTTTTGTAAAGTGAGACCAATTAAATTCCAGATTGGATTGAGTGATATAATGATAAAAACTTAATTACTAATTTTATTAATATGGTTTAAAATCTAAAGGTGCTTGAGGAAGTTTGTTGTTATCATTCTACTGCCATTATAGCAGATCTTCAGAAAAAAACGGCACTAAAGATTCGATTCTCTGACTAAGGAACGTTTTCATAACGCTTTTCCAGATATATCTGAGTTATTTGATATCTGATATAATCCATTTTAATATTTTCTCCTGGAAACCCTTTCTAATTCAATAACTCACAAAACCCGATAGTAGAATTCCACTAGTTTAGAAAAAATAAATAAAAAGATTAAACGTGTATACACCTGCATATTTTCTTAGGGCTTAATGCAGTGTTTCCCAACTTTTTTTGGATCATGCCCACCTCAAAGATTTTGACCCCCCCCCTCGACCATAATAGTCAGCCAAGTTCTGAAAAAGTATAATATAAATATGTACTTTAAGGTAAAACTATTTTTAATTTGACTTTCTTCAATGAATATAAATTTTATATTACACTTTGGATATTACAAACCATATATCGAACTGAACTCGGGAAAAAAAAATCAAAGTTAATGCGATCCTTTAGCTTGATGTCGGCTCCAAAGAGTTTTTAGTTGAGGTACTAATTTAGTCATTTTCAATCTCAAATCCTCATGGTTTCTGATATCCAGATGATTTCGTTTTTCTTTTCAGTTGCAAGTCATCAACAGCACTAAAGCCACATTCAACTAAATATACGACAGGAAGGGCAACAGTTTTTTTTTTTTTGCAAAATAATGTCAGTTGAATTTCAGTATTGAATTTCAGTATTTCGTTTCTGTCTCGTCAGAAAGCCATTGTTCCTTTTATATTGAATAAAGTTCTAATAGACTCATCATTTTGCTATTCCGATAGTTCTTCTTGATACTGTATTTATGCTGACTGTTGTACTAGTGATGTCAGCTTTTTTTCTCGGAAAGTCAGGGTTGCCACATCGACTGGCTTAATAAGTGATTAATTCAACATCGTTTTCTAATTTCCCCCAAAAATATTCAAATTACCCCCCTGTGGGGGGTACGCTCCACGTTGAGAAAAACTGGCTTAATGGGTTTCTTTTGTTACCTTTGACGAATAAATGCGTTAAAGAATTGTTGGTTTGATAAAATAATGATCCAAATATATATATATATATATATCCTAAATTTTCAAGTTGCTTTTGGTATTGAATTGTCCGAAACATTTTCGAAAATAGTACAAGATAGGTGGGAGTCGTTGGGATTTGCATAAGCTAGCTATTGTTGTTACTTGGAATTACGACTGAGCCAATTGACGCTATGAGCTTGGGAAATGTCTGTAATTTTCTATCCGTTTCTACTCGCTAATGTTCCTGTTATTGCGGATGAAATAAAAGCACTCCTCCATCGTGAAAGATTGAATGATTCATCAATTGTTGAAAGAACTCTTACGAAGGTTATTCTTTTGGTGGAGAGGTCGATCTAATATCTTTTCATCAAAGATCACATGTTTTGTTTCGGAGAGAACTAGCAGATGGAAGAGAAAACACAACCTTGAGCGAAAATGACCCACTTATTCTTGTCGAAAGATAAGGATAAGGACAGGTGGTAGATCACAAAAATAAAGTAGAGAACAAGTGTTATGCTATTGTTTCTACTGCACCGAAAAAAAAAAACGTTCTAAGATAAAATTCACCGGTTTAACTGCCACTTGTATTACTGAAGAATCAAGCATTGTTTTACATTCAATGCATAGAACGATGTGTATTAAAATTCAAGCATTTTTAACAATTTTAAATTCAAATAAATAAAAATTAATTATTACACTTTTTACTTAGAAATATCATTCTTTGTTACAATATATGTGTATTTATCCTCTGTGCACTCTGTTGCTATTTGAATTTTTCGGAGAAAATAGTTTGTCCCAATGTGTCTCCAACACATTAGTAATGCAAATACGTGTGTAGGGAAAGAGAGAGAGAGAGAGAGAGAGAGAGAGAGAGAGAGAGAGAGAGAGAGAGAGAGAGAGAGAGAGAAAGAGAGAGAGAGAGAGAGAAGAAATGTTAACGGGTATGACATTATCTTTCTAAATCATCCAGTTATTTATTGTATATGTTTCATTTGGCACAGTGTTACGCGAAGATTGTGTATTACCATAATTCATGAAATGTGGAACATTTTGTACATTCCATGTGTTGTGCAGTTCATGATGTGTGCAGAATTTTAGACAATTCATGAAATATGCATAACGATTTCTGCTCATTTCTTGAATTCCATAGCAGCAGAAATATAGTTATTATTCCAATATTTTTGAGAATATTGGAATAATATTCCCAAAAATATATTCCCTCCCATCATCTGAAGATAAAATCAAAAACAATATATAATGAAAACTTTAAAATAAAAGGTGTGGAAAATGATTATTATACAAATAAATGTAATAAAAATTAACAATTATCTGCACCGGTTGTATACGTGCGATCTTATCATTTATACCACTATACTACTAAGAAAAATCTAAATTTACTGATATTATTATGTGTAACTAACCTCCGCAATCCAAAAGACTTACTAAAATATTAATTATTTGGAGTTTACACATCTTCATCTGGAAATAACAGTTAGGCAAGATCTACATCTAACCATTAAAGTGCAAAGAAAACGAACGGTACAAATAAGAACATTTCCATTTTCAGGTATTATTTAATATCATCATTAATATGTAGATATCAGTGCCGTGATATTTCGGTTATGTACGAACACATTTTTAACTCTACTAAAGACATTTTATTTAACAACACTAAGCTAATACTTACTATGTCACAGTAAGAACTTGGTAACGATATTTGTATTAACTACAAGAAGAACTGATGTTCTTATTCTGACTCAAAAATAGCGGCGATTTTGTATACCTATCCGCAATTCACAAAATGTGCTGTTCCTTAGCCATTTTTCGTGAATCGTGTAAGAGGGATGTACAATTGATGAATTAGGTAAGAAACTACACAATTCATGATTTCGTAACACACACACACACACACACACACACACACACACACACACACACACACACACACACACACACACACACACACACACACACACACAAATAGTTGCCCAATTGTATTAACGATCTCATTCAAATCTTCCCAACCAAAAGGCGTGTAAGAGGGATGTACAATTGATGAATTAGGTAAGAAACTACACAATTCATGATTTCGTAACACACACACACACACACACACACACACACACACACACACACACACACACACACACGCACGCACGCACACACACACACACACATACAAATAGTTGCCCAATTGTATTAACGATCTCATTCAAATCTTCCCAACCAAAAGGCATCTAAACCGAAATAGCTGGAAAGGCTCTGTTGTTTGTTTCCTATAATGCATTTGTTTATTCAGACGAAGCTTCTTCATGTCTTTAACTGACTTGCTCCTTCAGAGACAGATACATAAATTGACAGATGAGAACTAACTTAATAAGTTGTATGCTTGCCGATGTGACATAGATGAGTGTTTAATTTCTTACATTACCTTTTAATTTTGTCCATTTTATATAATTTATTCCTTTCTTTAATTAATTTCCCTTTTTGGTTGATGTGTTCAATGTATTGGCATTGACAAAATTGTCTTCTTATTATTTTATTCTGAATTGAAAATAACGTTGAAGTTCTCAATACGTGTTGTAATTGGAAAGTGAAATTGCTTTCGAATACCATATTTGTTTATCGAACAGTAGCTACTTTATCGTTAACCTCTTTTCTCATAGAAGGCTATTCATAAATTTAAATCCCATTTAAGAGGTAGTAAAATAGGCCTCAATAATTTCTAGTAAAGATATGCTTCACTAGAAATGCGACAATTTTCGCCGTGATTCTTATCAAATTACGACAATCTAAAACATACTGAGAAATCCATTACACGAGCTTAATATCACGTCTTGCGTGATTTCAAAAAGCACATTTGTGAACATTTTTAGAAACTAATCTACGAAACTAAAACTAATATTTCATGAGATCTATAAAGAGCTAACTTATTCTCAAATTTAATATGGTATTTAATGCAAAGCAATTATCCTTTGTGTAAAAAAGGGAAATAACAAAACAATTCCTGTACAAAACATCCTGTCATGACTGTACATTATTAATAAAATAAATTAAAATTCAAACTCCTAGTAATCTTATGGGTTGGTGTATTCTTATTAACAGCAATATGAATGAAAAAATTTCTGAAGAAGAAGAAGAAAAAAAAATATTTCTGAATATTTCTAGTAAACAATAATATTTTTAAATGTATAATAATATTCATTTGTATATGTTCATGAGTCGAAAGCACACCTAAGGTTGTCCATTTATAAACACAACATCATTATAACACAGCGTATACTGCTTTTATTGAAAGTGAAACCCTTCAAAGTTTTCAATAAATTTATTTTTATGCTAAGTGCTAAGATATTATTAATTAAATGCATATCCTTTGTCGTTTTCTGGAACATGCATTTTGTGTTGAGCATTTTCCCAAGTTAACCTTTAGAGGTTTTTTTTTTTTTTTTTTTTTTTACGATTAGTTATTTTCTACTTTCACAGATAAGGTAATATGACATCGCTTTTGTTCGGTTCTTTATAGATTGCCGCTTATCACCTTTCTTACTGACCTTTGACGCATATTTGAAGTTTCCGATTTCCACTTCCGGTTCTTGAAGTATTTAAGATCCCTTAGATTGATAGGTGTATCAGTTTGAGAACGTCAAGTTGTAGAAAGGTCATCTCAGTTGAATAACATCTAAAAGGTGAATTGCTCATTTTTAATTAGTACTGGCTCCAGATGTTTATATATGTTGCTCTAGATGTTGATATATTATATATATACATACAAAAAATGTGTTTTGTTAATTCCTTCTGAAATACAAAAAAAGCAGTTTATGACAATTACTTTAGTTTATTGTTATATTAATGGAAGATAAAATTCATAGTAAGGGGATATTTGCTTAAAGTGAAAAGAAGACAGGTAAATATATTACATTATATATTAAGATAAAAATGATTAAACCTATTGGTTATCGTGATTGGCACACTAAGACAGGCCGCAGGCTAATCTTATCTCGCCCTACTGTTGTTACAAACATACAAAAAGTTCTTAGTGAATATAAAGTTTCAATCTGGTTGACACTATAGTTATTTGTGAACAAGCAAATCTTCATCTTCTTGTCGAAAGAGAAACACATTTAATGGTGTAGACTGATAACTAAATTGGTTGGCATGTTGATTTAAACGAAGCTATTCATTTTTTTAATATTTTAAAGTAGTCGGTTGAGTATATGACATAAATAAATTCTTTAGATAAGTTATTTATGCACATTTGTAAGTGTTGAAAACCATATTGAACAATTAAATGCATTTATAAGTAAAAACAAAAGCTGTGATTCGTTGTACGACGTGGGTATGGAACCTGGAACACACATGGTTTCCTATGGCATTTCCAATTTCCTTCAGTTTCTCTGTTGCGAACTGAAGAAGAGCGCTTTTGCAGATTGTGCACATAAGATCTTCTGATTCATCGACGCTTCGGCCGATTTCTTTTTTGGATCGAGATGAACGCTTTTCAGAGTGTCTGTCAGAGCCGAAATATTTTCCTATTCGCTTTTAGTATTCCTGTTTGTCAAATATCATTGCATCAAACATAATGCTGAGTGTACAATTTGCGTGAAGATACATTTTTAACTTAGCACTTTCCTTTTCGGCATACATTTTGAAAAAACACGTACCAGAGATTTTTTAATCTGTATATGAGTTGAAACACAAACCCCCGAGACCAATATTCTTTTGTATACAGATCTTTAAAGAACATCAAGTTACTTCCTTCCACTGGACCGGCATGAAAGAAAATATTCTTCTCGCGCGTGAGAAAATATTCTTCTCGGTCTTTGTTGAAAAGAGTTTCAACAAAGAGTTGAAACTCTTTTCAACTCTTTGTATCGTCTCTGTACATTTGCTTTCTTACGATGCCTGAGATTTGTACTTAGTGGGGATGCGAAAATGTGAATCATTTCTCTAGTTTTAACTCTGCATTTTATTGAATTTTCAGACATATTAAGAAGAAATTTTAAACATACGCATTTTATAGGTGGGTACACACGAAATGCCGTAGTGATCGAATCCTGTAAACAATATTGCGATAAGTAAGAGTAGAATAATCGGGTAATATGAAAGGAGATTTTAGCATAAAGAAATCATATAATTTTGAAAGGAACAATAGGAAACATTATCTATTGCTACTCTTGGGAGCTGTTAACTAATGTCAAAGAACACAACCGACAACTAAATGAAATGAAATAGAATTAAATGAAAAATTAATAATGAAAATACAACTGGTTCTGAAGTTTGGTGAAACACACACACACACACACACACACACACACACACACACACACACACACACACACACACACACACACACACACACACATGCACAACCCGTACACAGAGAGAATTTAGAAAATTTTAAAGTACGTTGTATTTTGTATCGTGTTTTATTTAACTAGTTTCCTTTGATTCCGTCTTTAGGAAAATAATCCAACATTATCTAATAACGATGTTGCTAACTACACTGTTCTTAATATTTCTCTCGACTTTCGTGTATTGTGGCTACCCTGAGTTTGGAACCGAAGTGGACTGTTCAATCTGTCGTGAGTAGTCTTACTTTATTTTCAGTAGATTATAAACTCTAATGAAAATTATATAAATACAATATAATGATGAAAATAATTGTAAATAATCGATATATATTGATCAGAGTAGTTAGGAGGAAGGAAAGTAAATTATGTATAATGAAAAAAATAATCAAGAAGAATGAAGTTTAGGAGACAGCCTTGTAATAGGGAACTTGGAGAGGGAGCGAATGGAGATTTGTAATAAATGAACTTGTTTTTTCAAGTATAATTGGTGCTACTTTTATGCAAATATGAAGAGGTATTTTTATTGCGAACTAGAATTTTCCATTATGCAAATCGGAGAACGCAAGGAATTATTACATTGTATATTTGTTGGCCTTTAGCTGCCACAACCATAAGTTCAATGAACCTCGTTTAATATGCATATGCTTCTTATCTGCAAACAATGCTGACAATAATCAATATAATATTTTTTCACTTTTTTATATAAAGCGCATTGTCCATCATTTATATATTTTTATTAATTTTTACTCAATTTTCAGTTCTTGTAACACCGTAATGCATAATTCCTTAAGTTCTGAAATGTACTTGGTGAACTCTCTATGAAGGCTCTTAAAATCTAATGGTGGAAATCGGTATTGTTCTTACATGAATTGCATGTAGTAACATATAATTATTCCCCTTTCCCTACTCATTTCTAAATGCCATTTCCGGTATTACAATTGGGTTTAAAATTTTAACGTGATTTTCAGCAAAATGACATGAAACCACAGTGTGGCGTTGCTGTTCTGTCCTGTTATAGGAGTAGATTCACATCGTGTAATTCAGGCTTTGGAAACCAAACCCAAATGATTAGGGTAGTTAATCATTATTCCAATAGTCTCCCATGTCTGCATTCAACCGTAGTTCTTGTTAGGTGGCACGAAAACTTCCGATTTTCTGAAGGAAAATCCCTGTCGTTTCTGCATGAGGCCAACTATCTCACCTTCAAATGAAAAAAGGAGATTCAAAAACCAAAGACTTGCCTCCAAACCGACTGAGCAACGAATGTCCGTTAAAATATTTAAAAAAGAAAAGATTACACTTATATATCTAGCAGTGTTTCTACGTTAACTTAGGCTACCACATATCTATTTCTAAGAAAGCGACTGAGTGAATAAGAAAACTACAATGGATTTTATGCTCAGCTGCAGAGACCCTAAGATATCCCTGTAACTGAGGTATTATTGAAATATCTTTGAAGTAACAGTGTTTTCTTCTCTATTGGAATCAGTGCTTGATAGCTTAAACTGACATTTTTAAAGTCAACCCGGACCTCAATAAGCGGGACAGAGTCCTGAAAGTAGAGGATCAAATTCATTTCCACCAGAATATTCATAAAGATCGATACATTGGAAGAGATGCATATTCACTGCTTACTGGTTGGAGGATAGATGCGATTACCACGTGGCTAAACAGGTCACCAATACACACCTCATCAAAAAGTATAAAGAATTAAAATTAAAAGATATATATATATATATAAAATAAAATAAAATAAATGATACCTAACTCAACATATATAGTGTGAAAATGTAAACTATTTTTATGAATAAAATAGTTCGTGATGTCATCCAAAAAGGTTATTGTGTAAATATTTTTTTTAACAAGGAATAATAGAATAATAATAAAAAAGGAAAGTAAGATGACATAATAACCAATTTTTTTTTTTTTTTGTAATTCATTGTTGTAGTTTTAACAGAAGAGCATCAAATAACATATTGGAACTGTATGGAGGAAGAATTCTTCGGAGTAAGTACACTTTTTCTAATATGCTTAACAAGCAATACTTCTATTATCAATTAATTGTTTCCCTAGAAAATACATCTGCAGTTTTAAATGCTTTTACCAACCGACAAAGAAAGGCATCTCGTTCATGACATCTGATGAAACTCTATTATTTATTTAAGCAATATAGAAAAATAAGCATTCGGGTTGGCAAATAACTCACTTTTAGTCAAAAATGGATCGGATACAGATTTTCACGTCTTACATGGGAATGGATCTCAGGTTTTTCCTATCAAATGGCTTCCTCTTTGCTGACTGAGCTCTGTTACGGACGATCTCTTTTTGACAGAGAAGTGGCAAATATTCCTTTGCTACTTCGCTGTAACTGTGATCACCAAAAGGTTCTACTCCTTACTTTTGTTTCCTGCAAAAAATATAACTTCAACAACATAATAAGCTTAACATCAGGAAAAATAGAAATTAAATAGTATGCATATGTGATTTTATTAGTAATTCTTTTATTTTATATCAGAATTGTACAATTTTGTAAAATAAAAACTGCACTACTTGTTGACAAATCACAAACTTTCGAAAGAAATTAAATCAAGAAAATTCTTTGTTTTTATCTGTTTTTCACATATACAGGGTATCCCAAAGGTCGCCATAGATAGTATAAATTAACAAACTCATTATATTTCATATTATGTTATAAAGAGTGGCGATAAAATAACTTTCCCTCTTTGGAGGCATCTGTAGCTAAAACCAATAAACAGAATGAGACCAAATTTTACATTGAGACTTCTGAAGGCATGGGGAGATGATTTTCACCAAAAAAAGATTTTGCATCAAAAGTCGGCGATAGGGGAAATTTTGGCGCTGGCGGAGCCGAAAACAAGCGGATAATTACATTATACGGGATAAAATGGAATAATAATATTTCGATAAGTGACAGCCGCGTCACTCATTCCAGCTGGATATGTGGCTCGTTACAATGATAATAATAATAATAATAATAATAATAATTAAACTAAAACAACACATTGCAAGAAACACAGAAATTAATGTAGTGATTGAACTCACAGGAAATAATGTTTCATTCATCGGAATCAGGGTCCCCTGGACCACATACACGATTTTCAATGTACTGACCTTTCTTGCGTACAACAAATTGCACCGGTGTGCGACATGTTCTACAGCTGAGCGTAAGGAGTCGGATTGGGTGTTCATAACATCCCGTTTTATGTTCTCTTTCAAGACATGCAAGTTGGGAACGCCACCAACATACACAACGGATTTCAAATACCCTCACAGCCAAAAGTCACAAGTCCGGAGATCGAGGCGGCCGTGCCGTCGGGAAAAAACTGACTGATAACTCGCTCATTACTGAAATGCTGGCGTAAAAGGCGCTGTACTGAACGTTCAATATGTGGCAGTGCGCCATCCAGCATAAAAATTATCGAGTCCAAACATTGTCTTTGCTTTCCCGAAGGGCCACTACGGCATTTCACTGTTTGAGGTAAAACAACTTAACAAGTAAAGCACGCTGAGGCAAGGTAGGAGGCATGTTGAGCACAATTCGTCAGTCATTCGAATAACTGCCTGAACGTTCCCAATCCCTTTTTAAGTGTAAAGGGATTTGTGGTGGCGACATTGGTATGAAATTGGTGGGGCTGCTGTCACGTACACGCATTAAAATTTGCTTAATACTTTTTACCTGCGTTTACTGAAAATATTTGACTGCTTTCGGCTCCGCCATGCGGCAAAATTTCCCATATCGGTGACTTTTGGTACTAAACCTTTTTTTCGAGGAATTCATCTCCCCATGCCTTCGAAAGTCTCAATATAAAGGGCCACTACGGCATTTCACTGTTTAAGGTAAAACAAATTAACAAGTAAAGCACGCTGAGGCAAGAAAGGACGCATATTGAGAACAATTCGTCAGTCATTTGAATAACTGTCTGAACGTTCCCAATCCCTTTTTAAGTAGTAAGGGATTTGTGATGGCGACATTGGTGCGAAATCGGTGGCGTTGCTCTCACGTACACACAGTAAAATTTGCTTAATACTTTTTACCTGCGTTTACTGCAAATATTTGACTGCCTTCGGCTCCGCCAGCGGCAAAATTTCCCATATTGGTGACTTTTGGTACTAAACCTTTTTTTTTTTTTTCGAGGAATTCATCTTCCCATGCCTTCGAAAGTCTCAATATAAAATGTGGTCTCATTCAGTGCATTAGATTTAGCTACAGATACCTCCAAAGAGGTAAAATTAATTTATGGACGCCCTGTATTTTATATCTCGCAGATCTCACAGGCTCCCTGGAATGACTTGAGAGATACCCCCACCCCTGATTTTTCTCCATTTGTCTTTTACTTGTGGGACCAGTTAAAAGCCATGTTGTACAATGAAACGATTAGAAGCCTGAATCATTTAAAGGGACGCATTCGAAATGCAATTACTTGCGTAACAACAGATATCTTGTAACGTGTTCACCATGAGTGGGAGAGAAGACTTTGTGTGTGTGTGTGTGTGTGTGTGTGTGTGTGTGTGTGTGTGTGTGTGTGTGTGTGTGTGTGTGTGTGTGTGTGTGTGTGTGTGTGTGTGTGTGTGTGTGTGTGTGTGTGTGTGTGTGTGTGTGTGTGTAGAAAGAGGTGGCCAACACGTAGATAATATTTTGTAAATATTTTGTAATGAATACTTTGTAAATAAAGGTAATTAATTTAGTTATAATTTCCCATTTTTCCTATGTTTGGCAACTTTTGGGACATCCTGTAGATTACGGCTCTGTCTTGAAATCGGTTTGTTGGAAGTAATTTAAATTTTGGTAGTAGCATGTTTCATGTAATATATAATTTTAATAAATAAATTCGATATAGCACTACAAGTATTTATTACAAAATTATGTGTTTATATTTTAAGCTGTTCACGGCAAGAACGGAATGCATGATTGAAGTTCAATCATCATTTTCACAAAGCACAACTGAAACTGATGTCTTGAAGTTTGCATGTAACGGGATCCGGGAGAACTGCCGTTGTGCTAAACCTACAAAGGTAAATTTCTTTAATAATAATATATATAAATATACTAGAAGAGGGAGAACGTGAGAGAGATAAAAGATTTCTGGTATTTTCTCTTCTGGTTGTTGTTATTCTTGTATTTTTCCTTAAGCAGAAACGAGCATTATATTATTTGTTATTTGGGGAACTTCTTTTCCTGCCTTATTTCCAGCAATTCCTGTATTGTAAGTCACTCAATAAAAATATATTATATTTTGAAGGTGTGGAGTGAGTTCTATGATAAAAAATACTCGTGTAAAAGGGATGCCCAGCATTTCAATGTGTTTGATATCAATTGCCTGGAGAAATTATTTATTGAAATGAGATCTCAGGCAGCTAGTCATGGAAACGAGATTATCATGGGAGGAAGACTGAGAATTAGACGTTTTAATGAAAAAAAATGTCAGTAAGCATCGTTTTAATTTTGACGTAAATGAACTATGCTTTGGTGACAGAAGTGTTTTGAGCTTGTCTGTGAACAAAAACAGAATGTTGCCGAATCCCGCCAGTCTACTGGAGAAGTAGTATGTGCACAAAATCGAGGAGGTAAATTTTTATGTATAAGATTATTAAGAAAAAAAATGTTCAGTTTGTTGCTTTAATGAATTCATTCTAGCCTAGATATTACCAGACTGCTGATATTTATTCTTAACACTTGGAATCAACGGCTAGATGTAGTATGTGAATAATGTGTAAATGGTGGACATTGGTTTCCATAAAATAAGTAACAAAGAGAATGATCAAGATAACTCAAAATTCATACGATGCACTTTTTCGCAATTCGGTGAAAAGTAGCTTCATATGGGAATTGAAAGAAGTACTCACAAAAACCGTAAATGAACAGTCCAATTCAGTAACAAAGGAGAATATGAAGATTTAAAAAAATATAGAGGTCAAAATGATATTGTAAAGCCCTTCAATAAGGAATGCGGTCACCCTCGAAAGCAATACAGTGCTCAACGATGTCTCAGACTTTCTTTGAATAGTATCCAGCAGGATGGGTTACAATAACAACTATTTCTTCTAAAAAGGTCTTCTGAATTCCCAATTTTTTTGGGATGTGGTTGACAGCAGCAACACGACTACATTGAGCATCCTATATACGTATTGGACTAAAGTCAAAATGAAAGGCTAGACAGTCCATACGAACGATAATCATTCCCAACTAGATGCCTCCCTTAAACCAACACAACTTACACCATAAGTGTAACTTCAAGGGTGTTAAGAGATATCATAACGTGTCCGTAGTTTTACGCAGAAGATAAAAGGCGTCTGATATCGCTTTGTAGAGCAAATGGGGAACTGTCTCTGAACACTACTGGCACCCATTAGTCTTGTTCCAGCTGGCATGGATTCTGGCCTATTCCAAATGTTATTTCACAGTGGAAGCAGATATCAGTAACGAACAGATGATAAAAGGCCATACATTGTACGGAAACTAAGTTGAAAGTAAGGAAACCCTTAGTTTCCTTACGGAAATTTATCAGTAATCAGTACGGAAACTAAGGGCGATTCCAAGAAATGTTTCGTTATTCTACAAGCAAAAAAAAAAATCCATTTAGAAGATTAACTTTACTAAATTCATGTAGTACTCCTGTCAAAAATAAATATCATTGTTTAAATATTGAGTACTTACTTCTCTTAGATCTATCCACATGCTGCTTCTAGATCGCAATAAGAGAAAGGACTTTCACATGTTTGTAAGATGTTTAGTCTCATTACAGAAAAGATCCCACAAAAATGCAAATAGGTACGATACTTCCATTGCCCAAGGAAAGTTAAAAGACTGATGTGTAAAACTTCAGACTAATAGTATTGTGTGGGCATACAACATAATCTTTGAAAGGAACAGAATAGGTTTATTAAAGGAATATAATGTCTGAGTAATTTCCTTTTATTGTATAATAATATTACGGGTGGGTTCGATAAAGAGAATTGATACACAGTGTACTGTTGAAAGGCAATTAATAAGATATTATATAAAAAGCTGTTGCATGAGTTGGATTATAATGGAATGAAATATAAGGTATTGACTATAAGCAGGTAGCTGACAGATTATCAGAAAGTTGTATATGGGGATGTGAATCTGCCACACACACACAGAGAGAGAGAGTAAGGATGATGTTTCACAGATATCATTCCTTGCACTGATTGCTGATTAATCTATTTACTAATGATATTGCTACTAATCACTAATGATACTAATTAAGTTCTCGAAATGGAATAATAAACGCTAGAGCTTACATTCGGATTGTGTACAACTCTACTGCTTTACTGTATTGAATGGTATAAATTCGTGTACAACACATTCGCAGTGTATTACACACAAAGTTGTATAGAACATGAATGTACAAACTAACATTTATGATAACAGAACAGCATTACGCACAGTCCTATTTGAATCTGATATAGCAAGTGTGGAATGAACTATAACACAAGCTTCAAGCACAGCTTTCTGCATGAGTGGCACTTAATAATGATCTAAATCCCCCGATGTTATATTGCATATTAGTAACAAAGTTTTTACTTTGCATTAATTAGTTATTTACAGCCATGTGCCACAGAAAATGTTAGAAATGTATATTACAAATTAAAAACTGTTAGAAAAAAATATATACTATATATAAACTAGCTTTAATGAATTAGATTTAACAATAAAAATAAATAAATATATGTAACATGCAGTTTATATTGATAGATTAAGGAGCACTGGGCGAACTGTCAGGTGGATAAAGCGGTAGCTAAATCCGGAAAATCACTTGAAGATGTAACAGCGATATTCTTTGCAGCAAGCAAGGTAAAATGTCTTTCTTTATTTTTGCAGTAACAAGGAAAATGACTTTTGAATTAAACTGAGTATAATTTACTGTTGAATTGTGTAAAAGTCAGTGATAGTTCCATGTATCAGTTAATCTAAATATTGTTATATTGTTAAATGATTTAGAAAAATTTAACAATGCTTAACTGTAAAAGTGCAGATAACTGTAATTTTACATATAACAGTTCAGAGTCAGGCATCTTCTCTTCATATTATGCATTGCATTTTTTCTCTAATCTAAAAGAATGATTTATAATTGCAAAAAAAAACGTTTTTTGATGAGTTCCATTGTAATGAGAACCCTTTGAAAAACGTTTGGATGAAATTTGTAAATTTTTTGACATATTTAAAAGTTTATGAAGTGTTGGAATAAGTTGTGCATTGGAAAAGTTACAGAGCATCATAATGTCAGCATGATTTAGTAATCTAGTTTATAATCATAATCAAATGCCTGAACATGCACCCTTAAGGGGTATCCAGGATATGAAAATACTACATGAAAAATTTACGTCAATTCTAACTCCCTATGTACAATTTTCCTCTAAATCAATCTGTTACGTGTCAAGACTCCAGCATTATCAGATCATATATTTCTATCTTCTAAGACACTTTTTACCTTATCAATCCACCTATTTTTGGTCTTCCTCTGAGTCTCTTTTCCTACCAACCTGGCAGAGAACACTAGTTTTGTTAATCTTTCCTCTCCCGTTCTGTTTAAGTGACTAAACCACCTGAGATCAGCTCTGCTAACGTAACTTTTCCTCGATGCTGACAATGTCGTGTGTTTTCCTAATATCCTCATTTAATATGATATTGCCATTCATGCCATCAATTCACGCCCCTAATCCTTTTCAGGACTCTCATATCTGCGGTCTCCACTCTTTGGTCAAGTGTTTTACTTCTAACTCAGCTCTCAGATCCATAAGTTAAAACTGGTTTGAACACTGTCTTGTAGACAGCTAATTTAGTGTTTTGACTAATTTCTCTCTTATTCCATATAAATTTATATTCAGTTGACTTCCTACTATACCAGCTTTGTTGATTCTATATCCATATTTAGTTTACCATCTTTACTGAAAATCATGCCTGAAATGTTTAGAAATGTTAAAAATAATCGTAACTGAAATGTTTTACTTGTTCTGTAGGTTCTCGTTCTCCATTCACAATGCAATTGACATTTGCAATGCTTCTACCTATTTTCATTGTCTTTGTCTTGTTATTGATGAATCTCATCCCATATCAATTACAACAGTTATTCAATTTGTTCATTGAAACTTGCAGACTTGTAACGGATTTATTTAGAAGTATAACATCGTCCGCACAAAGCAAAGAGCTGACATCAACATCTCCAATTTTGATATCAGGTTTAGTACCACTTTCCTTCATAATATGACCCATATAGATAATGAAGAAGAGAAGCGTAATGTACGTCCTTGTCTGACACCAGATTAAACATTGAACCATCTTCCTGTACTTCCTTTAATTGCAATGCTGACTAAGACTAAGTATTGTTTGATATAATGCCCCACAGATGCCATACAACTGTAGCGTTTTGAATAGATTCCCTCTTCGCACTTTGTCATATGCCTTTTCCAGATCTACAAAACTTAAATACAGATCTTTGTTATATTCCCATGATTTCTGAACAATTTGTAGAAAAGTGAAAATCTTATCCTGACAGCCTCTATTTGGTCTGAATACTGGTTGTTCTTCACCAAGCTTCTCTTCCACAATTCTCAACTTTTTCTCAAGTGTAATTGCACAGATTTTACCAGGAACAATCAGCAGAGAAATACTTATGCAATCCACAACATTCACACTTTATTTCCCTTTTCTTGTATAGACACTTTGACAGCTCTGCTCTAATCATCTGGAATTCGTCTCTTTGTCCAAGCCTTCTGAATCATGCATTGCCGCCACTGGAAGCCTTTTATACCTCCATACTTAAGAATTTTGGTTGAATATCATTCACTTCAGCCATATTTTCACATTTCAGGCTTTTGATGGCTCTTTCTACTTCAATTGTAGATATGTGTTCCTGATTTCATGTCTGCTGAGTGTGTTTTACCACTGTGATGTAAAAAACACTACTGTAACCGTAAACAACCATAATCTACACTTGCAATTTTAATGTAATTTTACTCTTTTAAAATTTGCTTTTGACTGCATCAGGTTTTTTTATTTATTTCTGTAGAAAATCATCAATAATAATGCACTGGGTAATTTTTCAAGTAGAGATAACCCTCGTATATCGCGGTACTTATACAACGCCGTTTCGATATAACGCGGTCTACAAATTGTAGTAACCCTTGTTCAACGCGATACTTATACAACGCGGTTTCGATAAAAATACAATGTCTACACATTGTAATAACCCTTTATCTTTTCATATATTTTTCACCGTGCGACTTAAAAAACAAAGTTTATCTTCGTTCAATTTGTGTCTGTCCGTATGGCGCAAGTAGTTACAGTATAAGCAATGAATTTATATTAGGGGAAAACACCTACCCATCATCACGCATGTGCGTCAATTGTTAACCGTATAAAGTGGTTATTGTTGAAATTTGTCTTCTTTTTCTGCCAGAAAAGCGCATTAAAAATCATGTGTTAATCTCAAGCTGAGCACTTTATTTTCTGGAGAGTTACATACATAATTAATATGTAATGTTTTTTTTTATCTAAAAAAAAAAATATATATATATATATAGTAATGGCCACAACAAATGCAACGAAAGGGAAAAACCCAACTTGAAAAAAAAAAATTCTTTCGAAGAAAAACTTAAAATCTTGGATCGGTTGAAAAATGAGAAAAAACAGAAGCTGTTGCAATGACTTTGAATTTAAACGAAACAAAAATTCGAACAAACAAAATGAACATAAAATCCGAGAAAGTGTTTATTGCTGGTTCAACGGTAAGTGCAAAGCTCAGTGCTCGTGTACGTGATATTCTAATGTGAAAAATAGAGAAATCTCTAATAATTTGGATAGAAGATTGCACTCGAAAGAAAATTTCTTTGGATGTAGAAATCTTATTAAACAAAAAGCTCTCGTAGTTTATAAAAATTTATGATGCATACCAGGTGTTCAATGTCGATGAATCCGGGTTATATTGGAAAAACAAAAATGCAAAACACACCTATATTTCGAAAAATTAAAGTCAGCCCCTGGATTCAAAATAACTAAACATAGAATTACTCTACTGTTTTGTTGTAATGCATCAGGTGATTTCATAATAAAACCAATGCTTATTAACCTATCCTCAAATCCTCCTGCTATGAATGATTAAAATGCTATATGCACTATATTTTATTTTGCCTAAAACATTTATGCATTATGTGCAATGAAATTTATGTATAATTTGTAAAATTATAATATTATACTATATATTTGTTTCATAATTTATATTTTCATAACTTGCATGAATTACCTGAATTAAATAAAAATATATTTTTGTTGGATATGGCATTGCTGTTTATATAATTAAAAAAATAAACGATTTCGGAACATAACCTTACTTTTTTTATGTGATCTGATCTGAGTCTCGCATAACGCGATTTATATAATTCAGCATTTCTATGAAATCTAACATCCGCGTTATACGAGGGTTACCTGTATAAGCTTTACTATGATATTCTTCATACTTCGATTAAAAACATATAATTATGTCATATATTTGTATCCACAAATTACACTTTGGACAACTGGGTTTTCTTCAATGTACGTTTATAATGATGGTTATTTTTATTTTTTTTTAATTTCGGAAGAGAAATATGTAATTTACATTTTTAATAACTTCAGTATTTTATCGCTTCAGTATATTATTGTTATGAAATAAAAAGAATTAAAATATTCGTATCAAATGAAATTAATTTCCTAAGAAATTATAGTATTAATACTATGCAAAACTATAACATGAATATCGTATACAATAAAACATCAGCATTTTAAGTACGTAAGTGACGTTAATCACGTATTTTTGTTATTAGATTTTAATCATTATTTCGGAAGTTTGCGTTATTCAACTGAGTTGAACTACAACAAATAATCCAACCGAACATCCGTAGAAAAGTCTTCTATTTTCGGAGAAATAATGGGTAGAAAACAATGAAGGATATAATGTTTTAAATGATTCTTTGGGTTTGGCAAGAAATGTTTCTAAATTGGAAAGTGATAATTCAATTATTCATGAAATATTCATGAAATTCGAGTTGCTTTGCGCATTTTGGATTTAGCATAAAATAATTTTTGATCTCTTGTATATGAAATTCCTTTTATTGTTATCGCTTGCAATCATAGGAGCTCGGGTATTTTTGAAAAAGCTGATTCTACACTTGTATTTCTAGCAATACATGTTTAAGATAGTGTATGTCACATTTATTTATTTTTAAGGATTTCAAAAAAAGAAAGAAAGAAAACGAAAACAAAACAAAAGAAAGAAATAAAGAAAGGACAAGGTGATTTCCACCATAATTTAGTAGTATTCCGACAAATAGCGACGAGACCTCTAAAACAAACATTTGATTGTTAGGTGTCTGTATTTTAAAATGTAGTTGTTGACGCTGCGGTTAATATTATACATAATTATTTATTCATAAGCAGCCTTATTCACACAGTGAATAAAGCTGTTTATGCATTATGATTTTTATAATCTGTAAGATAAAGCGCCATATTTTGTGTTTGTGAGTTGCATAGTTGAAATAAATATTTCGTGAACTGATCGTGCTGAAATTTTTATTCTATTAATTTCCAGAAATGTGGAATTGACGCTACTCTGCTCCAAGACTTGGTTACGGATTCTTGTTAATAAGATGATTATAATTAAGGTAAGCATTCAAGCTACAAAGAGATGTTGTCATACCTTTCTATCTTATCTACTTTAAGACTGAAATTTATATGGAATGTCTCCGACTTATATATATATATATATATATATTTTTTTTTTTTTTTTTTGAAAATATCCAGAACTTTGAGGAATTTTGTTACTAGTGACTAACATTCTAGCCGTATTCAGCATCTGAAATACAATAATTATAATTTGGCGATCAGTCAATGTAAGCGAACTTGTTGGCACTTTTTAGGAAATAATCAACGAAGAGAGTAACTATAATTATGAAACTAGTATAAACGATCGAATAAAAAAATTATTAAAACAATTTCACGAAATCTCTATTAATATTTTTTTCATAGTTACTGTTACATAGATCTTTATCGATACACCTGGAAATGAAGTAGACCTCTGAAGAAAACAAAACAAGGCCGATACCGACTGTTGCAACCACCCAACATCAAACGGATTTATAATCAACAGAAATCGTAACAAAATCAACAGATTTTGTTTCAGTCTCTTAAATGAATCTTATAATCATTTACTCGAGTAATAGTTCAACAATATTCATAACAAGTGGCTTCTTTCATTATTACATCAACTGGTAACTTTCAATGACACAATAATCGTCTGCTATTTTGGTGTGATATTGTTCATACCCTGTTGCGTAATACTCATACATACCCATATTTATAGATGTATAAATGTATGCAGATGCTTTGAAAGAGTAACTAACAGATGCATTCAGATTTTTGTGATATAGCAAAAACGAAACGAAAGTTAATAATAGATTGCAAAGTTTAATCAAAATCAGAATCAGCTAACTCCTTCTTGTTCCCGTATAGGGAGTAGGCGAGGCGGTTTTAGTCCTATTTAACTTTTTGAAGTCTGAGTGGGCAGTTCCGCTGGTAGCCAATCAGAGATAGCTCACCCAAGGCTATCACTAATTAATCGATACGCAGTGAAGGTGGCTAGCACGTGCAGTCATCTCGTGGTCCATCATCCTAACACAATAGTTTTAATGTTCGAAAATAGTGTGGGTTCGACGGCCGATCTTCTTGAGTTTACGGACGAAAACCCCGAGTTTCAGCTTGCCCATGCCATAGATCGACTAATTTGGGAATTGGTCGAGAAAGGCCTAGAAAAATGTTCCTCTATTCAGCGACAAGATTTAGACTCCAAGTCTTTCTTCATGCGGTCAAGCGCCACAGAGTGCAAACCCACTTCTACTGAGCTACATAGTCTCTCGTAAAGTTTAAAAAACATTCAATTATTAAAAAGAAACAGGTTTCATATAAGTATGATCCACTGATTTATGGGATGATATTCCGTAGAAACGTAATACCCACTTATGATAATTTTGTGATGAAGTATTAAGGCACTTGAATAATTTTGTTACTACGTTTCTAATGATCCCATTATGATAGCACTCCAGAAGTAAAGGCAGTAAAATTTAGATAAATTCTTTCCTCCCGGTCTGTCTTTCATTTTAATTACACAGGAAAAAATCGAAAGTAGTATCATAGGATTTTGAAACGAATACTAGCTAATACTCTTACATGAGGCCAAAAGATTTCATCCTACTACTGTTGGAAAAAAGAAATACATTGGAGGTTTGATGTTTTGGTAAAGAAATCAATGAAGAAAAACAATTCTAGTGAAATGTTAATTTTATGAACATTTCTTGTGAAATTTTCATACAATAAGAATTGTATTTTAGTGAAGTGGTTAGTGAACATTTCATTAATGTTTATTTAGTGAAATGTTCAATAAATAAACAAATCACTAATGTGAAATATTTATTTACTTGCATAAATCTCCTTATATTCGTCAAATAATCCTTGGTTTCATCATATTTTATCATCATAAAATAGACTATATCATTGAGGTGGATATTTTTAAATAGATAATCTCTTATGTGACAATTATTCTGAAATGTACTTCTTCCTGTAATATATATACAGTATATATATATATACACATTTTTATTCCAGATTTGTCGTCAATTATGCAAGAATTAGGAAAATAAATTCTCTGTTTGGATTAAGCAAACTGAATAAAATAATAATAATAAGAAGAAGAAGAAGAAACAAAATTATGCAGAAAATTTTGTTGATTAATGAAATATTTTAATACTTATTTTGGATTCGAAGTGTAATAAATGCATTTTGAACTTTAAATAAAATTGTGCTTGCAATGTATAACAAACTTATTAAATGAAACATCTCATATAATTAACATATATATACATCCTTTGTCCAAAAAAGAAACCGAACCTTTCGAAAATAGAAGAAACTAGAAAAATAGGCGAGTTATAGTGCCAAGAGTGGCAGTGGGTTTTCACGAACGGTCAGTCGTCACGATATTCATACCGTACACGACGAATTATTGCTATCAATCGCTTCAAAACTTCGACATAAAACTCACTATTGACCGTTTGGCCAGGCGGAAGGAAATCTTTGTGGATAATGCCCTTGGAATCGTAGAAACAAACAAGCATTGTCTTTAGTTTTGACTTCTCCAAGCGACTTTTTTTCTGATGCCCCTCTTCTAGTGGTCTCCACTCAGCACTCTGGCGCTTTGTTTCGGGCTCAAAATACCACGTTTCGTCACCAGTATCGATCGTTTAAAAGAAGTCTGAGTCCCTACAAATTAAATCGCGAATTCAATTTACGAAGGCCCAAACTCTCGGTCAAAATGTTGTGCACAATTGATTTTGGAATCCCCAATCCATCTTCGATCAATCTTACGAACGATTTTGGATTTTCTTTGATGGAATCACTCATTTTTTGGATGTTAATTCCTTCATTCCAGTTTTTGGACAGCTCGGCTTTTCGTCGTCCGCAAGTGTCTCACGACCACTTTAAAATCGCTTAAACCACTCGAAAACTTGAGTGTTCGAGTGATTTAAGTGATTCACCATAGTACGCTTTTTGAAGCATTTGATGCGTTTCGGTAAACGTTTTATCAAGAATAACACAAAAGTCACTCGTAGCTCTCTGTTTGAAATTCATTTCCCGATCGTTCGTCAAAACATGCTGTCACTCTTGGCACTTTAACTCGGCTTCTAATCAAGCAAATGTGTCAAACAATTGATATAATACCAACGAAGGTTGCTGCTTTCGACAACAAAAAGATACAACTGGTAGCGCCACTAGTTTCTTCAATTTTCGAAAAGTTTGGTATCATTTTACACAGAGGGTATATATATATATATATATGTATATATTGCAACACTTGCAGGCGCAAACTTGACTTGTTTGTCTGTTTGTTTACTTGGGAAATGGAGTAAAACCAGGTTTAAATTAGCTTGATATCTTTAACATTAACTATACCCAAGGTAAAACACTTTCTATATATATATATATATATATATATATATATATATATATATATATATATATATATATATATATATATATATATATATATACAAAGTGGACTTTCTCTGACGTTTTCTTTATCTCTTTTTACGTGGCTTTAAATCGTGTTATTAATAAAACTTATCGTTTTGCAATAAAAAAAAAGTAGCAAAGAATTAAAGAAACAAGGCACTCGTTTAGGTTACAGTTGAAATTCATCGTTGGCAAGAGGCTAAAGCGTAGCTGACTGTGTCCTAAAATGGCCTAAAACTTTTATGTTTGGTCTTTCTCTCTAAAGCAGTCTTTGAGGTTTATGTAAAATAAATAAAAATACACGGTAAAGAATAAAATTAATAAAACTTCAGAAATAAAATTTTATTCCATCCTCTTCATTCTTACAACACTAAGTATTTTCGTAATTTGAAGTCGTATAAAAATATAATCATTAACACTTTGTTAACAGATTCTTTACAAGTGGCAAACAATAGTTGCTTACAGACAGTTCTTTAATTTACAAAATACATAAATATTCTTACTTCATCATGTCATTTGGTTATTTCGTATCAAGGCCGGAGCACTGAATCCATAGTGCAAGGCTATAAAATAGAGATATAATATGCATTTTAACTGTATAACCAGGGATAATATTATACCGGAAAGATTATAATCTTTCCGGTATAATATTATCCCTGGTTATAGTGTACTTTGCATACTTCGACGTTTTACGTCAAAGTATGCAAAGTACACTTTCTTAACGAAATCAGTGATATTTGTCCTTTGACTGGGAACAGTAAAGCTGCCACAAATGTAGCAGAAGGAATCTACGCTATTGACACATTTTCGAGTAGTAGACATGATATATTTTCTTCACTGCTGACTATCATGCAATTAACAAAACAAAAAAAAAATCCAGAGACTTTATTGAAACGTTATAAGCGCTCATCATACTTTCACGATCGATTAACGATTGCCTGGTTTCGATCGTTCTTTGTCCGCTATGACGCATATAGCATTCATTTGTTTTAGGCAGTTGTCATCGCGTACTTTTCATCACCTAAACGTATTAGGTCGGTTATCGGCCTCTCTCGCATTCAAAGCGCCAGTACGTACCGTTGCAGGTTCTTACGCATTTATTCGTTTACTAACAAGCGAGAGCGGTGAACGCTCCGATTCTGATCTGCGCACCGCTTTGAATAATAGGCTATATCTTCGGGAATTTTTCAATTGTCTTGATAAGGAGTTAGCAACAGATTTTTAAAAGTACATACTTTTAGAAAATAATATTAAAAAATCGATTTTTTTGATCCTCTAAATAGTACTGCCTCCTTAAAACTATCAAAAACTTAGAAATTAGCAAAAAGAAAATGCAATAGAGAAAAACCTGACTAGATAGAGAAAAATGGGTTCGATATTTGAAATCAGAGCACCCAAATTAGTAAAAAACAAGTGTCAGATCATAAGCAGCAGGAAAAAAAAATTTTGTTAGCCAGTGTAATTAAGCAAATTAGAAGGATCTTGAAAATCTGCTATCTTGCTATCGTACGCTCGCGGAAAGTGTGTCCCGCAGGACTGCTGCAGTCATCGCAGCAAAAGAAGGTCCCACATCTTATTTTATGTGGGAGCCTTGGCTGTTTGTTCCTCACACTATGGTCCGTTGGCTTCTTTCCAAAAAGAGTTTTACAAAATAGGAAATATTTCAATACATGACTAGACGGAAGCAAAAAGCCATGAATAAAAGTGTGGTTAGTAGGGATGTGAGGTGAGGTGAGAACTGTTTTTTTTTTTTTTCTTCGAGAGTAGTGAACGACTGGAAGGAATTGTCAGGAGTATCAGCGAGTACACATGTAGTGTGAATATGATAGGCATTGTAAGAATAATACTTAATATGGGCAATCGTTGTTAACAACAACAGTAATAATAAGCCGCAGAAAGGAAATAGAAGAAAGCCATTGAAATCTCTCGCTTGAGAAATGGTTGTGATATTTTTGTTAAGATATATTTCTTATTCTTACACTTATTTTTAGTTATCTTATTTGAACAGCTGACTTCTGAAAATTTGCTCTACCTTTTTTTTAATACAAAATATTCCTTATTATGCTTTACATAAAAAGTTTTTCCTTCCTATTGTCAATTTTCTGAAGTGCATTAGGAATGGAATTGTGTTGGTAAGTAAATTGCATGTTGTATAAATTCTACTTTTTCAGACTGGAGTTTATCATGAAATTTGGATTCGTGATCGTTTGTGATAGGCTGTGTCGACATAAATTTGTAACTGTGGCATGAATTCAATAAAACTGATGTTCAAACACATAAAATAGCAGCATGCGATGAAAGGAACTCTCAACAAGAAGCTTATTAACACAAAACATATCGTTATGCTCACTGATTTACTAAAATAGTACTAAACGAAATCCTTGTACTCTATACAGGAAATAAAAAGGCTTATAGTCCTTCCAAGAAATGTTAATTAGCATAGTAGTAGCATAAATTCTTACCATACTTTACATCTAACGCACAGGCCTGGCAAGAGGCAGGGGCGGAATGGACGATGCCGCAGGCGGAAAAGTAAAAGGGCGAAAAACTTACAAAGAATTTATTTTACAATTAAAATGGAGGCAGAAAAAATTAAAAATAAAAATTAAAATTATAAATAAATTGGATATATCATATATTTCAAAAATATTAAATTTATATCTACATATTTATAAAGATAATTATATTTTATTCTAATTATATAAGCTCCAAATAATTATTTTTATTTTGATAATCCGGGACAGAAACATTTAGATCCAATTTCATTGAGAAAATTTGATTCTCTTATAAATAGAATATTTTTATTTAAGAAACAAAATTAATCGGAAAATTTTATTTAGTAATTTAATATTTTAATATAAAAATTGGATATATTAATAAAAAATATAAATATGAAATCGAAGGGCTGAAAAAAAAATCTCGCACACACTCAAAAATTTGCTCGGGCCGGCGCTGTGAAGGAGTATAGAGAACATTTCAGAAAACAATTGTAACAATCCAGTGAACAACATTATCACCTAATGAGTTGGATATCTTAAAATTTGAAGTTGATTTTTGTATTGAATTGTCAGAAACATTTTCGAAAACAGTGAGAGGTAGGTGGGAAGATTTGTGATTTGTGTAGGCGTTAACTACTGTTGTTATTTGGAATTACGACCGAAGCAATTAATATGAGAAAGTTAATTATGTTTGTAATTATCTAACCGCTTCTATTCGCTGATGTTCCTGTTATTGCGGATGAAAAAAAAAATCACTCCTCCATCGTGTAAGATAGAATGACTCATCATCAGTTGAAAGAACGCTTATAAAGGTTTTTTGGTTTGGTGGAGAGGTCGATCTAATATCTTTGCGTCAAAGATCACTTTCTTTGGTTCGAACGGAATTAGCAGCTGCAAGAGGAAATATCACATTGAGCAAAAATGACTCGTTTATTCTTGTCGGGAGATATACTTGTTATCATAGATAAGGACAGATGGTAGATTTCTCTTTACAAAAATAAAGAAGAGAACAAGGATGATGATATTTCTTTTACTGCACCGAAAAAACATTTTAAGATACAATTAATCAGTTTAATTGCCACGTGTATTACTAAAGAATCAAGCATTGTTTTATATTAATTCCCCAGAACGATGCGCATAAACACTCAAAAAAAATTAATGTTTACACTTTTTACTTAGAAATATCATTCTCTGTTATAATGCAATTGTGTGTGTACGATAGAGAGAGAGAGAGAGAGAGAGAGGGAGAGAAAGAGAGAACAAAAGTTAACAGGTATGACATTGTCGTCCAAACGATCATCCAATCCATGAGTGTTTGTGTTTTAATTGACTCAGTTATTTTTATTACGTGTAGATCGTATATGTACACAGTTCATGAAATGCGCAACATTTTGTACATTCCGTGAATTGTACAATGTCTTTGTATAGTTCATGAAATGTGTAGTATATTGTACAATTCATGAAATATGCACAAGAATATCTTCTCATTTCGTGTGTTGCATTGAAATATAGTTATTATTCCAATATTTTTGGGAATAAGGGAATCAAGAACAATATATAACGAATATTTCAAAATAAGACATAGGAAAAATCACTATTATACAAAGAAATATAATAAAATAAAAACCAATAATTATCTGCACCCGGTCACAAACGTGCGATTTCGAATTTAGGAAACCGCACATTTACAATAGTTGCCACTAAGAACGTATAAGCAATCTTAATTTACTAATATTGTTATGTGTAACTAACCTCTGTAATCTAAACGACGTTTGAAAATATTAATTATTTGGATTTATGAGTCTTCATTTGGAAATGTCAGTTAGGCAAGATGTACATCTAAAGTTAGGCAAGATGTGCAAACAAAACGAGCGATACCTATAAGAAAACGTCCATCCTTACGTATCCATCCTTCCATCATTAATATTTATATACCAATTCCCTGATATTTCTGCTATGTCTGGAAAAAATCCTGTCTGTACTAACGACATTATTTTAACAACACTGAGCTAATACTTACTAACCACAGTAAGAAGTTAGTACCGATATTTTTATGAACTGCAAGGAGATTTCTTGTTATTCTGACTCATAAATAGTGGCGAAGCTTTGCATTCCGATACACAATTCACGAAATATGCTGTTCTTCCCCAGACATTTCGTGAATTGTGTAAGAGGGATGTAAAATTGAAGAAACGGGCAAGAAACTACACATTTCATGAATTCGTAACACACACACACACACACACACACACACACACACACACACACACACAAACAGACACAGTTGCCCGATTATTTAATATAGATGTTTAGATATATTAAAAGTTTTATTTGTTTAGTAATAATCAACGGCAATCACTGGTGACAACCTGACAAATTGGCATTTGTGACATTCGCATGAGTCCGACTAATGCTGATAAACTGTGCTGATGAATCGTCCAGCTCACGGTTTTATAGGTCTTATAGGGCATGGCGCTAATTGTTACTCAGTTATTTATATATAGATATATTAAAAGTTTTATCTGCTTAGTACTATTCGACGGTAATCACAGGTGACAACTTGCTCAAATTGGCATTCGCATGAGTTCGACTAACTCACTATATGTTGATAAACCGCGATAAGTAATTGTCACGCTCACAAAACCATCTCATTCAAATCTTTCCAAATAAACGACTTTGTCTGAACTGGCATAGATGCTCGTTTATTTGTATACTATAATGCACTTCTTTATTCATACGAAGCTTCTTCATGTCTTTCACTGACTTGCTGCTTCACAGATAAAGCTATATAAATGGACAGATGAGAGCTAACTTAAGTTGTGTGTTTGCCGACGTATCAGAGATTAGCTTTTAATTTATTAGTTTACATTTTAATTTTATCCATTTTATATAATTTATTCCCTTTTCTTTAATTAATTTCTCTTATTGGTTGATATGCTGTGCATTTTGTTGGCATCGACAAAATTTTTTTCTTATTTTTTTTCTGAATACAAAACAACGTTAAATTTGTTTTGCAATGTTAATGTAACATGTTTTGTAAATTGAATGCGAAATTTCATTCGAATATATTTGTTTAAAGAACAATGCAAGTAGAATCGCCTTATTCAACATATTACTTTTTTGCTTAATTAGCAGTCGGTCATGAATAAAATGGAAACGAGGAGAATAGTCCGAGAATATCAGTGGAAGATAATATTCACCGCATGCGATTAATGTGGAGAGAATAAATAAAATTAATGTCGCGCGAACTGCATGTGTCAATGCCAAATAATACATATTGTTGTTCAGTGTCCGATTTGAAGGAAAATTAAAATATTTTGTTATTTTGTTTATTCAAAATATTAAAATTAGATAATAAATTTCAACGGAATTAATCATTCTCTAGTTTTTCATGCGATGAAGTGACCACATACAACAGAGAATGAAGAAGATAGGCTGCAGATGGCTAAAAGCTATCGAGTTGACTGCAGGTAGCAAAAGGAAATCGAAGAATTTCCTTTTAAAAACTATTCCATAATATGTGCTTTCCCCTACACATCATAAAATTTTTGGAATTTCGTTAGTCTCAAATCTAAATATCTCATTGCGAAGGTTGAGCACATTACCACTATATGGCAATTAGTTTTCTGATTGACAATAGGTCAGTAGAGTTTGTGTGCACTCGAGGATATTCTATTCAATTTAAAGAAAATCAGAGGTAGATAAAATCTGAAAATCTGCACATTGAAAATTTACTTACCAGTCCTGAAGAGTCACAAATTCCGAAAGAAGTTGAAAAAAAAAATTCTCGAAATTTCAAACTAGTGGTTAAGAACCCTGTATCTTAATTGAAACCACATTTAAGGTAACAACTGAAATTGTTCATCGATTGTTGTGAAATAAATAATTTGAAACGTTCAAAGAAAATATGTAACCTGTTAAATGTGTGGTGTGCTCCTCTGGTTATAGCACAGTGGTTTTGCAAAAGTCTTCAATTAGTTGTTGATTTTCATCTCCAATGTGAGTCCTCCATTGTAAAATTGTAAAATTGGAATTGGAATTGTAAAACGTCTTGGCAGATATCATTTCCAGGATTAATTAACTTGACATATTCATTCTCTTAATATCTCAAATATTGTTAGTTAATTATACAGTTATCAGATTGCCAAAAATTCATAAAATAAAATGAAACAAGAAGAGTAGTGAAAATGCAGAAAACGCAAGAAGAAAACGCAATGATAAAGTAGGTACATTCCAGTATTTCTGAAACAACGCTATGATTGGCACATCCATTCTCCTGATATGTCCAATGTCTTCGTATGCTGTTATATATATATATATATATATATATATGGTTAGTAGATTGTCATAGAAATCTTAAAATAAAAGATAAGCATAAAGAAAACGCATCAGTAAAGTAGCTACATATTCCATTTTTCGTTAAGAAGCACGGTTTTAGCTGTGCTTCTTATCAAATTACGGCAATCTAAATTACAGACTGTGAAGCCCATAACATGAGCTGAAAATCAAGTCATGTATGATTTGAAAAATAACATTTGTGAAACTTATTTGAAAACAATCTACTCATTTGAACAGCCAAAAACTGATATTACAGGAGATCTTATAAAAAGATCTAACTCATTCTCAAAAATAATATTGTAATTGAAGAAATCTATGTAAAAAAGGAAACAAGAAAACAATTTCTGTACAAAATATCCGATACTGTGTCATATCCAGAAAAATAAAGTAAAACACAAACTCCTCAAAAACAGAAACAGAAACAAGTCCGCTCATTTAGCCAAGTGGCTATGCGTTCCTTATGCCTGGGAAAGCAACGTCCTGGGTTCGATTCCCGTCGTTTCATCATAAAATGAATTATAGATCGTAGTTTTCCTGTAGAAAAAAATGTTGCACAAATGCACCGTCCGACACTGTTAAATAAATAGTCCTGAAATAAATCGTGAAAGAATGCATGAAACCAAGTTCATAAATGGTCTTTTATGATCATATATATATGATACGCATGTATATATTTCTGATTCACATATTGTTTTCTTATTCCAGATCATAAGCTTTGTCGTCCATCAAGCAAGAATTAGTAAAATAAGTTCTCTGTTTGATTGAATTAAGCAAATTGTGTAAAATAAAAACTTAATTAAAAACATGTGATGCAGAAAGTTTTGTTGAATCATGCTATATTTCAATACTTATTTTGGAATTATGATTTGTTATGTAACAAATGTCATTCTGAACTTTCAATAAATTTGTACGTGGGACGTCTAGCAATCTTATTAATTGAAATTCATTTTATTCAATTAATATATATATATATATATATATATATATATATAGATATATATATTATTGTTATTAAGAGACACCTGCAGGGAATCAGAGACTTATCGAGGGAGGCCACATACAACGCACACACCAGGTATCATACTTATTCTTGAATTCATTCACACTGTTTGCACTTGCAACTTCCAATGGCAATCCATTCTAATCACGCACCATCCTCTAAGAGAAAAAAATCTAGACTTGACAACCTTATTTTGCAGGCTTCATTCTCAGCTTCGAAAGATGCCCTGTCATTCTTTCCCCGCCCTCCATAAAATGAAAAATTCAATCAATTGAAATCGTGTATGATCCTTTCAGAAGTTTGTAAGCCTCAATATCACCTCTCTATCTCCTGTTTGCTAGTGTGTGCATACTACAAATTGTCAATCTGTCTTCATAATCAGTATTCCACAATCCTAATATCAGTTTTAACGTTCTCCTTTACACACGCTTCACTGTATTAGAATCACAACGGAAACCAGGAGACCAGACCTGCGCACAATAGTCCAGGTGAGGTCTTATCAAGGCCATGTAAAGAGGCAAAATGACATCCTTATATTCACATGTGAAGTTTCTTTTCATTAGTGCAATTATCTTTTCAGTTGTATTTGCAATCTTTGCTGCTTGGCCCCCTAAACTTCCACTTCATATCTATTAACACTTCAAGATCACTAGCCTGATCAGTTTCTTCTAGCCTAATCCCACCAATATAATACGATATTGGATATATAATCATGCTAAATTGAATGACTTTACGTTCACTCACATTAAAATGACACCCATTTTTCCCATGCCGACAATTCCAGTCTATTCAAATCATTCTGACAGCACTGAATATCGGCAGCATTCCTGATTACCTTACCTATCTTTGCAACATCAGCCAATAGTTGTATGTCTCTTGTCAAATCATTAATGCACAGATTGAATAACAGTGGACCAAGCACTGATCCTTAAGGAATCACCACTTGTTACCTTAAACCTTGCATACTTCGATCCCTGTACACCAATGTTTTGATATATCAATCAGCCGTCCTCTTATCCATGCTAATATTGTATAACCTAAACTAATTTTCTCCAATTTATGCAACAGTCTACCATGCTGTATTCTGTCAAAAAAAAAGCCTTAGCAAAATCCAAAGATGTCATGGTGTATCCATTCCCTTGTCTAGTTCATACCATTGAACTAAAGAAGAATGTGAGCAAATTGCTAATACATGACCTTTTCTTAGTAAGCCCATGCTGTTTATTGCAAAATTAGAGATTCACTGTCATCCCATTTCTGATTGAGAGCAGTAACCACTTTTTCCGAAATCCTCACCACCACTCCTGAGATACTAATTGGTAGATGGTAGGATACATCAGTCTTTGCACCATCCTTGTGCGATGTAAATATCATACAATCCATCCATTCCTGCGGAATATTCCCTGTTCATATTAAACAGCCTGGTCAAAGGAATGGCCAGTTCAGCTGAACACTCTTTTAGCTGAACACTCTGAATACTCACACACGTGCTGATATTCCATCAGTCCCTATTGCTGAATTCTTATTCAATTTGTTTAACAGCTCTAAAACCTCTTCCTCACATGCCTGCATTTCTTCATATAGTGATTGGGTAACAGTGAGCTTAATGTTGCGTTCACCAGGTTGATAGCCTTTAACAAAATAGGCACTCTCTCCAAACACAATAACACAATTATAACACAATAAGTATTTTCATAAGTTGGGGGTCGTATACAAATATAATCATTAATACTTCATTAACAGATTCTTTACAAGTGGCAAACAATAAATGCTTAAAGAGAGTTCATTAATTTAAAACAACATAAGAGGGATTCATGTTCATTATGTCATTTGAGAATTGTATTTCATAACAATGGCCGTAGCAACTGAATCCATAGCGCATGGCTAGAAAATAGAGATATAATATACATTGCAACTGTACAACCAGGACTAATATTATACTGGAAAGATTATTTGAAGTCCTGCAACAGCTCTGTTAACTTGGGCCTCCTGGATTTGTTACTTCCTCAGTGATAGTGCCATAAATGTTGGGAGATCGTAGATCGCATTGATTTCGCATGATCCCAACAACGACGTTACCACTGATGATCCTTTTGTTGGTCTGGAACAATTGCGAAACAATATGCTGTTCAGATTACTTCGCGTATAAATGGATCAGCGTGTTTGAACTGTGCGGGTCCATTTATACACGTTGTTTTTTAATATAAATATATTGCACATTTTTTTAGAGATTTCGACAAATTGAAAAAAACTCGCATATGAACCGTGTGGCTATGAAATATCGAAAATATTAAGAAAAACATAGGTGTCATGAATGCAAAAATATTTGTCGATACTAGTCTATTTTATCATTTACTACCATAACATTTACGCATATCTATTATAAAATGTTATCAAAATTATAAAAAGAACTTATCAAAACTTATGCACACAGACACATTTACAGTACAGAACGTACATGGCGCCGCTCGCAGTCGAGAGAAAAGTAAACAAATTTAAAGATGCAGTAATAACTCATAACTACATGAAATAATTTTTATTAATTAATCAAATCAGCTGGCGCCTTTTTGCTCCCGTATAGGGAATAGGCGAGTCCGTTTCAACCCTATCTAACTTTTCGAGACTGAGTGGACAGTTCAATCTCCACAGGTCGCCAATCAGAGATAAATGGCCCAAGGCTATCACTAATTAATCGGTACGCAGTGAAGAAGGCGGCTAACAAGTGCCGCTGTCTCGTGGTCCCTTACCATAGCACAATATTTGTAATGTCTGAAAATAGTATGAGCTCGACGGCCGATTTTCTTGCGTTTACGGGACGAAAAACCCGAGTTTCCAGGAGAAAAAACGGCATACCCGTGCCAGAGATCGACTAACTCAGGAATCGGTCGAAAAAAGGCTTAGAACATAGAGTGGAAACGCTACTTCTACTGAGCTACACAAGCAACGTTATTAATTAGTAAAATTAATTAATTGGTATAAAATTTAAAACAAATGTAACGATCCATAGTCTACTGCAATGCAATTGTATCGATTGATGAACAGCCTATTTTTAACCCACTGCAGTGTGAATGCCTCAGTGTGAGTAGTAGACCCAACTCTCCCGCCTTTCCATGGCGGGAGAGGTGGGTCTACTACTCGGAATGGGAACAGTGATTCTGAATACAAAACATCTAGTGTGTTTTGTATCATTTTATCATTATTATTTAAGATGTAGATACTAACAGGCATACGATTAATCTTGTAAACAGGCGATGTAAACTTAAGGTATCGATAAATCAGTGTAGAACTGTGTGTTTTTCACTTCCTTATGATTTTCTTTAATAACATTTTCTTTTCTCTAGCTTACTTTATTGGAAGTATGTAGTATATAATACATACATACCATACAAAAATACGTGTTAATCAAATGTTTATGTTATCGTTAAGACTTCCAGTCAACAGTAGGTTTATTAGTAGTTAAGTTTTCGGGGAGTCAAATGTTATACACGGATTTTCGAACAACGCTTGGGGTCGGCGCCCCTAATTCCCTGCGTTGGTCAAGGGTCAACTGTACACTGTTGGCTGATTTTAAGGGTATATCTTCATAGTCAATTTCTGTTTGATTTGCAAGATGATATTGATAATATTAGATTAAACTAAGTGAGCCCTCTCGGAATGCCGAGTTGAACTTACACTGTCATCGGTTCACTTCAGAGTATTTACTTGAGTATTTCGAGCTAGTCCTTTCGTGTAGAAATGTCAGCATTATAACATTTTATTGTACACAACACTAGATATTTCATCATCCTCGACAAAAATAATTAAATTCTCAAGAGTACTAACTCGAAAACATGTCATACATATCTTCCCGTGTCCGAAATATTCACCTCTTAAATCTAAACCTGCATATCTAGGAGTCTGTCCCTGGGAATCTTCTACATCCATAGGAATATTTACTTATTAGTAAACACTAACATAGCTGTTAAATCTATTACCATCTATTAACATGTTAAAGTATTAATAAGAACTGACTCTTTTATAATTGACACGAAGTCATTTCGAGGTGCAAGGAGATCTCTCTCTCTCTCTCTGAACCAAGAATAAGACTTTTCGGTTATATTCTTGATAGGTGGGTAGACACTGCACAACAATTCGTATGCAGTTTCCACAATTTTCCCAATATTTTGATATGTTAATTTAATTTTTCAGTCTGTTTGCTGTATTACACCATTGCCAATTTTTAACAATTTTGAAGAGAAGGAATGCGCATTGGATTCTCCTTGTAGGTGAACACGCATATTGGTTTTGAGAGAAAACTTCTCTAAATTATGCCAGAGTGACGATTTCTTAAGAAGGCATTCACTTCGTCCGCCCTGGTTCCGCAGGATATGACGTGTAATGATTGTAGTGGAAATTCGAAGCCAAATAAAGCAGTTATTCCACCCATTCTATGATCGCCTGATCTGATATCCCTTAGTGTTCTGTCAACCCCTTCAGCAGATGTTTTATAGGACAATATACATTCATCCCAAACAACCAAAGAAACCTTTTCTGATATTTTCGACATATCAGAATATGTCGAAATGATATATTGCACATCAGTGTATCATTAGTCACATTTATAAGTGTTACTTTGAAAGTAGAATAAAGTTCGACCACCTTGCAATATAAAAGGTGCTATATGTGAGGATGCTACAGTCGAGAGATTTTATCTTGGTTTCTCGTCTTAGCTAATAACAAATTTAGTAAAACTGTTTTCTCAGTACCACCAGGAGCATCCAAGAAAAACAGTTTCCCTGATTTCTTTTCACCTTTTGTTAAAACATTGTGAAAAACCTTATCTTGATCGGAAGTTAGTGACTGTTCGTACCGACTTTATAAATCCCGAAGTTCATTGAAAATGTATGATATTTTGCAGATTAAATCTTATATTAAAATTGTAATAGAAAGCAGACCGTTCCTTATTATTCCGATAAACTTCAATAATTTCACTCTATTTAGTCTCATACGCTTTGCCGCATTAGTCGAGTGACTTAGGGAACTTGCTCTTCGTCGTGGCATATTGGAAAAAAATAAATTGAAATACCTACTAATAAACTAAACATATTTTGTCGTTTTATAATTAAAATACAAACTTATTTAATACTGACCAATTTACAAACAAACTTACATTATAGCCTTTAATGTACACCTCCAGATTATGGAACAGTTATTTTTTTTTTTTACCTCTCTCTCTCTCCCCTGCCCTCCTGCGTTCAACTAAATGTTCTACTAGCTGATGATTCGAGAATAGGCGCATACTATACTATACTATAACCATTAGGCTATAATGTAAGTTTGTTTGTAAATTGGTCAGTATTAAATAAGTTTGTATTTTAATACCTACTAATAATTATAAAAACTGCTAATAAACACTAATAATAATTATAATAATGGTAACCACGAAAGAACTTCGCGAAATAGTGGCCAGATATTGTTAAATTGCATTAACGGAAGGCGAGCTATTCACTGCATTTACACCACCATCGGGATGTCTGACTGTCTCCACGTCTCGTGTTAATCCATGGTTTCTCGGCTGAGTAGAGCTAGCCACTCCCCTCCATAGATCACCTACCACTGTGCCTCGGCCGCTTCATTTGCTTCAATAGCCCTGATACACTATGAATTTTGCTTATTGTAAATCACCTGTAGAAAATAGACATATACTGTCGCGACTTTTTTTTTTTGTAGATCTCAACGAGATCCACATTTTTGTGACACGTAGTATGCGCCTATTTTCTAATCATCAGCTAGTAAAACATTTAGTTGAATGCAGGAGGGCAGGGGAGAGAGAGAGAGTTAAAAAAAATAACTGTTCCATAATCTGGAGGTGTACATTGATGTATATATGTTACTGTGGAAGACCGATCTAGCTGTAGAACATCGTGTAACAATAGATGAAGTTATAATCAAAATCGGTCAATTCATTCTTGAGTTATAATCAAACACCAAAACGGACAACATAGATTATAAATTATGGGTTATACCCTAAATGTGTTAAAGTCGGCTTATAACAGGAATGTAAAGCTATATCTACGTAACAGTTCACTTTGGATCAATAAGTATATAAGTATTCAAAGTCTGTTATCGAATAATTTATGATCTGCTACGAAGATTATTTCAATTTTTAGAGAAAAAACAACACTACGTCATTCAGTTACAAAAATGAGAAAAAATGATGATACTTTAAATACATTAACGGCTCTGCTGCAAATAATGTTGAATATTTTGGTTTTTGTTTAGATTTTCACCATGAAAAAAGGCTACCTGTATTCTTTCTACATAATAAATCCATCCATGTTATTGATTAGGTTATTTATTCATCTCAGATTGAGTTTAGGAAAGTAATTAAATTTAAGATTCTATATTGAACTCATTTACGCCGTTTCAACCACAAGAAATTATTTTACAGTTAAATTGTTACAGAGACTTAGTTAGAAACGTGTGAAATGCATGTCAAAATGAACTGTATTTTTGCAGCATAGAAATATTTAAATTAATCCAGCGAAAGCATCAATGATAAATAATAATTCATGGGTAAATAATCTCACATTCTACGATGACAACTTTATTGTGCTTTTTCTGTTGAATTGTAGAGAAAATCGATCTAAAACAGTTAACTGTACTCAAGCTTTATGGTATAATCTCGCTTTTGTAGGACAGGCTTGGGTTCGATTGGCTTCCAAGACGTGAGGAACGCTTGTCAGATCTCTTACGACTAAAGGTGAGTTAGTTGGTCTGATACGGAAGTGGAGGATATTTTCTCACGGGATCTCGGGTTTTTCGTTCCTTAGAACAGACCACCAGCCCCATGAAAATCACATGTACAAACAAAAAACCTCTCATCCCCCAACGTCAGGCTCTCCGACAAGTCGGTTGTGATCGCCCGGCTAAAGTGGCATCACATAAAAGTTTTGGGAATTAAAAAATATTATCCAGCGCCTTTTGAGGTATTTACACAATGCTTATAAAGTTTAAGTAGAGAACTGCAAGTGGATTAACGAACAAACGTTGATCGCTTGTTTTGTTTTTTTTTTAATTTAGTAATATATAAGGTATTAACGTTTGTTTCAAATACATTTATCAAAAAAAAAAAAAAAAAAAAAAGACCAAACAATGGAACAATTAGCATTTCGAAATAATTTCTATTCATATATCTGTTTTCGGGGAATTCCATGCAAAACTTGAATCACCTTTCCCTGTTATAATTAAAATGTCCTACAATTTCGAATCAACTTAAACAAAACTTAAAAGTCAAGCAAATAGGTATAGAGTATCATCAAAAATAGAGTATGATCAAAAATGAAGTAAACGTTTTCGGAAGAAAACGTTTACTTTAATGTCTATTTTTGTTGCTGAACCCATGCTTTCTGAGAGAAACTTAAATATCAGCTATTTTTCAAGCACCTTTAAGTCGTAATTTTGGCTTTATTGTTCAGCACGTGTAATGAAATACCGAAATGACACGAAACAATATACGAATATCTTGTATGTTGTTTGTTAAGTAATGAAGTAGCCTTATATTCGGATGATGTGTTGATTCTTCAGCATATGTTCGTTTTTGATATCGAAGTATCTCCAACTCACAATATCCTATTGTTGATATTTTTGTGGTGACATACGTGGACAATATGAATTCCACCATGCTTCATAGAAAGAGCGACCTTCTAGCTTGAAATATCCAAAATATCTCTGCTATATCATAACACTAATTTTCTAACACTGCGAATCTCAGAATGTCCAAGTCATTGTGATGTTTTTTATTTCCTTTTTTTAAAAGTTAATTTTCTCCTGTATCGGATAAACTGAACATTTAACGAGAGGCAAATATCGAATCATTTGCTTTTATCACTGATTTCACATGAATTGCTAAAACGCTACCGAATTATTGAATAATCATAATCTCTCGCCAAGATCTTTTAATGTCAGTTTCTTTTAGTGTCATTTTAAAAAACGAAGTTGCTTGTACTCTGTACAATTCACACCATAGTCATGTGTGAATTTCTTCTACTGCGAGATATCTGCACTATTGTTACTCAAATGCCGTGACATCAGTGATTTTAATGCTTCATTTCCGTCATTCGATTATTATTGATTTTGTCTTCTGTTCCAAACATTTGCAGTGGGAAATCGCTAAAACGCCTCGTAGTAGCACGGATACCTTAATTACCCATTCTACTTTATACTCTCCCCTTATTTAAACATTGTTTCTTCAAAAACGGTGCGAATGCCGTTCAATTAGAAGAATCAAGGATATCAAAATCCGTGTGGATGTCAATTGACTTCTTTCCAAGCAGTGTACCCCCCCTCTGTATTTAAATATGTTTATTACTTATCGACTATTAATAAGCAAAAAAGCAAGTGTAGTACACGAAATCAACTTCCCTTCAAAATGAACTTCAAGATAATGTTTACTGATTGTGATAAATATCTTTAGGCAACTATTATAACTAGTACTGCTCAAAACTAGATGCATTAAAAATTTGCCAATTGCCTTAATAATAATAATAATAATAATAATAATAATAATAATAATAATAATAATAATAATAATAATAATAATAATAATAATAATAATAGTGATAACTATTGTCCTTATTAAGAATGTAATAAATAAGACGGTCGGCCTGAATAGAGATAAAAATCTGCTGGATGAAGGCTTTCCAATATTACTATTAAAATGTCTGTCCATGGCATTCCTTTCCCATGTCACTCCTGCAAGTCTGATGATATCATCAATCCACCGTGATTTAGGTCGGCGTTGTGGTCGTTTTTCCTCTCGTAGAATCTAATACAGTACTTCTTGTGTACATCGCTGATCTTGTCTTTCAGCAATATGCCCAGCTCATTGCCACTTCAGATGTTATACTCGTCCAATGATAGAGATTTTGGTTTGGTTTTCCTTATCCACGTATTTCCTTTTGTGATCCAGTCTTGTGATACCAGGCATATCTCTTTCCATACTAAAGTGTGTTGTTCTTAATTTCTGAATTTCCTTTGCATTTAGTGTTCATGTTTCACATCGATATGTCAATATAGGAAGAATACACTGGTTAAAAACTTTTTACTTCAGACAAAATGGTAGTTGGCTTTTGACTGTTGAATGTAATTTTCCAAATGCTTTCCACACAAGCATTGTGCGTCTTTTAATTTCGTCCACTATATTTTCTTCCACTGATATTTGTGTCCTAAGCATATGTAATGATCTAATTGTTTAATTTAATCATCAATGATTTTTGTAATTTCTGGTTGGACATAGCTATTTAACATAATGTGTGTCTTCTTGAGGTTTATCTTTAGGCCAGCTGTTTTGCTAGCAATTTGGAGTTCATGGATACGAGTCTGTAATTGACGTGCAATTGAAGTAAATGTAATTATATCATCTGCCAAGCGTAAATGGCTTAAATACCTTCCATTTATCCTCAGACCTTTCCCCTTTGCAATCACTAAGTTTGAATAATTCTTCTAGGCACGCTGTGAATAACGTTGAAGCTATTGTATCACCCTGTCTTATACCTCTCTGTATTTCCGCAGTAGAGATGTTTCCATTGAAATGAATTGATTGCTGCTATGTCATTGATGTATGCTGATTTGATGGTCCTGATGTATGGCTCCTCTACTTGGTTTCAGAATGCTTTAAGTATTGCACAAGTCTTTAGTTAATCAAAGGCTTTCAAAAATTGAATGAAACCAAGAAATAGTGGTAATTGATATTCATTACACGGTTCAATAATCTGCTGTACCACTGAAAGTAGACTTATAGGTCAGTAATTCGTCAAATCGTCTACCTCACATTTGTATATATCGGAATTAGAGTAGCCTTCTTTCATGTTCTTGGTGCATCATTTTTTTCAGGCATAAAGTAAATAGTTTTGCTAAGAGTTTGTACATTATTTCTCCACCTATTTTTAAAAGTTCAGATATAACTCCATCCTCACCTGCAACTTTCCCATTTTGCAAACTTTGGATGCATGCTCCACAAAACTTCTTCTGGTAGAAACTGTGGTACTTCAGCTGTTTTGTAGTTGTCTTCTTCATTTTATTTCATCCTGATGTAATATTGAGTAAAATTCGTCAAATCTTTTTGCATATAGCATATCTATCTCTGGTGATGGTCCCAACTTGTAGTGTGACTGTGACCATCTGTTTATTGCTGTTCATCAATTGCTATTTGGCTTTTTTGAGACTACGGTTGTTTTCAAATGTTGTATGAATTTACAGTTGAATTTTTTCATTTCTTCTGTGATAAGTTTTCTGATCATTTGGGCAATTCAATGTATTCAATTTTATTCTGTAGGTTACTTCATTGTGTCATTTCTTTTCCTCTCTTCAAAAATTGTTTGTTTCTTCAGAAATGTTTTCTTGTTTCTGTTCTATGGTACCAGCTATTTAAAGTGAGCATTGTAAAAGGTTTTGGATAATAATAATGTCATTGCTTTCTGATAGATCAGAATTGCCATCTATAATAAGATGTTTAAATCTGTTGTTTAGTTCGTGTTAGAATATATCTTTTTTAATGTTGAATTTGTGTACATCTATGTCTTGCTTTTATCTTCGAAACATTTTCCGTCTTACTTTTTGGCAGTTTATTTGGATTTTACTGCGTACCATACGATGGTTACTTCCAATGTTGAAGATATTTATAACAGAGCAGTCTTGAAAGATGTTTTCTTGTTTCTGAGGATGAAGTCAATTTCACTAGTGTTGCCATCTTTTCCATGTACACTTCCTATGTGTTTTTTCTTGAAAAGGGAATTCATGATGTACAGGTTTTCTCTTTCTGTAAATTCTATTAATCTAGTTACTCTATCGTCTCTCATGCCATATCCAAAATTTCCTATTCAGCTGTCATTTGAATGTTGTATACCAATTCTAACATTAAAGTCTCTCATTACAATTCTGAAATGATGTTTTCCTTTATTGTCAGGTTTGGATATATCATGATAGTAGGCTTCATTTACTTCATCAGTATGACATATCGTTCGTGCATAGACTTGGATGATTTAAAGAGTATATCGTTTTGAGATTTGAACAGCAATACCTGCTATTCGAAAGATATACTGTCAAATTATATTATGCTGTTCTTTAATTTTTTGTTAATCATGAATCCAATTCCACTGATTCTTTACTTTCTTTCCTCTGGCTCCCACGGGCTACCGAGTGCGTGATCTAGGTGGGGATGTAGTGGGGGAAACCCTGACTACCACTCGTTGGATATCAGGGCAACTCTGAATATATTGAATAAAGAGCCGTGTACCAGTGGTTTTGGGACTGGCGATCCCATTTAAAAATATTGCCATCCAACCCGCACAGGGCCAGAGTGGTGAACCTAACCTTTCAAGATGAATCAGACAGAAATAAAATGGCCCTCATTCCACGGAGGTCGGATTGTTACCACCTATAGCAGAAGGCAGTTAAACATGAGGAAAGGGGTGCTAAGCATCCCCGAGTAACAAGATCATGCTGCCATTGGAAACTAGACTTTGTAAGATTCAAGTGTAGGACTCTGAGCAGTAAAGTCCGGCTATCTCTATTAACCGAAGAGCTAAAGCTTCTAAAATAGGACATTCTTGGACTGTATGAAGTTAGATGTAACGGTGAAGAAATTCTTCAGTTCGAAAATGGAGACATATTATATTATAGAGGCCAAGATAAGGAAAGATAAAAATATGGAACAATAAATCAACGATTTTCCTAGAAAGCAATAGCTCTTAATTTACAGCATAATAGGTTGAATGTTCTCGAGTTGCTAACGTGAATGGAAAGTCATATATGCTAATTGAAGTGGTTCTATTCGTTTGGGAACTCTTAAAATTACGAAGATCTCCCTATCACCCAAAGGAATTACAAACGGTATTCGAACATCCTTTAAAATTTGAAGACCGCCCAGAGCATGTATTCACTTCGCAATAAGGCTGTTATTGTTGTTATTGTTAGATTTATCAGGCTTTCTAAAAAGAGACATTTTTGACAAGCAGAATGTATTTTCTCCAAAGTAGTTAATTTTTAATCTATAGTATATACTTAACTAAATGAACTACCATCATACATGTTTGGGGTTTATTTTGTGCAGATGTACGTTTAAAGCTTCCGCATTTTAGTACATTGTCGTTCTAGTTTTTCGTACAGGCTTTATGTATCTGCATTCAGATTAGGAATTGTGTCGGCACGTGTTTAAATATTATGCGCTTATCGCATAATAATACGATAAGCACATTTAACTCGAAAACAAGCAGCTGTGGGACATTCGATGTGAAGCATGTCAAAAAAGGTAAGCTACATAAATTTGTTGTCGATTGGTTCACGCTTTATTTCAATCTGTTCTAAAATGTGTTTAAAAAAAAGAGAGATGAAGCGCAAAATTTTGAAATATTTTAATAGATGAAACGACGAAAAATGTTATCAGAACGAATAAATAAATTATTCAGCATGCAGTTTCATTTTTTATTTTTCATGAATAATACTCAAATGGTCGAATTGTTTTCATCATTTTCAAAATCCTGTGAAAGTGTTTGAGACTATACACATTTTCACATGAAGGTTTGACTCTTAGAGAGAAAGAGAGAACAGAGAGAGATAGACAGAGAGAGAGAGAGAGAGAGAGAGAGAGAGAGAGAAATGTGTCATTCTAAATGGGAGTATCTCAGTTTCACTTTAAATTGTGCAGATTTCACATAAATTTATTCAATAAACTATTCTTCTTAATATTATTTCTGTCATGGATTTTAGGCAAAGTAGTGTGTTCGGAGCTCATACTATCGTTTCCTCTGGCTCCGAATTCTTATATATTCATTATATAAGAATTTTAAACAAAAGACCGTTCGCAGTTTGTTTTAAAATTTTAGAAAAGCGAGAATTTAAATTCTGCTTTTTGAATCCCCTTTTCATTATTTTTCGTGTGTTGATGATGATCCTGTGGCTTCCTCTCTTTCAGAGGGTTGCAGCTGATTACTAGGGAGATAGTGACTCAATGTGGTTTCCAGTTCCCATATTTATGACTTCTAACCTTCCCATATTTATGACTATCGCCTGTGTGTTCACGGCTCCGGTTTGCCTGCTTTCAGGAAGTAAAACCCTAGATAAACTGCTGTCCAAGACCAAGACCGGCTAACTTTGCTATGGCTGAGGAAGATCCTTAAGCTCCTCACGTCGTCGACGCAATCGAACCTAGGAACTCCTTTCCCAGGCATATGGGTGCGAAGCGCAAAGTCACTAGGCTGACCGCGGGGTGGGGGGGTGGGGGGTCTGTGTGTTACTTCAATATAATAGATTTGGTTTAAATAGCATGTTATATACAGTACATACAAAATAAATAGATTAGTAATGAAAGAGATATAAATCGTTTGATGTTTAACTGCCAGTAATCGAAACTCTAAGAACTCGGACTAAGATCTATGAGTTTCATACCGAAAAACTATCGGCAAATCCAAGTTTAAGAAACCACTTGATAATGCAACACCTAGGCAACTCGAATCAAAGGTGGAGCAAGCTCCCTCACTATCCTTGATATTTTCTCATAATGTAAAATAATGTAAAAACACAGCCCCTAGGGGATGTAATACTGTCATTACATTATGATGAGAGGTCACTACCCAGACCGGTTTCAACCTTTTTTGAGGTCTCATCGGTGAGTAGGTAGAACTGGAAAATAACACGGTTTAAGTGAAAAGAACTTACATACCTTCACTATACGAATGCCATAAAGGTGTGCTTGTATTTTATAACATAGATTGAAAGTCAAATGGCTATTTTTCTGGCAACCTTAATAATAATGAAGGAGATATAAATCTTTTGATGTATAACTGCCAGTAAGCGAAACTCTAAGAACTCGGACTAAGATCTATGAGTTTCATACCGAAAAACTATCGGCAAATCCAAGTCCAAATCTCACTGATGAGACCTCAAAAAAGGTTGAAATCGGTCTGGGTAGTGACCTCTTTTCATAATGTAATTACAGTATTACATCTCCTATGGGCTGTGTTTTTACATTATGAGAAAATATCAAGGATAGTGAGGGAGCTTGCTCCACCTTTAATTCGAATTGCCTTGGTGTTGCACTACCAAGTGGTTACCTTACACTTGGATTTGCCGATAGTTTTTCGGTATGAAACTCATAGATCTTAGTCCGAGTTCTTAGAGTTTCGCTTACTGGCAGTTAAACATCAAAAGATTTATATCTCCTTCATTATTATTAAGGTTGCCAGAAAAATAGCCGTTTGGCTTTCAATCTATATAAATAGATTAGGTTTTGCCGTTTATTTAAAAAATAATATCTTGATGTCAATATCTTTTTTCAAGTTCATATTTTTTCAAGTCCCAAGCCAGGTATTTGAAAGAATTTACATGTCATAATATTTTATTATCTATACTATTTTACTTTTTCTTGTGTTCTCTCCTTTGAAGGCAATTATTCTTATATTTCCTTTGTATATTCTCATCTCATATAGAGTTCTGAAATTTCATTTAATGAAATTAATGATCGCTGTAAATAAAACAACTTTTGATAGATCGAATATGATTTGATAATTGGTTAATAATTATGTATCTTTATTTCTGGATTTACGTGTATAAATAAATGTATTTGAATTGTTCATTGGAAAGAAGTCAACAGATCCAGTAGCAAGAGAAACAAACAACCATGGCGTCCACCTTAATAAGATATAGGACTGTAGGACCTTCTTTCGCTGCGATAAGTGCAGCATTCCTACTATACATTCTTTTCACAATCATAGAACAGATATCAGAGATAAAGGGAAATTTTAGGTTATTCTTCCTGTATGAAATGGGGTGTTGGACTATTGTGGAACGGTCTTTCGTTGACCTCTCATGATGTACCAGTTCATCTCATACATGGTCAGTAGAGTGGATCAGGGCTAAGTGGAGACCAGCCATCAACCAGCACCAAGCAATACTTAAGTACTATTACTAACGTAGCAGGTAGATTGCTGAAGCAGTAGTTCGTTCGAGTGCGCTGTCTAGTGCCTTCCAGATACATCTCGAAGGTTCTCGCTACTTCGTTATTTTCATATAAATACAAGAGGATCTCATGCACAATCATCTGTTGTGAACAGTGTGATATTCGTGTATAAGCGCACGCAGGTTCGTCGTGTCAGCCATAGACTACTGTGGTTTTATATTGCCAGACTTTTTTCGTTAGTGTGAGACATGTTCACTGAATAATAACCGTTACACGGCCATTTTGGATCATTTTTTGGGTTTACCTTCCATTCATTGGGGTCTACGAGTAAAAAGCGTAAATCAAGTGATTCTTGTCGAGTTTTTAATGAAAAGTGGAAATTTTGTACTTTTTCGACGATAAGCCAGTATGTTTAATTTGTCGTGAGTCAGTGTCAGCATCAAAAGAATACAATATAAATCGACACTATTAGATAAGGCATGCGTCCAGTTTCGATCACGTTTAACATGTTCATTGCCAATCAAACTATATTGCGTGATACGAGACCTCACCAAACGGCCGATCACGCGTTATCGCGTGGACGTCGCTAACTAAATGAAAAAAATTTAAAAATTTGGCCACCACACGAAATTCCAAGTTTCAGCTTGGCAATGAAAGTGTTAAGGGCAGCTTCGTGTGGTCAAAGTGAACCGTCTCCAAATTGAATTAAAATGCCAGCAAACTACGTTTAAAAGGCAGTCCGTGAAAGTAAGTTACATAATAGCTGAAAAAATTGCTAAAACATCAAAAGCCTTCTCATACCGAGAGTTTCGGAAAGAGTGTCTCATCGCTACTTGCGAAATTCTGTGCCCATATAATAAGGAAGTGTGTTTAAAAAACCGAGGTACCCATAGTCTGGGGTACCTGTAGCAGGATGTGGTAAAGAAATTGCCAATGACATTGAAGGAACTTTAAAAAAACGGTCGTCCGAATTTACGTCATGTTTCCACTTTAGATGAGAGCACAGATGTGAAGGATACAGCACAACTGGCTATCTTGGTCTGTAGCATTGATCAACAATTCACTGTGACAGAAGAACTGCTAGCGCTCGTACCTTTGAAGGGAACGACGAAGCCACTGATATTCTTGAAGCCGCCAAGAAAACGCTCCAGCGTTGCTTCAGCTTAACCAACCTCGAGGGTGTGGTAAATGATGGTGCCCCTGATATGGTGGGAACGAAAGAAGGGTTTGTTGCTCTGCTACGGAAAGAACTGGAACTAGAAGGAAAAGATTTCGTTCATTACCACTGTTTAATAAACCAGGAGAATTTGTGAGTGAAAACTATTGGATTTGATAATGTCACGAAAGTTATTGTGACTGTCGTCAACATTATTAGGGCAAGAGGATATTGAATCATCTTCAATTCCAACAGTTTTTGACCCAGGAGTGCGAAGCGGATCACAGCGATGTGGTTTATTATAGTGATGTGCGTAGGTTGAGCAGAGGGAAGGTTATTAAAAGAGTCTTTGACTTAAGGAGCGAAATATAGCAGTTCATGCAAACCAAGGGGAAACCGATTGCGGAATTCAACGATCCGACGTGGATAACAGATTTTGTCTTTGTGACCGACATCTCGTTGCATATGAATGACCAAAACACGCGGCTACCATCCAATGACCAACTGATGCACACTCTGTTTGATCACATCAAAGCTTTTGTGGTCAAGCTCAAACTTTGGGAGGCACAACTCACAAAAAAGACTTAACTCATTTTATCGAACAGATAGACTTAACTCAGTCTATCTATTCGTCTCCTTGACGAATACGTTACAAAATTAGCCGTGTTGCGAAGAGAGTTCGAAGAGAGATTTAGTGATTTTAGTAACCAACAAACTTCTTTAGATTTATTTTCAATGCCATTCAGTGTCAATAATGCCGAAATTCCAGGCTCAATATAACTGGAGCTGCTTGAACTCCAAAACAACTCTTCTTTGAGAGAAAAATTATTCAATGCGCCCTTGCTTACATTTTACCAAGACTACATTTCTGAGGACGCATTCTCTAATCTTCTCCAGCATGCTTTGAAGATGTGCATTTTGCTAGGAAACACATACTTAGATCAGCTCTTTCCCAGAATGAAGCATGTGAAGTCCAAGACAAGTAAGTACTCAGATTAAGAACCAACATCACGAGAATACTCTTCACATAGCGACTTCCAACATTGATGCCTTTCAAGTATAGATTGCATTAACTTATCATGAACCCGACTCTTACATATGCTCTTAAAACTGAGTTTGTTTATTTTTTAGGATTTTATGTAAAATATCGAACGCACAGCGTTCTTTCTGAATCTGGAAAGCATCTTACAATTCTAAATACCGCAGTATAACTTATTGGCCCGCGGGCTTCATTGAAATTTTTAATGCGGCTCGCACAGTCTGAAAGGTTGAAGGACCCTTGATTTATATAGTGGGATGATGTTACAGACCAGGTGGATCTGATGCTAGTGATAAAGGAATGCATCCCTAAACAGAGACGATGGGTGAGAAATAAAGTAATCATAATGAAAAACTTTAATTATCTCAATATTTGTTGGATATTTTATTGAGATGTTGCGGGTCAACTTCCTCAAGCAGCATGTTACAGAACGAAGTCACACAAATTTTTTAATAGTGTCAGACAGACAGAGTCTCAGTTAAAGACGTATCTATTCTGCCTCCGGTTGGAGACAGTGATCATGGAGTACTCATTTCAGAAGTGACTACGTTTATGAATGTTCCATTCAGAAAAGGTTACATCCTGTACTATGAAGCAGGAATCATAACCAACTGAGGAGTCTAATGAGTTCAGTTGAATGGTATCAGTTGCTGGAGGAAGAATATCGATGCAATATCAGAATGTGTCCGGAGAATTCAAAGAATAAGCAGATAGGAATCAAATGAATGTGTAATCTTATTACGCAATAGATTCGTAAGAAAGTGATGATATAGAACGAATGCGTGTGCATAAGGATTATGTCGCTTATGAAAATCATAGAAGCAAGCGAGCAGAGTCACAACTGTTATACAGAAAGCTGTCTGAGTATGAAAATAAACTGGTTCCGTAAGCCAGTTTTGTTTCAGAATTAATTCTTTTAGATGCAGATGGTTTGAAGCTGATAGATGCATAAAAGGTTGATTAACTCATGAATGCCCATTTCTAAATGCTATCTGCCTGGTGTATGCATATTACGTTCACTACTACCTCTTCTGAAAAAATTCAGGTGTATGAAGAGAAGGTAATAGAGCTGTCATACAATTGAATAAGAATTCAGCAATAATGACTGATGAGACGTCAGCACGCGTGCGAAATGAGAATTCAGCTGAACTGGCTATTCCTTTAACCAAGTTATATAATTTGAGTCTCATAACAGGGACGATTCCGCAGGAATAGAAAGAATGTATGGTAATTCCATTGCACAAGAGTGGTGGAAAGACCGATATATATATAGCTATATCCCAATCAGTATCTCAAGAGTAGTAGTGAAGATTTTGGAAAAATTGGTGAGATCTCGCATTTAGAAATGGGTTTACAGTGAATCTCTACTTTGCAATGACCAGCATGGGGTTCATTAAGGGAAGATTATTTTAGCAACTCGCTCACATTCTATAATAATGTTGTCATTGAACTAGACAATGGGAATGGATACACCATGATATTTTTTGGATTTTGCTAATGGCAGAATTCAGCATCGAAAACTGTTGCATAAATTAGAAAATATTGCATTGGATTATAAAATATAAGCATGGCTAGGAGGATGACTGAGTGACAGGTATTAAAAAGTGGTATACGGGGGATGTCAATCGGTGAGATGTGAGGTACGTAGTGATGTACTACAAGGATCAGTGCTTGGTTGGTCCGCTGTTATTTAATCTGTACACTAATGATATTGGGAAGCATTTCACAGGCGATTTCCAGCTATTTGCTGATGATGCAAAGATAGGTAGAGTAATCAGGAATGTCGCAGAATGATTTGAATAGATTGGAACTGTGGGCATGGAAAAATAGATGTCAGTTCATTGTCAGTAAATGTAAAGTAATTTACTTTGGAGTGATTTGATATCCAATATTGTACTATACTGGTGGGATTATGCTAGAAGTAACTTATGAAGCTAGGAATCTTGTAGTTTTGTAGCTAGTAAGTTGAAGTTCAGGGGATATGTAGCACAGATTGCAAATACAACACAAAAGATAATTGCAATGCTGAAACGAACATTCACATGTTAAGAAAAGGGTGTTGTTTTGTCTCTTTACGGCCTTGATAAGACCTCACTTGGATTTTTGTGCACAGATTTGGTCTCCTTGTTTCCGTTGTAATTCTGATATAGTGGAGAGTGTGTAAAGGAGAATTTTAAAAGTGATATCAGGATTTTTGAATACTGATTATAAAGACAGATTGAGAATTTGTATTCTGCAGACAATACCAAACAGGAGAAAGAGGGGTTGAGATAATTGAACTTACAAACTTCTGAAAGGGTCATACAGGATTTCAGTTAATAGAAATTTTTATTTTATGGAGAGCGGGAAAATGATAAAAGGACATCCTTAGAAGCCGAGGAATGCTGCTAAGAAGGGATGGAGTGAGATCATGATTTTTGCCTCGTAGAGTGGTGTATGATTGAAATATGGTATGTGCAGTGTGATGTGGTATTTGCAGTGTGAATGGATTCATGGATAAGTATGATAGCTGGTGCGGGTAATATATGGCTGCCTTCGATGAGTCCCTGACTCTCTCTCTCTCTCTGGAGGTCTGTCATACTTAAAAAAAAAAAAATAATAATAATAATAATTTACTTATTTGTATTTCAGCTTTACCACAATTGCTTCAGTTAAAAATCGGAAAATGATGTTACAGGCCTTACTTTTCATTACGTTTGTGTCGAGCTCCGTAGGTTTTGATATCTATGATTTTCAAGCTGAGATGAACTGTGTTCAATGTCGTGAGTATTTAACTTAATAATTCTAAGTAGAAATTATTTAGAACTACAAAGTTAACTGCGGTTTGGTGGTAGACCTTTTTTCTCGGCATAAGCAAACCGCACATTTTCATGAAAGGAACGTGAAGGAAGTTAAAGAGATTTGGTTCGAGGTATTAAGTTTGGAGAAGAAGAGAATATTTTTGTTTATTTTTGGAGATAAGAGAAATTTGGAAAAGATAATAAAGAAACCAGATTCGTTTTAAAGAAAATGTTTAAAAAAATGGTGGTTCAAGGAGATTTGGAGCTGTTTTGGTTGTTGAAGTCAGATTGGGTTTCTTGAAGATTCGCACTTCAGAATTGCAGCCGATCATTAAATAGAAACTGTAAATTATATTCAATGGAATTCAAGTGACGCTGTTCCATTATATTTTCGTAAAGTTAAAACGCTCAACACAAATTCTTTGACATGAATGATGTTTATTGCTGATGTTTTATATATATTTCATATGAACAATAGCAGTATAATGATAAAACTATTTCTCTGTTATACTGCATTATAAAACACACTATTATTATTAATTATTAACACTGATGATTCTTCTTTTGTTGTATCAGTCTTATAACTGGTAGTTCAGCAGTATTCCCTTCCAATAGTCTCTTCTGTTTGCTTTCCTCTTTATTTCGTAGCATATTTTTACTCCAGTGCGTTGTTTTATTTGATCAAAGTAGCTTTTCCTCGGTCTTCCTCTTTCTATTTTCCTTTGATTTTTCTCTTCCAATATTCTTCTCATCAGACTTTCATGTCATAAGAATTGTCCAATCCATATGTCTCTTCTTGTTCTTAATGTCTTTACCAATGATGTTCTAGGTACATTTACTTCCTTAAGCACATCATTAGATTTTTTGTGTACACATTTTTTCTTTCGTATTCATCTTCAACAATACATTTCAGATGTATCCAGTCTTATGATATATCTTCTATTCCACTGCCCAGGTTTAAGCTGTCATAAAGTGCTGTACTTCACACATAAATTTTTCGAAGTCTTTCCTTAGTTATAGACTTAAGTTTCCTTTTAATACCACCTTTTCCATTTTATTGAATTTTTTTTTGTTATATCCTATTGTTTTATCTTTATGTCTTTTTTTTATCTTCCTTCCTCATTTATTGTACTCTCTAGGTATTTGTAATTCTTTACTTGTTCTATCTCTTCCCAATTTAATTTAATTATCTTTAATAAACTTTTTTATAATCAAACGCATTTTTATAATCCATGAAGTGTATACATGTTTTTTATTTAGCTCCGTTCTCATACCGATTATATTTCTCAGACTTAGTACTGCTTCTTTGGTTCCTTTTCCTTTCCTGAATCCATATTGGTCTTCCCCTAGTTGTGAATCCATTCTTTTATATATTCAGCTTTGTATTATTTTTAATAGGATTTTGCTAATGTGTGTAATTAGAGCTATTGCTCTGTGTCGGTTACATTGGAGAGCGTTTGCTTTCTTGGGGATTAGTATTATCAGAGATTTTTGAAGTCTTCTGAGAGATCTCCATTTTCATATATTTTAACTTAGTACAAATATATCATTTTTTGTCCTCATCCAGAATTTTAAGGTCTCCACTTGGGATGTTATCGATTCCTGGGCTTTTATTCTGGCTTAAGTCTTTAAGTGATTTTTCCAACTCATCTTTTATTATTGGTGGTCTACTATTGTCTTCAGCTTCTGTATCACTTTCTTTTTCCTGTTCTTCTCCTTGATACAGGTGTTCAAGAGATTTTTTTCCATTCTTGTAATATTTCTTCACAATACATAATTAGTTTACCACTCTCATATATTAAGGCATTAGTATTTGTGGCCTTTTTGAGTTTGTTGCTCATTTTTGTTATTTGGTTATAATCTGTTTCTAGATTTCTTTTAATAAACAGTTCTTCTGTCTTCTTACATTCTTTATGGAAGGTATTCTTCTTTTGCTTGCGTATATTTTCTTTCAGAATTTTTTTAAGCTATCAGATTTTTTTTTAAGTTCGTGTATTTTTCTTTGTGTTCTACTTTTCTGTATTCTTATATCTCCTCCTTCTTTCCTCCATTAAATCTAATAGTTCTTCAGTTATCCATACTTTTCTTATATTCTTATATTTTACTCTTCTCTTTTATTTGATTCCATTTATCGTAATTGTTTGCGCTTTATTTTGCAATTTCTTATGTTAGTTTTGTGGTGGCTTCCTGAAATTGTCTTTTGGTGTTTTCACTTTAAGTTGCAATATGTTGATCTTTGTGTGTTGGTTTTGTTTTTGTTTGGTTGTTTTTTGAATTTCAGTTGTGTTTTCTTTAATAAAAGGTCGTTGTCGCTATCAACGTCTTTTTTGGGAAGGTTTTACTGAATTTGAATTGGTTTTTAAATCTTGCTTTAACTTATTACATAATTTATTTTTTAAACTTTAAACATTATGTTCCAAACAGAAGAGAGAAGAAGCTGTACCTTCTTCTTTTTTTCTGTGTTTCGAATATTGTGTTTGGGATTATTAATTCCTTTCGTTTGCAGAAATCTACTAGATATTGTCCTCTGTCGTTTTTCTCTCGTAAGCCAAATTTTCCTACACAATTATCCTCCTTTCCTAACATTGACTATTAAATATACAATAAACATTAATATTAATAATTGAAATTTATATACAGTACAACATTTTGAGGCTGAGCTGTAACACTTCGCCGTTAGCTAATCAGAGAAAAGGTACAAAAATAATTTCGTTGTTCAGCACTACGAAAATCATCAATGTGATGCTCCCAAGTCGTAGAAACTGAGTCTGGGTAGAATGGCTGGAGGAAAAGAACTGAGGGAGTTTGAAAGAAGAAATGTGATATAATGCTATGTTGCAGGCTTAGCAGTTCGACAAATTGGGACAATTATATGGTCCAAGTCCTGACACCACTATAATTAACTAAAATAGAGTTTGTTGCCCGGTCATTAATTCTGAGTTTATGGAACTAAAAACTCGATTTTCCCGGAGAGAAAAATTAATGAAACTTAGTAACTTAGTGTCAAAAAAGATCCTCTAATAGGTGAAAAGAATCAAACTTAGAAAGTCTTTCTTAGCCGAATTACTGCTGTCAATAACAGGGCTACAAAGGTAATCCTTTATTTGTTTACTTAATTATTTATCTAGTTCAACGTGAGAAAGGCAATGTGTATTTCTTCTGATAAATTTCATTCATCGGTTATTAGTAAGAATTCAGGAATTGGGTTTACATTTCGTATATCTATTTAGAGTTGTGTATTCATGAGACATTTCTACTAGTTCAACGCGAGAAAGGTAATGAATATTTAATTTCCAATAAGAATATTAATATTAACAACACTACTGCTTCTTCAAACTCTGGCTTTGATTCAATCAAGTACGCATGCATTGGAAGCCATAATTTTGATGACGGAAGAATGCGACGTACAGAGAACATATATTTAAGATTAAATTTAAGTTGTACAAAGAGCAGATTTATTAGAAGACGACCATTATATTCCTGGGAATAATTCCATTCATCAGTTATTAGTAAGGGTTCAGGAATTAGTTTTACATTTTGCATGCCTATTTAGAGTTGTGTATTCATGAAACATTTCCAGTTTAGCACGAAAGTGACTTTTTTTTTTCAGTAGATAATTTGAATTGTATTGTAGATTATTTATATATTTGTATATTTGTCTAAATATTTGGAGGACTACCTAAATAAACAATAAACATTTGCCCTCTATGAATCTATGAATGATCAGTTGAAGGAAATATATTTAAGGATCTATCTATCTGTCTATATAATCTATGTGCTTCTTCACAGATGAAGCACATAGGAGATTATATGCACAAGTGTCAAGGGCCAAATTAAACTCTGCAAAACTACTGGCTTGTGATTAGGCATATGGGAGGATAGAACTGATTCTCCGATTGAATATACCTGGTCAAATGAAGGGCAAACATGCTTAGGCGTATACCTTCGGAACACCAAAATATATAATACTCTTAACTGGACACAACTGCACACCCGCTTGAAACAGATGCTAGAAAAATTGAACAGTATACGTTCAATATCTTCCCTTAGAGGAAGAATCCTAATAATCAACCAAATGGCTTCGAGTGTTCTATGGCATACACTCAAAGTACTGACACCCTCTGAAGACTCCCATGGAGTCTTCAGAGGATTGCCATTTGAATGTGATACCCATCACATTCAAATGGCAATCACACTTTTCCTCTGGAACAATACTAACTGAACAACTTACTCTGCGCTCTGCAAGTTACTCAATAAGGGAGGACAAGCCCTGATTTCCCTACGAAACAAGTTCACATTCTTCAGGATAATCTTTCTTTTAAAAACATTTCAGTCCAATCATACTTATGTAACCTCGATTATATTATGAAATAATATACCAGAGGACTTACAGTGACCACAATCCTCCCGAAAGGCCAGTTCTGTGTCATTACCTCCTAAACTACCTCATGTCTACAGAGATGCTTTACAGCGGTGGAAAAATACTGAACTTCATCAAACACTGACAGGATCAGCAGAGTCATCTGTACTTAGAACCATTGTTTTTGAAACAGAAATATAACAATTTTCACAACTGGCCAGCACTTTCGTTTCCCTACATAGAACTGGACAAGAATAAGAATTATAGGGGACCTCCTGACCCAGACCCCAAAGTGAAATATTTTCACATGGCTACCACTTCAAAACCCAGAAACAGAAAAGCAATGTCAACAGATGCGAGTTGTTATTATAAAATCATTAGCAGATATCGCTACGCCTTAAGGAATCCGTATTCCTTCTACAAACTGCGGGGACCTTTCATCTTGTGTCATCTGAAGCTTCACTCCTAATTCTTCCTCCCAACTACAAGCAAATGTACCACTTATTCATGTCAGTGCCTCCAACTTCTTCGCACTTCGCATATATATCCGTATCCCTCTCCTCTACAAAGCTCCACACCCCACTCAGTTTTCAGTGGGATCTTCCGTATAACTACAAGAGTGCTAAACCAGATTCCGACGATACAGTGGAGGCTATGGCATAACATCTTGCCCCTACTAAGCTCTCTCTCTCTCCCTCACACACACACACACACACACACACACACACACACACACACACACACACACACACACACACACACACACACACACACACACACACACACACACACACACACACACACACGCGCGCAAAAGAAGACTACTATAATTTGGTCCATGCAGAAACGAACAGGCACAGAATATGCAATTGAATCTTCATCTGCGCCAAGGCTGTCATCTACAACTTTATTATTGTTATTATTATAAACAGAAACACTTCCAATGTATTTACACAAACTTCTATCTTGGATGATTAATAAGAATGTATGTAATAAGTTACTTATTCTATTTTTCTTTATTATGCAGTTTTAACAGAAGAAAACCAATTAAAATATATGGATTGCATGGAGAAAAAATTCTACCATGTGAGTATGTTTCTCTCACTATTAATGCATTGCACTTAACCTCTACGATAATTTAATTCTTTCAAAACGTTTAAAGAAGAGAATTTTCATATCTCTCCTCAGAAAAAGAAAAAAAATCAGAATTTGACAAACATCAATTCAGCTATGCTGACTGGCTACTGCAGAACAGAAAAAATCCAGGTACGTTACGTGGCTCTATAAATAAATTCAAGTGGAGTTAAATGCTAACGTATTAGCGATAAGCAATATAGTTCACTTCATCATGTTTTCTTAAACAGAGATTTCACAAAACGTATTTAAACCATACCAGGTTTTATGTTATTTATAGAGATGCTTAACAAATTAATGGGCGGCATTATTTTTTTAACAGAACTTGACATCATGTATTAGTCAGAAAATAAGGGCTGCTATGAATATTATTAAGGAGATTAAGCTTAGCGGGTATAGACGGCGCCTTCGGTTGGTAAAGGCTATACCAGCTAAGCTTAATCTCCTTAATAATATTCATATTAAGGATATTATCCTTAATAATATTCATATAATTCATATCCAAGAAGTCTTGCATACAAGTAACGTTTGTGTGTGTGTGTGTGTGTGTGTGTTATCTGGAAGAGATTAGAGGTCTCGTCAGGAGGTAGAACTTTTCTCAGGAAAACTCCAGTATTTCTCAACGCAAAAACAGATAGAGTCTCAGAAGAAAACGCACAAATTATAAACATAATACGTTTCCTCACAGCCTAAGGTGATTCAGTCTATAATCCGGAAACAAAACATTAAACAAATCAAACAATCAATAAAATAAAATCAATGAATCAGTCAAGAAATAACACATTCAGGAAACAAAGCATTTGTGAGGCTGCAGTAGACAAAGCGTTTTGTTTTTTTACTGAAAATATATTATAAGATAGTTATTCACATGACGAATCTAAGTCTAAAACGTAGTTATCATGCACAATAAATTAAACATTACGTTAGAGTTTTCATGATGCCTAACATACGAGTCTGAATGTAGTGAGAACTACAAAAAACACAAAAAAAAATCTGGATATCGGTAGTTGAATTCAGGATTTTGATATGAGTTCACATATGATTAGCAATGTGCTCGTTTTTCTGAGTTGCTAAATCAATATTATTGAAGTCTATATATTACAGTATTTAGATGCTGCAAAACGAATTCTAACATAAGCGAAGTTCCCAGATAAGTTAACGAGAATACCATTAACGTGAGAGAGCTCTGACATTGCAAAACCAGAATAACATTAACATGTGCGGAATACACAGATATGATAACTACATTATCAATACCATATGTGGAATTCCCGGGTAAGATAAAGAGCATATCATTAAATTATCGGATCCTCTTAGCAGTCTTCAGTGTTTAGTTCTCAGTCGCCATTTGGTTTTTTAATAGCAACACGAAAACCTTGTAGATAGGAAAAATCATGTCTCAAAGTCGATGCTTGAATATAATGAGGGTTTAAATTTAAGTTTGCTTTGGCCATTTACCTTAAGCGTCAATAGCTTCAGAAATATGTGTGTTATCCTTTTTTGCATACTGAACTTCATAGTTTTACGGCATCAATCAAAGAAGACAAATATCAATCCAGTAATCTGCCACTTCGTACGTGGTATGTTCTCGTTGGGATTGGAGAGTAGCACACGTGAAACCATTGTATGGAGAGCAATCATAACAGACCACTGTTCAAATCAGTTGCATGTATCTGTATCTCTGTGTAGAAATTGGCAATGAAACTCAATTTACTAGAACATACGTTTATTAAATGTGATAACGGAGGAGTAATGATGTGGGTATATTTCGATTAGTTTGGAATATACTGCATTGTATACACTGCGGTGCCTAAAATGAGAATTATACCAACACAGAATTCTTCAAGATGCTAAGGGAACGTTCGTTTTTCCAAAAGCTACTGCAGGATCGTAAACGTCCAAGCCAAAAGAATCAATCCCAGGGAGAGGAATATACTCCTGGAATAACTAATAGAAGTGAACATGCACGTCTTTTTCGTTATGGCGTTTTGTACTATTTATAGTGGGGAGCACCATAAAAAAATGCTTGCATTTAAGCCAGAAACAGTTAGCTGTATTCAAATAACCCGTATGTAGAGGCTTAAGTGCTGTGAGGACATCATATTGGCGGCTTAATGGATTGTGTACAGCACTCAGAAAGGATTAAAACAGAATTTAATACTTCCTATATATTTCGTCTCAGTAAATGAGACATCTTCAGGGATTACAAAAAAAAACTAATGTAACATACAAACAAATAACAATCAATACTAGGCCCAACCACGTGGGTGACACTAAAGTCCTATCAAGGTCGAGCGCCCTCTAAGGGCGGTTGTAGGCGGCCTGGAATGTAAAGTGGGACCTCTAGTGATAAGCGTTTCCCAAATCTTTGGAAGCTTAATTCAACTATATTTGTTAAGATTTGGTTGACTCCTGAGAGCTGCTGCTGCTGATTCTAAGAATAGTCTCTCTTTTTTGAATTTCCTGTGGTGGAGCATGGTAGTTTTTTTTTTCCATTAGATCCTATGGGTTGTATCCAAGACATGGTCAGCCAGGCCTGACTGACCATAGTCATGTTTGCGGAAACAAACATCCTAAGATTTGGGTAACGCTTATTTATCACAATTTTTCAATAATAATAGAAAAATTAGCCAAAACACTAAACTAGCAGTATACAATAAAGTTTTCAAACTAGTTTTAAGATATGGATCAGAGAGTATGTTATGTACAAATTACACAATAAGGGTCAAAGCACAAAACTTCCAGCACACCACTGGTCACCTGATTCATCCTGGACTCTGCTCCTCCTTTTGGGATCTGTCATGAGTAGTTTTCTTTTATTCTCATCACCAGTTTATTATCCATCCATCCACATTTGTCCTAATAAGACCAGATAAGCTTATAAATTTGAAATAGGAGCTAAAATTGTTAAGATCAAACATATAATCGCCACTACAGAAATGTAAATCTATTAGGAAAATTTAAATAAATCTAAATTTGATAAAATCATAAATAAAGAAATAGAAAACATGCGGTTATCATACAATAGTAAATGTATGGATAGTAATCAGAAAAACACGGATGGCAAAAATGTCCACAGAATGTAGAAATAAAGAATTATGATACAGAGGAAAATAGAATCAAATGCTAGAAATATACCTTCGGAACACCAAAGACCACGAAAACGATGGTAAGGTGAATTATAGTAAGCATTGTGGACTCAGATAAAATTATGAATACAGAATCATTTTATATTGCAGTTTCTCATAATATTTTTCTAAATGGGTTACGAAAATATAACTAAATAAAAATATAAGAAAATATACCAAAACTAGCAGAATAGAAAAATTTATAAACAATGATTTTATTAATCATTATAAAATGATTTTTATAGACAATGAAATTTTATGGACAACATAAATAAATGATAATCAAATGAGTTCCTTTATTATACACTTATATCTTTTATTTTTTCTTTTAAGCTGATAACGGTCTCATTTGAATGCTGGAAAGAAGTTACCGATTCGAAATCAAATAATGAAAGAGATTTGATGAAATTTATGTGTGACGACATCAGGATAAACTGTAAATGTGCTCCAGCTACGCCGGTAAATTTTTCATTTTATAATTTATAATTATTTAGGCGGGAGACAGAAAGAAAGAAAGAAAGAAAGAGCACGGTGAGGCTGGAGTTATTCTCGTATTTTCCTTTTGAAATGGAAATCTGTTTTATTTTTCACCTGGTAAATTCATGGATTAATAATTGTTTTCATTAGGGAGTCGGAAGGCAGAGGTTCAATAATGCATTGTAGTGTAAAATTCTCTGCAGCATTCAAAACCTAACATAATGAAAGCTCAATTGTTTTGAATGCTAATGTAATATTCGTGACCGTGACGAAAACACGTAGATAACAATGACATATTATTTTCTCTTCAATTAATCAATAAATTATCACTAATACCTCTAGGATATTGAGTGCCAAATCAAGTTTGTAGTAATCCTGATGTGATAGGTTCTTTCATACATTTTCTGAATATTTATACAGTGTTTTATTATCAACATAAGCTTTCTTCAGTCCACTGCTTGGCAAATTTCTCTCCATCTTTCTTCCATTTTGGCCGATCTTGCATCTCTCCAATATAAGTGTCCATATATTTTTATTTCATCATCTTTCCTTATTGCTACATGGTTTCTGATAATCAGTTCTTGGCGTGTCCATTCTTTTGTTAGACATTCTCATCATCATATCTTTCCCAGCATCATTTTTAGGCTTTTCTTAGTAATGCAGTGACCATTAAGTTTGTTTGCTTCTTGATCAATTATTATTTTTTTATCAAATTGTGTTGTTCTTAAAATGGCTCTATCCATGTTTCGCTGTATTGTTTTCAGTTTTTCTAGCTGCTTTCAGTCAGTCTCCACAATGCATTACTATAGACCATTGTCAGAGTAAACACTGGTTGTAGATCTTTGTTTTTCAGCCATTTGGTAAAATGCTTTTAAACATATATCTATATTGTTTAATAACAACTCTATGTTTGTTTGTAATGATTTGTTCTAGATATATGTGTGAACGCACTATTTCAATCTGCCTTTCTTTCCTAGAAATATGCAATATTTCATTATTTCCCACATTTTAAATATCACCTATTGAGCGTGCAGAAATAATGCGCAAGCATGCAAAGTACATTCCTCGTAGAGCAAATTCTTCATTCTGGGTAATATTTCATTTAAAATTCAACACAATTATTCTTATATATTCATATTAAGAATTTTGTATTGAATTTTGATATGTTCTGACAAGAATTGATTCACTATAAAGTGGGTACTTGTATCAGCATCGACCCATTTAACGGTAGATATCAGCTTTATGCACACCCCCAGTGTGCTGCAGGATGTGGATCAGAAAACGATGCCTGATATTGTCAAAATGCTTGAGTAAAGATTAACCGAAAGCGTCTCGGTTGGAAATTTTATTTTTGTATTACTAGAGCAAGGAAACACCTTGCATAGACAGATAAATTATACTGCAGGAATTTCAACATTTCATTTATTCTTCGAGTTTATTGTTAATAATGCGAAAAATGATATTGTAATTATTATTAAAGAAGCAGGCTTCTAGTTGTAGATCAAAGTATGATCTCGAGTGTGTTTTAGAATGAAGACCGTATTGCTGACTACAAATTCATTTGGTTAGTAGCCTGAAGGTAATAATATTACAGATCAAATAGTATAACTGGAATAAGAAGAATAAAATCCCAGGCTTTTTAGTAAGGTTCAATCACTAGATCGTTCTGGTCCAGTGATTTGCTTGTTTGGTATGTTCACACATCCAAGACGATCTAGCAAAATTCCAGGGAGCTCATTACTTTCATGGGTCATAATTTCTCACAGTGGGATTGTTTTCAAACAGATCTCCATAATGTTTCTGAGAGGAGACTTGGATCTCATATGTGGTGGACATCTTAACCATCCACACTGATTTCGGTCCATTGTTTCTTGCTTTAATTTAACGAAGTGTATGTTGAGGAATGAAGTAGAATCACTATCTGGTAAGTGTCTGTATTATTATCTTAAAATTCCATTCTTTCAGTTGTGTCTGCCTTTCAAGATCTGTCTCTGATTATTTCACTCCATCGTATGACATTCTTTTGGTTTGCTATGAACGAGCTCCTTTCTTTATAGAGGATTAACGTTTTCACATTTGATGAAAGCCTGTTCTTTTTGAATTCAACGATCATTTGTTTTACTGCTTCTACTAATTTTCCCCATGTGCCAATGTTTAAGCTAATCTTATTCCAGTTGTAATTGAGGTTTTTAGCTTGGTTCAAAACATCGAGAGGAAATTTGGCTACTGTCACAAACAATCTCTTCTTTTTATCTATGCATGTGAATTAGGTACACTATATACACTGAGTAGATTTTGCATTTGTAGCACCCAGCTAATATCGCATTATTCTCTCTGTGTGTGCAAGTATAGCTTGCAGAACTTAGGAACAGATTTCACAAGGTATGGAACATCCTCCATGCTTTACTCAACACATGTCCTCAGCAGAATCTCTGTCAGTTTACGCTCATTCTGTGGAGGAGAACCAATACTTCTCTCATCCCCGTTCTAGCATATCCCACACATGTTCAGTTGAGTTATGGTCAGGGGAGTTGGGAGGAGGAGGGCGGAAGAAAATGTAGAGAATTAGTTGTAGTGTTCCTCCAACCACCATTCAATAGTTTTAAGAGCCCGAGGACAAGGTGCGTTTTCCTGTTGAAAGATAGCGCTCTTGTCGAAGGGGACTTCCTGCATATATGAATGGGAAGGTGGGCTAACAGGTCCGTGTAGTGATCACCATTCAGTATTTGCGGGATGATAATCAACAGATCTTGGACTTGCCAAGAAAAAGCTCTCCAGACAATAAAACTACCTCCACAGGTTGAGACCCTACTCTGAAGCCAACGAATAGGGCTTCTTGCTGTTTATGCCAAATGCAAACCCGACCATCAGCATGGTCGGGATTACATTCAGGTCGGCACTGCAGATGAAATTCTTCGATCTGTCGAGAATCCATTACCGACGTTCCTTGGACCATGCGAGGTTATGTATGCAATGCCTGGCCGTCATCATGGATACCGTTGTTAGTCTTCGGCTGTGGAAACCCAGGTGAACCAAGATACAGTGCATAGTGCAATCAGAAATGGAGCGAACTTCCTCGCTTATTTCCGAAATCTGGCACCTGCTCTGCGGACCAAACTGTCTGCTCGTGATCATAGTGGCTAACGTCACCAAGTTTTCCCCTTAATGGGAAACATCTCCTGATTACGTACAGAGGGTAGGTTTGTCCATTTCTAGTAGTTGCACGTGCAGTTAATATCACGTGGTAGTTCCTTATCGCGCCGCATATGTAAACGGGAGGTTGTTCTTAATTCAAAGCTAACTCAGTATCCGTCTTTGTAGATGATCCATAATATCCAGCCTTTTTCCTCCTACGACAGGAAATAAAAATAAAGGAACAACTTCACTCTCTCTCTTGGAAAACTTTACAGACGTAATTAACACGACTTAACCAAAACAAAATTGCCATGGTAGTCTTTTTTGATCTAACTAAAGTATTTGATACACTCACACATCAAACCTTGTTAGAAAAGCTGAGACATATTGGAATAGATGGTCCTCTGCACAGGTGGTTTACAAACTAACTTCAAAATAGAAAGCATATCACATATCGGGTCAAACCGAAGTAGAGAGCTACCAGTAACCTGTGGAGTGCCTCAGTGAGCTACACTCTCCCTAACTCCATTCAACAATTACACGCACGATATGAATCAGCTACCTCTCAAAGGTAAGATATTCCAATACGCAGAGGATCCATCCATAATAACGCAAGTAGCCCAAACAAATATGCAACATGACATAAATCTGCTCATAGACTGGCTCACCAAAAACGCCATACACCTGAACTCAAATAAGACAATATTAATGATATTTAGAAATTCACTGACTCGACCAGTTGATAACAAATATATAACCATCCAACCCACTCTCCAACATACAAAAATACACAGAATAGCAAAACCACTACAATCACTCAGGTTGAAACAATACGATACCATGGAATTTACTTCGATGCAGATATGAACTGGAATAGCCACATAAACCATCTACACAACAAACTCCGAACAATAAGTGGCAAACTCTATAGGTTAAAAGACATAGTTCCCACACGCCTAAAAACACTAACATACAAAGCACTATGTCAAAATATACTAAGATACGCTAAAAAAACATATGCTTTCTTTGCACCGTACAAACTAAATAGATTAATGTCGTTCCCGTACAAAATGATAAAACTGATCTTTTGAAAACAAAGAGAGAATAACGACTTTATATACACTGCAAAGTCAGGACACAAAATATTAACAGCAAAACACTTATATCACTATGCAGCCTTGCTAAAACATTATTTCGATGCCAACTACAAGATAGTAAGAAATACATACCGTATAACAAGACCTCAGACAACTAAATATATCACATATAAATGCAATAGTCACTTCGGAAAGGACCCATTAAACTTCTACATCCCAGACATGATAAACAAATTACCTTTTGAATACAGAAACCTTACAAACTACAATAGCCTGAAAAGAGCTCTATGCACAAGAAACACGCACCCAAATACCGTACAAACTTAATGAAACACAATATATTCGTTCAGGCTTCCAGTTCAGCGACGCATCAAGACATTCGAAGTTATCGTGTGTGTGTGTGTGTGTGTGTGTGTGTGTGTGTGTGTGTGTGTGTGTGTGTGTGTGTGTGTGTGTGTGTGTGTGTGTGTGTGTGTGTGTGTGTGTACGCGCGCGCGTGCGTGCGTGCGTGCGCGAATTTCTCAATCAACGGCTGCAGTGGAAATCAAACCTATTGGACATAGGCTTGATTTCGTAACTTCCCAACACAGCAAACAAACCAATAAATAATAACTAGCTGGTGTTATCCTCAGGTAAGCTTACAAATAAGCTTCGAGGAAACACCCGTTTCTGTGAAAGTGAACACGAAATAAATTTCTGTCAATTAATTTCTGTTAAACTGTCCAATCAATGATAAATTTTATTAGGATATTTTAGAAATACAAATTTTGAATATACTGTATACATAAAAACATTTAGTTATTGAATAATAATAATAATAATAATAATAATAATAATAATAATAATAATAATAATAATAATAATAATAAGAGCATATTCATCATGTAATTTATCTTTCTAGATGAAGAAGAAATGGTTAGACTGCTGTATCATGAAATTCACAAGTGAAACTAAGTTAGATCTTAAAGACATAAAAGAAGCATTCGTCGCACAAAGTAAGGTAATGTATTTTTATTGATATATTACCCAGTAAAACACTTCCAATTAAGTATGCTACAATTTTCCTTTGGAATGTCGTGCATTTTAAACATTATATACGGGTAGCTTAGGAATGCGTAATTGAAGACAGAATTGACTACTGATAACAGCAGATCCAGAAAGTTTCACTCCAAAATACTAATCTTTAATATCTGAATAAGAAAGCATCACTTTTAATGTAATGGATAAATTGATGCAATTTATTTTAGACTGATCCCTTCGTAAGATTTATATCCTTCTACTATTAAAAATTCACTATTTATTTTAAATTCGATAAACTAAGCTTCTATTCTGTTATTGTGATGAATTCGTAATTCATTTATTTATAATATAACAGAATTTTATTGATTTGAACATTATTTTTATTATTTTATTTTATTTTTATTTTATATTATTATTATTATTATTATTATTATTATTATTATTATTATTATTATAAAAATTATTGAATTTTATTGAGTTTTAAGGACACACTATGAGCAAGAAATACGGAGCCTACATACCTTACAAACTTAACGAAACGCATTATATTAGTTCAGGCTTTTCAGTTCAGTGACGCGTTATGATATTCCAAATTATCGTGTGTGTGTGTGTGTGTGTGTGTGTGTGTGTGTGTGTGTGTGTGTGTGTGTGTGTGTGTGTGTGTGTGTGTGTGTGTGTGTGTGTGTGTGTGTGTGTGTGTGTGTGTAAATGAATTTCTCATCATACGACTGAAATGAATATCAGACCTATGAAACATCTGCCTAAGTCCCTTAGAGCAATGAAACCAATAAACAATAACTAACCGATGTCATCCTCAGATAAGTTTAATAAAAATCTTCGAACTTGCAAGCTGAGGCATTGCATCTCAACCGAGATCAACACAAAGAAATAGAAGAAAAAAAAATCCATTTATTACATTTAACTTGCGCAATAAATACATTTAATGTATTTATTGCGCATAAATACATTAAAACAATAATTGTAAATATATATAATTTATTGTTATTGAATAAATTATGTAAAATGTAATCTTATTGAAGCGCAGATATAAATTACAACCTACAGTTGGATATTAAATCCAAATATAGATACCATAAACGTGTGCTGCGAAAATTGACCAGATAACTTGCAGGAACACACTCTTCTCCATTCTACGAGATGCCCTATCCGAACCTTAGAGGAGGAAAGCGCCCGTATATTCATCTCCTATTGATCAATTTTTATTAGATTTCACTTGCCTGACAGCTATTTCAAACTCACTGAGTATCGTCAGAGACACTGTTTAAGTAAAGGTCTTTCTAAAAATTTGGCGATCCCCCGGACCACTCCCTACCAGTGACCGAAAGATCCTCCTACTCAGCGTTGGTTCCATTTGGTGACAGGCTCACCCCACCACCAAGCAGAACCGCTCATATTCCAGGGAAAAGCATCCACCGACAAAGTCCCACACTGGCCATACCTGAAAATCACCCTCCTCAGAGGCTCAAAATGCTCACCCAGGCAGAAACCTAAGAGAGCAAAAATTATCAGTATACTAAGGATCTCGAAGCGTCTGAAAGTGTATTTTCCGTAAGCGAACGCTCGGTCGGTGTGTGTTAAGTATTTACTAAAATAAAGAGCCAAAAGGCTTCACTTCGGCGATGCAATATAATATAAATTAAGTAAAGATTAACTCCAAGTGGAAATAATGTTGGATTTAATATCCAGTTAATTTATATAATTTTGCATCGCCGAAGTGGAGCTTTTTGGATCCTTATTTTTTAAGTCCTTATAAGGACTGGCTTAAAGGGGCGAAGTAAGAATGCTTTAATCTTTCCCGTAATCTTTAGAGGACAGTGTGGGGATAAGGTGTTATTGAGCTATTAAAGCTCTGATCATGGAAGGAGGGTAACAATAATAGCCGAGTCTCAATTAGAATTAAATTGGCTACAGCATTACCATCAATTACCATCCAAGGGTATTAATCATCGCATCTCACGGCCGATTACTTTATTACCGGATCCTTATTTTAGTAATTACAGTTACTTTTATTAATAGATTATACAAAAAAAGGAAAATGTGTATGAATTTCATTGTTATGAATCTCATTATGAATTTTTGAATTTCATTGTTTTCATTAAAAAACCAGATTATATATTATGCGTTTACATGTATTGTAAACGCATAATATATAATCATAATTTTAATAATAAAAGTTATTGAATTTTTTATAGAAATTTAATATGGAAAATAAACCATAACTATACCTGAGATCAATAAAAAGTTATTTATTATTATTATTACGGCTATTTTGCCTGCTTCAGTTTAGGAGTGCCCCTGTTTAAATGTCATTGGCTATTTACTCATGGATTCTTAGGGCATTGTAAGTGTAAAGGTACCAAAAAGTATATGTAGCATAAGGAATAGAAATTTATACATACCTTTTTCTGGGTGTTGCGGCTTTTCCTCTTTCTGCGATGTCGACAAACTACTGAGTGTGTGGGGGGGGGTAGGCAATTTGGAAGAATTAAGTTAGAAAAACCCGGGTTTTTTTCGTAATATATATAAACATATATATTATATTATACAGGGTGAGGAAAAGGTAAAAGGGTTGATTTTTTAATTAGGGAGGGGGAAGGGGAAAGGTGGTTGACGGGGTGCGGTCCGTTTCGACTACGTAACATCAAAAAGAAAAATCGAATACAAACACAAGAAAAAGTTTTTAATTCTAACAAATTGCCTACCCCCCCCCCAAAACACACACACTCAGTAGTTTTTCGACATCGCAGAAAGAGGAAAAGCCGCAACACCTAGAAAAATGTATGTGTAAATTTCTATTCCTTATGCTACATATACTTTTTGGTACATTTACACTTACAATGCCCTAAGAATCCATGAGTAAATAGCCAATGACATTTAAACAGGGGCACTCCTAAACTGAAGCAGGCAAAATAGCCGTAATTATAATAGTTTATTAAGAGGAGTAACATGGAGTTTTCCCAGAAATAATATACATAATATACATTATTATTATTATATTATTCCGTTTGCATGGCATCAGTTCTATAAATATTACAGTACAGATATTATTGTTAAGTGTTTCTTTGTAATGAATAATTTTTAATTTTTCAGAAAGGATGGCGTACTCTGTAAAGAAAGTTTTGCTGTTAAAGTTAATTAAGTCTAAGCATGTGGTGCCCGGGAATATTCGCAACCCTTCATAATAACAGCAATATAATTTCTTAATTTTTAAACCTCTTTTGTCTCTGCCGACTTTTTACTTCTGCTTGAGTGATCATCAAAAGTAGTTGCTGCTATAATTAGTATAGAAAATAACGCGAGGTATAATTTAAAGGAAATTAAATGAAAGTATGCATTATAATAACAATGATTTTGGCATTTCAATGCTGCCTGATATATACCAACAGTAAATTGGATTTATTATGTAGTGGAATTCTAATGTTAAAGGCCTGTGTAGTTTTAATATATTCATAACTTTATTACGATAATTAATAAATAATAATTATTATTTAATTTAAAGAGCTACATATTTTAATTTCGTATTGCATAATTTGAGCAGTGCAAAATTCAGATTTTATTTTCGAAACTATATTAAAATATTAATGTGTTATTTTTAAAAATTAATTAAAAAAATTGAATAAAGTTCCAAAAATAAACATTATAATTTATACTCCCACTGGATGGTTTAATTTTGGCAGTTCCTATTTCTTAGGTTCTGCGAAAACTGTGTTGCTAGGAAATACAGGGTGGCTCACAAGTCACGAAATGGATTTAAAATGTGAATACCTGTTTTGATTTTTAATGTTTTCATCTTATTTTTTCAGGTATTCTAAGGAACATTTGGGAAATAATCGTGGAAATATTTACAACCCAATAAAGAATCAAAATTATTCAATTTTGATTATTAGATTATGTACTTTATCGAAAAATTGCAATTAATTGAACCTCAGGTTCTCCAGATCTGTCGGCTCCCGACTTCTTCCTATGGGAGTTATCTGATGGGAAAGACATATGTGAACAAGTGCCAGACAATCCAACAGCTGAAGAAGAGCATTCGACCAGAAATTAGGATGCTGAATTCAGTAACAGCTGTTGTGAAAATGCCGTAGAAATTGCTTGTCGTTGTGAAGACAAATATGGATGGCATTTAAGTCATGTGATTTTCCATACTCCCAAAAATCTCCATGTTCTGTTTTTCATGATAACAAAAAAGAATGAAAAATATTAATAATAAAAACAGTTTTTTATGGGTGGTTCAACCTCTACTTGCAGTTAAATAATGGACATTTCTTCACTTTATTTTTTTAGGAGTGCGGGCTTGACTTAACTCCCTTGAGGTGTGTAAAATGGGACCCCTGAAATGTTATTTGTCTAATGTCAATAAAAGTGAGTATTGTTAGAAGAAGGAATTATATATACATATATATATATATATATATATATATATATATATATATATATACACACAAACACGCACTGATTTAAATATATAATCGTTCTTGGAATTGGGTTTGGATTTCATGTTACTGATAATCTTTTATGTAATTTTTATTCTACTTAACGTTTTCAACCATATAGTTGAGTAATCTTAGATGAGATCAAAATTTAAGAATTTACCTCTAACTTTAATGAGAATTCGTAATTTGCATTAAGATATGTGTATGTTAATAACTCTTAAGGAAGAAAATTATCATACGGAATCATAATCTTAGATGAACATTATGTGAATGATAAAATTTCAGACAAAATACAGAAATGATTCATGAGAATCATAAATACGAAAAACAAAAATCTTTCACTGGCTGAATTTTTTCTTATCTGCGCTTTATTTGTTTGTTACCAGCCGTGGGTATTTTTTCTATAAATATAGATGTCCGAGTATATAATTACTCAGACATCTATATTTATGGAATTTGTATATTAAAACATTTGTATATTAAAACATTTGTATATTACAACAGTGAAGTTATTCACTATTGCATTTTAGAATATATATATATATATATATATATATATATATATATATATATATATATATATATATATATATATATATATATATATATATATATATATATATATATATATATATATATATATATATATATAATTTTATGTAGTAATAATTACTTCCACATCCATTTATCAATATCTCAGGCAGCGATACAAACATTAACGATGTATAAATTAAACCATTGAAACTACATGCAATATTTTTATCGTAAAAACCATTACTCGCTTCCTTTACGAACACAGTACATATCATGTAATCCTACTGTGTCAAGATAAATTTTATTGCCTTTCGAAAAAGGCACCTAATTGTCACTTTCCATATCTCACATTTGCTTTCAGAGGTTAACAAACGTGTATTTCTCCCCATTATGATCTGCTATAGCTTAAAATATCTCAAAGTGTACACATTATTTCTCCAGCACGATGTGTTTCATCTCTGAAAATTTCGCATTTTAAAATAGCTTAGGTTCCTTGTGTTAAACCACTTTTTCATTTGTTTTAATTTGTTTCCCCTGGAACTTTTAAAGTATACATCGTAGCAAATTTGTCATGTATTTGTTATGTCTCATGAGTATCGATGATCTATACTCTGATTATATTTTATATTTTATTTCAGAAACACAGAAAAGAAACTTTGACTATTCCTGGACTGACTGGATTAATCGGAGTTTGTAATAAATGAATACTGTTCTGAATTTGCTTATCTTCACTTCTCTTCAGATGAAAAATGTTTTAGTGATCTATGTTATGTTTTAATGTTTTTGATACAGTAATTGATAATGTAATAAATTTCCAACACGTCTTATTTTCAACAAAAATTTATGCTTTGTCTAATTAATGAAATGGCTTGTCGCACTTGAACCCAGACTCAAGGATGTGTTCCTCAAAAGAGAAAAACAATTGGTTCCAAAAGAACCGACCAACGCGACTCAATTCATTTATTAATGTATTAAGGTTCAGTTACGGGAAAAAAAGTATTTACTGCATATTGTTTTAGTGTCATTTGGGTAAATGTTTCTAATAAGTACTCATCTTCCCGCAACTTTTCATTTGTATTAAAATCGATGGGGGAAAACGAACCAATAAGAAATAGTAAACGAATGAAGGCACACAGAGAAGTGATTAGACAATTGCTTAATCAGTCTTAACAAAAATAAAAAAAATCTCAATTGTTAAGGAGATGATTTCATTAATGGACTTGAGGTATCAACGTGATATGCGCTTTTTGTATTTCTGATCATCGTCCACGACCTATCGTTTAATAGGGCATAGACATTGATCATTATAAAAAACAGAAACATAAATAAATATTTTTGAGTTATGTAGATGTATTTCAGACGAAACTTGATAGATGCATAACTTAATGGTCCTTTTACATGTCTCTTCTCTTATTCTTCCAACTTACAAGCATGTCCGTAAAGCTATAATTTGAATTTCCTTTAAGGCGAAAATTATTTAACTGCATAATTTTTAGTCTGGAAAAAAAAAAAGACAATGAAAATGTCAGACAACCTTAGTTGTCAATATACTATAGTTTTTATTTTATTTGATTATGGCTGCATCACTTTACACAAGCATTCTACCAAAATCAGATATTCTGAAATCAAGGTAAATAGGAAATTGTAAGAAATTTTAATGATTTTGGATATTGCAATAAAGCGATAAATAGTGTAGATTCCTGTGAGATATGATGATATACGTATTCATCAGCAATTCCAGAATATTTAAAAAAAACACTTTCTAAAGTAACTGAAAGAAGACCTTCTCTGACTTTCTAAAGAAACTGGAATTCTTCATAACTTAGAAACATTCCTTCACGATTTTTTTTCCTTGTCATCTGGAAAACCAATACACAAATCGGTAATTTGTTACATTAATGAAAATGAATTGTTTTTCCTACATAAAAAGGTAAAGAAAATTTATTATTCACTACACCGACAGGAACATCTGGCACATATTTTACCGATCGGAATTTTGATCCTCACATAATGTAACACAATTATTTCTACACAATGCGTAACATTCACAGTTGCGTAATTTTCAACGTTTGTTTTGTTTACGTGAAAGTTATAGTTAAGCAAATAATGAAGCTATGCCATCAAATAATTTGCAAAAAAAAATAAAATAAATAAATAAAAAATAAAACTTCACTATATTCCATCAATTTTTATCATCATCAGTCATCATTTTATTGCCATTGGTTTGGGAATAAATTCTTTCGATTTTATGCTCTAGGTGAAATACTCGCCATTTTAGATATCTTTATCTTCCTCTGAAAATCAAACTGTAACTCTGGGCGATATGTTTTTGATTTTGAAAATAATATTACACTGAAGAAGTAGTACAAAAAAAAAGTATAATGCAAGAGTGACATAACACAGGTATAACAAGTATAACACAACAGTGAAGAATAGAGCAATATAAGTGATAATAGCGGAATAGTAAATTAATGCTACATATATATCATAAAAACTATACTATCATTACTGCAAGTGATGATATAGAGAATAATAGGTTAAAAAAGTCGAATAAATAAAGAACAGCAAATAGAAATAGAATAGAAGAATTTGTACAACATACGTATCCAAGGTAGGTAGCCATACTAGTTATCAAGAAAATACGAAATCATGTGATACAGTCAAGACAATATTGCATGACTGTAACTATGAGGATGTGTGTATCATACAGCATATTCTTTAGACATAATATATAATATTTACAGTAATATCCTATAATATAATATCTGTGAAATAGTCTCTTGATTTTTAAAGCCTATTCTGATGATACAGACTTTAATTCGTTAGGCAGTTTATTCTAGCTCCTCGTTGCTAATTGCTCTAAAGATTTGTGAAAAATATCTTTGTTTGTTTGGAAAGAAGTTAACGCAATCACCTAAGCAAGGTGTAAAATGCTATGTAATGAGTCAGGTTTATGCAGCCAGTATAAATTGGAGAAATATGATACTCCCAATTGAGTGCAACTATGTCCGGGTGAAATAACTGCAAAATGAAGGGGGGCCGGGTTAACTGCCAAAGGTACCATACTAAGATGGAAGCGAACGGATTCAACTGAGACTGCTTTCAGAATTGGACGACCAGCACTCACCTAACGTGACAAATTGCAGTCTGTCGGCCGACAAACTGACATTTGTCGGCCGACACTTAGAATGCGAAGTTGCGGACATCAATAGGGACACGAATCTGCAACAAAAACATCCAGAACTGAATATCATAACATGGGTTTCAATATCCGACAGCAATATGCCAGACCACATTACCCCAACAGATATGCAGCGTCGCCTTCAGTGGTGCAACGATCGTGTACAGTGGAATGTTGAAGCGACGGATCACACTACACCGTTTACCGAGAGATGGACAGGTGTTTGGTTTGGAGGATGAGAGGTAAACATTTCTTACCAGAGTGCGTAACCTCAACTATGAAATTCGAAGGTGACCGTGTGATGACATGATCCTGTTTTCCTTAGTTTGGCCTAGGACCTCTGTTTGTAGTGCACGAAGATTGAACGCTGAGAGGTGTCTGAACCTTCTGGACAATGAAATGCTTCCTACTTTGTGGTGTGTCTTCGGAACTGGCAATTGGCACTTTAACTAAGACAATGCACTGTGTCATAGGGCTGATGCTGTTACTGCATGGTTTCTGGATATCAACGTCACCACAATTGATTGGCCTCCACAGAGACCAGATGTCGACCCAATTGAACATCTGTGGGATGAACTGGAGGGTCGGATGATGTCGACAGACGTCTGCCTCCAAACAGTTCCAGGTCCTCATTACTTGACTTCAGGAAGAATGGTCCAAACTCCAATTGATTTCTATCGTACGATTGTGGAAAATATACCCAGTAGGACTACTGAAGTCAATCCCAGAGAAAGGAGGTCTTTCATCTTTTTAAGATGAAGGACCTTCTTCATCTTAAAAATAGTGTGGGTGCCATTGCTGTTGGTCATTCATATTATGGTGTCCGTTGAACTTCTTCACATGCACTGTATAGTTTACAATTATAGAAATTGTTAAGAATGGCAATCAGATAATTATTTGAATATGCGAAGAATCAGTAACGGCTAGGGATCTGATTATTCTCTTGTGAGTTGGTTTACGTATTCGACTTCGTATTTGAATTCAGATGAAGCAAATTATTGTAGTAATTTCCATATAAAATTTCTGTAATTGCAAATTGTTATGAAAGGAAAGTAAATCACTATTTGAATACCCGAAGAATCAGCAAAGGCTAGGGATCTGATTATTTTCTAGTGAATTCGTTTAAGTATTATATTTCGTATTTGAATTCAGAGAAAGCAAAAGGTTGTAGCAATCTCCATTAAAAGGTGGATTTAAGAATTTACTCATTAACAATATAAGCATAAGCATATTAAAAAGTGTGTATTTACAAATTTTTAAACGTAATTCATTCTGCTTATTACGAAAAACATGAACTTGTTTGATGTGAGAGTTCATTTTAGGCTGCTATTGATGTGGAAACACAAATATACTTATCTGTTATGCTTATCCGTTATGGTGATATATGTATGTATATATATATATATATATATATATATATATATATATATATATATATGTTAAAGATACCAAGCTATTTTAAACCTAGTTTTACTCCATTTCCCAAGTAAGCAAACAGACAAATAAGTCAAGTTTGCGCCTGCACGTAATGCAAGTCTAGCTGACCTTGCAGGTAGTGCAAGACTAAGTAACTCATGGTGAAAGTAGAATAAGCTCTGATCACTAATCTTAATATTTACCCATTGTGCTTTGCATTATGGGTAAATATTAAGATAAATATTAAGATAATAATACAAAGCATCATACATCTCCTGGAGGAGATGTATGATGCTTTGTATTAAAGGCAAGGGGCCACTACCCAGACCAGTTTCAACCTTTATTGAGATCTCATCAGCGGGAGCCAGGCTAATATATATATATCAGCTAACTCCTTTTTATTCCCGTATACGGGGAGTAGGCGAGGCCATTTAGCCCTATCTAACTTTTGGAGACTGAGTGGGCAATTCAATCTCAACTGGCACCAATCAGAGATAGATGGCCCAAGGCTATCACTAATTAAGCGGTACACAGGGACCACGAGACGGCTCAAATGTGCCGCCATCTCGTGGTCCCTAACCCTAACACAACATATTTAATGTCTGAAATAATGTGGGTTCTACCGTCGATTTTCTTGAGTTTACGGGACGAAAAACCCGAGTTTCCGGGAGGAAAAACCCGCTTGCCCGTGCCAGAGATCGACTAACTCGGGAACCGGTCGAAAAAAGGCTTAGAAAAATTTCCTCTAGTCGCCGACTAGACTCGAAACCAAGTCTTCCTTCGTGCGGCGAAGCGCCGTAGTATGCAAACGCCACATCCACTGAGCTACACAGGCTCCTCTCCTATATATATATATATATAGGAGATGAATGCAAATATACAGGGAGTGTTTGCATATATGTACTAATAAAAGGTGGGATGTGCAACATATTTTACACTGTACTTGATATCAAGATGTCACGTTCATTTAATATGAGAGACATACAATAAACGATGGTAGTTAAATGTTACAGCAGTGGTCTTTCTGTCAGTGGCATTGCTAATCGTCTCACGATACCGATATAAACCGTCGCTTATGTCATTAGTAGAAGGAAAGTCAAAGGTGCTACCACAGCAGGAAAAACGCAAGGAGGCCACCGACAATCACCTACCGAGATCGCGAGCTCTACCTCGGAATGTTAGAGAATCCCGCAGGTCATTAGTGGCTGACCTTGCAGTTCAGCGTGGTAAAGGCTGTAGGGATATCTGTCGGCACTAAAACTGTACGCAGGAGTTGAATGCTTTAGGTTAGTTACCAAGGCTGAGCTGCTTCAAAAACACCACACATTACCTTCCTCAACGCCAAATGATGTGTGGACTGGTGTCTTTCTACACCGTTTCTGGACCATAGATGATTGCAAAATTTTGTGGAGGGAACTAATCACGCTTCCAAATGTTTCACTTTGGATCCAGAGATTACCTAAGATCGGTTCCTGCAGGAAATCATTCCAACTGTCAAAGTTGGTGGAGGCTTGGATAGTATGGGGGTGTTTCAGTTGAATGAGGCTTCGTTCATTAGTGACATGTGCAAAACCATGATATTGATGACTATCTGAACAGCTTCATGCTTCCGATGCTGAAGTACTTTGGCAGTGAACCTTGTATGCTTCAGCACATGAGTGCTCCATGCCATAGTGCACTGTGTGTGAGAGACTGGTTTTCACAAAAGATCGTTGTGTTGGACTGCATCATCATCATCATCAACAACAACCACGGTTCCAGTGCCAGTAGGTGTCTGCTGCCATCTTGATATGATTCTTTCACTGCATTCTATTTTGTACAAGATGACTCAGTTTGTGTATACAGTTTCTGCACCATTTGACGATGTCACCGCCCCATTCTCTGTTTGGTCTTCCTCTTTTGTTCTTTCCTTCAATCATTCGAAACAGTAACGTTTTTAATTTTCTCTCATCATTCATTCTACATACAGTATATGACCAAATAGGTTCCTTTTGCTTATTTTCTGGATCAGGCTTTCTTTTGGTTGTATTCGTCTGTAGATTTTCTCATCGTTCACTTTCTCTATCCAGCTTATTCTCAAGACCTTTCTATAGTACTTCCTCTCAAATGCCAATATCCTCCTTTCAGATTCTCTCAGGAGTACCCAGGCCTCTCATCCATAGAGCATGCTGCTGAAGATACAGGTATCTACAATGCGCAGTTTAGTTTGCATCTTTAAAGCTCGGCTCTTCCATATTTTGTCGATGGCTTTTAAAATAGTTGTTGCTCTGTCTGGCTATTCTAATTTTTATCTCTTTTTTGGGGTCAAAGTCATGCATCATGTGGCATCCAAGATATGTGAAGTGTGCCACATTTTCCAGTTGAAATCTGTCTATCATAACTCTATTCAGTAACTCCTGTTGTCCGAATATCATTGTTTTAGTTTTTTCAAAGTTGATATTTAGTCCATATCTTTTTCCTTCTGTGTACAGTGTTTGCAATGTCTGTTCCAGCTTTGCTGCGTTTTCTTCAATCAGGACGATGTCATGTGCAAAGCAGAGGTAGTTTATTCTCATGCCATTTATTGAAATGCCTCCACCTTCTTCTTTAATTTTATCTAGTGTTCTTCCTAGATGTGTGATGAAGATGATTGGTGATATTGGGTCCCCGTGTCTTGTGCCTTGGCTAGTGGCAAACCAATCTCCAGTCTCACCTGCTATTCTGATTTTTGCTTGTGCGTGGCTGTTTATATCTTTCATCAGGGAGATCAATTTATTGCCCACACCATAGGATTCCAAGACATCCCATGTTATATTTTGGTGAAAATGTTTTTTGGAAGTCCACGAAACAGCAATATATCTTTTTGTTCTTTCTTCGAGCTTTCTCTGCTATTAGTCCTAGTGCGAGTATCTATTGCACTGTACTTCGATCTTGTCGAAATCCGGCTTGCTCATCCCCTTCAGGAGTTCTGTTAGTATTATCATCAGCACTTTGTGAAGATGACTCATTAATGCACTAGTTCTGTAATTGGTGCACTCTAAAGCACTGCCTTTCTTATGAAGAACAACCAAGACTGATTTTTCCACTCTTCGGGGGCATATCCTGATCTCCATATTTCATGACATAGCTTATGTATTTCTTTTACGACTGATTCTCCCCATATATTAACATCTCGCCTATTATGTTGTCATTTCCAGGCTCTTCTTGAGATGTTTTATAGCCTTATTCACCTCCTTTTCCAAGATGTCATTTTCAAAGATCTCTGCTTGTGGATAGATTGCTTTTTGTTCTTTCATTGCTTCTGTTGCACTATCATTTAGTTGATTGTTATATAGTTCGCTGCAATATCTTGTCCATCTGTGTATGATTTCTCTCTTGTCCATCAATACTTTACCATTTTCATCTTTGACTGCTACTGATCTTCCTATTGATATTTCTTGTACGTTTGTAGACCTCTCCAGTTTTGTATTCTCCATAATACTGTTCAGTGTCTTTGCACTGGTCCTACAACTATTTGGCTTTATCAAATCTTGCTGCTTTCCGTACTTCATGGCATTTTTGACGGTATAACTCATCTGCTGCATCTGAATTCTTTCTTTTAAGTTTCAGTTTTCTTTTCTCTTGTACCAATTTTAGGGTTTCCTGAGTTATCCATTTATTGCTGATCTTTCTTTTTCTGGAATTACTTCCTCTACTGCTTTTTTTAGCACTGTAGTCACTAGTAGTTCTGCTCTTGTATTTATATTTTGTTTTTCACTTGGGTCTTAAGCTTAGTTTCCAATATGTTTTGATATGCTGTTCGTAGCCTGCCTTCATTTAGTTTTGGGATGTCTCTAGCTTTTTGGAACTTTCCTTTGTACTTCTGTTTCAGTTTTAGTGTTATATTCGCAGTCACTAAGCTGTGGTCCGAATCAATATCAGCATCTGCACTGTTGATCTGAGATTCTCCATTTCTGGTCTATTATATCAGGTTGATCATATTCCTGTGTTTGCCATCGAAGGAGCGCCACGTCCATTTACGACAATCTTTTTATTGGAATTTGTATTGCAAATCATCAGTTTGTTATCCGTGGCAAATTCCAGAAGCATCTCTCCACGTTCATTTATTTCTCCATATCCAAATTTTCCCATAACCTTTTCCCACCCTGTGTTATTTTTGCCAATCTTTGCATTCCAGTCTCCTCCAATGATGAGTATATACTGCTTCAGCACCTTATCAATTTTTAGTTGTAGATCCCTGTAAAATTTCTCAATGTTTTCATGTGCACTCTCTGCAGTGGGCACATATATTTTAATGGTCGTGATATTAAATGATTGGGCACTGAATCTTGCAACCATTATTCTTTCACTAACTGGTTTGTATCCTATCCTAGGTTTCCTGGTAAGTAACAATCCCTGTCAGGGATTGTTACTTAGCAGGAAACCTAGGCCTGCCTTCATTCTTACTTTCATTTCTGGTCCACCATTTGATTCCCCTGACAATGTTCATCTTATTTCTGAAATACCGAATATATCACATCTCTATTTCTTTTTGAAGCAACTGCAATTTTCCAGTTGCTCAGAATGTACGGACATGTTCCAATTGATATTGCATCCTTTCAGGCCTGAGTTTGATTTTTTTGTCTTTGTTTTCAGTAACTGATTTTTCGATCCAAACCTGATTACTTGATTGGGGACGCGGACCTTGTTTGACAGAGCATGTTGGACTGGCTGCCCAGAATCCAGACCCAAACCCCATCGAATATCTTTAAGATGAATTAACACGACGAATTCTCTCCAGACAAGAGCGACCGCTATCATGATCAGCAAAAGACGTAGCTTTGTGCTAAGAACTGAACAATATTCCTTTTGCACTTATCAGAAATTGGTTGAAAGGATGCCCGGAAGCACAGATGCTGTTATTTAGATCAAAGGTTGTCCCACTTAGTAAAGAAAAAAAAATGTAATTAAAATAAATTTTTACACCACAGCTGGGTGTCCAAATATTTTTGTTAATATAGTGTATATCTCTACCCTCAGAGATATATGAAACCATCTCCAATTCACATGAAAACATTAATTTTTATGTGATGTTCCTATTTCACGAGGTATAGATCACTCTCTAAGATTTCCTTTCTTTTAAACGTTAGACATGTTTAAAGTAAACCTGCCTGCATCAAAAAGTTATTTTTTCATTTCTTCTTTTAATATATTCTGAGTTGGTATCTGCACATTTAATCATTTTGATGAAATGCTCATATAACGAGCTTGCTTTTAGTAGATCATCATGCGGTAGTTGATTCTCTCCTATTGCCATCTGTGTATGCAAATACCCTTGCGAAAATGATATATTTTTATAGTGTTAAATTTTGCTATTAGTCTTATAACATATAACATATATCTTACCACTAGTATAATATTCTTAAGATGTTTTAATATCCTTATCGCATTATCTAATTCATTTAAAATATACTTACTGGGCCACCATGTGCACAGTTATATACCAGATATGAATATATTTATTACTGATTCATAAATCATCACTGTTTCCGCTATGCATATTTAATTCCAATTTATGAAGATGAAAATTATTTTTCCTATTGTACATGATTAAACTGCATCCCATGAGTCATGAAAGGTATTTTAATTAAGAAGAGAATCAATTTAAATCTCTTTGTTCCATAATTCAGATCATTCATTTTCTGAGAAGGACAACACAATATTACCGAAATTTGACCATAAAAATCCGACGTTTACATGACGTAAGTTCCATGCAGTATCAAAAACATTTTTACGGAGGTTAGTTTATAGATTTTTGTGCAGGTGATATTCGCACCATGATAGAAATTATTCAATTGCTCTCTTATGTCCATTTATACCTTGTCTCACTTGTTCACAAGTAGATAGCATTCAATTTTAGGTTGCTGATATAATATACAGGGTGTTCGGGATAAATTTGACATATTTATAATTAATTATATTTTTCCGTAAGTTACATGTATTAACACACACTTCTCTTCATTTAAAAGTTTGGACCCTTCTTCATTCATATACAAGATGTCAGAAAGGATGGATAGCTGGAACCCACCTGAATCATGGAAGAGAATAACTTGTATCATGATGATTCGTGCCCGCCATCAAAATAAGGATATTACGACTGCTGCTCAATGCTCCCTGAATACAGTAAAAACAATCAGGCATGAACTAGAGACTTGCAATGGTGACTACGAGGATGTAGCAAGAAGAAAGATCCCTAGCAGACGATCTGATTGCGTTCGTACAGCAGAATTCCTCGCAAATCTGCAGGAACAGGTGTTGAAGAACCCTGGCATTGGAATTCGGGCTTTGTTCGTGGAGTTGCTAACTGTAGTCAAGCCCTGGATAACAAGGGTAGCCAATGGTAGGCCGTATGTATGGCAGCAGGATTCGGCCCCTTGCCACACCTCTGGGAAAAGTCAAAAATGGTTGTCTGAAAATTTCTACGACTTCACCAGTCCAAATGTTTGGCCTCCAAACTCCCCAGACCTTAACCCCATGGATTATTTTGTATGGGGCGCAGTTGAAAAAGACACCAATCGCACTTCCAGTAATACAAAAGCCCAGTTAATGGATAAAATTAAAACAGTTTTTGCGGCCCTTCCCAGGGAGACTGTAGCATCAGCTTGTTCGAGGTTCCGAAGCAGAATTGAAGCTGTGATCGATGCTAATGGTGGTTATTTTGAGTAAATCTTGTTGATTGTATTGTAATTAACTCTGCCTGTAATGTTTTTTTGTCAATTCATTAAATTTAATAGATACAAAGAAGATTTTCTTTTTCCTTACGAAACTGTCAAATTTATCCCGAACACCCTGTATATATTCCAACTCTGCCACAATTCTTCCTTCCTTCGCATAGCCTTCTGCGCAGAGTGGACGCAGATACCAATGAAGCTAATTATTATTATTATTATTATTATTATTATTATTATTATTATTATTATTATTATTATTATTATTATTATTATTATTATTATTGTCCTCCTCCTCATCATCATCAAACTCCAGTAAGTCGACAATTCGTCTAGAGAAGTCATACGTTCTCTTAAAGTCATTTATACTATCAGAGATGTACTCAGTAGTTCATTAGTCAAACTCTTGCATTCACTCATGTGTCTGTGAGCCTCCTCCTCATCATCATCAAACTCCAGTAAGTCGACAATTCGTGGATTTATGGAAAATTTCTTTGTTTGCATTGGGTACTACCAGCATGTTCCGGCCGCATCGTAATCCATAGTCTATATTATATACCAAGAAACTTTCAGCGTTCCTTTTTACGTATAATAGACAACCATAGAGATATAATTTCTGTAGTGGTAGAATATTACGCATGACAAACAGATCGTTGGTTGAATGTGCGACGTTAATAGTGGTTATGGCTATAATTATTCTGTTTTGTATTCTTATTAATGAAAAAAAATTGTTTTAATAATCTCCACCCCAACAGGTGATGCCATATTACAGTAAAGAATTTACCTAGGAATATTATAAGCATCTTAAGAATGCTGCATTCAAAAATTGTTTAACATAATATATCCCGTTAATTATGAACCTAAACTTATTTGTTAAGAAAGTGGTGGAGGAATTCCACTTCATATTGCTATCGATATAGAGACCCAAATACCTGATTGATTTTGTTCTTTTATTAAGCTACAGTTACAATTTTGGATGCCACTACATTTCCTTTCATGCCATTTTATGTTTATATCACGGTCTAGCTTTTCTGTTTAATGTGAAGTACATATATCTCGTTTTATCAGTATTAATGTTAAGTCCATTATTGCTAAACCATTTACTTAGTTTTAACATATCAATATTAATCTGATTTTTTAGATCTTCGAGAGGTGTTTTGGTGTATATTAATGTAGTGTCGTCGGCAAAGGATATCAATTTGCCAAAAAGTTTTATTTACATAAATCATTACTATATATTAAAAATAGGATGGATGCTAGTACAGACCCTTCCGGGACTCCGTATTTTATTATTTTTGTTGAGCTATTCGATGTGCCGTAGCTGATATATTGTTTTCTATTAATCAGATAGGATCTGAACCAGTCTTAGTAATTCCTCTGATGCCGTATTTGGACATTTTCAGTAGCAATAGGTTATGATGAACACAGTCGAACGCCTTAGATATATCAAGAAAAACGGATGCTGTGTGCATTCCTTTATTTATTCCACTAGACCGTTTTATGAAACTCCAATAGCGCTTTTTCGGTGTTGTATCCAGATCTAAACCCATATTAAGTAGTTGCGTAAAAGGATATTGTATTTAGATAGCTATTTAAGCATTTTTTATAATTTCAATAACCTTTGAGATTGTGGATAGTATAGATATTGGTCTGTAATTTTTTATTTCATTTCTGTTACCTCCTTTAAATAGCGGTACAACTGAAGCAGTCTTTAAGTGTTCTATAAATTTACCGTGTTCAAACGATTTATTAATGATATTTATAAAGAACTGTAATTTTTATTTAATGATAATGTTACGTTTTTGACATTTATATTGTCACTTCCCATTTTTTCCCTTTTTTTAATCCGATTACTATACCCTTTACCTTTTCGTTTACTGCGTGTAGATACATGCAATTCTTAATCAATGGAAGGTGACTCACGTACATTTTCCTTTCTGCAGGGTCGAAATCACAACTACCATAATTTGTAAAGTGGTTGTTCATTTTGTTAAGCATATCGGTGATGTCATTGCCCTCTGGGAATTCGCGGGTTATGTGATTTGTGTTACCTATTATCATATTAACCAACCTCTATTCTTTACTTTTATTTATTACAAGAAAGAAATTTCGATAGAAGAAAATGTTCTTTTGCCTGTTTTATTTTTTCCTTTAGGTGTTCAGCGAACTTTTTGTAGTCATGTTGTTCAAACATTAAATTGTCGGGATTTTTCCTATGCTTATGGTAGAGCTTCTCTTTTGTTCCTTATCATATATTTCAGCTCATCTGTTATCCAGTGTGTGTGTGTGAACATCCTTTTTTGTAGTAACTCTTTTGCGATATTGCGATTTACTGTCTGCATATTTAATCATTTTGATAAATTCCTCATACAGCTAATTTATGTCTAATATGTCGGTTTCAGACAGTTGATGATATTTTATGCAGTTCTCAAATTTATTATAATTGATGCCTATTTCGAATTTGTTATGACTCTCTGCACAGCTCGTGTCAACGCTATTAGGTAAGGATAGATTCAACAGTATAGAATGGTGATTTGTTATTTTGCTGAAGTAGATTACAGAGGATACCTCACATGCCATTCTGTTTCTTATATGAATATGTGATCAATGCAACTTGCTGATTTGTTCGCTTCTCTCGTATTGCCATCGAAGTAAGCAAGAAACCCATGAGTAGATAATATATTTTTATATTCTTCAGTTTTATTATTACTCTTATAAAGGTCCAAATTTATATCCCCCACCAGTATGACATTGTCGTGTTTTAAGGTTTTTAGGACATTATTTAGCTTCGTTAGAAAGATATCAACTGGGCCGTCGTGTACACGGCATATAACAAATATAAGTATATTAGTTGCTGTGTCATAAATAATTAGAGTTTCAGCGCTTTGCACTTTTGATTCCAGTCTATGAAATTTTTAAATATTTTTTCTAGCGTATAAAATTAATCCTCCTGAACGATTATAGTGGCGACAATCATAATAAGTCTCGTAATCTGCGAGAGAATAACGATCAACCTCAAGTTGTTTAATCCATATTTCACTTAAGACTAATTCATCTATATATGATTGGATTTCTGTGAAAAGTAACATTAAGTTATCAAAATTTGACCTTATCGACCTAATATTAACATGATATATGTTGAAATTCTTGGATGAGTTTTTAGTAGTGTCAAAAAAGTTTTTACGGAGGTTAGATTATATAGTTTTGTACAGTTTACAGTTGCATCAGAATCTAAGCTATTCATGTGGAATCTTTAATCCATTTAGGTTTAATAAAGTTCCAGTTATTCATAGGTAACATTTAGATTTGCTGCCTTCTTTGACAGAGTTCGTCGAGGTCTTGCGATGGTTTTATCCGTATAATTGGACGGTAATCACAGGAGGATACAGATGCATCTTCATTCTTTGGAATGACCACTGTTCTTGACTGGCGAGGTAGACATTTGGTAAACAGAAGGAGTAGATTAAATCTTAGCAAGAAAAGTAGAAAAGCAGCTGATAAAACATTCTCCGTATAGAATAGATCTAAAAATGGAAGGACCAAATCGGATATACGTATGATGGCGGAGTGGAAATAATATTGCTAAATGTGTAATCAAATTTTCATACACTGTTTCCACTTTGTGGAATCTTTCCTGAGCTGAAACTCAAATTATACAAACATGTACAACTCCTACCTAGTTTGGATGAAGACTACTTTATCATAGATGCAGATAGGCTAGTTATCCCTATTGCCGAATTCTTATCATATGTTATGCAACGGCTGTAGAGTCTCCTCCTCATGCAGTTTATCAATTATTACAATGTAATGGCAGCACTAAGCATCATGTTAATGCACAGTGAGCACACAACTTTTGAATAATCGCATCTACTGAAACAAGAGCACTGTGTGTGTGTGTTCAGTATTTCATTATTCGGTATTCAGCCAATTTTTTTTTCATAGTCAAACTTAACTTGCGGAACAACACCAGTAAGTTTAATGGCCTGGGCTTCATATATTTCTTAACTCATTTCACTGTTATTCTGACGTTATCCCTTCCATACCTTCTCCTTATGGATCTCTTAGTAAACAATGTTGTACATATTGTTGAGCAGTATATACAAACAATATTGTAGATATTGTTCACTCCTACTCTATTTGTTCTTCGAACTTCAGAGAAAAATTCAGATAGTGACTCATTAAAAACATTTTTAAGATTCCCATGTTTTGCTGACATCTGCTCCATTCAATAACTGATAACATTTTACTAAATTTAATATTCCTCCTGAGTTCGATAGACACTGGTGTCTAAGGGCTAGCCATATTTTCCCTGTATATGAAAGCATTTTCATGACTATAGCCAAATGTGGACATAAATTTATTGCCAGCATAGTAATCATTTATATTGCATGAAAATTTATAAATTCTACAAATTAAATTGCAATACTCTTTTTGTCAAAAGCTACAAATTTGCTAAAGACATAGTTAAGGAAATAATGTGCAGAGCTTACAGAAAGTTATTCATATAGGCATTTCAATATGGAATATACCCACCCCGAACTGAGATGCATATCTCGCAACGGCCTACCATGCTTAGCATCTTGTAATTCAGGAGTTCTTCAGGAAAATTGGCACACTCCTCCTTCAGGGGAAGGATAAGACCTGGTTTCCTTCCTGGAGGAGAATTAAAAAGGCAATGTGTGTCCCTGTTGCATCCCGAACGTGTTCTTGGGTGTTGAGGTCTGGAGATCATGCTGTAAACTCGATTAGATAAATATACTTGATCTCTAGAAGTATCTCCACTGCTCGTGTACGATGTGGTGTGGCATTGCCATCCATTAAAATGAATTCTTCGCCAACAGCACTACAGAACAATCGAACATGACGTTGAAGTACTCCGTTGCAATATTGTTTATCAGTCATCGCCGCTTTATAAATACTTGTATCTCAGTGTGTCCGTTAACCACAATGCATCCCCACACCATAACTCAAACACTCCAGTATTTATCCCTTTCAAAAATATTCTCGCGTTGCTAGTATCCTTTTCAGCTAGATAAAGTGTAGACTAGTATCGGAGAAAAAAACTAAAGCGACTCTGATCTGTAAATAGTATATTAGTTCACTGGTGTCTTGTCCAATATTTATGAAAACAACACCACTGAAAACGTGCACAACGATCAGCTGTGGATAAAGGAACGCTGATTATAGGCCATCGGGTTTATAGGCCTATTTTTTTGCCAATATTGCCAGAGTTTGTCGAGATATCTGCGAATTATTTTTGAATGAGCTGACTTGCAAGATGACTTGCCCTGGTTTGTCGATTACATTTTGCTATTGTAACCAAAGGTCTGTCTTCATGCTCCGTGGTAGAGCGAGGGCAACCTCGCAGCAAACGTCTGGAACACGTTGCATTGGTTTGAAATGCTGCCCAGATGTGGGATTCGAAAACCTGGCAATATCACTAATTCTGACTCCGTCTTCAAGGTTTCCAATAATTCTTCGTTTGTGAAATTATGCAGATGATGTCTTTGAGACATTACAAGACATCCGAGTTTACATCTTTATTCTATCACGAAAAGAGCTTCCTTCACACACAATTCGCTTGGTGCAGCCTTTTGCTTTTATCCTCTTGAGTGCTACCATGCGATCCTTTTGCATTGGATTCAATAATTTGAATGTGTGCCCGCACTTTACTTGAATCATCTGTTACACAAATTACCACAAATTGATTCGTCAGAATTTGTAATTCTCACAACTGAGAAATCTCAGTTTGGAGAATTAAAGTGGGAGAGACAATACTTTCAATAGATTTCTTTTTTGAATGGGCTGAATATACGCTCGATGCTATTCTATATTACAGATGCGAGGAAGGATGAACAGAACACGGTAAATACGACACTGGGTTGATAATAATTATAAAAGAGAGATTTTTGAGCATAACTCTTAGAATAATTCCAGGAGAATGCATTTAGAAAACTTGGTGTTATTCAAGCCATTTAACCTATTTCTTATTTCTTTCTAATAAAAGATCAGAAGAGAAATGCAGATGGTTTTTGTAGTAATAGTAATTTTTCAGAATGTAAATACCCGCAATTCGAGCAATACGTTAAAACAGCTGCAGTAAAGAACTAATATGTATATATATACGAGTATATTTGTACATATATACATACATGAAACCTGAAAATCAATTTTGAACATCTATTTTGTTGATATACATGTTGCACTAAATATTAAGTACAGAAGCATCTGTTGTATTTTTCTATTTTATTTGATTGTAATTGACTTTACACTAATTTCAGTTACTTTTTATTAAATCACAACAGTTAATGCACTACATTTCTTATACTTAACTACTTATATTAAACCTTTGATGAATATATAAGTAAAATGAACTCCAAAATCAGAAGACAGTACCAGTGTGTGTATGTTGGATTAACACTTTTTAAAGCACCTAAAAAAATAAAATTTAGATGTCATGCATTATTATGATATTACAGTATTTGGAATACTGTTATAAATACGTCTATTGATATTTGTAAGGATATTGATTTTTAAACAATAAATTCGAAAAAAAAACAGCTTGAGACCTTTTGATCTTTAGTTTGTTCTACATTATCTCTTGTAATCAATAACTTCAGTACATTTATATTGTACTTTAGAAAGTACAGTAAAAAAATGCTGACTCGAACCAAAAGTTCAGATTGATTTCAGTCGCTGCCGTAGAGTGAATCTAGATATCTAATATCATCAATCGCTATTTTCTTTAATATTATTATGAAATTATGGATTAGTTTCTCACTCTAAGGTTGGAATTACTCCATAAATTCACTACTCATTTACTATGAGTTGTTTCACACATTCAAATTCTCCAATTATTAATAATATTTTCACTTCCCTTTCTCACTAAGTAACAAACTCATAAATATTATCAATATTTTCGCCACAATAGTAACCAATTGTACAGGCTCTCGCCTGAATAGTTATTAAACTTTATTTCTTATTACATTTGAACAAATGAAGGTTGCAGTCTTTGGAGAAGACAGAGTGGGGAGAAAGGGGCTGTTTTAGAAATAATAAGCAGATAGATTGAAAAAAATGAGAAAGAGTTTTTGGTTCGGTGAGTTTGGATTTGCACTGTGAGTTGGTGTTTACTTAGTGATGCACTTATTTTTACAGAAATTACCGGAAGCAATTAGAGGAGGGATAGCAACCTGGTCTGTAGAGTATTGTTCTTCAAAGTTTCTTTGAAATTGGGAAAAGGCAAAACGTGTGCGTGTGTCTGAGAGAGAGAAAGAGAGAGAGAGAGGATTATTAATTAAGCGGAATGCCCTCTTTTGAATAGCATTATGAAATATTTGAGAGAATTTGGGTGCATTACCCGAAAAATACAGTATGTAAGCAGAATTCCATGACTGGACAGATTTATGATTTTTACATTGTTGCCAGTTGTTCAAGCGAGAAATAGGTCTGATCATGTTTGCAATTGGGTATTAAATATTACCTACATTCCAAATTCAAGTTTTGATAGCATTCATGATTTTGAGGTTTCCCTCACACCACTGAAGTATAGCAATGAGATTAAAGCTTAATGAGTTGGTTACGGTTTATCTTGTAGTATTTAATAACTGGGTACCTCAGGGTTCGTAAAATCAGAAAGGAATGGGACGCACTGTTATTAAAAACTTCTATAGATAGGATTTGAAATTAGTGCGAGCAGGTCATTAATATACAGGAGGAATTTTATTTGTTGGGAAGAGCAATTTAAACTGAGCGTAGTGATGTTATTTTGTTCTTCCGCCACATTTTATTTTTTCTTGGATTCAAGAAAATAGACATGAAAATTTTCGGCGCTATGAGAGATGAAAGCCTTCATTACAGTAAGAATTATTTCTGTTAGTCGTGCTGAACAGGTTCGATCCAATAACGAATGCAGTAGTCGGATCATGGAAAGGAAGAGCAAACATACAGAATTTACTCCCATTTGGAACCATGGTAATGCCAAACGAAACCAAATTGGGGATTGTTGTTTTGGGTTATTCCATGTCAAAGGATACTTGGATAAGGATTTGATATAAGTTATCAGAATGATTTGGATGAAGTCCTAATCTGAGAGGTAGATGGACGCTCTGTGTTACATTGTTTGCTTATTCAAATACCTCAGCATGTATGCTTGTTCAGTGGAACTAAAAAGGAACCGCAACTGTGAAGTCGTATCAGGTTACTAAAGTCGAAGTACTGATAAAGATAACTTTTCTTTTGTGAGATTTCAACTGCAGAAAACCAAATTTTGGGGATATATAGTTAAAGAAGTAAGAGCGTTTATCAGATTTTGTAGAGCTACCCAGACAGCAAATGAATGCAACCTACTTTGGTAATTAAAGTTCTAGACAGACTAAATCAAACTGGGGAGCAAATAGAGGTTACGCATTCTTTGACATGAAGTGTCAGTCCTTGTTTTTTTTTTTTATTTAATCTATCCTTCTGTCAAACAAGAGATTATAACGAAAAACATATTTTAAAAACTAGGCAACACGCGAAGAAAGTTAGCAGCACGAAAATGAATAAAATGTACATACTCATATATTTCAGCAACCATGACGTCCATTTCATTAACATATTTATATCTAAAGTTTTACATACTTTAGACCAGCAGAATATAACTTAAAACTAGCTAATGTTGAAAAAATATATCTACATGATTTCGTTATTTTCTCCAACCAAATGAACATTAAATATTATTTTATAATTTATACTTAATCATAATCATCTTGTTTAGATATAATCTCATACCTGTCATATCTAGATCAGTAGGATTTAATATTGTTTCTCATTTATAATATGCACATTTCAAGGGATCCAAATTGTAGTTGCACTTCTGTAAAATACAAAATATGCAAAAACACCTTTAAAAATATAAAAATGCAAAAAATAATTTTTTTAAATTTTTTTATCGATCAAATATTTGTATCAAAATGTACACACACACACACACACACACACACTTGTTCGTAAGACAAGTGATTTACTTTCGTTGAAAAGTCATTATAAAGGTTTCTCACATCCTACACGCGAGGTATGTGAAACATTCCACCATCTTCGCAACTGTGTTACAAAGTCCCTTAAAGAATATGCACTGAGAAAGAATCGTAAATGATGTATCACGTGACGGCATGTATTTATCCAACACAACAGTGCATCAGAACGAGGATCAGTAGCTGGAATTATCATAACCGAAAGATAAAGAGAAAACCAAAGAACAAGAGAGGAAAAAATAATTAATATTCGAACAGGTAATGTTCGAATATTAATAAATAAATAAAATAACTTTCCCTCTTTGGAGGCATCTGTATCTAAAACCAATAAACGGAATGAGACCAAATTTTATACCGCGACTTTTGAAGGCATGGGGAGATGATTTCCGCAAAAAAAAGATTTAATACCAAAAATCGCCGATATGGGAAATTTTGGCGCTAGTGGAGTCGAAAACAAGCGGATAATTACATTAAAGGCAGATAAAATGGAATAATAACATTTCGACGGTGTAAGCGACAGCCGCGTCACTCATTCCAGCTGGATATCTGGCGCGTTACAATGATAACAAGAATAATAATAATTAAACTAAAACAACAACTTGCGAGAGATACAGAAATTAATGTAGTGATTGAACTCACAGGAAATAATGTTTTATTCATCAGAATCAGGGTCTCCTGGGCCACATACACGATTTTCAATGTGCTGACCTTTCTTGTGTACAACAAATTGCATCCAGTGTGCGACATGCTCTACAGCTGAGCGTAAGGAGTCGGATTGAATGTTCATAACAGCCCGTTTTATGTTATCGTTCAAGAAATGCAAGTTGGGAACGCCACCAGCATACACAACGGATTTCAAATACCCCCATTGCCAAAAGTCACATGGAGTGATGTCAGGGGATCGAGGCGGCCATGCCGTCTTAAAGAACTGACTGATAACCCTCTCATTAATATGCTGGCGTAAAAGGCGCTGTACTGAACGTTCAGGTAGGACACATATTGAGCACAATTCGTCAGTCATTCGACAAATATTTGACTGCTTTCGGCTCCGCCAGCGTCAAAATTTCCCCTATCGGCGAATTTGGTACTCAATCTTTTTTTCGCGGAATTTATCTCCCCATGCCTTCGATAGTCTTTATATAAAATGTGGTCTCATTCCGTGTATTAGTTTTAGCTACAGATATCTCCAAAGAGGGAAAGTTAATGCAAGGCCACCCTGTATATTTTTGATTGCTCACTGATTAATTTATCATTCATTTCTCACAGGTTTCTTCACCTTTTTGAAAATCACATTCTGTATCAGTCTAAGGGTTAAGGCTGCTTCCTCTCCTCCCACCTGAGTCTTTGAGAAAGCTAGATTAGAACTAAATCGCCTTGCACCCTTTGAGGAATATAAGGCATCAGCAAGCATTTATTTTTTAGATATTTGTATATACTTTTTGATAATTTTTAAAACATGAATGTCTCTTACAAACTGACTTCATTTAAAAAAGATTTTTAAATCGTGTTGAATAAACATGTAGCGTAACAGATTGATGGTCCGACGATCATACATCTGCTATACGATATGTTAAGCCTGGATAAGCTTTAAAGCTGGCAATTTATTAGTAAATACAGTTATGACGTCAATATCGAATACATTTCTTGATTATCATTCAACAGTTTCTGTTTTTGTAAGCTTTATGCATAAAATCAGAACAAAATAAGTCATTGGCTATGCTATTAATTATGTCGTTTGTGCGACTACTTACTTTCTCTTCTTCAAGATAGATTTCCAGTATTTGATCCAAACTAAGCCCTCCATCTTTATATTTCTCTATGATACAGTTCATGACAAGTGTCTGCTTCTATTATTAAGAAAACAAATACACAGTATATATATATATATATATATATTACAAATTATATATATTATATAAATTACATATATTATAGTTACAAACTGGGTAGTTTATAGACTGTGTGCGGATAAGTTTGGAGTATTCTTCCTTTGAGTGTAGCCTGCCACAGGATAGAAGTGTCGTTTCCGAGACAAACGGATCAGTTTATTGTTTACAGGATATTCTGGGTAGATGGGACGCACTGTTCTAATAATTCAGAGTAAAATTTGTGTTGTATAGTAGCAATGGGTATGGTGTTGCGCAACATTCTCCACTGTATGTGAGCATTAGGTTTAATGGCTCTTCTTATGTAAGGAAGATCACACTTAATGGGGGTTTGTTAAGATGAGGAAAGATTGCGAAGTTGGCGTGTTGTTGTTGTTGTGTTCTTTCGATAAGAAATTCATAGATTTTGTGCATGATGAATATATCGAGTGTCACCACCACCACCTTTGCGAGAAATTTGTAGGCGTCTGTTTTTCTGCTGTTGGTTCTTGGAAATCTGTTTGAGGTGCAATATTTAGCACAGCATGGCATGCCTATCTGAAGCGCAGACAAGATAGTGCATCTGTTAACCTTGATCCAATACTCAACGGTTGCTGGTGATTCCGAACAGCGTCCTATTATGTTTGGAGATAAAATATCATCTATGAATCTCACTAATGCGTATCATTAGAGCACATTGCCAATTCCATGCAGGAAAGAAAAGCTGTTAGTTATATAAAAAATTCTACAGAACATCTTATCATGTTATTGTGGAAGAGAGGTTCTTTAAGTATTTCTTGAAGTGAAGCTGTTTGCACTGTTTGTTGTAGATCGAGGCTTTTCCAACTTTGCGGGTAAGTCTGTAGAATGTGGTCAGATATGCCTGCCCATGCGTTATTGTCATTCATAGGACAGTGGAGAGGGAGAGATCTTTGGCGGCAAAGGATGTTGAGTGTTTATGAAAATCAGTGTAAAAACATTGTCATTTTGTGCTCGGCTGACACCAAGCCCTGCTGTCCTATATGAAGTGGAACATAGGCCTTGTTGTAGGAGAACCAGTTGGTTTTGACCCATATAACGCGGTAATTTCTGATTGTATTTTCATGATGAAGTGTTTTGAAGAAGTAGCAATTTTCAATGTATGCGGATGGACATATGATATTTGTTTGATAATTATCACTCTCCCTCTAACTGAAGCAGTGACCTGTACTACCGCTCACTTTTCTTGAACTTGCTTGAAATATTTACTAAGTATTTTTCGCAATTTTTAATCCAAATTGGAAGTTTGTTTCTTAATTAAATTTCCAGGTATTTTGTATGCTCTCCAGACCAGTGACCAGATGTTTTCCACACCACAGTCCTGTTGTTTATGTGTGTTTACTTTGGCTCCTGAAGCTGTTCGATATTCTGTGTTAGAGAAATCATGGAGAATACCATACTAATGCAATACCCAGGTATAAGGTTTTATAGTATTGCAAGGCATAGAAGAGGATTCCATTACTATCTTCTATAATGCTTCCACTATCTGTTTTATAGAAGAAATGATGATGCACTCTTGTTGGCATTTAACCAGTGGAAAAAAAAAATAATTTGTAGCTTCATCTGTAATGATTATATGCTTGTGAAGTGCTTGCATTAGGGCTCCTTTTTCAGTGTGCTCTAGATGAACGTATGGTGGTTTCCAAGGGCTGGTATTCTTCAGAGTCCGGATGAATTACTTACTGTTGTTGCTGCAAACTACGTAAGACTATATGACTATTCAGATTACTCTGGTGGCTATAATTTGAGTACAAACCTTTAATTTAGCCTTACCAAGTAGCCACCAATCAGAGGTTGGTTAGAAAGTAGACATATCTCTGATGAGGATAGTGATATAGTTTCTGAAGCATCTCAGATATTCTGTCCTCTAACAAGCATTTTAAAGATCCATTATGCTCCTTCTTTGTGTTCAGTGTATCCAGGGAAGCAGAGGCTTAGAATGATGAAGTCACGATCTAGTGCATGTGATGGAGATATGCAATGATCCATATGATGTGTGTGTACACATTCCACACCAGAACTTCTGTACTATAGAGCAGATGCTAATTAGTGACGTAGAGTAGAGTAGATAAATCACTTATTTCAGAAGTGACGTCTTATTCCAAGCACTACGAAGCCTGAACGATGCTGTTTCCATTTGAACAATAGTATGGCACGTGACATCTTCAGAGTGCCACTAAATGGGAACATACTACGCACAATTGTAATCCAAAACATCTGGACATAACCCTAGACAGAACCCTCTCCTTTAGTAGACATCCCTCCAATATTACTGCCAAACTCAAGACTAGAAATAACATATTGCATAAACTTGCTGGAACAAACTGGGGAGGGGGACATGTGCTCCTACATTTAGGACATCTGCTCTGGGCCTCGCTTACTCAACTGCTGAATAATGCTCAGCCGTCTGGCCGAACAGTGCCCACCTTAAATTAATTGATACCGTCCTGAATCAGACAACGCGTATCAGGAACAATAACGACTACTCCATCATATTGGCTACCAGTTCTGAGCCACATACAACTACCACAACGACGCCATGACAACCTGATTCGCGAATATAACAAAATTCGCCGAAATCCACTGCTTCCTATAAACTCTGATACTGACAGCTTTACATCACAGAGGTTTAATACAAGACAACTGCCTAATATACCGGCACAAGGACTTGATCCTGAGGGCTATGATGCAACAATAGCATGGACTGCCGAAACCCCAGTAATCTGACAGATAGTCTTTAACCCAAACAGTCGCCCATAAAGATTCGACCTACCTCGTAAAATATGGACCTCCCTAAATAAGGTTCGCACCAACAATGGTAGGTGCGGAGCTCCCTTGTTTACTTGAAGAATAAGACCAAATCATCTTGTGACTGTGGTGAGGTTAACCAAACTATACGACATATTACGTTTAGTTGTCCTTAAAGAACCTACAAGGAACCTGTAACTGACTTTATGACAGTTTCTACAGATGTTAATTGTCTGTCGAACTTAAACATTCAATTTTAATTTTATTCTTATTTGTATATTTTATATCTCTATATGAATACAGTGTCACTTCACACTATTATATTCTTTTATAGATTTTATTGTCTTGTATGTCCCTTTTTTGTACGTATGTATGTATGTATGGTGGCATATGCATGCATTCTTCTTAGCCAAACGCTAAATAATTAATCTATCGAGCAGCACCTGGTAAAATGTCCTCATAGAACCACCATTGGATTCTCTGGAGAACACTTTTTCATGTATATCCAGGTGCCTGAAATATCAGTCACCATATAGTTATGGATTACACCGTGGAGACGCTAAGCTAGTGAGGGTCGAAGATCTTGGCATTGGTGTCTTCCATTGCAGAAATTGCAGTTGAAATCCACTGTCCGTATGGGTGGTCCTCATTAACTTCATTGAAGTGATTTTGAACGAAATCTAAACCTGCACTTCAAGCTGTTCATCATTCTGAGGTTGATAGTTTTTCTTCCTTCCCCCCCCCCTAGTAATTCTAGCTGGGTAATTAGTCAACTGATGGTGATTGTGTAGGCATAAGCCATGGAACAGTTTTTATCATGAACCACGAATTGTTTTAAGGAAGCTCTGAAGCTGCTTTCAGCTTCAGAGCTTCCTTCAGCAGGCCTTCAGTGTGAGGGCTTCATTTTCAGTTTCGTCTTCTTATTTAAGGGCTTAGGAAGCTCAGTCTCCACTCTTCAACCTCTGTAAGTTGTTGGAAAGATTCTAAAATGCTTGGAGGCAGGGATCTCTAGTGCACTCGCGTTGGTTTATCTTTGGTTGTTCGTGTGTCTGTTTTCTTCCATTTATTGTGCTACTATTTCCTTGCTATTGTACGTTATTTTATACACGTGGTTTTGTTGTTTTTCTCTTTTCTGCTTCCTTTTCTTTATAGTTGCTTGTCGATGATGCTGATAGAAGTTCTTCCAAAGGTACAGTGTCTATAGTGGTACGTGATGTTGATTCCTTGGTGTTTGGCGATGTTTTGTATTTGAGTCGTTTGCTGTTCATGGGAATAATGTGTCTCTTTTTGTTTGATGTTTCTTGTTTTCGAATCCGCTGACGCTGGTAGCCTTTAACTGGTGTCTAATTTTTAGTCGCATACGTTGATTTCCTTACATAGCCTTTTTCGTGGCAGTAAAAACATTGTGCCGCCAGAGTGATGTGGAAGGTACAGGCTACTCTGTCTGTTGCTGTATTTATTATTTTCGATACAGAGCCGATTGCACCGTCGTCTAAATGCATTCAGGCCTATCTTCTAAAATTCTTGATATGGGCAAACTGAGGTTTAGGGGTTGAGGCTCGCAGTGTTAGGATTTTGCCCGTTACTGAGCTGTATTTTCATAGAAGTCCGCGCAGAATTTGGTGACTTATTCAGAGAGACATTTCGTAACATTACTATTTTGCGACCAAATGCGATAGGCGACAGACTTACATGGTACTCACCAATGTTTATTCAAGTAAGGTTTCGGACTATGATGTACTGACGAAGTATATCTGTACGGCACCTCCTGAAATGTGGGGTATATTTTCAGTGGGATATGCTGTCCAACAGCCTCTAAACATTGCTCAAACGAGGTATTTTCTATTGCAAAAATGATTACTCCATTGTCACGGGTTATGCGGTCGGTTGGTTGCGCATTTGTACATTAGCCGTTTCGGTAGTAGAAATTCCCACCGGGCTTTTGCTACAATACTAACATACGAGAGAGATAGTTTCGATCTTTTGTCCGTTGCTTTCGGCAGGGCTAGGTTTGGTGTTTTTCGAATTATGGAGTTTCATGAGACCATTCACCTAGCCGATCTATATGAAACAAGCGTATTAAGCGTATGTTTTCTACATAAGCGTAAACACCTGATCTGTTGTAATAGCAATTAGCAATTATGCTCCCTCTCTCTCTCTCTCTCTCCATTTCCCAAGTCTCTAATCCATTTCCCAAGTAAGCAAACAGACAAGTAAGTCAAGTTTGCGTCTGCAAGTAGTGCAAGTCTGGGTGATCCGCAAAGTAGAGCAAGTCTTAGGTAACTCGTGGGAAATGGATTAAAACCAGGTTTAAAATAGCTTGGTATCTTTAACATATATTATGCCAAGGTAAAAAACTTTCTATATATATATATATATATATATGTGTGTGTGTGTGTGTGTGTGTGTGTGTGTGTGTGATATGATACGATACGATAGAATCTATATAAATAAAGCCTGGTGAAAGTAAAAGATAATTTCTAAATAAGCATAAACACCTGATCTATCGCGCTATAAAATCAGTGCCTTTGTTTTTTAAATACGATAAGTTAGCAAAGCAATCTTAGCTACGATATATACAGCACGATATATATAAAATAGATATCCTTCACATCTTAGAAACGAAAAATGTAATTTTAGGAACAAATAAAAATTACAGAAAATCCATTCATCTTGAATAGGTTCCGTAGTTCAGTCAGTATAGACGAAGCCCTTTTCTTGGAAAGACCTGAGTTCGATTCCCGTCAGTAACGTGAGGAACATTTATCTGGTCGCATCTAGAGACATAGGACACACCGGGAAGCATAGGGCTAATCACGTTATCCTCGATACAATAGCAGTTAAATTTAGAGAAATCCTCTACGCCATAAGGTAAAAGAGAAGGGAAGGGAAGGAATAATAAGAAGACACTCATTTGAAACAAACTACGCTTCCTTCAAGCTGATCAAGTGGCGACTTCTTTAGTACACGTATTGTTCCTATTTCGCATAGACGTAGTAGTTTAATAATAATAATATTAATAATAAATCTTAAATATTTTGACACGCTACGAAATAGACGGTGCTCTCCATATGGGTAAACTTGTTTTTAAATTATTGAAATAAAAAGAGAAGGTAATATTACCTACCAAATAAATAGGTAAATAAATATATTATAGAATTACCTGTGTTAGTTTTCCACATCTACAATCAATCCAGATCTCTGGATTGCATCTGAATTCTATCAAATCTATGAGGTTATTAGCTGGGCCCAAACCGTTTCTTTCCATACATTCTTTGAAATATCCAGTGAACTTACAGGAAAATATAATAAGCAAACATAACCTATTAAAATCTAATTATAGATATCTTTTGATTACAAACTGTTATAGATTTAATAATTACTTGGACAAGTACTTTTATAAACATAAAAATGAAGTTCAGTGAAGTAAAAATGAGAAGTATGACAGAAAATATTATTATATTTACGGCTATTTTGCCTGTTTCTGTTTAGGAGTGCCCCTGTTTAAATGCCATTGGCTTTTTACTCACGGATTCTTAGGGCATTGTAGATGTATATTTACCAATAAATATATGTAGCATAAAGGAAGAGAAATTTTCACATACCTTTTTCCTGGGTGTTGTGGCTTGTCCTTTTCCGCGATGTGCAAACTACTGCAGTTATGGTGCTTTGGAAGGAAGTGTATGTGTGAGGGGGGGGGGGGGTCATAGGCAATGTGAGAGAATTAGAATAGAAAATAGAAAAAAGAAAATAGAAAAAAAACGTTTTTTTTTGTATAATATATATATATATATATATATATATATATATATATATATATATATATATATATATATATATATTCTTCTATTATTAGGGATGGGCGGTAGCGTGGGAAAGGGGTTGAAAACAGCAACTGTTTTTTTGAGGGGGAGGGTTGGAAAAAGGGTTTGACGGGGTACGGTCCGTTTCGACTATGCTTGGTCATCGTCTGAACTCATGCAGGAAGTGGATGCTATGTCAAGTCGGTTAGGTGTTTCTGCTTTTGAAGTGTTTGTGTTATCACCTATTGGTCGAGTTGTGACCTCAATTTTACGTTGTGAAGCTTCCGAACCTCGGAGATTATGTAGAGCCTGTGGACGTTGATAGAGTTTGCGTCACATTTTATGGCTATTGTTTCAGATATTCTAAGCATTGTTTCATTGTCTTGTCTGTCTGCTATTATGGCCTTGTCGATCTGCGGGGTATGTTTTTGTTCAAGGACGTGAACAACTATTTCTGTTTTTCCTGTGCTTTGTATTCGATTTTTCTTTTTTAGTGTTTTAATGTTCTGGAAGAGGGATGTTACAATCAGGGAAATGTTCTTGTAGTCTTGCCCATAAAGACCTGGTAGTGGAACCTGTGTAGGTGATATCACAGTCTTTTTGGCAGAGGAATTTATAGACTACGTTGTGGTGTTCAAATCTTTCTTTTTGTGTGTGAGATTTAGTGGGTTTTAGGAGATTTGACAATTTTTGATTAGTGGTGAATACCAGTTTGTAGTCAGTATGTTTTAAGATGTATTTGTAGGCTTTGTATGTGTTCTGGGTGTATGGTACTTTGACAATTTTTTGTGTTGGGAAGGTTGTTTTGGTATTTGGGTTGTTTTGGCAGGTTTGGGCCATCCTGTTTTTGTAATTTATTAGTTGTGTAGGATAGTTGCAATTTGTGAAGACCTGTGTTAGTTTTTTTATTTCTGCGTTCAGATTACTATGATTGGTTGAAAATTTGTAAGCATTTATGAATTATGATAAGATGACCGATTTTTTAACGGAATATGGATGGTATGAGTGGAAATGGAGGTAGTTTCTGATATGCGAGGGTTTGTGGTATATTGTCGTGGCTATTTTGTTGAAAAGCTTAAAAAAAGCAAATAAATATTAGAATATCATTTGCTGATTAAAAAGAAAACCTGAATAATAAAATTCAAGCATTTATTGATTTTGGCGATTTGTGTCGTACTACCACTAGAATACTAGAATATCATTCATTTGTTTCTATTATATATATATATAGAAACAAAATTAAATATGAATTATCATAAATTGAATAAAAAGATTTACTGAGGCGAATAATTCTACTTTTTGAATTTAAAATTTGAAACTCGTGTAGTCAACCATACTGAGCCCGGCAAGTCAGTTGATACATGCCAAGAGTCCCAACAGTGATTTTCTTTAAAAACGTCATCTCGATTTTTAGTCACCATCATAATCAAATTCCTAACATGTACCCTCAAGGGGGAATACAGGATATCATGATAGTACTACATGAAAAACTTACATCATTACTAACTTCCTATCAACATATTTCCTCCAAATCAATCTGTTACCTGTCAAGAGTCCATCATTATCAGATATTATATTATATTATTCTCTTCTAAGGCACTTTGTACCGTATCAATCCACCTATATCTTGGTCTTCCTCTGGGTCGTTTTGCTGCCAACCTGGCAGAGAACACTTGTTTTGCTAATCTTTCCTCGCCCATTCTGTTTAAGTGACCATTTCACCTGAGATTAGCTCTGCTAACTCATTCCTGGATGCTAACAATGTCAAGTTATTTTCTAATATATCCTCGTTTTTAATATGATATTGCCATTGATGTCATCCTGTTCATCCTAATATTTCTCAGGACTCTGATATCTGTGGTCTCTAGTCTTTGCTCAAGTGTTTTATTTCTAACCCAGCTCTCTGATCCATAAGTCAAAATTGGTTTGAATACTGTCTTGTATACAGCTAATTTAGTGTTTTGACTAAATTTTCTTTTATTCCATGTAAATTTATTCTGTTAACGTCCTACCATACTGGCTTTGTTTATTCTATTGTCTATTTCTATATATTTTACCGTTTTTAGTAAAAATGTTGCCTAAGTAGCTGAAATGTTTTACTTGTTCTATAGGTTCTCCATTCGCGATGCATTGGATATTTTCAATATTTATGCCTATTTTCATTGACTTTTTCTTGCTATTGATGAATTTTGTACCAAATGTATTACTACAGTTATTCAATTTATTTAGGGATTCTTGCAGACTTGTACTGGATTTATTTAAAAGTATAACATCATCTGCATAAAGTAAAGAGTTGAGATTCGCATTTTGATATCAGCTTTAATACTGCTTTCCTTCATAAATTGATTCATGAAGATCATGAATAACAGATGTGATAATGTACATCCTTTTCTGACACCAGATTTAACGTCGAATCATATTCCTACACTTCCTTCAATTCTAACTGCTGACTTACAACTCATATAAAGACTAAGTATTGCTTGATATAATGTCCCATTGACACCATATAACTGTAGTGTTTCGAACAGCTTTTCTCTTAGCACCTTGTCGTATGTCTTTTGCTGGTCTACAAAACTTAAATATAAATCTTTGTTATATTCTCATGACTTCTGAACTATTTGTTGTAAAGTGAAAATCTAGTCTTGAGAGCCTCTATCTGGCCTGAATCCAGATGTTCTCGCAAAGCTTCCCTTCCACAATCCTTCTCAACCGTTTCTCAAGTATACTTGTATAAATCGTACGGAATATTCGTTAGGGAAATACCTCTGTAATTCTTAGATTAAGTTTTATTTCCCTTTTTGTATATGGGTACTATGATAGTGCTACTCAAATCATCTGGAATTGTTCTCTCTGTGCAGCCATTGTACGACTTTTATACCTACATACTTGATCATTTCTGGTCGAATATCGTCTGCTACTTTTCTGCATTTAAGGCTTTTGATAGCTTCTTCTACTTCAAGTATGGAAATGGATTCCCGATTGCATGCCTGTTCAGTGTTTATTGCCTGTGCTGTCACTGCTTGTTTCATTTAGCAAAGTTTCGAAGCAATTACTCCATACTTCAAGGATATCGTTTTCATCAGTTTTCATGTCACCTTTATTATCTCTAATTCCTTTTACCGCATCTTTCCTCCATTTCTGAATTTTCAACAGCTTCCAGAATAGTTTGCCATATTCCTGATATTTAGTCTCTATGTTTTCGTCAAAATCTTCCCTTGACTTTTTTAGCTAGTTTGACAGTGTTTAGCTTTCTTACATTTGTCTCTGTATTCTCTAAGAGCACAAGCTGACTTATTCTCCAGGAACATTCGACATGCTTTCTTCTTTTTCTTCACTTTCTTCACGTTTTCATCAGTTTTCATGTCACCTTTATTATCTCTAATTCCTTTTACCGCATCTTTCCTCCATTTCTGAACTTTCAACAGCTTCCAGAATAGTTTGCCATATTCCTGATATTTAGTCTCTATGTTTTCGTCAAAATCTTCCCTTGACTTTTTTAGCTAGTTTGACAGTGTTTAGCTTTCTTACATTTGTCTCTGTATTCTCTAAGAGCACAAGCTGACTTATTCTCCAGGAACATTCGACATGCTTTCTTCTTTTTCTTCACTGCCTCTTTAACTTCTTAAATCCACCATGGAGTTCTGGTTTTTCGATCCTTGCAGACAACCTCACCATATGCTTCTCAGGTTTAATCATTCAACGTTTTCTTCAGGATTTGCCACTGAATCTCCAAGGTTCGTTTCCTGTTATAAAACTCTCATTTTTTTCTTAAATAATGTTTGTGTATTTTAGTCTACAGTCCACACTTAAGAGCTGCTCAATTAGTATTCGCTTTAAAACTTTCTTACGTTTTTCTTCTCAATATGATATTTAATGTCATTCTGCTTAAGACTAAATGGAGATCACTTACAATATTTCAAATACTCTGTCTATTTTAGTTATTTAAAATAATTTATAGAGTAAACATGCGCTTTAATTATTATTATTATTATTATTACGGGAAACTACAAGGAGTCAGACTCATCGAGGGAGGCCCTAAAATGATGCCAAGCACTGTCCAACATTTTAACAGTATCTGTTATTTTCTTTAAAGCCATTAACAGTCATGGCACCCACAACAGAATATGGAAACCTATTCCACTCATTCACCACTCTCCATGCAAAAAAACTAGTTCTAATACCCTTGTTAACTACACTTTTGCTCGGTTTCGTTTCCTAGGATGGTTCTAGTTCTCCCAACAATACACCTGTTCTGAAACATTTCCTCTGAATTAATCTTGTAATAACCCGTCAGTAATTTGTAAGCTACAATCATATCACCCCCTTTTCCCTTATCAAACAGTTTCTTTAACCCGTTCAAAGCTGTTCTCCTAAGGTTCCCTTCATAGACCTGTTGTCATCTTGGTCACTAGCATCTGGATCCTCCTCACCACCTCTTCCACATCACCACGAAACTGTGGCGCCAAGATCTGCGCGCAGTAATCAAGCTAAGTTCTTATCAAGGCTCGATAAAGAGGAACAATAACCTGCCAGTCTCTACTTGTCAAAGTATTCTTCAGTAACCAAGAGATCTGATGAGCTGCTTTAGCCACTTTTGCTATGTGGCCACTAACTGTTAACTCCATATCCGCTAACATTCCCAAGTCGCTGCCTTTGTCAATTTCCTGTTGTACACTTCTACCAATATGTTATACAGATGGTAATGTTTTCACTTCAAAATGCATAACCTTACTTTGCCACATTAAACTTATATCCATTCTCCTTTTCCAAGTTTGCCAATCTATCCATGTCATCCTGCAAAATTTTGACACTATCTGTATTAACTATTGCTTTACCCAAGCTTGCTTCATCGGAAAATAACTGAACATTTCCCTTCAGATCATTTCCTATATTGTTAATGGACAAACTCAACAGTACTGGTCCAAGAACAGAACCCTGTGGCATGCCTCACATGCCTTATTTTGGACTCTACTCATGAATAAACTACTCTCTTATATCTTTCCATCAACCACTCTCCTATCCTCTTACCAACCCTATATCCATCTCCATGCGCTGCAGTTTACTGAATAGAAATCCCTGTATTATCCTGCAAAATCCAACAGTCACTGTAAACCAATCACTTATCCATCTCAGTTGTAACTGCATTATAACACGTGAGCAATTCTAAAGCATGACCTACTTCACAAAACCATGCTGCCCGCATACAGTATACGATTTCTATCTAGCATTCCTGTATTTTGCTCTTGGCCAACTTCTATACTTTGCAACTTCTGATATGCTGATTGGACGGTAACTTGCTACATCAGTCCTGTAGACACCTTTAAGTAATGGAACTAATTTTCCCTCTTTTCATTCCCCTCAGGACTAATACAGAGCTGAGACTTAGAGATCACAGCCATGGTTGGTATATATGCAGGTTGTTTTTGTGGTATTGTGTCAGTGAGTGGTCTTCTTTTGCAGTTAGGAGCACACTGTTCATTTGTTTTTCGTTCTGTGATATTCTTGGATTTCATAATATTGGATAATTATATTTTTTATTCGGTTAATATCAGGCTGTTTAATATGAGTCTCAGAACAGGGAAGATTCTGCATTAATGGAAAGAATGTATGGTAATTCCATTGCCCAAGGATGGTGCAAAGACTAATGTAGCCAACTGTTGACCAATTAGTATCATAGTTTTCTCTGGAATGCAGAATCCTCTGCAAGGTTTAAGGAACGTTAGGTGGGTTAGAAGTTTGTCCTTTCTGCATTTTTCTACTAGAGTGTTTACAACGTTATTGTGTTCCTTTCAATTTGCATTTATTAGTGCTTTTATACTTTTCTGTCAAAACCTTGAAAAAGCTAGACAGTTTGCTAGCAAAACTGGTAGGCAAAGAATGTTAAAATATTTGTGTATGGTCAGTATTAAACAATACGTTTTTTATGCTTAACTTTCAAACGACCAAATATGAGTAGTATGGGTGTCACTTCTGACCAGACCAAGATCAAGATAAGATAAGGAATCGTGACATGATTGGTGTTGTTCATTTGATAACGTCATTGTGTGTGTGTGACGTCATGAGTTTGTAATGTTTGAAATTAGTCTCAGGGCATATGTGTCAATGATGTCAATTCTTGTGTTTTGGTTCGGGTATATGGAATTATGGGTGATGATAGGGATAAGGATTTGTGTTGTGATTGGTGGGACACTTCTGAGAAGATCAAGATCAAGATAAGAGAAGGAATCTTCTCGTAGGTGTGTGTTGTTATGAGATGTAAATACGTGATGCCATTTGTTAGTTGTAAATAAGTCATTGCATTTGTTAGTTGTAATTAAGTGACGTTATTGTTTTCAATGGAAAGGAACATATATTAGTGGATAAGGAATCCTGATTGGTTGGACACTTTTAACCAGATCATGATCAAGATTAGATAAGGCATCATGACGTGAATGTGTGTTATTAAAGAGTTTGGAATTTCGCTGGGGCCCTCGTCTGTCCTGGACATCATGTGGTGTGTTTTGATCACTTAAAGCATTGTGGGTGTATTTAGATATAAGAATCCTGATGTTATGTGACTGGAAATTTCTGGGGACCATATGCTATCTGTGATATCATGTGGTGTTTTGATTTGCACATGGAATTGTGGGCGATGTTTTTGAGATAAGATATCTTGGAATTTTCATATGGTGACACATATCTCATTGTCATGAAGTTTTGTGTTTGGTTGTCTATAGATGGGTGTACTAATTTTCCAATGCAGTTTGGGGTATCTCTTTGTAGTTAAAGGGTGGGAATTCTTAGAGTAAGTCGTGATGGCGGTAGTGCTCAGGGTTTTCTGAATAATTTAATTATATGTTGGTGTCCCTCAAAACACACACACACACATTAGACATGAAAAGTTACTAATGCATCTATGTTGATACTGTAATATGTACCCTATGATTATTCTTATGAAAAAAAATATTCAGCATTAGAATTACCCTTACCAAAACATACGAGCAGTGATTATTGAAATTTTAATTATCAATTGTTATTTTAAGTTTAAAAAAAAATTCCATTATATTTTGGGGTATTTCTTTCCTGTTAAACGGTGGGAATTCTTAGAGAAGATTCGTGATGGCGACTGTGTTTAGGCTTTTCTGAATAATTTAATTACATGCTGGTGTCTCTCAAACATACACTTTTTTTTGCTCTGAAGTTATCACTATCAGTGGGAGGTGACACCACTAAAAGATTATTGGCATATGACAACCTCTTTTTCGAATTTACGTTAATTAATTTGTTTACAGATGTTTACGTATTGTGTTTTTCTTTAGTTTACTATGAAGAGAAAAACCAAATAGCATTTAAAAAAAATAAATTAGAAATAAACGAGACTTAAAAGCTTAGAATAACTTTTTATATGTAGTCTAGAAATTCTAATGATAATTTACATTTACTTACAGTCTTTCCAGAATGATTCTTCTTAATGCAAATAGATATTTAAAAATAGCTGACCACAAAACACAAAAACACAATTTTGAAAGAACGAAATTTCTGTAATAACCTGAAAAGCTATTTGACTTTTGTTCCTTACATTTTCTGTCCGTTTGGTACACTGTTAATTCCTTAGCATTGGGTCATACTATGTTTTTATTGCCAAGGTGGTGAGTGAAATTTCAAACTGTCTGTTGCTGACTAATATATCCGTTAGCGATCGGTAATTGTTGTGTCTTCTTGTGAACTTTTCTGACTGGGGGGGGGTTGGAATTCTCCTGGTCTTATTTGAGGGTTTGATAATACTTCCCACAGCAGCACAACCCGAACATCACCTTTTACATGACTCATATTCTCCCTTTGATGTTTTGCGTGGTATTATCAGTTCGGGGAAGTACGACTGTTTTTCTAATGTAAAATCCTAATCACACATATCCTAAAATAATTCATTTCTGGTATTCTTTCAAATACAAATAAATAATTATTTATTCTTATTTCAAATGAAAATTAGCTCAGAAAGAAAGAAAGAAAAAAATGTTTACCGTCAAATAAATATTTATGATCACAGCAAACAAGAAATTCATCAGCTTTTTCAAAGTTTGAAATTCATGCACATATTGTTTTCATCATTTGGGATTATTTAAATGAAGAACAGGTCTTGCTATTAAGTTGATTAATGTTTTTTTATTTATTATTTTCTCTTCCAATGACGAGTATTATTTGATATATGCATGTTGATTCATTTGATTTTATCTGCATGCTATGATACCTTTTTTTTCACTTTTCAGGTGAAAAGTGAAAAAAAAATTCTAAAATTCTGCCTATTAATTTAATACCCAAAGAGTTGACACAGTTTTCTTGAGTGAAGTTTCAAAAAAAAGAAAAAAGTCTCTGGTTAGTTTGTGGAATGAAATTTCAGAAGGAAAAAAAAATGTTATGTTCTTACTTAAATTTGTATAACACATCAACGACACCCAATTTGTTCATTTAAATTTACACATTTTATTTGAATGAAATATTATTTACAAATTGTATTTACTGAAACTAAGATACACAAAATTAATAAACTGAAAATTTCAATCCATTTTTTTGTTCATTAATCTTCTTATTGTTAAATTTGCACTGTTGTTCAAAGGTTCTTCCCATGCTTGTGGAATTGCCCTTATGTGGTTTTTTGACAATGTGTCTCTCATCTGAAAGTTAATTTTCATTTGGTGATCATTGGGAATTTATTACTGTAGTAAAATTAAGGGTTGCATGTATATTTATTTATTTTTTTTGAAACCAATACATATACTTCTGAACATTATTAAAAGCACAGAATCTTTTGTTATCTTTCCAAAAGCATTTAAAAGTATACATTATGTTTTCATGTTTTAGACATCTAATTCCATTTAAATCAAGAACAGACCTCCCTATTAAACTCGTTGATGTTTTTGATTTTTGGCGAGTAATATTTGATATTTACATTGATCCAGTTTCTTAGTTTGTCCAGAGATAGCGAACCAATTTCCCACTTCAGTCGATGGTTATATTTTATTAACCAAGAATTCTGTTTTTTTAACTCTTTCAGGTAATTCTTTCCAACTATAAGGTGATTTTGTCAATGCATATCTTACAATAATTCCATCAGAAATACAAAATTCTTTAGGAAATAAATGTTAAGTCTAATTGAAAAGAAATTGAAAATCAATTATTTTAATGATAACTGAAAATTCGTATTTTTCACTCGCCTTCTTCAGCAAGCAGAAAAACGGGCAATCCTGCCAGACATTTGAGGTTGAACGCTGGTAACTCCAACCATTATCCCGAAAATCTACTACCAAAGGCTAATAAAAAAAACCTGCACGCAAATGTTATGTATGTAATAAAAATATCAGAAAAGAAACAAAAATCTGGTGCCCCGAGTGTAAAACCGCTTTGTGTGTTCACCCTATATTTGAGACTACAAATATTGGTAGAGGGATACCTGAATGTACTGTTTCCTTTTCATCTTGAAGGCTAATTTTTAAGTTATTTTTATAATGCAGAGTGATATTTTCGAAGGAATAAAATATAAGAGGAACTGGAATACACTTTCCAGTTCCTCTTGAACTGGAAAGAGTATTCCAGGTAAAGTATTTCACCAAAACATTAAAAAATAATAAAATAAAATCTACCCTATATATATATATAATTATAAGCCTTTTTATATCATATTTTTTTGAAACGTTTTCGAGTCTTCAAAATTCGAGTCATCGGAATTCAAGGACAACTGGTCTACCAGTCTGGAACTCTGGGGAGTTGGGCGCAGGGAGGGTGGAGTCCCCCTTTTGAAGACTCGACACTCAGAGACTTCCCTAGGTGCAAGGGATTGGAACCCCCTTTCGAGTCATCAGAATTCAAGGAGAACCAGCCTACCAGTCTGAACTCAGGTGGATGGGCATTGTGGGCACCAAGGGGTGGTGGTGGTGAAGGAAACTCCCTTTAGAGTCTTCAAAGTTCGAGTCATCAGAATTCAAGGAGAACTGGCCTACCAGTATGCAACATGGGGGTGGGGGTTTGGCATAGCCCTCTAGTTAATAAATGAAATATATAAATGATAACATGAACATTTGTAATATCACCTTGCCAACACTCAACATTGATGTGATATGGGTTCCAAATTTCTTGTTTCGGAGATATATATATATATATTACAAAGTTTTGTAATAATAATTTCTGCTTCAATGAAGTTTGGCAGAATCAACAATATTATTACTACCTTATTTCTGTTCCTCGTGTGGGAGAAAAATGGTAAAATATCACTCTTATAAATATATCAGATGTTATAATGGCAAAAATAGTAAGAAAAATCATTTGTACTTTCTCTTCAAAACAAAGAAAGAACATTGTAAATTCAGCCAGTGGAAAATAAAATACTACATATTTTTCTCCTGTTATCTGATTTTTTTCTTGTAGAACAAAGAAGAAATCACTGCATATAACATGAAGTCTGCAGGAGGAAAAAAATCTGGAAATTGGTTACATTATAACGAATAGAGAAATCATGTCAGAAAAATTATTCACGTAAGATTCTAATATCAGCAGACATAACATTTTCTTCTAGATTAGATATCTAAAGTAACTGAAACTTTGCTACTATTTTATACTAAAATGAATGGGTATGTTCCCCAAGTGATTTACGTTTGTAACAGTTGTCTTGCGAATGATTTAGAAATAAATTCTCTGAAATATCTGCAGATTGATTAGGTCTATACCCCCCCCCCCAAAAAAAAGAAGATTATGAAACGCATATGCACCTTTTCTTTGAAAATAATTCAAATCCTCTTTTTCAAGATAACTGTATGAAATAATTTCTAATTTTTCGATAATAAAAGTGAAACTGATCATTATAAATTAAGAAAATATTTTGGCATAAATAATGTATAAGCATGTAAACGAAATGTCAATATTTCTGTTAGGATATCTGTAATCAACAATCGAAAAGGAAACAAGACATTCTTGATGTATTCTGCACTACAGCTTGAGGCACTTTAGTGTTTTCCCCTTTCTTTCTCAATAGCACTGAGAGTAATAAGCCTTCAGCTTTTCCTTCAGCTAAGAGGATATGACCAAGTATTTATAAGACATAGATTATTTCAGAAATAGCTTCCAGCAACAGAAGAATTAATAGTTAGATTTTTTAAAGAAAAACAAACAAAAATAATACTACTTAACTTTCTTTTGTGTGGTATGCATATAAACAATTCTGCATGGTGAAAATAAAGCATATTATTTCTAAAATATCACATAATTTCAGCAGACAGTAGAACAGCTGGTTTTAGATTGCAAATAAATAGTACAGAATTAGAAGATTCATGGTACAATCTGATTGCCGTATATCTTTTGTGCAAATGCTCTCAAACCTGTACAAATTTAGAGTAGTTATGCAATTGAGTTCCAGGAGAGGATAAGGAGGGTGGGGAAAGCATTAGAAAATCTTCAAAATGAGCAAAAATTTTGAATCATTCCGTATCGTATATGATATTTTTCATATTATATTTTCATAATATGCATAATACAAATAAATAAATAAATAAATAAATAAAAGATGAAGGCGAAGAATCACTGCTAAAATATCATTGGATATAAATATTTGATACCAAAAAGATTTCTCACAATCGGAAACCGAGTAATGCAATTTAGCATTTTTTTTTAAATTTTGTCTTTATGAATAACAGAAAATCGTTTCTAAAACTGAAATTTGATGATCCATATAATGCTATTCGGCTAGAAATGAAAGCAAAAGGACATATTTATTTCAATAAATATTATTTAAAAATATAAATATTTGATATAATATTTTCAAAGCAAACATTTGAAAATTCTGAAATTCGAAAAAACTTCTATATTATAAGTAAAGTGAAAGAGCAATCAGTGCAACTCTTCTTGTGCACTGATTTGTAGAATAAATACACCAAATTTACTATCACTAAATAGGTTCATTACAAGACTGATCGGTGGTCATTTCAGGATTGATTTTTTTTTGCATCTGTGAAATTCATTTAAATTTTTGGGAAGAGACACAATAAATCATTTTAGAGGCAAAAAAGGTCAAATAACTTAGGACAGTAAATGAAATTGTAAGCAACACAATAGATGTAAAGATAGGGAGACACAAAGGTCACTCAGCAACAGTTAATCCACTAATGGCTATAGAATAGCCATAACGAGGTTAATGACAGAGGAAGGTAATGGCATGATAAAAGGCAAAATGCTGACGAAGTTTTGATCCATAAAAAAAGCTAAGGAGAGCTGACTATTTCATCCACACCAGCCGGTTGGGAGGATAATAATGTTCAGAAGTATATGTATTGGTTTAAATATGCAACCCTTAAGTTTACTACAGTAATAAATTCCCAATGATCACCAAATGAAAATTACCTTTCAGATGAGAGACACGTTGTCAAAAACCACATAATGGCAATCCAACAAGCTTGGGAAGAACCTTTGAACAACAGTGCAAATTAAACAATAAGAAGATTAAGGAACAAAAAATATATATTGTATTTTTCACTTTATTTATTTTCTGTATGTTAGTTTCAGTAAATACAATTTGTAAATAATATTTCATTCAAATAAAATGTGAAAATTTAAATGAACAAATTGGGTGTCGTTGATGTGTTATACAAATTTAAGTAACACCATAACATTCTTTTTTCCTTCTGAGATTTCATGGCACAAACTAACCAGAGACTTTTTTTTTTTTTGAAACTCCACTCAATGAAACTGTGTTAACTCTTGGAAGCAAAAGGAAATCGGTATTAAATTAATAGGCAGAATTTTAGTGGGGAATATTTCACCTGAAAAGTGAAATAAAAATAAAAAGGTATCGTAGCATGCAGATAAAATCAAGTGAATCAACATGAATATATATCGATTAATACTCGTCATTAGAAGAGAAAATAATAATAATTAAAAAAAACATTAAAGAACTTAATTGCCAGACCCGTTCTTCATTTAAATGATACCAATTGATGAAAACAATATGTGCATGAATTTCAAACTTTGAAAAAGCTGATGAATTTCTTGTTTGCTGTGATCATAAATATTTATTGGACGGTAAACATTTTTTTCTTTCTTTCTTTCTGAGCTAATTTTCATTTGAAATAAGAATAAATAATTATTTATTTGTATTCAAAACAATACCAGGAATGAATAATTTTAGGATATGTGTGATTAGAATTTTACATTAGAAAAACAGTCGTACTTCCCCGAACTGATAATACCACGCAAAACATCAAAGGGAGAATATGAGTCATGTAAAAGGTGATGTTCGGGTTGTGCTGTGGGAAGTATTATCAAACCCTCAAGTAACACCAAGAGAATTCCAAACCCCCAGTCAGAAAAGTTCACAAGTAGACACAACAATTACCGATCGCTGGCAGATATATTAGTCAGCAAAAGACAGTTTGAGATTTCACTCACCACCTTGGCAATAAAAACATAGTATGACCCAATGCTAAGGAATTAACAGTGTACCAAACGGACAGAAAATGTAAGGAACAAAAGTCAAATAGCTTTTCAGGTTATTACAGAAATTTCGTTCTTTCAAGATTGTGTTTTTGTGTGTTGTGGTGTGGATAAAAATTCAACTATTTTTAAATATCTATTTGCATTAAGTAGAATCATTCTGGAAAGACTGTAAGTAAATGTAAATTTCATTAGAATTTCTAGACTACATGCAAAAAAGTATTTTAAGCCTTTTAGTCTCATTTATTTTTAATTTATTTTTTTAAATGCCATTTGGTTTTTCTCTTCATAGTAAACTAAAAAAAACACCAATACCAAAACATTTATAACCAAGGTAACGTAAATTCGAAAAAGAGGTTGTCATATGCCAATGATCTTTTAGTGGTGTCACCTCCCACTGATAGTGATAACTTCGGAGCAAAAAAAAAGTGTATCTTTTTGTGAGACACCAGCATGTAATTAAATTATTCAGAAAAGCCTAAACACAGTTGCCATCACGAATCTTCTCTAAGAATTCCCACCCTTTAACAGGAAAGAAATACCCCAAAATATAATGGAAATTTTTTTAAACTTAAACCTAACAATTGATAATTGAAATTTCAATAATCACTGCTAATATGTTTTGGAAAGCGCAATTCTAATACTGAATAGTTTTTTTTTTTCAAAGAATAATCATAGGGTACATATTACAGTATCAACATGGATACATTAGCGACTTTTCATGTCTAATGTGTGTGTTTGAGGGACACCAACATATAATTAAATTATTCAGAAAATCCTGAACACTGCCGCCATCATGACTTAGTCTAAGAATTCCCGCCCTTTATCTACAAAGAAATACCCCAAATGTATTGGAAAATTAGTACACCCATCTATAGACAACCAAACATAAAACTTGATGACAATGACAGATATGTCACCCTGGGAAATTTCCAAGATATCTTATCTCAAAAATATCGCCCACAATTCCATAGTTAAACCAAAACACTATGTGATATCACAGAGAGACATATATTCCCAGAAATTTCCAAACAAATAAAGTCACGATTCTTATATCTAAATATATACCCACAATGATTTAAGCAAACCAAACACGCCACGTGATGACCCTGACAGACGAGGTCCCCAGCGAAATTCCAAACATTCCAAACTCTATAATAACACACATTCACATCACGATTCCTTATCTTATCTTGATCTTGACTGGTTAAAAGTGTCCCACCAGTCACAACACAATTCCTTATCCACTAATATATCTTCCTTTCCATTCAAAGCAATAATGTTACTTATTTACAACTAACAAATGACGTCACTTATCTACATCTCATAACAACACACACACCTTCGACAGGATTCCGTATCTTATGTTGATCCTGATCTGGTCAGAAGTGCCCGACCAATCACAACACAAATCCTTATCTATACCATCACCCATAATTTCATACGCGAACCAAAACACAAGAACTGACGTCACTGACACATATGCCCCCAGGGAAATTCCAAACATTACAAACTCATGACGTCATACACATTGACCTCATCAAATGAATAACCAATCCCGTCACGATTGCTTATCTTATCTTGATCTTAATCTGGTCAGAAGTGTCTACCATTCTACTAGTATGTTAATTTGAGCAGTTTAATGAAACACAAATTTCGGCGCATGAAAACGAAAAATGCAGAAAGGCCAAACTTCTAAACGACCTAATTTCTTAAACGTTGCAGAAAATTCTCCATCATCCCAAAGTTACTCATTGTCAAAGGTCACATAAACTCTATGTCAGCGAAAAATCTATCTACACACTTAATTGGCACTTATAAGGGAAAGGATTCAGAACACGAGGTACAAACTTAATCAAAGTAATATTAATAGCCGTAGATTCTTTGATGAAATTTCCAACAATTTAGAATATACCATATAGAACGAAATTGATCAAATGATACAGTGCAGTTATGAAAAAACTTTAAACTTTATAAAGAAAAACAAATTAAGAAATTCAATGAACTTTTCAAGAAAAAATATCGGACACAGAACAACCTCCCAGACGAAAAAGTGATTTTCAATTTGTCGAATCGTAGTCTGACAAAAAATGAATCTGACATTCTAAAAAAGGCTTTAACTTTGCAATTACACCAAAGCACATTCCTAAAATGGATTTTATATGTGGAATTGAAAAAGGCCTATATCCACTACCGCAAATTGCAGCCAACAGTATTAGATTCAAAAGTACCATAATCCAAACCAAAGCTAATGAACCCATTCTCAACATGTCTCCTTATGATAGAAAGGCAATCCTTAACTTAAAGAAAAACAAAGATATCATCATTACCAAGGTGCATAAGGGAAATTGAACAGTCATCCTTAAATCTAAAGACTATTATGATAAGTTAACCATATTACTATCAGACAACTCTACCTATAAGATCCTAGACAAAGATCCCACCATAAAAAATCAGAATGAAACAAACCAACTAATCCGTAATTGCAACATTTGTCCAAAAAAGGTGCAGAGAAGAATAAAATCCTCACATCCCATTACTCCCAGACTATATTGGACACCTAAAATTCATAAAAAGGATATACCTCTCCGTCCAATCGTTGATGGGAGATCATCCCGAACTTACCTTTTGGCTAAGCATCTTGTAAACTTATTAAATAACAAAATAAGATCAACAGAATCCTTATCAAGAATAGTCAGCATTTTGTAAATAAACTCTAAGCCATTAAGATTGAACCAACAGACATACTAGCCAGTCTGGATATTGTGTCCCTCTTCACCAGTGTACCAGTAGAAGAGCAATAGAAGAGGTAATAAACATCATTCAATACCTCTTTCCTCTAGACATCACACAAATGTTTAAACACTGCCTTCAGTCTAATTTCTTCAAGGTCAATAACACTATATACCAACAATTAGAAGGCCTAGCAATGGGAAGTCCGCTATCACCATCTTGTGCAGACCTTTTCATGGAAAAATTTGAAAAATAAATTCTCTCAACAATCTCTCCTAGGCCATCTATATCGTGGAGATATGTTGACGATATTTTCATTATATGCAAAAGATAGCTTAGAAAAGCTAAAATCGTTTGTGAATAAAATCAATTCCATACATAACAAAATAAAATTCACTCTGGAAGTTGAAAATAACAACAACCATCTGCATTTTCTAGACATCTTGATAAAAAGACAACCAAATAGTGTCAATTTATCTATTTACAGAAAGCCAACAGACACTGGAAGATACCTTCATTATACTTTTAACCATCACAAGACACAAAAACTAAGCATTATCGATATGTTGAAAAATAAAGCACGTAAGTTTATATCAGAAGAGGAGGATACACAGACTGAAATCACACTAATAGCCAAAACATTATCACAAAATCGATACCCTCCGAACATCATCAAAAAATATCTATACGGTGACAACCTACATTTCTACTGTAGTGATTCCTTTCATCAAGTCAATTTCTTATGAAATAGCCAGAATACTTAAAGCCCACAACATCAGAGTGATCTTCAAACCAACCACCAGCATCAAACATTTTTTTAGGATCACCAAAAGACAATATGCCATTCTACAAATATCCAGGAGTATATTACAATTCTTGCTCCTGTGGTCTCGCCTACATCGGACAAACTTTACGAAGTTTGGTGATCAGACAGAGGAGAACGTTGGTAATGTAAACCACAACAGAAATATTTCTTCCCGCTTATCACATCATTTCTGTACGCCTAATCACACGATAGAGTGGCAAAGTAGCTCCGTGCCATATTTAGATGACGATTATAGACATCGTTTATTCAAGGAAGCCGCAATAGTGTTAAAAACTGGCGGAAACCTCAATAGAAACCAGGGTACTATTCTTAACAGTTCATGGAAAAACCTCATCCTCTCTCTAAATCCATTTAAACTACAGTTAGCTAGTAATCACATTATGCGTTTACAACAAACACTCATGAATGATAATGATTAAGAACAATTAGTCCACTCAGTCTCTGTCACGCGAACGTGCAACCTTAGCTACTAGAGTGTTTACAACGTTTATATGTTCCTTTCAATTTGCATTTACTAGTATTTTTTATACTTTTCTGTCAACGCCTTGAAAAAGCTAGACAGTTTGCTAGCGAAACTGGTAGGCAAAGAATGTTAAAATATTTGTATATGGTCAGTATTAAAAAATACGTTTTTTATGCTTAATTTTATAATAATATTACCATTGAACTAGACAAGGTGAATGGAGACACCGTTATATTTTTTGGATTTTGCTACCGCTTTTGACAGAATATAGCATGGTATACTGTTGCATAAATTGGAGAATATGGGTTTGGTTTATAGAATATTAGCGTGGATAAGAGAATGGCTGACTGGCAGATATCAAAAAGTGGTATACGGGGGATGTGAGTCTGCAAGATTTAAAGTAACAATTGGTGTACTAAAAGGAGTACACCAACAACAGTCGACCTAAAAGGTCGACTGTTGTTCAATCTGTACATTAATGATATTGGGAAGGATTTCACAAGCGATATACTGCTATTGCTGATCATGCAACGATAGTTAAGGTTATCAGGAATGCTGCCGATGTGCAGTACTTGCAAAATGATTTGAATAGACTGGGATTGTGGGCATGGGAAAAAGATATCAGTTCATTGTCAGTAAATGTAAAATCATTCACTTTGGCGTGATAAGATATCCAGTGTCGTATTGGTGGAATTATGCTTGACTGACAGGTGAGGACTAGATTTTGGATGTTGTGAGGGAAAGCAGTGTGAATGAATTCAAGAATAAGTATGATAGCTGGTGCGTGTAGTATGTGTCCTCCCTTAATGAGCCTCTGACTATCTGGAGGTCTCTCTTAATAATAATAATAATAATAATAATAATAAATCTCTCTCCTGAGGATGTATGACAGTACGAACCACGAGTCTGGAAAGCGATCGTGTCATTAATTATATGCAGAGCTAACGCGGATCAGTTGGTACAACCAAGAGACCCATTTTTTTTTTAAAAATGCCGTTTGAATTTTAAGTTATTTAAAATAATTTATCAAATAAACCTACACGTATGAGTTTGATAAATCTATTGAATAATACGTCTGCGTAAAAATCTAGGAAAATTATACGACAGCCGAGAACACATTCAACTGCATCGATAAGTTTATTAAAATAAATTGAAGATGTTGAGGAAAACTTGATAAGGTTTGTAAGATCTGACCCAAATTAACACCAAAATTAACTCACTTAATATTTCAAATATTTCAACTTCGTTTAAGAATATTTTGGGTAAAGCAATGAATGTTATAAACTTAACAACAAAAAAGTTAACAACAATTTACACTGAAGATTATTCCACATTATGTGAAGATATGGGAAGTCATTATACAGTCCTGCCTTTACAAACAGAACTCACGAAGCTATGCGCGAAAAGTAATGCAGAAATCGTTTTAACCACATATAAATTAACAACTATTAAAACAAATATTTAAATAATTTGCCAAAAATATTATTCGCATCGAAAACCGATTTTTTTAAAATGAATAACACCCTTGAAATCCGTTTTCAACTGTGGGATTGTCATTGTTTTTGGAAACAAAGAAATTTATTTTTCATTTTTCATCTTTTTAAATGTTTTATATTTTTTGGGGTTAATGAGTAATTTGTAAAGAATTTTAAGTTTTGTGGCAAATTCGGAAACAAAAATTAAACTGCTTTATTTTCTTCTTTGGTATAATATTTTTAAAAAAGTTTATCTAACAATAAACAGTTAGCTAAATGGCTATGTAGTCCGATAAGAGCTGGCAACATTTTCAAGTTGTAACCGCTGGTCAGTAAAGATGTTTAATCACATGGTTTCCGGCAGCTCATTAGGAACTGCTAATTTAGCCATTACTCGAAACCAGATCGTTCTGTAAACTTACCACAATTGATGAATTAGACGGTTGTTTATATTTATAAAGAGGAAATAAATATGTATTTGATATCAAACATTTAAAAAAAGAAGTTCATAAGTGAGGGAAAGAAAAACTTTTAAAATAAAATGGAAAATCCCTGATTTCAAAGTATACAAAATTACAAATTTCATGCATGTAAAGTTCTATAAGTATATTCTATGAAATATTTTATATACTGAATAAATTTCTATAAATTACACACACGCGTACACACCCACACACACTGATGAAAAATACGGAATATTGATATTGTTCATGATAAGAACTTCTGATGATACTTACAGTGTTGTTTGAGTTCTCATCTCTGCATCTCATGTATGCCATTTGAACCTCAACTGAAGAAACTTAATAAAGAAAAATAATGTCAACATTATTTTATCTAATTCAATTCGCCAATTTACTGTAACAACGTAATTGACTTCAGAAATAACTCCATAGATTTCATCTATGGCAGTTATTTCTGAAGTCAATTAATATTGCCATCGATGCGACTGAAAGAAATGAGTATTTTTTGAAAACTTAAAAAGTAGAAATTTTGAATAAAATATTTGAATTTATAAGCAAGCATCACTGATTAATCTCCAATTAATAATGCTACATAACTTATTCCTAATTTGTCATACTAAAATCCCCATACTGGCAACTGACGTAATTTTATTATGTAGGCATCCAAAATAAATCTTTAATATCTACCGTTTATGAGATGAATTAAAATGGTGGAAGGTGTTCATGAAAATAGTTCATGAATATGAACTATTTTCACATTTTATAGGAAATAACGATGAAAGACTGCATGTTGCATTAGAAACAATATGGCTGGTTACTTTTATGTGGCTTATGTGGTTAGATAAAGATATTTAGGAACAAACCTCAGCTGGCAAAACATGGACATCTTTGAATAGAAAATATCATTTCTGAAATCTGAAGTCAAAACCGTTTATATATATATATATATATATACACACACACATATACACATACATACACACACTTACGAGGATGGTCTGAAAAGTTCCTGGCCTAATAATGAAAAAAACGAATTTATAATTTCAAAATTTATTTTTAATTACATTATCTCGCTTAAGACGAATACATTTATTCCAGTGATACTCCAACTCCATTATCCGGTCAGTATACTGGTTCTCAGTATACTGACGGGATAATGGTTTTCAAGATTTGCAAAATACCCCTCTACAGCTGCAATCGCCTCTTGATTCGAAGAAATAACATTGACCAGCGAGGAAGAGCTTTGGTTTTGGGAAGAGCCAGAACTCTGAGGGAGCCAAATCTGGGGAATAGGGTGGATGTTCCAACAATTCATAGTGCAGATCTCTTAATTTTCCCATTGCAAAAACACCTTTGTGGGCAGGTGCATTGTCCTGATGAAAGCTGATTATTTTCTTCTGCAAACAGGGCCTTTTCTTATGAATTTTTTTCATCTAGTCTGGTTAAAAGATCGGAATAATATTACCCTGTTATTGTTTTACCCTTTTCAAGATAATTAATAAACACAATGCCTTTAGCATCCCAAAACAGGGATGCCACGACCTTTCCTCTGATGGAACCGACTTTGTATTCTTTGTCGCTGAACAACCGAATTCTGTCCACGGTGTTTTGACTGCTGTTTGGATTCTGGTGTGTAATTGTGAATCCATATGTCATTCATAGTAATAAATCGACCCACAAAATCAGTTTGTTTTAATCTTGTAAAAAACGCTGCGGCCACTGTTCAGAGATTTTCATGAGAGTCCGTTTTTGATCTGCAGCTGAGGAGCTTAAGGATCTTCCTCAGCCATATCCAAGTTAGCCGGTCTTGGGTGCAGACAGTAGGCCTTTTTCGTCCCAGTTTACCTGGGGTTTTTCATCCTGCAAAGCAGGCAAACTGGCATTGAGAATCCAACACCAATGCGGACATAGGATACATCGAGGCGTAGGGCTGACCACCTTATCCTGTGAATTGGTATGGTCCGATTATTAATAATCCATCGACACCGCAAAGTAAAAGATGGAAAAGGAAGATGAGATGAGATAATAATATGTACATAGGATAAAATGTATCTATACGAATTTGCACATAAAAAACTAGGTATCAGAAATTTGTAGCGAATACGGTACCTTCGCATATATACTTACCTACGAAAAAAAAAAGGTTCCATAACGAAAATACTGTATTCGTTTATGTTTCATGAAAAGATAGATAGGAATTTCCAATACTTATATTGTAATGTACTAAAAAAAAAAAAAAAAAAGGAAAACATCCAAGAACCAGTTGCAGTAATTTGCTGAAGTTAATCATTATTTTCTGTAATACAGTGGATGTTAGCATATGACAAAATCTGTTCTGAGTTCATTAAATATATTCCAGAAATAATCTCATTCAAATATTGTAATTATATAAAATGGGACAAAACTTAAGACCGCTCGAGTGCCTGCGTGTGTGACACAGAGAGAGAGAGAGAGAGAAAAAAAAAAACAAAAAATAAATAAATAAATCCAGTGATAAGAAAAATTGATATCCATATTACTATACGTGATTCATGCCTGTTATCTCATGGATATAAAACAGGTGAATTTAATTAATGAAGATCCGTAAATTTTCACGTTTTATATATATATATATATATATATATATATATATATACACACACACACACACACACACACACACACACATATATATATATACACACACACACACACACACACACATATATATATACACACACACACACACACACACACACACACACACACACACACACACACATATATATACACACACACACACATATATATACACACACACACACACACACACACATATATATACACACACACACACACACACACACACCCCCCCCCCCCCCACCCCCCCCCCCCCCCACCCCCCCCCCCCCCCACCCCCCCCCCCCCCCACCCCCCCCCCCCCCCACCCCCCCCCCCCCCCACCCCCCCCCCCCCCCACCCCCCCCCCCCCCCACCCCCCCCCCCCCCCACCCCCCCCCCCCCCCACCCCCCCCCCCCCCCACCCCCCCCCCCCCCCACCCCCCCCCCCCCCCACCCCCCCCCCCCCCCACCCCCCCCCCCCCCCACCCCCCCCCCCCCCCACCCCCCCCCCCCCCCACCCCCCCCCCCCCCCACCCCCCCCCCCCCCCACCCCCCCCCCCCCCCACCCCCCCCCCCCCCCACCCCCCCCCCCCCCCACCCCCCCCCCCCCCCACCCCCCCCCCCCCCCACCCCCCCCCCCCCCCACCCCCCCCCCCCCCCACCCCCCCCCCCCCCCACCCCCCCCCCCCCCCACCCCCCCCCCCCCCCACCCCCCCCCCCCCCCACCCCCCCCCCCCCCCACCCCCCATACTAGTAAGGATAATGTCCAGATAATTATTATTCAATGCGTTGTATAAGTGATGCAGCTTGAAGCGAAGGGGTCGATGAATATAATGATCTGGTATAATGGTGATGTGATGATTAAAATAATGATGAGAGTAAAATAGTGATGCTTATCGTCGTACGGTATACATGATTCTGCAGTGGGAACCCTAGCTGCTCCAGTGATGTTCTAAATAATTTTACTTATATTACCAGAATCTCCAACCTGAAACAAATTGAATATACTCGTCCTTACAATTCCTTCAATAACAACTCTACATGCCATCTTTTCTGATCGCAAAACAATGATCAGAAATTATACACTGAATCGACTTCTGCCATATGATTAATCGAAATGAACAACATATATACAGTAATATATCCTTAATAGAAAAGCACAGATTTTAACCACCTTACCGGCCATTGTGGATCAAATACGCATCCTCATATGCTTCGAATATGAATGGTATTAGAATTTTAATACGCACTTCGCATCCATAGTAACTTGGACGTATATATACGTCAAGGCCGGTAGCGTAGTTTTTAATCTCCTATTCCAAGAATACCCAAAATAAGTGTCTGCCTCTTGTTTGGATTATTATATTTCGTAAACTATCCACATTATTGCAGTTTTTTGTCGAAAGCTATAAGTCTTTAAAAAAAAAAATCAAAATGCCGTTTCTAATGTTAAATTAATAAGAATATCTCAGTCTCTATTACGAACCTAAAAACTCCAAAACTTCAGATTAAACTTTAAATAAATGAAGATCATGAATAAGATTGCTCACTTTAAATGAAAACAAAATTGAATGAAACTTCTGAACAAAACAGCGTTCGAGACTCGGATCAATATTGAGTTTCTGTCAGTAAAATATTAGAAGGTTTGTCGTTACACATTATCATTATGTAAAACCTATGCGTCCATCAAATAAGACAATATAGTCATGAAAATTGGGTACTGCATTGTATTCGTTTGTTTAGATTTTGCAGTAATGCTTAATATATTTATTTAGAAGAATTCTTTATGGTATTTCGCTTTTCCTAAAGCATAGGAACCAGGAACGGCGTTTGAAGAGACCTCTTTAGCCAGCTTTTGATAATTTTTAAACATGGTACAGAATATTTTCTGAATCTGAATAGGGTATGCACGACTAATTCCGTCTTCCAACCGTACAACAAAATAAAACTTATTTTAAATATCTTTACGTATTTTATCAGTGTAGGAACTACTGTTCCTATACTTATAATAAACTCCAAAGTGACCACTAAATTCCAAACAAACCTTCCGTTCTTTTGAAAATGTCCACCTTGGTTAAACATCCGATTAAATAAAAAAAATTAACTCACCATAAATATAACAAACTATTGAGGGGGGATTTAAAAAGTGTTGTGAGAAAGTGTTTTTTTTTTTATATATATATATATATAGAAAGTATTTTACCTTGGGTATAATAAATGTTAAAAATGCCATGCAATTTTAAACCTGGTTTTACTCCATTTCCCAAGTAAGCAAACAGACAAACAAGTCAAGTTTGCGCCTGCAAGTGATGCAAGTCTAGCTGATCCTACAGGTAGTGCAAGACCAAGGCAACTCTTGGTAAAGGTGGCATAAGATCTGATCACTAATCTTAATATTTACCAATGCCAAAACACATCTCCAAGAAGGGGATGTATGATGTTTTGTATTAAAGGCAAGGGAGCCACTACCCAGACCGATTTCGGCTCCCTTGCCTTTAATACAAAACATCATACATCCCCTTCTTGGAGATGTGTTTTGGCATTGGTAAATATTAAGATTAGTGATCAGATCTTATGCCACCTTTACCACGAGTTGCCTTGGTCTTGCACTACCTGTAGGATCAGCTAGACTTGCATCACTTGCAGGCGCAAACTTGACTTGTTTGTCTGTTTGCTTACTTGGGAAATGGAGTAAAACCAGGTTTAAAATTGCATGGCATTTTTAACATATATATATATATATATATATTGATGACTCCACTTCACCTTGCTCATGACAAACGTTTGTATGAATAGCATAATTTTGTAGCCATCTATTATAAAACAGTATGCCAGATCTGTTACTAAAATGGCGAAATATTTGCAACTAACCAGCACTGAATAAAATAACATGAGTTTACCAGATGCACACATGCTAATGATTAGAGATACAGATTAACAGGAAAGTTCCTTTGACATACGGACACAACCCATATATATATATATATATATATATATATATATATATATATATATATATATATATATATATATATATATATATATATATATATATACAGGGTGTTCGGGATAAATTTGACATATTTATAATTAATTATATTTTTCCGTAAGTTACATGTATTAACACACACTTCTCTTCATTTAAAAGTTTGGACCCTTCTTCATTCATATACAAGATGTCAGAAAGGATGGATAGCTGGAACCCACCTGAATCATGGAAGAGAATAACTTGTATCATGATGATTCGTGCCCGCCATCAAAATAAGGATATTACGACTGCTGCTCAATGCTCCCTGAATACAGTAAAAACAATCAGGCATGAACTAGAGACTTGCAATGGTGACTACGAGGATGTAGCAAGAAGAAAGATCCCTAGCAGACGATCTGATTGCGTTCATACAGCAGAATTCCTCGCAAATCTGCAGGAACAGGTGTTGAAGAACCCTGGCATTGGAATTCGGGCTTTGTTCGTGGAGTTGCTAACTGTAGTCAAGCCCTGGATAACAAGGGTAGGCAATGGTAGGCCGTATGTATGGCAGCAGGATTCGGCCCCTTGCCACACCTCTGGGAAAAGTCAAAAATGGTTGTCTGAAAATTTCTACGACTTCACCAGTCCAAATGTTTGGCCTCCAAACTCCCCAGACCTTAACCCCATGGATTATTTTGTATGGGGCGCAGTTGAAAAAGACACCAATCGCACTTCCAGTAATACAAAAGCCCAGTTAATGGATAAAATTAAAACAGTTTTTGCGGCCCTTCCCAGGGAGACTGTAGCATCAGCTTGTTCGAGGTTCCGAAGCAGAATTGAAGCTGTGATCGATGCTAATGGTGGTTATTTTGAGTAAATCTTGTTGATAGTATTGTAATTAACTCTGCCTGTAATGTTTTTTTGTCAATTCATTAAATTTAATAGATACAAAGAAGATTTTCTTTTTCCTTACGAAACTGTCAAATTTATCCCGAACACCCTATATATATATATATATATATATATATATATATATAAATATATAAAAGGAAAATATTTCGTATAGCTTTAGGTACTTTGACATTACGCAAAATATCAGAGAATTTGTAAATAATGGCAGTTACGTGTTAGTTAAAAAGAGTCCGATCTAGTACATTTTGTTTCCCTTTCTTCAGTTAGCATAAAGCAGAATAAATCTTACCTAAAATATGAGTGACAAAATTCTTGAACAATATAACTTAAAGCACAGAATGATAACTTATTTCTAACTAGATATAATGATGATATAAAAGCTTATGTTAATTTCAATATCACATGCACTGCTCTTACCTTAGGAAAATGTCCACAGCTGCAATCCTTCCAGATTCCAGTACAGCTGAACTTAACTATATCTCTAATGTGAGGAGTAGAGTCTATCATCCCCGTTTTCACTATACACTTCGCATAACGGGATACATACTTGAAGTAAAAATGGACCATGCATTTCATGATAATATATCATCAATGTGTATTAAGATATTTCACACGCATACACTGTTGAATAATCCATCCCAATATATTTAATAATTAGCAATTATCTATTTTTGAGAGACGGATGGTAGAAAAAAATTTATATAAGGAACTATTATATTTATGAATTAATTATACTCAAGGCAAATGCGGCATCCTTTTTCTCAGTTTGTAACATAATAATTTTTCTTCAATTTTTAGATTGAAAATGGCCCTCCTTTTCAAAACTAGTAGTACTGTGAGAGTAAGAGGGAAAAATAGTTGAGCTTCTCTTTTAAGTCTAACATCATTAAAGAAATATTTCCGATAATATTTGGTCACTCTTTCTAAGCTTTAAACGATATAAATATTTAAAACATGATATTTAGTAACGACAAAAAATCCAACCTATCCAAGGATATTAGTCTAAACATGGTAAATTGTATGATTTGAAAGCGTTATGACAATTTGTGCACTATAGTTTATTTCTTTTTCCATATTTTTATCAAAAAGATCCAAAGTACGAAAATAGTGAAATTTCCAATATTTATCTCATTCTTCACTTCTGTATTAAAGAAGAATGTAAAGTATGAACTTATTTGCAATCGATCAAGGATCTGATTATTTCTCATAGCAGAGAACAATAATCTTTTTTTAATAAATTTAGTTTAATCCTTTATCCAAATGTAAGCAAACGAAGTTTGTGCCTGAAGTATCTTCAGGACTGAGGCAACTCGTGGTCAAGTTGGACCAAGCTCTCATCACTACTTTTAGACTATAAATCCTTAGTAATGTATTTATAGTCTAACCAGGTGGAAATAAAACTTTCAACATCTTTCTATAAATCCAGAGTAATTTAATAATAAGGTGAGACACCTTTTGGCAACTCTTATAGGTAACTATGACTTCTCCATTACTTCCACCTTAGTATCACCACCTCTGGGTCTGACTGCCACTGACGAGACCTCAATATAAGTCGAAACCGGTCTGGGTGGTGGGCCTTCCCTTAATGCATAGCATTATACATGTCCGCAAGGAGATGTGCTTTTTCATTATGGGAGATACTAAAAGTAGTGATGAGAGCTTGGTATACATTTACCACGAATTTCCCAGGCCTGAAGATATTTCAGGCGCAAACTTTGTGTGCTTACACTTGGATAAAGGATTAAACTAAATTTATTATAGTCTAACCAAGCGGGAAAAAAATTCTAAGAATCTTTTTTTCCCATAAATGCTCTCTGCTTTTAGAGACCTTCAATGATAAACAAGTCTTAAAAAATAAGAGTAATCAGATTACCTTATTATAATGTATACGTTCCAGTCAAATACAATAATATGAATGAATGATTAGTACGTCACATATTTGTGGTGTCAGATATACTGAATATGTGTTTTTGACTTAAACAAATTCCTACTCTTCCTCACTCACGTCCTTCCTCAACTAATAAAATTTAGTTATGAATTTGAAAATGATAATATAGTACTTTTTTACATTTTTGTTATTTAATTAAAAAAACAACTTAGAAGATTTTGACTCTTTAGTTACCTATAGTGAACCTACCGAATAGGACAGTCTCTATACTATATTCCTTTACAGAATCTTAATATTATTAGCCTACTTGAGAAGAGAGCATTTATAGTAATAAAAGAAATAAAAGACATTCTTCTGCCAATCCATTTTTAAAAGACATCCAAAGTTCCTTCTATACCTGAATATCCAATAACGAAATGTCACATTTATATAATACTTTGGACTGCCTACTCATATCGCGTAGTTTATAAAAGAACAGACGTTTTACAAACAAATACAAAATATCCGTAGCATGTCATGATTACAGAAATAAGAACTGCTCTTTTCAAAAGCCAGAAGGCTATTAAATTAAATGTTCCTATGATTGCCTTGCACAGATGATTCCCGAACTCTAAAATTGCTAGCCTGATAAGATTGTTCTTGCATAATCCATCAATATAATATACTATTGTACAACATAACACAAAGTATACAAGTTATGTTTACTAGTGTTTAACTGACTTCCATTTTCACTTCCATAATTCTAGCCTAAGAGTCTTACAGTGGCTGCACTGCATAGTTCAGAAAGCCTGGACAGAGGGACGAATTCCCGATGATTGGAGTAGAGCTCTCATAGTACCCATATATAAAAAGGGAAATAAAACTGAATGTGAGAATTACAGAGGTATTTCCCTACTGAGTGTTCCTGGCAAGATCTATGCAAGTATACTTGAGAAACGGTTGAGAAGAATTGTGGAAGAAAAGCTTGGTGAAGAACAAGCTGGATTCAGGCAAAATAGAGGCTGTCAGGATCAGATCTTCACTTTACGACAAATAGTCGAGAAAGCATGGGAATATAACAAAGATCTGTATTTAAGTTTTGTCGATTTGGAAAAGGCATATGACAAGGTGCCAAGAGAGAAGCTATTCAATACGCTGCAGTTATATGGTGTCAATGGGGCATTATATCAAGCAATACTTAGTCTTTATTTGAGTTGTGAGTCAGCAGTTAGAATTGAAGGAAGTACAGGAAGATGGTTTAATGTTAAATCTGGTGTGAGACAAGGATGTACATTATCCCCTCTGTTATTCATTATCTATATGGATCACATTATGAAGGAATGTGGTATTAAACCTGATATCAAAATTGGAGATGTTAATGTCAGCTCTTTGCTTTATGCGGATGATGTTATACTTCTAAATAAATCCGCTACAAGTCTGCAAGATTCTCTGACTAAATTGAATAGCTGTTGTAATAGATATGGTATGAAGGTCAGCAATAAAAAGACAAAGACAATGAAAATAGGCAGAATCATTGAAAATGTCAACTGTGTTGTGAATGGAGAACCTGTGGAACAAGTAAAACATTTCAGCTACTTAGGCACAATTTTTACTGAAGACGGTAAACTAAATATAGAAATAGACAACAGAATCAGCAAAGCTGGTATTGTGGGAAGTCAATTGAATAAATTCATATGGAATAAGAAAGAAATTAGTCGGAACACTAAATTAGCTGTATACAAGACTGTGTTCAAACCAGTTTTAACTTATGGATCTGAGAGCTGGGTCAGAAGTAAAACACTTGACCAAAGACTAGAGACCGCAGATATGAGAGTCCTGAGAAAGATTAGAGGCGTGAACAGATGGCATCAATGGCAATATCATATTAAAAATGAGGATATTAGGAAAGAACTTGACATTGTCAGCATCCAGGAATGCGTTAGCAGAGCTAATCTCAGATGGTATGGTCACTTAAATAGAATGGGAGAGGAAAGATTAGCAAACCAAGTGTTCTCTGCCAGGTTGGCAGGAAAACGACCCAGAGGAAGACCAAGATATAGGTGGATTGATACGGTACAAAGTGCCTTAGACGATAGAAATATAAGATCTAATAATGTTGGAGTCTTGACAAGTAACAGACTGATTTGGAGGAAAATTGTAGATAGGAAGTTAGTAATGATGTAATTTTTTCATGTAGTACTGTCATATCCTGTACACTCCTTGAGGGTACATGGCAGGAATGTGATGATGATGATGATGATGATAATTCTAGCCTATTCATATTATTCTGAAAGTGATGCATGCATTCCTACCCTGCCTTATCTTTTATTGTCATCATCAACAAGCATATGAAATCCTTTGTCTTAATGTAACCACTCAATAACAAGGAAAGGAACTATAACTTGTCACTTTAAATTTTTCACATTCGCATTAACGATATACCACCTTTGTTATATGCTAGCCATCAACTTATTTCCAAGCTAACAAGTTATAATATAATCACATATCTTCCAAGGTTAGAAAACAACCTTCCATGCTTATCCTGTCAAAAGCCTTAGCTAATTCCAAAGAATAAACAAGGTGTATTTCTGCACCTTGTCTAACTCAACCGTAAGATTATTATAAAATGTGAGCATGTTACGCAAACATGAACTTCCCATAGTAAATTAGGGTTTTCACTGCAATTTATAGAATCATCGTCAACCGAATTCTGTATGCCAGCTCTTATCAAGATTTTCAAACTCGCATACCCGCGTCATTTCATCATCGTTGCGAAACGGAATTATGGCATATACTTTCTACTGAGGAATCTTCTTTGTACTGAGCCTCAAAGTATGAAGCGAAGTCAAACACTTTTAGCATCTCTGCTGATATACCATCAACACCTATTATTTCTATATGTAACAACTACAGAAATCCTCCTATATCATTCAACTAGAAATTTTCATTCAGTTTAACGCTATCAGTGAGTGGCAAGTTGTGAAGATGATGGCTCTTAGCAAAGTGGGCATTCAGTTGAAAACTCCTCTAAATCTACCACTTGCATTCCATATGTAATCAGTAGAATTTTTATTTTATTTTAATTATTTTTTTATTTATTTATGGCTTAAAGACAGAATTATTCTGGATTGTCTTTATCTTAGAGATTGAGATTCTTTTCATAAGCAGAAAACAGTTATAAGCTCTTAAGATTTAAGCGCATGTGCTTTATAATTCTTTTGACTAATATAATTTTATGCACAATGTAGTGCATAAAATTATATTAGTCTATGTCTTCCGTCTATGTCTTCCGTTTTCTTGAAATTCTCTTGTGTAATATGCTTTCATTTCCATTCCGCTATTACCATATTTAATCTTCGTACTCCACGAACACTTTCTGGTAGTGCATCTTTAAGATTTTTTTAATAATTCTCATCCTTTCCCGATAATGTTCCCATCAAATAACCGATTCCATGGGACCAAACCTAGTATTCTCCTAAGTTCTTCACAAATACCTTCTACATATATCGGCCACTGAATTAGAAACGTTTATATTACGTATATGCATTAGCTTGCCAATGCCAATCATCTTCAATTCCCTGCAAATAATTCGGTTTTATATCGGTCGGGAACAGGATCCATTAAATGCTTCTGTGAAATGTTGCACATGGTACAAGCCTTCTCAGACAAAGGCGATCTCTTTCCTGACAGATTGTTTTAGGAATTATTACGCTTCTTAGATATTCAATATAGGTTATTTTCCCACTGATTAATCACCCAGGATATCTGACCTTTTGAGAAATCAGTGAAATCTGCTATTTTCAAAATTGTGTCAGATAGGCACCGGTAACATGTCATTCATCGTAATCCGAGATGTCCTTTGTTTTACTTCAGTGATCAAAACTATTCAATATTACTGATCAGCACCATTCTTAAGTAGTTGCGTAGAGAATGCGATGGCGCACGTGACCATGTATACTACGTACACTCTATGTAAGTAACGTTTACGTATATCTGCATAAAGCTTTGTAATTTAATGGGCAGCTTCAGCAAAGTAATAACCTTTATTAATGGAATAACCATAAACGTAACTGCTTCTGAGGTGAATACAGCATGATCAATGGTGTATTCTTTTAATTTTTAATTTAATTCCCTTGATGCTGATTGAGGATATTATCTCGCAACCACTCATTAAATTGGGTTTCATTCTTATGACATTTACAACTACCAAAACAATGCATGGATAATAACAGTCATACATAATGATTATTTGTTTAATACCTATAAAGTTGATTTTACGATGCGTTTCATCGTCAGCAACATCTGAACAATGATGCCTGTAACAATATAAAAAAAAAATTAAGGCTCTAATTGATCACAGATTCCTCATGACCTCAGATGCTTTCAAATTCACTGTTAATTAAGAAGTGTTTCTAATATGGCACATGGTGCTATCCTAACTAGGCCCAAATATTTCCATATCATAATAAGCACACACTCTCTCTCTCTCTCTCTCCTATATATGTTTTGTCCTTCATAAAAGTATGCCACCCTTCATACTCAGTACCAGTTGATATACCTGTATCTAAAAGCTAGGACTCACGCATACGATCTGAATCCACAACGTAATTAGCAAGATATAAACTCAACTCTTTGGTAGTGCTATTTCTGGCATTTGTATACAAGCATAATAAGATAAATTTAGACTTTTTTATAGAATCATTTCTATAATCTACATCACTGCGTTTGACAGCTTCCAGATGCTTGTTCTTATGTAACGCTCACGGCTGTCTGTTAATATTCTGCACATAATAAGCCCGAAATAGATGAGGACAATAGTCTTTTCATCATGTTCCTTACAATTATTCTTTATAATCATATTACTCAACAAAGGTCCATAACTTAATTGCTCTGCAGCAAAGATTCTCACCATTGATCTTCTCTCTATTAATCTCATCATAATTTCGTTTCATTTAAATTTCTTTATTAGGTCTGATAAAAAATAAATATAGTTTTGTCCCGCTCTTGTATAATTCCATCAGTCTTCCTTCAGTCTTCCTTCAGTCTCACTTCAAACATGCAGAACTTGTAAATGAAATTACAACTCGCTCTGGTAATTCTTTCCAATCATAAACCTTCTTCGTAATTAAGTTCTATCAAATATTTATTATAACAACCATTTTTTCTTGGACACCCCGCCCTGCCACTTTTTATCCAGAAATCCTTTCAAATGGTTTCTCCTACAGTAAATAATTCAGGTTAAATAATTTGTGCCTACGAGAACAACAATCAATTTTACCTTTTATTCTGATTTTCAATTGCATTCCATATTTTCTTTTTATCCTGAATAACTTGAATTTGGTCACTAAAAACTTACCATTATAAATATGGTCATTTATAATTAATCTCCTTTTCTTAACACATCCATTTTTAAACTTTTCTTTACTTACGTTAGTATTTCTCAATACACACACACACACACACACACACACACACACACACACACACACACACACACACACACACACACACACACACACACACACACACACACACACACACACACACACACACACACACACACACACACACACACACACACACACACACACACATAACAGTGACTATTTATCTATCTATCTATCTATCTTCGTCCCGCAAACAACGTGATAATCACCTATGCCCTGAATACTGCCTCTAACACCTGTAACGACGCACACAGCTAAGAAGACTACTGGAATTTAGTGCACACAGAAGAAAACAGACAGAGAACATGTAATTTCCTCTTCATCTGCGCTAAGGCCGTCATCTACAGATTCTACCTAAAACAGACAAGAAATAACCAGCACCCATCCATCACTGAAACTGCACAAACCCTCATGTATATCCTCCATCGGAAACTAAAAAGCAGGCTTTTATTTGGAACTTGAATACTTCAAAGAAACAAGAACTGTCGCGAAATTCATAGAGGAGTGGAATCCAACTGGTACCCTCTTTCGGATCGACGACGACAATACGCTTCATCTGAAAGATAACTCAGACTGAAACTGAACAGTAAATTTTGAATTCATTTATTGCATTCTCTATTGTATACCCGAAAGGAAAATGTTTTCTTTCTCTGTAATATATATACTTATATACTTATAATATGTAAATAGTCCTTGTTACCTATCGTCTACTGTATATTTTAACAAGTTGAATAAAAAAAATAATAACATATATTTATCATATCTTGCTAGGTGGCCAAGGTGTTGCACGTGCGTTCATACCGCTCCTGCCTTCCCACACCTTTTATACGTTTATCCTCAAGGAAGGACTTAATTTTTTATACAGGTATATTCTCCAAGCTGAGAGATATCTACTCATACTAGTCGTGTATGCAAAAGTGTAGTGATAAGTGATTTATGACTGTGATATTCTCTTGGTGTACGAGTTCCTATACTGTATATCTTCAATTCCGACGCCATAATTCCTTCTCCAACACCTGCACCCCTATAGCCTTCACGAGGATATAGCCCGCGAAGGATTACCCGCCATGGCAACGACACATTCATGTACTACCAAGGATTTAGCAATTCAAAGACCACCTACCACTTCGAACCCGGAAGGAAGAGCAAAGTTCACCGGAGCTATGTACATGGAAAAAACAAGTGAGTCAATTCAAAATCTTACGCTAATGCTGTATCTAATGGAAATAGCCTATCGTCTCCCAAAACACTGATCTCACACACGAATGCCACATCAGCCAGCAGTAAACCGATTAACGCAAAAATAACTACCACTGTTACCAAAGTCATTTCCCGAGAAAATGGAATTGTTATTTTCGCCACCAAAGAAAACATCCTATTAGAAGATTATCTGACGGCGATCGCCAAAATTGTACCCGCACAAAATACTACTGACGCTTCTCACGTACCTTGGAGATTCAGTGGCAAACTCTGAAGGAAACATTGATTGATTCTGCCAGAGAGGCATGTGGTGAGGTTGTGTGCAAGGATAAAAAAATCAGAACTCCCTGGTGGACACAGGAAGTTAAAGAGGCAGTGAAGGAAAAGAAGAAAGCATATCAAAAGTTCCTGGCAAATAAGTCAGCTTTTACTCTTACAGAATACAGAGACAAATGTAAGAAAGCTAAACAGTGTGTAAAACTAGCTAAACAAAAGTCATGGGAGGACTTTGGCAAGAATATAGAAAATAAATATCACGAAGGTGGCAAAATATTCTGGAGGTTGTTGAAGAAGCTTATGAATGGAGGAAAGAGTGCTGTAAAAGGAATTAGAGATGATAAAGGTGAAATGAAAACAGGAGAAAAAGATATCCTTGAAGTATGGAGTAATTACTTTGAAAAACTGCTAAATGAAACAAGCAGTGATGATAGCACAGTGATAAAAAACACTGACCAGGCATGCAGTCAGGAATACATATCATACTTGAAGTAGAAAAAGCCATCAAAGGCTTGAAATGTGGAAAGGCAGCAGGAGTAGATGATATTCGACCAGAAATGCTGAAGTATGGTGGTATAAGAGTCTTACAGTGGCTGCACTGCATAGTTCAGAAAGCCTGGACAGAGGGAAGAATTCCCGATGATTGGAGTAGAGCTCTCATAGTACCCATATATAAAAAGTGAAATAAAACTGAATGTGAGAATTACAGAGGTATTTCCCTACTGAGTGTTCCTGGCAAGATCTATGCAAGTATACTTGAGAAACGGTTGAGAAGAATTGTGGAAGAAAAGCTTGGTGAAGAACAAGCTGGATTCAGGCCAAATAGAGGCTGTCAGGATCAGATCTTCACTTTACGACAAATAGTCGAGAAAGCATGGGAATATAACAAAGATCTGTATTTAAGTTTTGTCGATTTGGAAAAGGCATATGACAAGGTGCCAAGAGAGAAGCTATTCAATACGCTGCAGTTATATGGTGTCAATGGGGCATTATATCAAGCAATACTTAGTCTTTATTTGAGTTGTGAGTCAGCAGTTAGAATTGAAGGAAGTACAGGAAGATGGTTTAATGTTAAATCTGGTGTGAGACAAGGATGTACAATATCCCCTCTGTTATTCATTATCTATATGGATCACATTATGAAGGAATGTGGTATTAAACCTGATATCAAAATTGGAGATGTTAATGTCAGCTCTTTGCTTTATGCGGATGATGTTATACTTCTAAATAAATCCGCTACAAGTCTGCAAGATTCTCTGACTAAATTGAATAGCTGTTGTAATAGATATGGTATGAAGGTCAGCAATAAAAAGACAAAGATAATGAAAATAGGCAGAATCATTGAAAATGTCAACTGTGTTGTGAATGGAGAACCTGTGGAACAAGTAAAACGTTTCAGCTACTTAGGCACAATTTTTACTGAAGATGGTAAACTAAATATAGAAATAGACAACAGAATCAGCAAAGCTGGTATCGTGGGAAGTCAATTGAATAAATTCATATGGAATAAGAAAGAAATTAGTCGGAACACTAAAATAGCTGTATACAAGACTGTGTTCAAACCAATTTTAACTTATGGATCTGAGAACTGGGTCAGAAGTAAAACACTTGACCAAAGACTAGAGACCGCAGATATGAGAGTCCTGAGAAAGATTAGAGGCGTGAACAGATGGCATCAATGGCAATATCATATTAAAAATGAGGATATTAGTAAAGAACTTGACATTGTCAGCATCCAGGAATGCGTTAGCAGAGCTAATCTCAGATGGTATGGTCACTTAAATAGAATGGGAGAGGAAAGATTAGCAAAACAAGTGTTCTCTGCCAGTTTGGCAGGAAAACGACCCAGAGGAAGACCAAGATATAGGTGGATTGATACGGTACAAAGTGCCTTAGACGATAGAAATATAAGATCTGATAATGTTGGAGTCTTGACAAGTAACAGACTGATTTGGAGGAAAATTGTAGATAGGAAGTTAGTAATGATGTAATTTTTTCATGTAGTACTCTCATATCCTGTACACCCCTTGAGGGTACATGGCAGGAATTTGATGATGATGATGATGATGCTTCTCCCGTAGCTGGAACTGTGCAGGTATATTTTAGCCATATCTCATGCGCACAAACGGTACTACAAAAAGGCGTCGATATCGGCGATTATCACTTCGAAGCAGCCCCAATAGCACTGGTCCCGACAAAAGTAACAGTATCAAATGTTCCCCCCTGAAATTCCTCATCAACTCATCAGATCCATGTTATCAAAATATGGTTCTGTCACAGGAAAAATACGCACATTGTCAGCAGCCACAAAGAAGCCCGAATTTGCCCATGTCAAAAGCTTTCGAAGACAGGCATCAATACATTTTCCAAACAACGACGCACTACACGACCTCCCAAAATTAATCAACATGGAGATAAATGGAATAACCTACACTTTCTACTTATCTTCCTCATCATAGTTGTTCTTCTGTCATGAAGATGGTCACATTAGGAAACAATTTCGCTGTATTAACAACAGTTCATCAACAAACATCCCAGCCCGGAATAGCAAACCGGCTGAACAGAACAACATCGTACATGAAGAAAATCAAAGCATAGGAAAAAGTAAACCAAAAATTCTCTCCTCATCACGAACTTCAGAGGAAAGAAAATCCCGAACTGAAAAAGAAAACACTCACGTCGCTCTTGAACGCCTGCCAAGTAATGAGATCCAAGGCTCAGATAACCAAGTCTCACAGCACGAAAACACGGATCCTCCCAACAGAGATTACAAGGACGAACTAATTAAAATAAATCCCCAAACCCAGCAACCAGAATAACCAACCCAGCCTCCCACTAATTCAAAACCTCACCTTATAGAAGAAACACTCAAAATGGCCTTTAATCACCTGCAGTCAGCCAAAGAGAAACAGAGTTCCCAGACGATGAGGAAACTGTATTTCCACATGACGACCTAGAAGAAGAGGAAGCTGAGGGCGAACTTCCCCACACTGAGGGTAACCCTAACCATGAAGCAGCTGTCACATAGAGAAAGCGCGAGGCTCTCCTCACAAACTAACTATAGCCCTTAAATACACTACACGAATCGCGGAACTAATATCTCAGCTTCAGGACCTACACTCGAAACTGAAATGTAAAAAGAGCAGAGCAGAGGTTAACAGGAGTATGCAAATCTACTACCTAATTAATGGACTACAAACACAGTACCAGGACCAATATTATATTAAACTTAAAATCAAACTTTCATAAATCATAATGTCAATAAGCCTTTCCTCTCTCAATGCAAGAGGATGTGCCTCTGCTCTACGCAACAGAATAGTTCTTGACCAGGTACAAAAATATCATATAGACCTAATACTTCTGTAAGAAACAAACATCAACTCCTCATCCAATTTATCCAGAAGATGGACAGATTGGCCTTACGAATTACAGCACTCTGCAACCCAACAAGATTATGGAGCAGGAGTTAGCTTAGGTGTACATCATATATCTCCCTACAAACTAAAAGTGATTGCTGATATACCAGGATATGCATTGTACGCTCACATAATAGCACCTAACCATAACTCCCTGCATGTGTTCAACATCTATATACCACAGCAGGATGCTCTGGCATCACAAATCCTGGATTTCGTTCAAAACCAACTTTCTAGTATAGACCAAGAACATATCATAATAGCTGGAGACTTCAGTGTGCTGAGCATCGTAGCCAATTAATAAACAAACTTCAAACACTGGTAAACCATAATGAACTCATCAATGTCTTTCGGCATCAACATCCTGATAAGAAATCCTACACATGGAGGTCAGCAATCACAACGACAAATAGGCCACTCTACCAAGCACGACTGGACAGATACTATTCCAAACACAACTTGCCTCTAGTTAGAAACATCTCACACATCCCTTCCTATATTTCAGATCATTGCTTCGTCAAGCTGCAACTTTCATTATCTTTCGAAGCATCCAAATCAGAAAGTGCATATTGGATCTTCAACAATACTCTCATGAAAGATCCAGCTTACATAATAAAAACTTAGGCTTTAATAACCAACCTCACTCACTCGAAAGTGGATACAAAACCAATAAAAACATGGTGGTCCCACTTAAAATTACAAAAAACATCCTTTACGCAGATCTACAGTCACCAGAAAAATCAACAGAGGAAGATTAGAATCTGAAAACTTGAAGAACAGCTCAAGTATCTCCCAGAAGAAAGCCCTGAACATCATTCTGCCTTCCAAGCCATGCAAAGACATGCAGAATTATTGGAAAAAGGTGCCCTACTTAGATCGCGGCATACACAAATAAATCTTACAGACGTCCCCACAAAATTTTTTCTCTTTGGAAAAAAATAATGCAGGCAGCAAATTCCATCTCTGCTATCAGACTTCAAGATGACAGCATCACAGAAGATCCAAGTCAAATCACCTCTGAAATCCTACAATACTACAATAATGCGTATAGCACTGCAGGAACATCCTATCATGCCATTCACGAAATACTGAAAGAAACAAAAAAAATCTCTGCAACATATCGGAACCACTTAGAAAATAAAATTACGCTAGACGAACTGAAAACCGCATGCGCATCTTTTCCAAAGAACAAATCTCCTGGCCTTGATGGTCTCACGTCAGAGTTTTTCCAATTCTTCTGGAATCAACTCGGACCACTTGTCCTCAAAACACTGCAAGAAGCCTACATCAATGGCCTCCCACAATCCTTCACGACCCCAGTAGCACGATTGATATGAAAGAAGGGAGACCACACGGATATCCGAAAATGGCGTCCTATCTCCCTAATTAATACCGATTGCAAAATCATTTCCAAAGTTATAGCAAACCGAATAAAGCCAACACTGCCTGAAGTTACTGGCCAACATCAAACGTATTCTGTCCCAGGAAGATCAATACATGATAAACTCCATTTAATAAGAGATCTCATCCACATCGCAAACAGCCAACTTAAAAACCTAGCACGCGTCAGCCTTGATCAGGAGAAGGCTTTCGACAAGATAGAGCACGAGTACCTTTATGAAGTTCTAAAGGCATTTGGCTATGGTCCTCTTATCATTGAAACAGTGCAATTGCTTTACAGAGATGCACACTTCTGTTTAAAAATCAACAGCAGGCTCACTCGCACTTTGTCATACTCTCGAGGGATCAAGCAAAGATGTCCCCTCTCCAGTCAATTATACACACTGGCCATAGAACCCGTCTTAAAAAGAGTACACAGCACCATCATCTCCAAACGAACCAGCATAATAGAGCCACATCAAAAAATTACCCTATCAGCATATGCCGATGACATCATTGTAAAAGTCCGAAATGAAGAAGAAATTACAGTAACCGAGTAACTGTATGCACAAGCCTCAGGGTCAAAATTAAATTCTGCAAAACCACGTGCTTGTGGTGAGGCAGATGGAAGTCTAGAAATGATTCTCCGATCGATTGTACCTGGTCAAGCGAAGGACAAAGATACTTGGTTGTGCACCTTGGCAACACCAAAATACATAACACACTGAACGGGACACAGCTGTGCAACCCTTTTAAACAGGTGCTAGGTAAATGGAACAGCGTTCGTTCCATGTCTACACTTAGGGAAAGAGAACTAATAGTTAACCAGATGGCTGCGAGTGTCTTATAGCATACCCTCAAAGTACTCACATCTCCTGAAGAATTTCTCTACCACATACAAAAGGAAATCAAACGTTTCCTCTGGAACAAAACTCACTGGACAACATACCCTCAACTCTGCAAGTCACTCAGCAAGAAAGGTCAAGGCCTGATTTTCCTTGAAAAAGATTAGATCCTTCAGGATAATCCTCCTCCTAAAGACGCTTCAATGCAATTACACTTATGTAACCACCTTCGATTACATCACGAAATCATCCAACAGAGGACAATACATTTTCCACAATCCTCCGAATGGCCACGCTTGTACCATCTCCTCATTTTTAGAAAGATGCTCTACAGCGGTGGAAAAACACAGGACTTCATCACACATTTACAGGATCAACAGAGTCAGCTGAAATTACAGAACCAGTATTTTCGACGAGAAACATAACAAGTTTCACAACTGGCCAGCCTTTTCTTTTCCCTACATGGAACTGGCCAGGAATAAGAGTCATAGGGGATCGCCTAATCCAGACAATAAAGTGGAAAGCATTCACAAGCCAAAACTGAAAAGCAATATCAACAGTTGCAAGCCTCCATTATAAAAGCCTATCCAGATATCGCTACAGCTCAGGAAATCCGTATTCCTTCTAGAAACTGCTCGGGGCCGATATCTCATCTTGTACAGTCTGAAGCCTCACTTCCAATTCTTCCCTCCAACTACAAGGAAATACACCACTTCCTCATGTCAGTGTTTCCAAGCTCGCCCTTCTTATATTCATCCTTAACACTTTCATCTACAAGGCTGCATATGCCACTCAGTTTTCAGTGGGATCTGCCATATAAATCGAAGTGCGCCAAACCAGATTCCGACGCACAATGGAGACTATGGCATAACATCTTGCCAACTCCTTCTAAGCTCTACAAATTTCAGCTAAGAGAAAAACTTATCTGTGTCTATTCTGTGACGTTTCAGGTACCTTGGAACACACTTATCTAACCTGTCCCGCAAACAAAATGATAATCACCTATGCCCTGAATACTGCCTCTAATACCTGTAACTAAGCACACAGCCAAGAAGACTACTGGAATTAATTAACACAGAAGAAAACAGACACAGAACATACAATTTCCTCCTCATCCGCTAAGGCCGTCATCTACAGTTCTACCTAAAACAGACAAGAAATAACCAGCACCCATCAATAACTGAAACTACACAAACCCTCATGTAAATCCTCCATCGAAAACTAAAAAGCAGGCTTTTATTTGGAACTTGAATACTTCAAAGGAACAAGAACTGTCGCGAAATTCATAGAGGAGTGGAATCCAACTGGTACCCTCTTCCGGATTGACGACGACAATACGCCTCATCTGAAAAAAAACTCAGACTGAAACTGAACTGTAAATTTTGAATTCATTTATTGCATTCTTTATTGTATACCCGAAAGGAAAATGTTTCTTTCTCTGAAATATATATCCCCCCCCCCCCCCCACCCCCCCCCCCCCCCACCCCCCCCCCCCCCCACCCCCCCCCCCCCCCACCCCCCCCCCCCCCCACCCCCCCCCCCCCCCACCCCCCCCCCCCCCCACCCCCCCCCCCCCCCACCCCCCCCCCCCCCCACCCCCCCCCCCCCCCACCCCCCCCCCCCCCCACCCCCCCCCCCCCCCACCCCCCCCCCCCCCCACCCCCCCCCCCCCCCACCCCCCCCCCCCCCCACCCCCCCCCCCCCCCACCCCCCCCCCCCCCCACCCCCCCCCCCCCCCACCCCCCCCCCCCCCCACCCCCCCCCCCCCCCACCCCCCCCCCCCCCCACCCCCCCCCCCCCCCACCCCCCCCCCCCCCCACCCCCCCCCCCCCCCACCCCCCCCCCCCCCCACCCCCCCCCCCCCCCACCCCCCCCCCCCCCCACCCCCCCCCCCCCCCACCCCCCCCCCCCCCCACCCCCCCCCCCCCCCACCCCCCCCCCCCCCCACCCAATACATACAGTATTGTTTAGAAAAGATGTACTGACAGTTCCGCCATTTGCCTATTTATCTGGTACACAACAACTTAATGAAAACTTCATTAATGTGGTAACAGATGGCGTTACTCGCAAAACCAAAAGTAACGCATACGTCTAATACGTTCAGTGAAATTCACAGCAGAGAGACGGATAATATTCTTAAAATTAATTTACAAATATTCTTCAATTCTAAAGAATTTAGGAAGATTTGTTTGTGCGTACATTTGTTTGTGATATGTATTTATGTGCTGAAAAGAATTAATTTTCCGCATGAAAGGTAACAGTTTACTACTCAATATTTACACAGAATTCGATAGGCATACGGTGAATAAACAATGGCCAAGAGGGAAAGCAGGGCACGATGCAGCATATTTCGAATCAATTTCTTAATTTTTTGTGCCAGTCTAGAATGTACTAAACTATCATTTCGCCCCCCCCCCCCGCGGTTATCATCAGGTTGCCGTGGAGGGTGAATTTTGCACAACACACGAAATAAATGTTTTAACACACAACTAATTAATATGATTGATGAAAGCGATCCATCAAATTAGAACCATTCAAAGATTATATCTGAAATAGGAATGGAATATATATCTTGGCAATGAGCAGTGTCATCGTATTTCAGCGTTGTATTATGATATTAATAAAAACAATCGAATTGACTACTGTGAATAGAAATGGGAGGATGTTATTATTCAGAGGAATTAAAATATGAATAGGTTCTAATGATTAGCAGAACCAACCTATACATTTTTAAGAATTCATACCGTTCTTTACTCTAATGATAACAGAAGAGAATACTTATAGACGTTTCGCGATTATGTTTTATAACAAAAACATCTAAAAATATCTTTTTATCTCAAATATATTAAGTAAAATTCCATTTGAAATTTTAAACTTTAAAAAGCGTACTTACTACAATGATAGCAGAAGGCTAATGCTTGAAAATCATTCGGTGTAGACATTGCTGTTTGTATAAGCACTGCAAAAGAAAAATAATGGTATTTGTATTTCAATTCTTCTTTTCATTAAAAAAATCACAGGAATATTAGCAGATATATGTGTTAGTAATTAATGATTAAAAAGACCTCATAATTGTACAGAAGGTAAAACCAATGTTTCGTAGAAAATAGCACGACAAGTTATACTTTGAAGATACTATTTAATCGAAGTAAAAGGAAATATCCTTTCTCTTTTGTGAAGAAAATATTTTTCTGTTTTGTGAAGAAAATTCTAAAAATAATTGAACATGATAATCTATGCTTTGCACAAGTTTTCGATTAGCTCATTTTGGTATAGCAGTAATTGAAAATTTCATATATCCACATGGACACATCGAGATGTCTATATATATATATATATATATATATATATATATATATATATATATATATATATATATAGAGAGAGAGAGAGAGAGAGAGAGAGAGAGAGAGAGAGAAACAATTATTTTTATCTAACACACAACATGTTTCGTCGGAAAGCCGACTTCTTCAGGCTGAGAACATTGAAAGCAAACACAAACATGAAAACACCACAAAGAAACATTGCACCACTCCAAAATCGACTATAAACTACAGTTAAGTTTAAACTGGAGTTACAGTCCAGACTAAAGTTCTATTGTTAGGCATCTGCGAAAGTGTAATAAAAATAAAATAAATAAACTTTTATTTTATTTTTACACATTTATTTGGAAATGGAGGTTCACTTCTAAAGAATGTTGAAAAACTACCAGTACGCAATATCAGGGAAGCTAATGCCGAAAGTGATGTATGCTACAGAAACTTTCACGATCATCAATACCTTTAGAAATTTTCTAGAGTACATCCATTTACGACTCGTACATAACCGATAAAAATGGATATCTCCTTCTTCTTCTAAGTGAGCTTCTTGTTCAGTCGAATTTAATATCAAATGACAATCTTTCTTTTCGGCAGAATCAAAAATTCTGCATAACTTAAACATCCCTAGAAACTTATATAGATGCAGAAGAAACTGCAAAGAAACGGAATGGATTGGTATTATTGTTTTAAATAAATTATTGAAATATTTTAAAATATCTAAAACAGATGTTTAAGATGTAAAATATTTAAAAGAAACTCATAATGTTTGTCATTAATGTTGAGTGTGGGCATTATTCGAACAGTGTTCATACTTTACGCACGATGATGCAGAAATCACATAAATAGTCAACACGAACGTCATCTATCGGAAATGTCTAAAGGCCATTCCGACATTAACAAATCTACTAAGAGATCTTTTATAGCACGATCTGTTTCAAAGTGAGTTATTTTTATTAGAGAAAATTTTTTCTCAGGTTACGTTCCTTCGAAATTATTTCTTTACAGGTATTTACAATTTCTTTTGGATCATGTGATACTGTTGTTGAAGTCATGATAGGACGAATGGAAATGTGGTTACAAAATTTGCACATCTTTGGACTGGCTAATCCTTTAATCAGGTGATATTACTCTCTCTGCAGCAGAGGACGAGCAGTCAAGATGAAGCGAAACGTAGCCATAATATTAACTTTTATAATCATACAACAGCTTAATAATTGATTATAATTTTGGTAATGTGAGTCCGTACTTAACATTATGGAATTCTCAGCAAAGTGTTTAGTTTTGACTTGAAGCTTAGACTTTACAGTTAATAGAAGTTGTTTTTCAAATATAGGAATCAATCTGAATGATGATACAGCTTCGAGAATACTGCAATATTTTCAATAAAATAAACATTAATATTTGACATGGAATGCATTATTCATCATTTTTATTCATCAAAAATTACCGTTTTATTATGAAGAACTGCAACTTTCACTTACTATAGTAAGTGAAATTTGATGAGGGATTATTAATTTTCTTAATCACTTCGTGAATCTATTAATACAGGGTGTCCACGTTGGACGTCTTTAGTTTCAATGTGTGATTACTACTTAAGTGCATGGACCGTGGCATCGAAATTGTAGAAATGAGAAGGAACCCTCACCATATTTTTGTAAAAAAAAACAGTACACTTCCACGTGTGCTCCTTTAGTAGCACGCACAATGTCAAGTCGGTAGACTATCTCCGACAAGGTTCTCTGGAAGCATGTCAGGGATGAGGGAGAACACAGCACCAGAAATGCGTGGTGCTGTGTTCGTTGCACGGACCTCCAAATACCAGTATGACGGGGCACCATCCTGTTGAAAAAGGGTGTGCAATCACAACTCGAAGAGTTGTGTTTCCAGCATGTCGAGGTAAATCATTCCGTGCATATTGCTTTCCATGAAAAAAAAAAAAAAAATTCTCACATGTTCCACAGTGAGAATTTTCACCCCCCCCCCCTTATCCGGACATTGTACCTGTTCACGTTTCTGCTGACATGAAAAGTGGCTTCGTCCGAAAGTCAAATCTGGGAAAGAAAATCTGGATTCTCTTCGACACGTTCAAGAATTTCAGCTGCAAATATCACCAGTTGTGGCTAATAATTTTGCTTCATTTCCTGCAACACATGTACCTCTACATGGTACAATACATTTGTACCTATGTAGAAGCCACTTATGATAGACGATAGACGACTTTGTGAAGGGTGGAGAGGGATATTTGCAGTTACGTGACGCTCTCCTAACGGATTTTATCGGGCATAGACGACCTTGTGAAGGGTGGAGAGGGATATTTGCAGTTACGTGACGCTCTCCTAACGGATTTTATCGGGCTTCGCGCTAAAGTGTCGTGAATCCTCTCTACCTTCTCTTCCAATATTGGTTGCTTCCTTCCTACATGTTGTTTCGAAACGCTTTCTGTCGTTAGAAAATTTTCTTTCCACAAACAGATACTCTTGAGGTCGGGTTCTGCCCTTTTGTACACCTGAGGGAACTTACGCTGCACTGCTTTGATTGATTTCAGCTCAGCTAACCACCACACAATTTGAGCTGCGACAGCCCTGTCCAGCAGCGCCACCGAATCTTGACGCATGAACAACTTCTGGATGAAACTTATAGATTCTTTGGAACATTTGAACAACCGAAACCTTACATATTTTCACATTTCGATTTTTGACCGTTCTTTGAAACTAGGGAGGCTCAACGTGAACACCCTGTATTAATCAAAATTCTCAGTTTAATGCTAAGAAGAAACTTTGCCGTTTTGTAAGTCGCTTTCATGCATCTGTTAGCTGTACCAGAATGTGTTGTTATTCCTGTTTTCTATTCCCTTGCATGGAGGTGGTTGAACTGTACATTTTTCTTTCTTATTTCAAGTTGTTTAATTAAACTTTCACATGCTGTTTTAGTATTTAAGAAAATAAGTTGTTTTCTTAAATATTAAAACAGCATATGAAAGTAAACTACAAATCAACTTGACATCTTTACAGGTTGCTCCGTCCTGTTGGGATATTTGTGCACGAAATGGAATGCATTTTGCATGACATATTCTATGCAAATCCCGGGTGAGCGAAACCAACACATTCTCAATGTAGTGTTCGCTATTCAAGGTCACGGTTACATCACCCTCTTCAATGAAGTAAGCCCCAAAAATGCCATGCGGTGACCTTTTCGCTGTGAAAAGGTTTCTCTTGGACAATTAAAATCTTCAGAAACCAAAACATCTGTATGCTTGTTTGTTTACATGATCGCTTAGATAGAAAAGCCCTTCATCCGAGAATACATATTAGGCAGCACGCGTGCACAGTATTCCCACCGTGAAGCGTAATCATTTACGGTTAAACACTGACCCACCTGAATGACGTACGAAAAAGCACCTAGCTCCTTAAGGATTCTCTGTAGTGACCGCCTCGGTATCCAAAGTTTTACCGCTGTTCGACATTACCTGCGTTTCGGAGAGTGTAACATTTGCTTCAACACAAGCCTGTGATTCTCATTTGTGTTAAACAGTTCGTGGTCTCCCCAAATACCCCTGCAATGTAGCAGAATACGTCCGGTACACTGCTGATTGGGGCACGTAGGTTTGTACCATTTGCTTTACCATCTCCGTATGAAAAAATAATGCTCAACAATAAACGTATTTTCTTCCATGTCAACACCATTGCTACAGTTAAATATAATGGCGTAGATCCCACACGTGCTCTTCTATTAATGTGCATCCAGTCGAACAGCATATCTCATAGAGCGCGTACTGAATGGGGGGAGGGTATCGAAGTTCTGTACTTTTTTCTTTTTTGCGCCATACCGTATATACTGACACTGTGATGTATACGGCCTCCCTCGATGGTGATGATTATACCTGTTTGGATGAGTGGTTAGCATACCTCTCTCCAAACAGTAGGTTGTGGGTTAATTCCACTATCTGTATGGATGTTTTGTAAAACGCTGCTCTGGATTAGCATGCATATTTCCTTGACTTTAAAATATAATTCTTATATTTCTACTTACCCCAAGGAATAGAGACACTTAACGCAAGGGTACTGTGTATTTCAGAAAGACCAGGCTGTAAGGTAGCCATGGAGCCGAGGAGCAAAGCAAGTGATATCATAACGATCATTTTTATGCAATATTCAGAATGGCTGTGAATCACTGTATATAAAAGGAGAAATTTTATACCTGTTTGATGACTATACCTTTGATTGTTGAGTAATAATGACGTTATGATACAGCTGTTACACAGAAAAGAGCAGGTGTTCCTGCATAGAAAGCAGGTAGATGATGAATTGTGAAATACTTGCAACTGCCATGAAGAAAGACATTTCTCTCTCTCTCTCTCTGGATTGTTCTGTAAATGATAATTATAAACTATATCTATACTCATCTTCGAGATGCTAGATAAATAACGAACTGAAAATCATTATATACTTTTATAATTCCTATTTTTCGTAAAGAAACAGATGAAAGCTACAGAGAAGATATAAGGAATTTCTTTAATATTTACTTAAATAATATTTTCAAGATAAATTTTTATAAATATTAAGATTTCTACTATTGGCTTACGCGTCTAGACAAGGGAACAACAAGTATGTTTTTATAATTAGTGTAAATTCGAGCAACTGCCATTTAATATAATAAATTATTATGCAGTAGGGTCATATGCATCGTACGATGGAACGTCACGTGTTTGTAGCCGATATCATTTGGAGGAATATTATGCTCCCTAGTCAGTGCAAATGTGTTGGGATGAAATGTCTGAGAAAAGAGAAGTGATGATTTGAAAAAAGCGCAGTGATTGGATGTCATCTTGTTAGTCTATCTGTTCGCCAAACTGTTAACAAATTGGGCCATCCTAGTTCAACAATCAGTGGTACCATCCTGAAATTGAAGCGCAATCTACTGGAAGTGTATCGGCAGTGAATGACTCACCTAACGTGACCGTAGGGAGAGACGAAGGATAAGATGTTAAAAACTGCTATTCTTCGACCGATATGCTTTGAATGCAGTTACAGGCATCGACTGTAACACGAATCTGCACATAAAAAACGCTCAATTTATTTTTTTATTACAATTATGATAGTCTTTAAACAAAGTGCATTTCTTAAAGTTCAAATTGCGTTTATTTGTGTGCATAAGCGTTTTAATAAAAGTTTAGGAAAAACTGTCCCATTTTCTTTAGAAAATCAAAACACATCTTCATCCTGTCGAAAACTGAAAAGGAAATGCCAGTTGTTCCCACTCTGCCTAACGAAATGGCCAAAAGCAAGAATAAAAATCTCAAGTTCTCATACCTTTATCCATCTCTTCTTACGAAATGCCTGAAAGAAACTGCATAGTTCTTCTCTCTCTCTCTTTATATGAGTTTCTCTAAATCTCTAGTCAACCAGTTATCTTTCTTCCTATTATATCTATTATTCTAAAGGAAAAAAAACAACATTAAAAATTAAACTATATTTAACTAGTTGTCATCTGTGATAAATGATAAGAATAACAACTCTACGTAATTCAGTAGAGCTTAGAGAAATTCTTCCCTCAAATATACTTACGAGAATATAATTCAGCTATTTAGGTCATTTTACTGCTCGCTTTTCATCACTTATCGTAATTATATTATTATTAGAATTACCGAGTAAAAAAATGCACTACAAAGTATTTTCCAAATAAAAATTAATAATAGTGAAATATCGTGATGTTTTGTAACATGCACATAAAATTTAAGTCTAAGAAAGAGGGACTAACTTCTTTTCTTATTCTTTGTTGTTGTAGTTTTAAGAGAACTTGCAATATTTCACTTACAATATTTCTCCTTAAAGAATTTCTACAATAACGTTTTTTTTTTCTTTCCCTCATATGATGTACAGTATATCCGTCAACACTTTCGTTGTTATTAAATGTTATTAAATGATCATTTTTTGATTCCAATATTTATTCGCGTTCAAAGACATATCGTCAGGGTTGCGTCGATTTAAAGCTACTACGCACATAAAGAACAAAGAAAGAGGAAATGGAAAGAATCTTTATTTGCAGTACGGCATAATGGCACCTATGGCGAGACTTTGGTCGAAGCATAAGTAACGCATGTTTTTAATGTAATTTTTGCAAGAATATACATTTTCACATACGGAGAATTTAGCGAACTTAGATAAATGAGCACTGCTTAAGGAAGTCATCAAATATTATTATTACTCTAATAATAATGCGGAGAGTGCCGCACGCACGCAAGCATGCATGAGGACGTGTGTGTGCGTGTGTGTGTGTGTGTGTGCGTTGTAAATGTAATAGCTCAAACTATCTATTAAAAAAAACAAGAAATAAATTCGCATTGTAAGATTAAGAAAGTTTATAAAAAATTCAAAGAAACCAAAAAATAATAAAAATTGACTCAATTTCATCAATCCCTGATAGATATTAGAAACAAAAACATTGGCTATAATGATTCGACACCATATCTAATTCACTGTCAAGAGTTTTCTTCGAAATCTGTCTATTATAACATAGCTGATTGTAGATTTGATCATCTCTCTCTCTCTTTCTCTCGTGTGTGTGTGTGTGTGTGTGTCAATTTTTCTGCCTTTGATTTTGTTTCAAGCGCATGTTTCTTTTTGACAGTCCTTCTCTTAACCTAATCTGGATGCTACGTCTCAAGTAACGTAGCATCCAAATTAGTTCTCCATACACATTCTTTGAATATTAATATTAAAAAAATTAATTATATCCACTGTTGATACGCTTCGGCTATTAATGATATGCATTTATCTACTGAAAGGCAAGTTAGTCGCGCAGGACTTTGATAATTGCCTTTTCGTGTTGTAGAGAACCAGGTGCAGAGACACGGAAAATACCAGAGTAATTATGATCAAAAGTAAACTTCACATGGAGTGTTTAAATCACACTTAAAATTCATGAGTAAGTTTTTAAAGCGAAATATCATGAATCCTACGTAATGAAATCAAATATGCATTTTCATCGTATTGAAATGGAACAGATTCATAAACTTGCTTCATAGTAACAGAGCATTTTGAGATTATGAATCCGTTGGTTTAGTTTGGGGTGCTTGCAACTTTTTTTTTTTTAATTTATAGATTAACAGGAGCCCCAGTGTTAAAACTGCATCCGCGACCTTTCTCCAGTTCTTTGGCGCCTGTTGACGTAGTTTAACTTGGCCGTTTTAGCTATAGCTGTTTGTCTTCTTCTTAATGGACCAGAATAGTATTCACAATGGGAGGGGGTTTTCTATTATTACACCGTATTCACAATGCTTTATAAAGAATGGCATTTCAGATATATTCCAGGCAAATCCTCCCGTTTAATGAGCTGTTGGATAGTCAAGTGTGGTGCTTATTGTAGTTCAATTGTAGGTTAATTATAGTTCCTTCTCACTAGCATTAAAATTGTGGATTACTTCTCTGTATAACTGCATATAATCAAGTGAGAAACCTGAGGACAGAGGTGGGGAAGTTTCAACTGATGTTGAACCCATGTTCAATATCAGTTAAACATGGGTCAGTCGGTCCTTAGGGGTAGGAGAAATCCGTTCCAAAGCGGCATGGTGCGAGAAAAGAAACTGGTCCCGCTGGTAGACCAAAAGGAATTTCAGTTAATATTCCCGAACTCCGACACCGAGATCGGCCCCTTCTGGTGCTAAGTGCGGTAATGCAAACGAACGCGAGGTCTACGGAGTCTTGGGGAGAGTTGTCTTTTCTTTGTAATGGTTTGGCTCCGTGGAATCGGTTCGTCCGGAGATAGGGATGCTAGTCCTGAAAAGCACTGCGTGTCCTAAGGTGTCCGGAAGGAGAGAGTGTGATTTTCGTGCTGGACCGTACCCATATCCGCAGCAGGTCTCCAAGGTGAACAGCCTCTAGTCGATAGAATAATGTAGGTAAGGGAGGTTAAGGGAATGTAGGTAAGACAAGACGGATCCGTAAACTAGGGACAAGAATTGGTTCTGAGGACTGGAGTCCGAAGCCGGTATGACTCGCGACTCGGCAAAACTGTCCAGCGATGGACAGTTTTGCCGGTGGCACGTCTGGTTCGACAGTTTCGGCCGGCAGCTAACACCGACTCAGAACTGGCACGGAAAAACCAGGGAAATCCGACTATCTTATTAAAACAAAGCAATTTGATGGTCTTTCAGAGGTGTTGCCGCCAATGTGATTTCTGACCAGTATTATGGATGTTTAAGTGGAAGAATATCAATCAAGTTAGGGAATAATTGGCGGCAGTAAATATGACTTTCCTTGAGGTAGACGTGGCGGCTCGAGCCCTGGTTCTGGTCAAATAAATTAGCCAATTGATATCGGCCTCTTAATAAATCATCACAGGGATCCTGATAGTATATAGGAGAGGGAAATAGCACATACCAAAATCTCCTGGCGGAAGGCCAGGTCCGGCACGACTCGTATGAGAATCGCTTAGAGAGACAGCGGAATGCTTCTCTGAATAACGTGGGACATTGCCACCACACCCCCGAATCTACACTCAAGTGCTTTATTGTAGGGAATTTGACTAGCTAGCGTCCATCTTTAGAAGAACTTGCTATAATTCGAGGAAATGGTGTACTCCATTCAAACTTTAACGCCCTTCTCCGGTACAGAAATTGTTGCCTTCTTGTCTGACTCTCTCTAGCGATGGATGTCTCGTTCGGTCGATTTGGTGGCTCTGTAGCTTGAACCCGCCATAAATGAACTAATCTATTAAGATGGAAATAGTATCCCTCGTTAGCTTAAACATGGATGAAGCTCATGTGCTTGGTCAGTTACAGGAAGGTGCACGTTAATCTGGCAATAATCTTAATAATACAAGTCTATAACTATGAAACAGTGGCGAGTGTGGCTGATGGTTATAAATGCTGTGGTAAATGCATGAACTGAACGTCTTTAGGTTCTTGAAGCGAGATGATAGCAAGCGTCAAGAGAGGGTCCAGCCTACTAATGATTTGAGAGAGGTTAGTTTTACCCAACTCATGACTATCGTTGCGATAGTAATCCTGCTCAGTACGAGAGGAACCGCAGTTTCGGACACTTGGCACATGTGCTTGGTCTATTTACGAGTGGTGCGTAGCTACCATCCTTGGGATTATGACAGAACGCCTCTAAGTCAAAATCTTGTCTAGCCACTGCAACGATATCACTCGTACCCAGGGGCGCGCCAGTAGTGTCCGGCGCCTGTGTGCAAAACTTTAGTCGGTGCCCCTATACCTCCCCCAATAAAAAACAATTTTATAAAAAATTTATTTTTAATATTTGATGACAATAAAGTGAGTATTTCATTTGAATTTTATCTCCTAAATAGGAAGACATATTTTTAAAGTCAGGATCATTAACTACACGTCGCGTGTGTTCCGATATAAAAGGATCAAACTTTTCTAACATCTCAATGCATTTTAAAAAATTGCCATTGTTGCGATCGTAAAGTTGATTACTTTTACCACGAAGTGCTAGATTTTGTTTGCCTAAAAACTATACTACAAAAAGTATTCTTTTTGTAACTTCATACCAACGTTTCCTTTCATTATCTAAAACTATTTGTTGCAAATGATCAATAAAAGTTTTATTTTTTAAGGATGTAATTAATTCTGTCCATTTTTTTGTAATTGTTCAAAAGATTTTAATTTTTCTCATAACGATTCAGATACATTGCAAGATGCTGCCACTAGAATAGATATAGAATATAGATATATTCTATAGATATAGAATAAAGTTAAAAACTGCAACAGATTTTCTTATATATGTTTAGAACAAATGCGAGTGTGAATAAGATTAAACAAATTCAAATGCAGGTCATCCTGTAAACAGTAAACTCACGCAAGTTCAAGTTTTTACTTGTTTACGCTAAACTACTTGTTAGAACTAGGACCAGAATAAAACAAGATCTTAAGGAATAATAACAAATAAGTGATTATACATAATTTGTTTCAGACAATTCTATAAACTGTAATTAAAATTTAATTACAGTTTAATTAAACAAATATGTAATTAATTTTGATATAATTAATGAATAATATTTTTTTAAAGTATTTCCTCCTCGCCTGAAATCTTTGGCGCCTTTACCATCCTGGCGTCTGTGTGGGTCGCAAACATTGCACATATCGCCGGCACGCCCCTGCTCGTGCCTCGCGCGTTGAAAGGCAGCTCTAGCAGGAATTGCTTTCGTACCGTTACGGAGCGATCGCTCTGACGATGAGGCCACCAGAACGGAAGTATCAAGGCAACCGTTGAGACTATGCGCCTGCTGCTTCTTACGCCGCACCATTCAGGTGTAATGTGCGGGAACCAATTCGTCCGCAGACGACCTAGATACCGGTCTGGGTGTCGTGCTTAGAAGGGCAGCTGCCATACTGCGATCTATTGAGCCTCATCCTCTGATGAGAGTCAATCTCTCTGATCCACTCTCTGATGTTGTCTAAAAGGACGTTACTTGCTGTAGTTCAATTTATCAAATACACTCATTTTTCAGTGCACAGGAATCGAACATTTCCTTTACAAGTTGGTCTTATAATTGTGAATTAATTCCTTATAATTACAATTGATTCATTATAATTAATGAATTAATTGTATAACTGCATACATTTTGAAAGGTTTTTTTTCTTTCAGCCATTTAAAACAGTGACGCACTACTTTTTCTTTCTTTTTATAAAAGACATTGAGTATATAAGTATATTTCATATTTTTATTTTAATTCATATTAATTTATTAAGACCTATATAGCTCTTGGAAATGGTTTTGCATCTATACTGTTAGGCCGACTGAAGAAAGTCCTTTCTAAGTTCGATTCCAGTCAACGAGTATTTTCTTACGCGGCTACTTTCATAGCCGAGTTAGTAGATTATTAGCACTGCAAGAAGTTTCTTCTCTGGTTTTCATCCCGTAAACTGAAAAAAATCGGTAAATAATAATATATATTGTTAGCGTTAAAAACTACGAGATGGTGGCAGTTGTCTTCTTTACTCTCCTTCCCTGGTTGCAATTAACGTCATGAATATTGTTGCGCCAGCTATTTTGTGAATGGGCAAGAGTGGTGGCTAGCTGTTAAAAAGTAGTTAGAGCTGAATGGCTTTCCTTATTCCATTTGGAGAATAAAAGGCGTTCTTGGATTTATTTGGATAAATAAGTTCTTGGATCCATACAAAATATGCTACAGGGCATAAATATATAGCATTATATAAAAACGAAACATGGTTTTGGAATATACAGTAATCGGAGATTTCTTGTGTATCACACATATTCTTAGTGCTTCGCCCATGATTTCAAACACAACATGCACCCTTATATTGTAGAAGTGTAGAGGATTTCACTATGCTTACGCAGCCTACATTTTTTCAGATGTATTTTCGTATCACTAAAAATACACGTACTAACCACAGTAATGACTATTTAATTTCTAAATATTTCATCCCAAGTATCTTGGGAAATCATCAGTACAGTAGTTCAAACAATACTAGGAATAACATACAGTTTGGGATGAAATATTTACGAATTAAATAGTCATTACTGTGGTTAGTACGTGTGTTTTTATTGATGAATTCACTACAGGTTTAGTTATATATAAATGCATTTTCATATATTCGCTTAGCATTGATTTGCATAAAACTGTACATGCAACTAACATGACATTCAAAATTACGTAATTTATATTAAAAAAGGGGTGTTACCTGTTCCAATCAAGCGTTAAGCATATTTTGTGCCTGTTGCTTTTCAGAGTTATTTTCATATCTTCGTTTAGCATTGATTTGGTAAAAAATGTACATGCAACTAAAATGATATCGAAATAGTTTATATGGGTCAACAGGAGCTTCCTGCTCCAGTCAAGCTTAAAGCATATTTTGTGCCTGTTGTGTATGGTATTTCGAAGTATCAGGTCTGTGCAAAAAAGAAGTAAAAAAGTCTTGCAGCTTCCACAGCTGTAAATAATCGGTAGCTACTAACTGTCTATAGAGGTTATGTTCGAGTGAGTCAAACTTATAATTATTTATTTTATTTTAATTTTTATTTATGTTCATAACTTTTCAATATTGGAATATCTATTTATTTCGTTGTGTTTTAACACGTTTTATATTGTGCGTGATTCTCGTAATGATACCTATATCTTAAAGTAGGATATTTCTAAACAGATCGTAGATCACCTTTTTCCTTTTTGTAACTTTCTTAATTAAAAGTTATCGAGTTACTGTTACGAGAAACAGATTGCTTTCATGACGCCAGTGTACTATGATAACGCGTGTGCTATTTTTCCCACTTATGATTCTAAAATTAACTGTGATTCAACAGCTGAAACTCTGAAGACATTTTATTTGTTTTTAACTGAATTAATAAAATGCTAGTTGACTCTCCTTGTTAAAAAACAAGAACGTTTAAAAAAATACGCACACATTAATAACCAAACTAAAACCTATTCTTTCTTTCCCCTGTAAAGAAATAAGCATTACAAAATCGACTGTGGTTATTTGTGGTTATTTATACATATAAGTATAAACCATTCTGAGTTTCACAGTTGAGAGATGAGCACTCGTGGTTGTAGGGTAAAAATAATTTTGCATGTAAAGCCATCTTGTTTGTTCGAACACCGGTATTCTTTTTCTGGTGAATAGCATTCTTTTTACGAATTCGAATCCCCCAAGTCTCATGATTTAACTGCTCTCTCTCTCTCTCTCTCTCTCTGTTTGTCACTGATTCAATATTTACTCTTATCGATAACTCTTCAATATTCGCTTCCGTGCTTTCTAGCATCTTCTTTCACTACGCCTTATTCCCGCTTCCTACGCAGGGTCCGCGTGCGACTTCTTGTTAGTACCACTCCCAGCCGACCTGTCGCCTAGTCTGCCGCTGGGGGAATATATTTTTTGATTGTAGAGGCGTATGTTCATGGGGCCGGTTTGCCTGCTTGCGGGATGAAAAACGCCAGATAAACTGTCGAAAAAATTCCTATTGCCCGCGCCCAAGACCGGCTAACTTGACTGTGCCTCCTTCCCCAGGCATATGGTTGCGAAGGGCAAAGCCACTAGGCTAACCGCGCGGACTGTGCGTTCTAGCATACATATACATAAATATTATTCATCGCACCATCCATTTTTTTTTTCATAATATGAAACCTACTGGAGATAGTTCAGCGGTTATCCATTCCAAGGTAAACACGCAATTTGTTTAGCTGATTCGCCATTCATTACCCTCATTTTCCAAGAATAATCCGCCATAGTACTTCAAGAGAACTTCAATCTTCTTACATTGAAATACTAAATATTTAAATCAAATATTAAATATTAAAATCCAGGAAATGCCAGATGTCCACTAAGAGAAATCTGATCGTATAGAGGAATTTGAGAGAACTCACTGAAGCCGCTGAAAAAATAAACCCAAAGTTCATTAATGTTATCCTTACTGGTTGAGAAACGTGGAATTTGTCTAAAATGTATAAAAAAGCTCTTTAAAAAAAAACAAAATCAAAATATAACAACAGCAAAATAGAGAATTAATCGATATGCTTCTTCATTGCTAAAAACATGAAAATTCATTCTGAATGATAACGCAACTGATTATTTTGCAGAGAGTTGGTTAAGGAAACTTATCTTAAACTTATTTTATATGCTTTTTAACTTATTATAAATTATTGTTAAGGGGTATATCATGCTATCAATTTCATTTGCAATAAAAATAGTCTAATAGTCTCTAGCCACAGTACTTGAATTTATCGCCTCTAACTTTTGGTTAATAGATCGCTATATGCCATAGTTTTATTCTTTTTGTAGAGGGCCACTTAAGTTTATAGAGAAAATTTTGATTTACAGTAAAATAAATTTATTTGGGTTTCACAAACAACAAATCAGACTGAGCATAATTCAAGTGAAACGCAACCTTAGGAAAAGTGGAAGGGGGTTGAATTATGTACGATAAAGAGTGTTCAAAATCATCCAACATAATACATAGTTCATGAGATAATATTTCATCATTTCCTCAAAACCCACAAAATCAATTTCTTGGTGTAATTTTGCTAAAGCTTGCTTTTTTTCCTTAACCAAAAAAAAAAGATATAAATTTTATTTTTTTTATGCGGCAAATTTCATTAGATCGAAGATTTAGAAGTGTATTTTACCAAAGTCCTTTATTCTATTTTATTATTTAAAACAAAAATAAAAAAAGAAACAGTGAATAAACAAATTATTAAAATATAAAGAAAAAATATCAATATAGCATAAGTACGATAAGAAATGAGGTATATTATGAATTGAGCCGTATTTTATTGTAAATATATTGATAATTTTTTCCTATAATTGCATTGATATTACTATCAATATTTTGATAATAATAGAAAATCTGCAGCAAAATCAGTCTAGTATCAGGTCTTAATGTTTAAATTTCGTAATGGTCAGCAAGAATCAGCCCAATCTTTGGTCAAGAAATTAATCAAAGGAACGTGCTATAAAAACTTTGCTTTACTCACGTTTTTATATAAATTCCTTCCATAAGCCTAAAATAATCTAAACTCTAAGCTCTATTCATAAAGATAAACCAGAAACAAACGTCAAGTGGTTTATTTTCTGAATGGACAGCATTTTGAATAATAGCAGTTTACTTTATTTTCGGTTGTTCTTTGTATTTATAATGGGTATTTAATAAACTCTATATACTAAGTTAAAAATTGTGTAATATTATGAAACATTATTGTGTTAAAAACAAAGTATATTACTTGATTAATACCGATAATCAGGAGAACTGACCTACTTTTTTTATGAAAATAATTTTATTTGTATGTCAACAGAAAAGATGACAAGGGAATCGAAAGAGTTTTTTTTCTGGAAATCGTTAGTTTTTCTATCTACGAAGTGAATAGACCGGCCAGGGGAAGTGATTCAAAACAACCTATTTCAACTCTTTTAGTTCCATTGAGATTCAGATGCAATAAATAAATAAATAAATAAATAACAAGTAGAAATTTTCCTTTCAAAATTACTTAAAGAAAAAATTGTAGAAATCACTATTTGAGATATATGATACTTAGGTTTTAAGCCCCCGAAATGACGCCATTTCTCTTGTGTCATCTCCTCCCTGAAAGCCATGATTTACTGCTTGAACTCATTATCGGCTCTTAGACAGAAGAGCAGAACCTGGATGATATCTTTTCTTTAATAATATTTTAAATTGTTTGGTGGAATGCATTGCTAAAATATTTCTCTATGGGTAAAATATTTCGAGTTCTGGTAGGAAGTAAAAAAAAAAAACTCAGCTAAAATAAAAATAAAGTTGTACTCATCCAAGGATACTCACATTTATTATTTGGTAATGAGCTACTAAATCTACAAAAGATGTGGACACATTTTAGAGGATTATGCCACTAGAAAGAACTCGATTAGTTCTCGAATTCAGAAAATTTATATGAGAAAGGGGAGAGAGAGAGAGAGAGGGAGAGAATAAATTCATATCTCTATAGATAACATTGAATCATTTTTGGAATAGCTGCTTCAGTGTTACGTCTATGATTAACCAATGGAAAAAGCATTATTTGCTTGCTAAAACCAGCAATATTGTGGAATTCTCTATCAAAGTCATATTGAGAATAAAACCGAATTTGCATCCTGAAATATTATGAAAAATTTACAATGAGTATATTGTAATGCTCTAGTATGGAATACAATAAACTCTAGCCAATCAAATATAAGCTTAGAGATTTCTACAATTAAAATGGAGAAAAACTTCTTGCTAATTAAAAACGTTATGTATAATACATTGATAAGAAATGATACTAGTAATGATTAAGTATGAATACAACAATCATGAAAACAGAGGGTTTCTTAATAATATTCTTGTGTAATAGAATAATTTATTATTTATAGAAACTGGAAAAAAATACTGCTCAGTTGGAAGAATGGGGCTGAACCCAACGAAAGTTTGGTTTTATATATTAAAGATAGTTTATTTATTATTATTATTATTTAAAATATATAAATTTGTATCGTTTCGAATTGTTTACCTAACACCCCCCCCCCACAAACAAAAAATAAAATCCCTCTGGTAAGGAAAACTGATAGTGAATTTCATTATAATTTATTCAGCAAGAGAGAGAGAGAGAGTGGAGTTGTTGTATATGTGGACAAGACGAATTTAGCAAAATGTGTTCAAAATCATCCAACATAATACATAGTTCATGCGATAATATTTGGTCATTCCCTCAAAACACACAAAATCATTTGCTTGCTGTAATTTTGCTAAAGATTGCTTTTTTCCTTAACTAAAAAAAAGATACGAATTTTATTTTTTTTATGCTGTAAATTTCATTAGATCGAAAATTTAGAAGTGTATTTTACCAAAATCCTTTATTGTATTTTATTATTTCAACAAAAATAAAAAAAGCAGTGAATAAACAGATTATTAAAATTCAAAGGAAAAAATATCAATATATAATTATCAATATTCTGCATTAATTTTAATTCTTTCTCTCCTGTTATAAATGCCTTATATATCCCTCACGATTGGTCATGTTAACATAATGTTTCGTATTTAATAAATATCATCTCAATTTAATAGTCCACAAATATAAGTTTCAATGTTTTTATTTAATTCAAATTGTTCTTAGAAACGAACAGCTATTGTAATAGTATTGATAAATATCAAGAATTTGAAACTAATCTTAAGTAGCAGGCCGTCGTTGCATGGCGCTATAGTAATGCCATTTTATTCAGGAATACCATGCAAATACATGTGTCCTTCAAAACGCGATAATGATGAATATTTATGTATTGTAATTTCTCCACCAAGGCTATTACGAAAATGTTATTATGTCGTGCTCCGTATGAGGAAAGAATGAAAATTTATGGGTTATAGAAGCTAGTTGATCGGCGAATAAGGGGCGGGGTGAATAGATATGATAGAGAAATATAACTTGCTTAGGGAGGTTTGTAGAATTGATGTGTACGAAATATTTCTGTACATGAACAATGTGAGGAAAACTGGAGGGGTCACCCATGAAAATTGAGGAAAAGTATTTTAGTAAGGGAGTAAGGAGTAGATGTATTTGCTTAGAGAGCGGCGAAGGAGTGGGATATTTGTCAGAGTCAATTTTGCTTTGTTTGCGAATGCTTTCAAGGCAAAATATGACAGATATTGTACAGGTAGTGATAATTATCGATTACTTTTTTTAAAGTAGATCTCCCGGGATGCGTTTTTGGATTCCATGGAGCTACCTCTATAATAATAATAATAATAATTAAAAAGCGGCGAATATTTAGGACTAGGATAATGAATCCCATTATAAAACATTATAAAATAAATCTAATATAAAATTAACTTAAATGCACGTGAATTAATTAATTGCAGTTATATTTAACAGCATGGAAAACCGATAAGCTTTATTCTACTCTTTAGAGACACTTGAGACATTATGATTAAGAATTATAGACACGTAAACACTAGATTATTTTCATATTTGCCAAATTTTCCTATGTAGCCACTGAAGATAGTCTGCTATTTTGCCAAATATTTCATACTGAAATATTTGGCAGATATTAAAATAACTTTGTTTTTACGTGTCTATAATTCTTAATCGATAAGCTTTATGTCGATTAAAATATCACTCGGACAGCACTCATGGCGACGTATTGTTATATTTTAATGAGTTTGATTTGCTTAAAGTGTGTCCAACCTATATGAAAAATAATTGTGGGGGTAAGATAATAAAATATATTTAATTTTAATTTGGTCAGAATGTTTGAGATTCGTATCCTTGATGGTGCATTGACTTGGAGATCAACATGTTGTGTTCTAAAGAATGAAGCTTAATTATAAAAAAAAAAAATTTACTGAAAACATATAATTAGATACAACAGATAATACATATAAAATAATTAAATAACCATTTTAATAATTACATAAATGAGCTCAGTAATATTCTTCCAAACTCTGACTTTCACAGTTAAATTCCACATTGGGAGATAACGCGAAATACTTTACAAAACAACCTGAACATGATATTCAGATAAAAGTTCTGTAGTCTCACTTGAACATATGGAAATTTCCTTTGCAGCGTCTTGACCAATCACAGTTGAATATAGCTTTCTTTGTTTATTTTTTTACTCACTCATTCAGTCTATCTCTTAAATTCCTTAGCTAAAAATTCTCAATTGACCGATATACTTGAATATATCTTCCAGTTTCCTAAATTCATCATTCTTTCAATTTTCGGAAGTGGACATGAAAAATAATCGCTCAGAAAATATGAATACATTGATCAGTTTCAAATGCATTTCCAATACAGGGACGTTTTTATCACAGATTTTATATTGCTCCTTGAAACATATATCACTCGCCTTCCGTTAAACACAAAATATTCTCATATACAAAGTCTGGATATATCATACTATACTTTAATTATTAACTTCAGAGTTCTGAATCCTTGGAGAGTAATTAAACATGCATATTAGTAAAAATAGACGCTTGGCGTCTCTTTTTTCTTTCTTAGCGCTCCTGTTCCCTCAGCAACAGATGTTCTAAAAACATGTCGGTTACCGAGATTTCAAGTGAAGCGGAAGTAAAATAATGGCTGTCGTTGCGACAGTATTCGCACTTTGTACAGCAATAGTGACATACAAATAATATTGTATTTATGTCACTAACCTAAATAATATTTAGGTTAGCCACAAACCTTAATAATATTTATACAACATTTTTATACTATATATATATATATATATATATATATATATATATATATACAGGTCTAGATTAGATTGCGCCCTGAGGCAAACAATTAAATATCGCCCATGATGGATTATAATACAAAAAATATAAGAAAATCTCCAATTACTATATTTGTTTTTATTAAAAGAAAAACATTAATGCAAAACAATTACATAATAATGTTAATTAAATGTTTGCTCTACGGGGATATCGCACAATAAAACTGCTTATAACCTCTACTAAATTAAAATGCTAAGCTGTGTCCGCCTCTATCGATATAGTTGCTAGACCACCAATCTTTCTTGGGTCATTACTGTTCGCAAATAATTTTTAATCAGTTTATACTTTGAAAAAACTTCTTTCGCTACTTGCTGTGCTAACCATTCACTAACAGTAGCGACGCCGCCTAGTTTGCGTCTGCACGTAGTGCAAGTCTGGGCAACTCGTGGTAAAAGTGGAATAAGTTCTGATCACTATTCTTAGTATTTACCATCAATGCAAAGCACATCTCCTTGCGGAGATGTTTGATGATTTGCATTAAGGGCACGGGCCACTATCCAGACTGGTTTCGACCATTATTGAGATCTAATCAGTGGGAACCAGGCTGAGAAAATAGGATTAAAACTAAGTTTATATATATAAAATAGCTTGGTATCTTTAACGTATATTATATCCAAGGTAAAAAAAAACTTTCTCTACATCTATCCTCTCATCCTGAGCTTTTTATTTAATATGGTCAAAGCACCTTATGGCAATTTTTTTGGTAAAATTTATAAGCTCTTTATTACTTAAACCTTGGTATTTGTAAGCCTGGCTCCCGCTGACGAGACCTCAATAAAGGTCGAAACCGGTGCGGCTCTGGCTTTGATTTGAGAGGCTCTGCTTGGTGGTAGGTTTTTGCCTATCTCTGAGTGGGCCCACATCTGAGATTATGGTTATACTTGGTGGTGGGGTGAGCTTGCCACTCGGTAGAGCCAATGCTGAGAAGTTTTTCTTCGGTGATGGGGTGAGCCTGTCACTGAGTGTAACAACGCTGAGTTGGGCGATCTTTTGGGATGGTCTTATTTTTAGAGCCCGCTTCACCTATGCAAAGGTCGAAACCGCTCTGGGTAGTTGCCCTTGCCTTTAATGCATAGCATCATACATCTCCGCAAGGAGATGTGCTTTGCATTAGTGGTGAATACTAAGAATAGTGATCAGAGCTTATTACACCTTTACCATGAGTCGCCCAGACTTGCACTACCTGCGGATTTGCCCAGACTTGCGCTATGTGCAGACGCAAACTTGACTTACTTGTCTGTTTGCTTACTTTGGAAATAGGATTAAAACCAAGTTTATATATATAAAAGAGCTTGGCATCTTTATAATGAGCACAACTTATTATAATGAGCACAATATTACATTTCAAATCCAACAATGCTTCAAGGAAACATGTAGTTCCAAAAGCAAATAAAGAAACAATACACAAACATTATACTTATTTAGTGCCAAAAGTATTCAACACACTACCTTTAACAATAAGAAATGTAACTAACCCAAAGAAATACAAAACTCTAATCAAAGAGTATTTATTTTCCCACAGAAATGAGGAATCTCTGTTCAAAATAACTGTACAAATTGTGTTGAATTTTTTCTTGAATTTTTGTATGAATTACAACTATTAGTTATAACCTAGTCTGTAACCTTCATTTTAGCTTACTAGTTTGCATTCCCTGAGGATACCAATAGAAAAATTGGCGAATCATGTAGGAGGATAAAATAAAGCTACTTGACAAAGATTATATAAAAAGTGTAATAGTCTTATAACTGTACAAATTAATCGTTTTTCACATATTTGTATTCAAAGATCCACGTGTAAAACGTAATTAATGCTATTTAACTGCTTTATTTTGTTTCTAAATACTTTTATGCAACTTTCTCTGTACATATCAGCATGTCTCCTGCGATTTTATTATGTAATTATATTATAGTAATATGTAATATGTACATATATAATTATATAATGAAAATGAATTACATAAATTTTTGTAACTTCAAGCATATCGTAACCTGGATAAGCTGTTGCTCTTAGGTTACACATATGACTGTTCAACATTTTGTACTATTATAGGAAGCTTACAAATACATTTTACTAGTTAAAAAAAAAGAAAAACATATTTTACCAGCTTTACTTTTTATACTGAATGAATAAATGAACTTTAGCACTATAAAAGAAGTGTTACAGCTTACTAATAAGCTTGTCATAAATGTCTAGTAGCCTGCCAATATTAGAAAATTAATATAAACTTTTTAAAATAGTTTCTATATATTATTTTCTCTAAACTGTCATGTAAACTTTGTCCTTCATATTTTATAACATGCGTCAGTTTCTCTGAAATTAAATGTACATGTAAATTTACTTATATAGTATCGCAATTTTAGTAGCTGTGGCTGGCTCAACCTGTGGTCCGCAACGATGGGACAGGTGGTCCGCAGGCAGACATAAATTAATTAAATAAATATATAGTTTTCAGTTATCCAAACAAATTAAATTGAATAAGTAAGTAAAAATTGTTGAAATCAAATGGAGACTTAAAAAAAGCAATAAATAGTATCAGAATGTTCGAAGGTGGAAGCAATAAAACTATATTGCTGTTCACTTCATCCCATTTTATTACTCGTCATTCTGGCACTACAATAATTTGAAGCGGCAGAATGAAGAATAATAAGGGTGAAGTGAAGAACAATATAGTTTTATTGTTTCCGCCTTCCTGTACTGTTTTGTCAGATTTGAAGTGAACATGTATTATTCACATTTCAACCGATTGCTTGTTGTTTATTGATTTTTATTACTGAAGGTTTTCCTCCTTCAACCAAGGCTCAGTATACCTTCAGAAGTGCTAAATGATACTTGGACAAAGAATGTCGTGAGTTTACCCCAGTATTTTATATATTCAGATATTTTTCGAAAACTTTTTTTTAATAACGGAAAAGTGGCTCAGAACTAGGACTTTGAAAAGTAGAGCAAATGAAACAGGTGATGCTAACCCTAATTGTGATGTGCATGTTGTAACTGCGAGTAAATCTGATACTATTAAAGTAGAAGAAACAACAGTTCAAAGAAAAAAATAAAATAGGATATATAACAGTTCATATTTGAAATTCGGATTTACTGGGTGTGGAGATGAAAGTGAACAGAAACCTCAATGTCTTTTGTGTTATGAGGTGTTGTCGAACGAGTGCATGAAACCTGCGAAACTCCCGCATTTAGAAACAAAACATTGTGATGTGAAAAATAAGCAAATTGAAAAAAAAAAAAGCCAATTTCAGCGACGCTTAACCATATTAAATCATGGAAAGATGTAGTTTCGGCCATGGGTTCGATTAATACCAAGGCACTGGAAGCATCTATCTCTTAAGTTTGCGCATAGCGAAAACAGAGAAACCTCATTATATTGGGGAAAATTTACTACTTCCAGTTATAAAAGATGAGGTAAAAACTATGTTTGGCAACAAGTTACTAAAAGATGTTGATTTGACTCCTCTTTCAATGGCACTGTATTTCGCAGAATTAATGATTCGGCAGTGACGTAGAATCTCAGTTAATCAAAAGAGTTAATAAGAGCCCATATCATGCGTTAGAAATAGACGAGACTACTAATGTTACAGATGATGCGCAGTTAATATGTTACGTAAGATATGCGCATGATAACAACATTCATGACGATATTCTGTTTTGCAGAACTTTGTCATCCCGAACAACTGGAGAAGAAATATTTCACACTCTCAATAATTACATAATACGCAAAGGGATCCAGTGGGAAAAATGCATGGGCCTCTGTTCCGATGGAGCTTGCGCCCTTTCGGCAGGTATAGTTGGGCTTGTTTCTATGGTCAAGGAAGTGGCTCCGGATATGAATCGGGTATGTTGTTTCATACATAGGGAAAGGTTGGCCTCCAAAGGGATGCCACCAGAATTTAAAACTGTGCTAGTTAATTTTATTAAGGCTCGACCGTTAAATAACAGGTTATTTTCAGTACTCTGCGATGAAATGGCCAGTGAACATATGCAACTTTTGCTTCATTCTGAAATTCGCTGGCTTTTCAGGGGCAAAGTACTAACATAATTATTTCAATTAAGGTACGAAGTTTTGTTGTTTGTAAATGAACGTAATTCTGACTTCGCGTCACTCCTTGTTGAATAAGCATGGTTATCAACACTATTCTAACCTTAGCAGATTTTTTTCGAAATTAAATGAATTAATCTCTTCCTTCAGGGAAATTCTTTAACTGTTCTTGATGCCTACGACAAAATAAAGGCATTCGATAAAAAAAAAGAAACTGGTGTTGTGCATTAGTTATGTAAAAGACAGAAAATTTGCTCCTTTTCCAACATTGAAATCCTTTTTAGTGGAAAATGATCTTTTTGTTGATTCTCGGTTTCTGGAAAAGGTTTGTGACCCCGTCAAAACTGTGAAACAGAATTTTGAAACATATTTTCCGAATAACTTCTATAAGAAATTTCTGTGGGTTTGAGATCTATTTCAGGCTTACAGTCACGAGAACGACCTTTCGTTAACGAAAAAAGAACAGTTAATTGAGCTTTCAAATGACAGTGGGCTTAAACTGCAATTCCGTGATCTTAGTTTGGCTCAATTTTGGATCTCTCTTTCAGTGAGAAGTCAATTTCCCGAATTATCTGAAGAAGCACTGAAAATCGTCATGCAGTTTTCTACAACCTATCTTTGAGAGAAATTATTTTAATTGCTCCTTCAAATAAATCAAAATACAGAAATCGTCTAAGTGTGTATACCGATCATCGACTAACAGTTGACCAATATTGAGCCAATATTCATTCATATATTAATAATAATATATTAATATCTTGATATATTAATAATCTATAATAATAATAATAATAATAATAATAATAATAATAATAATAATAATAATAATAATAATAATAATAATAATAATAATAATAATAATATATCCATATATTAGTAATACCAATATTGATCAATATTGAGATATCCAGCAACTCTGCAAAGGCCGAAAAGCTGAATCATCTCATTAAAAATAAGTAGTACCATAATTATATCATATTATTTATTCTGACTACAGTTTCGGATTATTCTCGTTATTGGTTTTGGAATTAACCCATTTCCAAAATCAGACAAAATCGGTGTTGAAACGAAAGTTATGCAAAGTGACGTCACGGTGAAGCTCAGCTCTGTAGCTGAGTAGGGTAGCTGTCGGGGTCCCATTTAGCGAAGTTCCCATCTTGTACGGTCTCTTGCGGGATTATTCGGCCTAGCACATCGAATCTGTCGCCAGGTTTACGATGGCCATTGTGCCTCTGGATAACACACGACGGATATAATCAAAACCACCATCATAACACGATCTGTACAAATCACATGCTCACAGTATATACGGCATACGGTCGCTGGCGGTTAAATGCGTCCGACCACCTGGATGGCACTTTGCGACTGACATCGTGCAATTGACTGTTTATAGATATCTGGAAGGACCTCTCATAACAGGATGTCTTCATTTTTTTTGCTGGGCATGGAAAAACTTCATGCCCAGCAAAAATGAGGCGATTCGTATCGGCCGGAAGTATGTGTATGGGGGAGGTGGGCATTAATAGCTTTGGGATGTTCTGAGTGACATTTTTGGGTTTATCCAGCGGATGGTTTGGACAGGACAAGGGATATCATACATAATGGAATCCATGGATTTAAAGTTCGTATTCAGTATTATGATGAATCGAGTAACATAAGAACAACAATTTTCCATCGTCTCAGAACGCACTTAGCGAATGGAACAGTTTACTTGTTGCAGGTCGAATCAGAGAGTCCTTGAAGATAAAATTTAAAGTTGATATCCCCATTCATCTGCCCATACTCATGAAGCTAGCTTCATGACTATGGGCAGATGAATGGGGATAACATATAAAATATCAAAATATGAAATATGAAGGGGAGGGTTAAAAATAAACGTGCTTGTTAACATTAGAAGAACATATATTGTAAATACATAATATAGAGGCAAAAAAAAATACTTTTAAAAATTTCAGTTGAAATCAATGTAGAAAACGCAGCACTTAGTACTGAATTCTGTAAAATTATAAGTTGCAATGCAACTCAAGATGTCTATTGTATGTGTAAATATTTTGGCAATCAATAAATTACTATTTACTATTAAAAAAAAACACCTACAAGGAGTCCAAAGACTCAATGAAGGAGGTCACCTGTTCTACAGCTCTCTCTCTCCACCACTCAGTCCAACTACAGCGAACCACAACAACCATCTTCACTTACACCAACGCCATCCATCACCCATCATCAGCACTAGTATTTTTGCATAAAATCACAAACATCCATGCCAATGGCGGTATTCAAACCCGCAGCCTTTTGGCTGGAGAACGGATACGCTGACCACTAGGCCAACTAGGCCGGGTAATAAAATTAATTTAATAAAATTAAAACTTTGTTCAGTGATGATGCATTTTTAATCATTTACTTCCAACTTAATTAACTATGTTTCCATATGTATAAACATGTCTTTAGATTTATTATTTTATAAAACGCACAGTTTTTCCAAAATGTTGGTAATCCCCACATGCATTTAAAAAAATTACATAACTTAGTGGTCCGTATAATTGTTTTTAGACATTTTACTGGTCCTTGGGCTTAGAAAGGTGTTGAGAAACGCTGCTCTGGTTCTATCTGTAGGAAAACTCTCCCAGCGCTGTATATGATAAGTTAGTTCAGAATCGAGATGCTCTTTGCCTTCTAGATGGGATTCCAACCCAAGTGCTTGTAACCAAAGGACATCATCGATACCGAGTGATCTAGTATCGATGTCATGCAGCTAATATTTAGGTATGTTAATTCCATCTGTTCTCCTGGCTTGTTTGCCTGTGTTGATGATGAAAAACACGAGTGTCCTGGGAGTGAAGAATTTCATGAGGAGATGAAGATGTAGAAAATTATCTAGTAACTAGCGTGTAATCGGATAGTTTTCCATAGATTATCACTAAATTCAAATATTTTTCATTTCCAATTAATTTAAATATTTTGCTAGATTATTAATTGACGTTTGTATTATGTTGTAGTTTTTGCTTAATTAAATTATCATTGTGATATCGAAAACAATTGTAGCATCCTAAGAAATAACATTTTTTCCTAGACTTGGTTTCACTGACTATTATTTAAAAATTGAATCAGCAACGAACTGATTTTTATGGTTGTGGAATATGAATATAAGTGTGAAAGGCTGAATGTGGATTAAGCACATTTCCTGAATTTTTGAATGAACATTGCATAATCAAAATATAGCTCAATCTAATGATATGAAGAACAGGAAGTATTATTTTTTTTTTTTGAAATTTTTAGAAAGTTACTGAATTCATGCTTGTGTGTCTAAAGAATATAACTTGAATATTTTATAAGAAATTATTATTTAATTACTGGTTTCTGCCACATTTTTGTACTTTCTCAGATTAAAAATAAAGAAAGGAAAAGAATAAAGGTATCCTCAGAGAGGCTAGTGAATAAATAACTTGATATTCAAACTGAATTAAATTATATATATATATATATATATATTAATAGGAAACGCCGAGAATTATGATGTCCGGTTAAATTTCGCAATTCACGAAAGAGAATAAACAGAGCACACTCTTTCATTATGCTAATTAGCTTTGTGATTAGATAGCAGGCAATATTCGTTATCCTAAACAATATTTCATACCCAACGCACGATGCACTACGAGATGATATATTCCGCTTGCAGAAATGCGGTGGTTCAAAATCCTAATGTATGGGAAAAAAAGAATGGGGAAAAAACCTACTTATCTGTGCCAAAGATCGACGGATTCCAGAATCGAGTGAAAATATACCCGAAAAATAGTTCATAAACAATGGTATAAAACAATGAAATTGAGGAAATCAATTCATTCATACAAACATTTCAGATAACAACAATCAAATCGTTATCTATTGTTGTAAAACAAATAATTCTAAAATATTAATGGAAAAATCCTAGTTTAAATTATCGTTGTCTAACAACATTTAATACATTATTAGATCCTGCGTGTTTCACTTTGTGGACTGCATCACCGATTTATAATCAAAGGTTTAGGATTCTAATTCCTCTGCGGTATGGATGTTCGAAAAGTTTGGTCTGGGCTGTTGCCGGCCTGGTTTGCCGAGTGGCAAACCAGGCCGCGCTACATATCCGCGCTCTGTAGTCAAAAGGCTGCGGGTTCGAATCCCGCCATGGGCATGGATGTTTGTGGTTGTCTTTCATTTACAGACAAAAAAAAAACTACTGGTGGTGGTGGTGGGCAGTACATGGTGCTGGTGTAGATGATGATTGTAGTTGGTGAATTGAGTGATGGGGACGGAAAGTTGTAGAGTAGATGCCCTCCTGAGTCTTTGGACTTGCTGTAGGTGTCACGTAATAATAATAATAAAGTCTTTAAGTGATTGATGATTTTCATCTTCTGTATGATACCACCATTCGATGAAACACCGAAGCTGACTGGAGGATTAAGCCGACTGGAAAAATATCGTCTTCGGTTTCTAGAACAAAGTTCTAGAATGGATTCATGATTAAAACAATTAAATCAGGTATAACGTCATATATCCTGAAATATGACGCTATTAGGAAATTGAAATGACAGAAAGCGGAATCGGGGAAGGATATCTTCATCCTGGGAAAGCAACAATATTCGTAATAGTTTCATATCAAATTTCTGCGGTCCAAATTCGATTACAAAATACATCAAGTGCTGATAATCAAGTCTGTTTTGCAAAACCTTCATATCTGAGTTTTACCCTCTAAAATAGCTAGTTCATTCATAAAGTAAATCCTGCCAAAAATAACAAAGTAGGAGGTTCCATGCTCAGTGGACATGGGAACACAAAGGCTCATTATAAAACATTTTGAACAAAATGCATTCATATACTTGCATGTATCGTCTCCTATCAAATAAAATTAAATATCTACTACTAATAAACATAACAGTTGGAGTTTTAATCTGTAAATAGTAGCACCCTGACAATGGATTCAACTTTAATAAATGAAAACTACCACAGAAGAAAGAAGTAAAAGCAAAATCTTTTATTATTTGTACTAAACAATAATATTTTAAAATATAAACAAAACAGTTTGTTTCGGTCGAAGCAATAACATTCACTTCTATTATTTTCGGGTGTTCATAGACCACTTTGGGTTGCGTATTGAATAAAATCAGGATTCGTATGAACAGCGTACAGATATTTCGATTGCTAAAGACGAAACTCACCGAATGCTAATTAAACTGTTTTTCATCCTTGTGTATCATTATCTAAATTCGTTTCCGACACACTCTACGGAACATTTTGTGTAGAGGTATTTTTGAAACTTCGCATCTTTACTGCAGAACTCATTTTTTTATTTGCTTTTAGATAACAGTATACGGTTTCACGACTTTTGCAATTGTTCCACATCCTCTTATATGAATATATAATCTGCTACAATATAATAAGTGTATCAGTTTGAGAAAGTAAAGCTGAAGAAGCCTCATCTGTTTTATAGGATATCTTAAAGGTAAGTTGTTTAAAGTTCACTATGAACTGATTCGATGGGGTTTTTATGTCATATATAAAAGATATAAAAGGATAGAAGTGAAAAATTCTTATAAAATGTAAACATATGCAAAAAAGCGAAATATTGTGCGAATAAATAAATAAATTATTGTTTGATTTTTCTTTATGTTTAAACAATTACTGACTGACATGCAAGATATTGAGTATAATGATCACTTCTTACATATTTTGAAGTGGTCTCTCTCTATGTGTGTGTTTACCTTTTTACAATGAACTGTGACTTACAGATGCAATACGTTTAAAATGTGTAATATGCAGTAAATTTTACGTTTATCTAGTATGCAAATAAGCTTAGTTATTTAGTAAAATTTACATTTTTCAGCGCGTCTATTTTTTAAGATACTCATAATGCAAAGCTTATAAATTTTACCTAAACAAGTTAGTTGCCTTAGGGGAAAATACTAAGGAAAGTGATCGGATCTTACTCCACCTTTACCATGAGTTGCCTCAGACTTCCACTACATGCAGGCGCAAACATGAGTTACTTGGGAAAAAGGATTAAAACCTAGCTTATAAAATTGCGTGATATCTTTAACATAGTATATACCCAAATTAAACAACTTTCTACACACACACACACACACACACACACACACACACACACACACACACACACACACACACACACACACACACACACATGTATAATGTGACTTCTGTCTACAAAAGGATGCAAACTTGTAATACATTAATCCCATGAATAGGCTATTAAAACAGTACGTTTTTTTTTTCATTTACATCGTTTACTCTTAGATATATAACTATGCTGCCTAAATAATTAAACTGTATCACATGCTCCATTGTTTTTTCTTCAATAACTATATTTGATATAATATGATCTTGACCTGCAAATTTCATGACTTTTGTTTTCATTTGCGAAAGTTTTACATTGCATTGTTGGCTTATTTTGTTTATTAAACGAGTATGTTTACTATTTTTTTCTTTGTCTTGTAATATACTCTGATCACTGCTTTCATAACATTCTTTCTGGTTAACTGAATATATTGTTTAATTGTTGTTTATCATATTTTAATAATTTCATTATTATATATACTGAATAGATTCGAAGTTAAAATACATCCCTATCTTACTCCTTGATTAATTTTAAACTGCTTCGTTAATTTATAATCTGACTGTACTTTAATGTAATTTTTGAGTCTTTGTGTAAACTTTGTATATCTTGGACTAAACGAACCAGACTTCTTGCTTTATCATTGAGCTGCATAATTTTCTTTATATATTTTTTCAAAGGTTTCCTCATAATTGGTAAAAGTCAAATTAGTGTCCAAATGAAATTGTCGTCTTTTTTTCAATAATTTGTTTTAACACATAAATATTGTTTATATATGAACTTCCATGTCTCAAACCATTTTGTTCTTCTGAATGTAGACTGTATACAATAATTCCATGTATTTTTTCAAACCTTTACCATATATTTTGTAACCTGCATTTAATAAAATTATTCCTCCGTAATTTCAGTTACCTTAATCTCCGTTTTAAATATAGCTAAAACGTCCTCTTAAAAACCTACAAAATATATGGTTAGGTGTAACTATTCCTATTTCATACAATTTAGTACAACTATAATCGGTAAATATTTTGGCATTCCCTATGATTGTGGAGTTTCATCATTGTAAGTAGAAATGGGAAAAGTTAAACTGTTAACAACTTTAAACATAATAACACATCGATATGAATTTCTTTTAATTACATTTTATTTATTATTTACTATTTTTATTGTGTATTTCTTGAATAAACTGAAAACTTTCATACTTTTCGAGTCTAAAAATTAAAATTTGCTTCATAAAAATAGGAAAGTTTAATGATTGAATATTGAAACTTGTAGATCGATAAATAATAATATCATGTGTTAAATAACAGTATATACTATTACTATTTTTAACTTAAAGAATATATTTCCAATTCCAGGCATTGTTTTCTTCAGTCATATTGAACACAGCAAGTAAAAGAATAATTCTCCTGCAGATTTCCTTTTAATCTAACCGACAATGTTAAAGTTTATTGTTTTCACAGTTCTTGTGACGTTTGTGGTTTGTGGAGTTTATGAATTCGACGTATTAGTCAGTCGTGCTACATGTAGTAAGTTCTGTAAAAAATTAATGAATTTATTCAAATTTACCTAAAATTTAAATATGCTTACTTGCTTATTTTGTAGTATATAATTGCTTAATTACTTACCTCAGAATTTAAATATGCCATATTTTTTTCTATTTCCATATTTCTCTTCATAAACACTTAATGAACATAATAATAATAAATGCTTTAGTTATAACTCAACATATCAAAGATTTTTCATTAAAATTGAGCAGCATTTTTAGTTCTTCAGTCTGGGTTCAAGATGTAAATTGGGATTTAATTTTTCCTAGGTACAGAAATCACAAAGCATTTAAAGTAACTTCCTGCTCAAAGAAAAAGAAACAAACCATGAATTTTAATTATTTTTCGTTTGCGTTTTTATATTTTTCGCTAGATCACAGTTAGAGAAGTGTATTTTTTTAGCAAAATTCTTTATTCTATTTTATTATTTCAAAAAAAAGTGAATAAACATATTGCTAAAATATAGAGGGAAACCTATCAATAAAGCAAAGGTAAGATAATAAGTGGAGAATATTATGAATTCAGTAGTATTTTATTGTCAAATATATAGAAAACTTTAAGAAGGTTTCGAACATTTATTGTTCATGTATATGTAACAGGTATGTGGGTTACAAGAATTGATTGAAAGAAGAAATATAAAGCGAATAAAATACAAATATACAAATATATATGAAGGAGCAAAATGTTGTCAAATGTTTGCAGTAAATGCAGTAAAAGGATTATGCAAATTTCACTGTGTTTTAGTTTAATTATTATTATTCTTATTTTCATTGTAACTCGCTACATATCCAGCTGGAATGAGTGACGCAGCTCGCTTACCCCGTCGAAATGTTATTATTCCATTTTGTCTGCATTTAATGTAATTATCCGCTTGTTTCGGCTCCGATAGCGCCAAAATTTCCCCTATCAGCGACTTTTGGTACTAAATCTTCTTTTTCGCGGAAATCATCTACCCATGCCTTCAAAAGTCTCAATATAAAATTTGTCTCATTCCATTTATTGGTTTTAACTACAGATGCCTTCAAAGAGGGAAAGTTATTTTATGGCCACCCTACATTTGGGTAGTTGATGATTTACAATGTGAGACCACTCTATTCATTGGGAAAACGAAAGTATCTTAAAGTACCATGCAACGTCACTCGCACATTATATGAAACGTATCTCATTCACGTTATTGGAATAGAAGTCCACTCGTCAGTGAGATTGTCATTATGCATAATATTTTGCTTCTAACTGAGGGTAACAAAATAAAATAAAAAAATATGCAGTTGCTTATTAGTCTTTGTAGTAATTAGTCACACAACTCTAATTCTACAACAAAATTGCTAAATAAATTCCTATGGTGTAAAGATTACAACAGATTATTTTATATTCAATGCTGACCTTCTAGAGCTGTATCGTATTTATAATGGTGTTTGGGTGGAAAACAACTGGGTGTTGTAATCCCGTCTAGGATGAAGAGAACTTTAATCATGACTTTTCAGTTGAATGTGAATAAGTCGATCTCATTCGGGAGTGGCATTATTAGATAGAAGATGTTCAAAAGATGGTTTTTGTGCATTTTCATCGATGTACCCATCCATATTATGGAGCATGGATTTTTTTTACCTCCCTCCACGGCCGGTAGTGCAGTTTAAAAATATCTGGCCACTATTTTGTGGCCGATTTTGTTACATTTTTTAGATATTGTTATCAGTTTTTAGATATTATTACATTTTTAGATATTATTAAATTATATTTTCAGATATTGTGGCATTAAATTCTCTAGTTGTTACCATTATTATGTTTATTTCAATGAATTTCGGTATTTATTCAGTTTTTATGAACAATCACTAACTTCAGATCAAGCTGAAGTTTTTTTTCACACTGTTGAGAAAATCAGAGAGGAAAATTGTTTTTCTTGGATGTTCCTGGTGGTACTGGGAAAACATTTTTACAAATTTGTTATTAGCTAAGTTGAGAAGCCAAGGTAAAATCCCTCCATAGCATCCTCAGATATGGCAGCTACTCTATCGCATGGTGGTCGATGTGCTCATTCTACCTTCAAAGTACTCTTAAAATATGATACACCTTTGTGCAATATATCGAAACAAAATAATTTGTCGACATTATTACAAAAGGCTTCTTTGACTGTTTGGGATGAATGTACAATGTCCCCTAAAACATCTGTTTGAAGCGATGGACAGAACACTAGAGGGATATCAGATCAGATGATCAAAGAATGGGAGGAATAACTGTTTTATTTGCCAGTAATTTTCGAAAACGCTACCAGTCTCATCTAGCGGAACCAGGGTGGACGAAGTGAATGCCTGCCTCAAGAAATCGTCAATATGGAATGACATAGATATTTTTTACTCTCAAAAGCAATAAACGTGTTCATTCCCTCTCCTCAAAACTTTTAAAAATTGACAAAGTTGAGACATCGTGTAGAGACGGATAAATTATATTAACACACCAATATATTGGGAACATTATCTGAACTGTTGTGCAGTGTCTATCCATCTATTGAGAACATACTAGAAAAGTCGCCTGCTTGGTTCAGGAAGAGAGCTATCCTCGCACCTCTAAATGATGCTGAATAATGATAATTATTCTCTAAATATTACCTCAATAATTAAACAATAAAATTAAACTCTCAATAATGAACGAGTTAGTTCTTAATAACGTTACTGGGTCTGTTAGTGTTTACAAATTAGTGGATACTACTGTGAATTCAGATGATGCAGTTCAATTTTCTATGGAATTTTTAAATTCGCTTAATCCATATGGGTTGCCTGGGCAAATTAAATTGAAAATAGGTGTTCCTATTATTTTGCTCCGAAATTTGCATTCGCCCAAGTCTTTGCAATATAACTAAGCTTCAAGTGAAATTGTTGAAACCGAATATGATAGAAGCGGTGATATTTACAGAACCCTAGTATCTGAGAATTGTCTTCATTCCTCGGATACCCCTCATTCTTTCAGACTGTCCATTGTCTTTAAACGGTTACAATGTCCAATAAGAGTTTGTTTTGCAATGACGATTAACAAAGTTTAGATTTAAGAGGTAAATGTTTCAAACACGGGCAGTGATATGTGGCATGTTCTCGAGCTAGCATCCTGAGAATTTAATTATTTTTGTTGAATAATATAATGTTGTTTACAAAAAAATTTTATAATGCTCACAATTCTACACCATGACGAAAGCACCAGTTCCAAATACTCGAGTAAATACACTGAAGTGAACTGCTGGCAGTATAAGTTCATCTCAACGAAGCGGTAGGGCTCAGCTAGTATAATACTAAATCATAATAACACTAACCATGCACTTAACGACATGGGACTGACAATTATTAACATTTGTTCATAGCATTAATCTGTTTAAGTCAGAGAAAAGAGTCTGTATTGAATAGTCCACACAATATACAGGGTTAGCCTAAAAGAAATAGACACATTCAAAGTTTTACAGAAAGAAGAGTTTTAATAGCAAGGCTGAAATACTTACACGGTTTGAAGAGTACATCCTGTAGTTTACATGGGTAAGTTACAAGTGTTCTATGTGTGACCCTTTTGTAACACAACAAATATCAATGCGATAGTCCAGTTCTTCCCAAACACTTCTCAGCATGTCCATGTCAACAGTCGCAGCAGCTATTGTGATGCGTTGTTTAAGATTGTCCACACCTGTAGGGAGGGGAGGAACAAAAACTCTGTCCTATATGTACCCCCATAAGAAGTAGCCACAGGGTGTTAAATCCGGACTTCTTGGTGGCCAATATGTAAGAGCCATATTCTGGACGGTTGAACGTCCAATACAACGACGAGGCAAATTTTCATCCAGGTAATTTCTAACTTCAAGGTACCATTGCATCGGAGCGCCATCTTGGACAAACATGAAATTGTCATTGTCTTCTTGTAGTTGAGGAATCAGCCACGCACGTAACATGTCTAGGTAAGTTATTCCACGCACTGTTTTTTCCTGGAAAAAGAATGGTCCACACGCCTTTTAACGGGATACAGCGCAAAAAACGTTCACTTTGGGTGAATCCCTCACATGCTCCACTACAGCTCTCTAGTTTTCAGTTCCCCATATACGAACGTTGTGTTTTTTCACTGTACCACTGATGTGGAAAGTTGATTCGTTACCGAAAATTAGCCGGTCAAAAAAATCATCACTTTCTTCACTCCGTTCCTGCATGTCCATACAGAATGAGTGAAGGAGGATTTTGTCGTTTTCATTGAGGTTCTGCAATAATTGCAACTGGTAAGGGAACATTCGTAAACGTTTGCGCAAGATATTCCACACAGTCTTTTGTGGAACTTGAAGTTGTAAACTTTCACGTGTTGTCGACTTCTTCGGTCTGCGCGTGTAAGTCTTACGAACACGAGTCACTGTTTCCTCGGATACAGATGGTCTCTCAGGATTTTCCCCCTTGCACAGGCAACCAGTTTCCTTAAATTTCTTGATTGAATCGTAGATTGACTGCCTTGTGGGTGGTTGTTTACCATACCCTGTTCTAAAACGACGCTGCACGACAGTAACAGAATTTGTGTTTGCAAATTCAATCACGCAGAAGGCCTTCCCCACCTGGCTAGCGGCCATACTGCTCGACTCACATCAAGGGCGCTCATGTGTTGCTGACGTCACGAAGACAAACGAAAAGCGGAGGTCGTAAACTTGAGGACTTTTTCTATAAAACAGTACTGAATACTTTCTGATGTAACAAACAAATTTCAATTTATAAAGGGTTTAAACTGTCTATTTCTTTTAGGCTAACCCTGTATTAGGACCACCAAGGTATTTCACAATTAACAGTTTTGTTCCTTAAGATGGTGAAAGATGGTCTAGACTGAGGGGTATCCGAGGAATGAAGACAATTTCTCCGACACCAGGACATGTAAATGTCACAGCTCCTATCAGAATAAGCTTAATCTCTTATCAAATTGAAAGCCAGTATTATACAGTGGGAATATGTGATGTGATGTCTGATATGCTGTTCTTTTAAACATGTAGATTGACGTGGAGAATATTCGAGCAGGATAAAGTGTCTTGCCGTATTGTTGGTGTCTTTCGATATGTTCTTTATGTACATTCCAATAAAAAGCATTCCTGACATCAGAGAGAGAGAGAGAGAGAGAGAGAGAGAGAGAGAGTGTCTCTCATCCATTTGAATACTTCACTAGAACACTTACAGATCTACTGGATGCATGACTTATCATGCGGCACAGCATATATCCTACAAAGTTCAAATATCTTCTGCAGTTCAAGCCATACAGTGTAGTGGCATGCTTGATGCTACAGGAATTCAACGAATCATTCGGATCATGACCGTAATATTTCGGCTGGATGTGTGTTTCACTTATCACTCGATCCAACTACGCATCATGTGTTTCCCTCTAGACCATCCCTTTGTTCAGAGTTCTGAATTCTACGATACAGTAGTAGTTACTCTCATTTTCTTAGATTATCCTTCTTCATTCATCAATCTTTGATTGTATGATAGTCATCAACTATTTCATACCATAGGTTTACGTTACATACTCTTCCCAAAATATTCTTGAATATAAACAAATAGATCATTCAACCGTTTTTTTTTTTTTCTTTTTGAGAAAGATATCAGGGTTTTCACATTTGAAATTCAAAAATATGTTCACTTTATAAAACTCTCCTTTATAACTTTTAATCATTACTGTTATGAGATTTTAAAAAAAAGAGTTGGCCATTACGATAACGTTGCATTGTTGTAATATCTAGTTACATTTTTATTGCAGTTTTATCTGAGGAAGTTCAAATAAAATATCTGCATTGCATGGAAGAAAATTTCAATGGCGTAAGTTGTACACTTTATTTCATTAATATGTGATTTTAAACTTAGCTGCATAGAAATATGTGAAGTATATATTCATATAGTCATATAATTAAATTTTAATATTTTACTTATGTGACTATATAGTCACATAGAAAAAATTTTAAAATTTACCTACGTGACTTTTCAAAAATAAATAAAATATTAATATCTAAATAATAATAATAATAACAATAATAATAATAATAAAATATTATAAATAAATATCATTAAATAAAATATTAATAATGGTCTGCAAGTTGTCCAACTGTGTCAAGCACACTGCAGACAAGACAATAAAAAAAAAAACAGGTAGGATATTGTGTATGACCACGAATGCTAAGAGTATCAGAAACAAAGAGTTTGTTGCCTTGGACGATATGTTGGGATATCAGATTGTAGGTATCAGCGAGACCTGGCTACCAGAAACAGACATACTAACTGGTGTGTAAAGGATACTGTTATTGTAGGGAGGATAGAGAGGATAGGAGAGGAGAGGGCGAGCTGCTAATGATATCAGATGACTTGAATCCAGTTAGAGTTGAGAGCTTTGATTGTAGTGCTACTGCTAACAGTATTTTATGCGGCAGTGAATTTGAAGCCAGCTGGTGTGAGGTGATATTTAACATGATCAATTACATAGAAATGTGTTGTTACAGACCTGGTCGATCGGTCGTACGGATGAAGAAATATATCACCAAATAGAAAAGATGAGCTCGAAAAGTGTAATCATAATGGGAGACTTTAATTATACAAATATTGATTGGATAGCGGTAGAATCTCATGAGAAGAATGAAACTGGATTTTTGATATGTTGCAGTACAACGTCCTCAAGTAGCATGTGCAGAAGGAAATCGAAGTCATAAAGTGTTAGAGTTGATTATACTCTCATAATCAAATCTAACACTTTATGTTAGATTTGATTATGATTATGATTTGGCGTTTCAGTTAAAGACGTAACTATTCTGCCTCCGGTTGGTGAGAGTGATCATGCGGCACTCACTTAGAAAGTGACTAAGATTATGAATGTTCCATTCAGAAAGGGTTATATGCTGAACTCTATCCTCCCTACAAAGTAGGAAATAATGACTAACTAAGAAGTACTATACTGAGTTCAGAGGAATGGGATCGGTTGTTGGACGCGAAGAGCATCGACAGTGTATGGGAAGATTTAAACAATACTTAAATGATGCGATATTGCAATGTGTTCCGAAAGTTCGAAGAATAAATAGGGTAGGAGTCAGATGGAGTGTAATCTATTAAGCAGGAAATTCGCAAGAAAATAATGACGTAGAAGGATTACGATTTGCATATAAATGACGTAGAAGGATTACGATTTGCATATGGATGATGTCGAAGGATTAGGATTTGCATAAGGCTGATATGAAAATTATAAGTAGCAGTCTAGAATAGTCACAACTGTACGGAAAGCAAAGTCTGATTATGAAGGAAATCTGGCTCGCGTGCTAAAGACAACCCACAAAAATTCTGACGATATGCTGCAAGTAAAAGAAAAAATCAAAACGTTACTCAAAGAATATATCTTCTGAATGCATATGGCGTGAGGGTAACATATGCAGAAGAGGTTGCTCAACAAATGAGTGCCCATTTTGTTAAAAGCTCTGAACCTGGTGTAAGAAATGTCTAGCTCACCGCTATCTCTTCCCTGGATACAGAAACTCAGGTGTATGAGGAGGAGCTATTATAGCTGTTGCACAAAATGAATAAGAATAGAGCAATTGGGACAGATGGGATATCAGCACGTGTGCTAAAAAAGAGTATTCAGTTGATTTGGCTATTCATTTTACCAGGCTGTTTAATGAGTCTCTAAACACGGCAGATTCTGCAGGCATTGAAAAAAAAAAGTATGGTAATTCCATTGCACAAGGGTGGTGCAAAGACCGATGTATCCAACTATTGACCAGATAGTATCTCAAAAGTGGTGGCGAAGATATTGAAAAAATTGGTGAGGGATCGCATTCAGAAATGGGTGGACAGTGAATCTCTACTTTTCAATGAGGAATTGGTTTACTAAGGGAAGGTCATATTTTAGCGACTTGCTCATATTCTAAAACAATGTTACGATTGAACTAGACAAAGGGAAGGGATATACGATGATACTTTCGTATTTTGCTAAGGTCTTAGTAAAATCCGCAGGTCTGGTCTGGTCTCCTGGTTTCCGTTTTGAATCTGATATAGTGGAGAAAAGCGCAAAGTAGAGCGTTAAAAATGATATCAAGATTGTGGAATAGTGATTATGAAGACAGACTGGGAATTTGTAGACTGCAAACACTTAGCAAACAGGAGAAAGAGGGGTGATATGATTGACATTTACAAACTTTTGATAGGTCATACAGGATTTCAGTTGATGGAATTTTTCAATTTATGAAGGGTGGGGAAAGGACAAGAGGGCTTCCTTGGAAATTAAGATTGAATGGAATTAAGAAGTAATGGCGAGATTTTTTATTCACACGGTGGTGTGTGATTGGAATGGATTGCTTTGGATGTCGTGAGTGTAAGCTGTCTGTATGAATTCAAGAATAAGTATGATAGCTGGCGCGTGAAGTATTATATGTAGCTTCCCTCAATGAGTCCCTGACTACCTGGAAGTCTATCTTGATAATAATAATAATTATTATTATATTAAAATTCCTTATATAATTTTTATTGTTTAAAACTCTGTGTTTGTAGAAATACAATTTTATTAATACAGACCAGTATTTTACAATAAAAACATTTATTCAAACCTATTCTTATCAAATAGCAAGAATTCTAAGAGCCCACAACATCAGAGTGGTCTTCAAACCAACCACCAACATCAGACAAGTTTTAAGATCTCCAAAAGATAAAGTTCCGTTCTACAAATATCCAGGAGTATATTACATTCCCTGCTCCTGTGGTCTTTCCAACATCGGAAAAACTTCACGAAGTTTATAAATTAGACAAAAAGAACATGTTGGTGATGTAAACCACAACAGAAGCATCTCTTCCGGCTTAGCACATCATTTCTGCACGTCTAACCACACGATAGATTGGCAAAACACCTCCATGCCATATCTCGATGACGACTACAGGCATCGTGTATTTAAGGAAGCCACAATAGTACTAATAACCGGCGGAAACCTCAACAGAAATCAGGATGTAATTCTAAACAGTTCGTGGAAAAACTTGATCCTCTCTCTCAATCAATCTGAACTACAGCTAGCCAGTAATCACATTACAAGTCTACAACAAACACGCATGCATGATAATGAATAAGAACAATAAGTCATCTCTGTCACGCGAAACGTGTAATCATAGATACTAGTTTGGTTTACAACGTTTTTATGTTCCTTTTAATTTGCATTTACTAACTTTCATATCTCCGTAATGCCTTGAAAAAGCCAGACAGTTTGCTGGCGAAACTGGTAGGTTTGGATAAATGTTTTTATTGTAAAATACTGGTCTGTATTAATAAAATTGTATTTCTATTATAAAACGACCAAAAATGTATATTTACTCTGTGTTTGTTTGAACATTTTATGGTTTATACCTTAATATGAACCAAAATTTTAAATTAAAATTGGATCGAACATGTCAACAATAAACGCAAAGTATGCTAATCATCAAATATGGAAAGTACTGTCTATAGTGTATTTTAAAAACAATTAAGAGCATTATTATAATTATAAAGCCCGTAACTCATTTGCGAGTACGCTTACTTTGGTTCTTCGATTAGAAATATCTGGATTCAATTACTATGGCGCTCTATTGTTGTAGGGCTTTTTAGTTGATGTTGAGTTAGTCAACCTCATGCCGAGTAATTGGATTTTTCCACTTCGATTTTTTTAAATGTAACAACATGCAAACTGGCCTGAAAACATAGGCAATTTACAACATCATTAAATACCCCTGCCCATAATAAATACAGCTGGGAAATAGCAAGCCTACTGAATTAAAATGGCAGTAAGCTTCTCATTAAAGGAACTTTCCATGCTAAGGAGGGAAGATGTAATCAGATCAAAACTTTTACTTGTCAAATAATTATATTCTAGTATTTATTCTTGTAACTTTCTTTTTTCACTTATTTTTATCTTGAGTACATCCAATGCTGAGAACAAAGGACACGAAAATAATTCTTAAAGTCAATATCCGGAAATAAATCTATGCGATCTTACTGGTATTTTTTCGAAAATCTTATTGGTTCATTATTAATTATGTCATTATTACTTTTCTACCTTCATAACTCACATACAATTTTATCACTAATTAATAAACAGCAACAGAATATGTCAAATATTCATCGTTTTTGCAATTTATTTTTCAAGTTCGCAAGCATCCTTCTGCGGTGCCTTCCTGATGTTGGAACCTCCACTTCCAACTGCTTCAGCAAGATTGTGAAATTCTGGTGTTCCGATCTCTATATAGATTGCCTTTGCAGCATCAATACTACTGAGGTAACTTTTTAATGTAGTTTCTTAGAATACACACACGCGTACCTCTGCAGATTTAGAAATAATTCTTTATTATAAAAATAGAAAATCATAACTAATTAAAAAAAAAAAAGAAACATTGAAATGTAAAATAATCACTAAATATACTGTAGCACTTTCTTACACTGTTCATTTTAGTGCATGTGCACTTAGAGCTCTATTTCTTACATAAACATTTTCCAAGGAACCACTTTGTATGAAATAAAACAAGCGCCTATTGACTTTCATTATGATAGAGCGATTGAGTTTTTTCAGGAAACTTGGATGTAATAAAAACATATTAGATTTTTTCTTCTTTCATTAAGATTACTAAACGCTATTTTTCACTAATGGCATATATTTCAAGATCATAATTCATATTTCATTTCGAAATACACATAAATAATTGTTTTGTACTTTAATTGAAAAAATTGCCTTTTCGTTCTTAATCAGGACATTCTTGATATCCTGCCATTTCTCTTACTTGCGTTATCATCTCTGTAAAAGAGGACCACTTGTTATTGAGCATAATATAATAACTTACAGATATCTGAAAACTTATTACAACTAGGATCAGTTGTTGACCAGGAAGCAGTGTGACTTCGTTAAGGAACGATCGGTTATAAAATTGTTTTCATTTTTTTTTGTCGAAAGATTATATCGTAAATATATCACGATAATCGACAAGTTGTGATATATATATATATTGATGTGGATGTTCCACTTAACAACTAGTATACAGAAATGTTCCAGTTAAACATGATGATTAATTATTGTAATTACAAATAGTAAATGTGTTAACGGATAAACGACAATAATGTAGAGCAGTTATTTTAAGAGATGGACAGTACGGGGCCGGATATCTGGAGTTCCGTGTTAGGGATCTTGTTGCCTGTATATTAATAAATGATTTACGTTCAAATATTAACTGAAATTCCTAGTTTGCGTTTGACGTGAAACCTAATAATGTAGTCTTTTTTCTTATTCTGATGTACTCGTACTTAGTTATTTACAGGAAAATCTTAAAAGATTGAAAAATTAGACAGGGAAATGAGGTTAAGATTTTAATGTGCAGAAATGCGAAAACTTCTGGTGAAAGGTATTTATAAAAGCATTTAGTTGATGTAGTAATCTTTTTTTTTTCCCTAGTCGCCGGCAAATACGATTGCATTCTCACCCGTGGCGAGTAGCTGTAGACTGGACAAAACAGAATATATTTTTTAATTTAGTAATAATAATAATAATAATAATAATAATAATAATAACTTATCCAAGACGGTACTGCACATCAGCATGGGGGGGGGGGTACTTGGATGAGTAAATTTTTGCCTCGCGAATAGGGATTTGCACAGTTCGTTAAGGCACACACCCACACCCACACACCCACACACCCACACACACACACACTCGTATATTATATTACTTGTCGCTATGTAATCTTGCTTCAAATCAACTTATGCCAGATAGCGCAAATGGCTTGACTTTAAATGTTCAGAATTGGACGGTAGATGTCGAAAATATTACTTCTTAAATGAATAAATAAAACAGAAACTGGAGTGCATGAACGATCAGAAAAATCCACAGACAGATCATTTTAGTATGAAGTTTGTAATGGACAATTAGAATGAGTCCAATCCCTGGCCATAAAATGAATCAAAGGAACCTGCTATAAAATCTTTGCTTTACTACATTTTTCATATTAAGTACCTTGCACAGGCATTAAAGAATATAAATTATATGCTTTATCGATAAAGATAAAGCAGAAACAAATGCCAAGGTGCTTTTTTATCTGAATAGACAGCATCTTGAATAATAGCAATTAACTCTATTTTCTGTTGTTCTTGTTATTTATAATGAATATTTATCTAACTCTATTCACTAAATTACACAATTCTGTAATATGATGAAATATTAATCTGTAAAAAAAAAAAAGAAAAAAAAGAGTACATTACTTCATGAACAAATACTCAGGAGCATTGACCTTTTTTATGAAGACATTTTTATCTATATACTCGTAAAAACATAAAAGATGAGAGGCGCCTCTTTGAATGAACTCTGGTATATAACTGACGTCTGTTCAACTAAATAGTTAACATAACGTAAATTAAATGTTATATGGGATACTTTCTATTATCTTTTCACAAATACTTTGGTGGATATTTTTACTTCCTGGAAATCGTTGATATATTGAAATCCACAGAATACACAGACCGGTCAGGGATAGTGATTTAAAACACCCATTCCAATTGTTTTAGTTCCGTATACGTAGATCATATCCAATAAATAAATAAACAAACAAACAAACAAATAAATATCGCGATTTTTATCTTGAAAACAGCATTTAAAAATAGACTGTAGAATTCACTATTTCAGACATATTATGTTTAAGCTTTAAGTCCCCGTAATGATGGTTTTGTCTTATGCCATGTCTTTCCTAAAAGCCATGATTCATTAACAGCTTGAACTCCCTATACAGTAAACTGATGAATGAGGCATGGATGAAATCTTTTCCATAATAATATTTTAAAATTTTTGGTATAATGAATAATTATTATTTTCTCAGGAAGTGTAAAAATATTTAGACAGAGTTCTGGTGGGGAGCGAAAAATAAAATAAAGCTCACTCATCCAAGGATTTTCAGATTTCTTATTTGTCAACCAGCTACTACAAAGGAATATGGATAGATCGCGTAATTTTCGAACACTGCTTCATTTAAAATTGTTGAGGACACATTTTAGAGGATATATGCTATTAGGTAACGAAATCAGAAAATTCGTATGGCAACAGAGAGAGAGAGAGAGAGAGAGAGAGAGAGATAATAAACTCATATCTTTATAGATAACATTGAAAACATTTCCTATAGTACTTGCTTCAGTATTACTCTATGATTAACAATGGAAAAAGTACTATTCGCCGAAAACATCAATATTGTTTAGCCCTACTTCCCCACATCATCCGATCGCTGTTTGATAGCACTTAGAGAAAGAAAGCCCTTCTTTGCTGAAAAGCTTTATCACCGCGCATTACTCAATTTTTAAAACCACTTATCGTGACACGCATTAGTCAAACGATGCTTCCAACTGAATGACGCAAGCAGTGGCGGCTGGTAAGAATTGGTAGTAGTGAAGCCGCAATGATACCAGCCCAAACTGCAAGTAAATCACGCTTTCCTCCCGCTACGTTATCCCACAGGTAGCGGTTTGGTGTGGTCTGCATTGAATGCAGTTCTAGCGTTGAGTACACTAGCCAGTACTGACACTAGCCGTAGCCTATTGGTTACAGCACATTGATTATTACAAAATACAAACTATCGCTACAAAATGAATTATATAAAATACTATCGAGCGGTATTGTAAAACAAGAAAACAACGGCTTTTAGATAAATATATAAAAATTTAAGAATAGCGATAATAAAACAGGAACTTTCATTTTATGCTCGTCTATAATGGTTGCAGCTCTGCAACCATTATAGACCACCGGCCGCCGAAGCAAGTATAGTTCACACTGGTACACTAAATTTCCCATAGATGGTGCTATCTGTCACGCATGGCGTCGTAAAATCGGCGCGAATTTTGTATGTCAGGCTGGAAACTTTTGGGAACCTACCTCGTTGTTAAAAAATCACACTGAACCCAGAGAAGGTTTGGTTTTTATATATACTGAACATAGCTTATTTATTATTATTATTATTATTTAAAATATAAAAATGTATCGTTTCGAACTGTTTCAACAACAACTCCCCTCCAAAAAAAAAAAAAATCCCACTTGTAAATAGTGGAGATCCGGAATACTGAATTTCATTATAATTTATTCAACGGGAGAGTGGAGTTGTTGTATATGTGGACAACACAAATTTAGTAAAATGTTTATGCATTTTGTGAAACGCATTTTAAAAACTACATAGAAATATAAGAAATATAAAGATTTTCTTATGATCGATGTTAAACCCAAACCATTTAAGTACTTGAAGAAACGGGGAAGAAGAATGTCTCTTGGCCATAAGTTCCTTGGGCGTTAATGTTAAACAAACAAATTAAAATTTTAACTTATAATATTACTATTAAAATTTATAATTATTCTATTAGAAATGTGTTAAAATACTTCTAATAGCAAAACTTCCATCCATTGCTAGCAGTACGGTTTGGTTGGAATTTGGTCTGTTGGTTGCATTTAACCTCCAGTCAGTATGTATGGTTCGCAAATATCATCATGTAGCACAAATGATTATTTTCATTTGTCTATTTTTCTATTTTACCCTCCAACAGGGTTGAGTTCTCGTAGTCCACTGAAAGCTTTCATTGGAGCACAATTAATGTAGTAATAAACAAGTATAATATGACAGTTGTTATTTATTTATTTATTATTATCAAACATCTCTTGAAGTGAAGAGCCATTACAATTAATAAATCTGCTAACTCCTTTTATCCCCCAAAGGGCAGATATCTTTCTTATCTAACTTGTTTGTGGGGAAGAGGCAACCAACCAACCTTCGCCCTCAGCCAATCATAGATAACGGATTGAAGATCATCAAACTGATCGCAACATAACTCACTCGATTTTTAATGTTTGATGAATTTTCATTATTTTCAGTGTGCTTTTTTTTCCTCATATATATATATATATATAATATATATATATATATATATATATATATATATATATATATATATATATATATATATATATATATATATATATATATATATATATAGATAGATATATATATATATATAGAGAGAGAGAGAGAGAGATGTATATGTATATAAATTACATTATTTAATTATAATATTATTTAAACTTTATTATTTTAACATTATTATATATTAATAACAATATAATTCAAATTATTGTAAATACTAAATTATATAAATATCAAGAGGATTTAAAATTATTATATGTATGGACGTTCATAATAGTTTGGTAGAATTAAAGAAAAATAATAAATTGAAATTACTTAATTAATTTGCAACCTTCAAAAGAAGAATGATATAAACTGAAACCAGTAATTGGTAGAAATACAGCTGTTTCAATTTTTTACTCTAGGAGGAAAATAATCCAGACTGTTTTGTTTTCATTGAATTTTTTTGTGTCATCTCCTTTTAAATTTTTTCTTTTCTGTTATAAATGCCACATCTATCCCTCAGGATTTGTCATGTTAACACATTTTTTGGTAGTCAATAAATATCACTTCAATTTAATAGTCTACAAATATAGTTTTAATATCTTTTGTTAAATTCAAGTTGTTCTTCCAAACGAACCGTTGTGCAATAGTATTGATAAATATCAAGAATTATCTGGTCTTACTTAGCTAGCTGTCCTTACATACTAGGTAGCCAGTGCCTCAATTGAACCGTCATTTTTATTCACGAATATTCACCATGCAAATAAATACGTCCTTCGAAACTTGATAATGAAGAATATTTCTGTATTGTACGACAAGGTTATGCCATTATTTAATATCATTTACGTAATGGTATGGCCTTGTTAATGGAAATGTGTTGTGCTTCATATGAGGAAAGTTTTTAAGATTTATGGGTAACATAAATCTTAAAAACAGGCTGATCGTCTGATAAGAGGGGAAGGTAGATATGATAGAGCATATAAGTTAGTTGGGGGGGTGAGGAGGATTGATGTGGACGAAATATTTATGTATATGTGTAATATGAGGAAAACTAGAGGTCACCCATTGAAATTGAGTAAGAGTATGGTTAGTAAAGAAGTGAGAAGCAGATTTTTTCCTTGGAGAGCGGTTAGTGAGGAATAGATTGCAGAGTCAGTTGTCTGTGCTTTGTCTGTGAATTCTGATTATTCTTTTTATTACACGGACCTCCCGCAATACATCTATGGACTGGATGGAGGTATCTGCATAATCCTAATAATAATTAAAAAGCGGCGAATAATTACTACTACGGTAATGTATCCCAAATATTATAAAATAAACTTAAACGTACGTTAATTAATTTATTCAAGTTATATTTAACAGCATGGACAACCGATAATCGTTATGGCTACTTAAATATCACTCAGACAGTACTCGTGGCGACGAATGGTTACTTGGGAATTGTTCAATAAAGTGCTGCCATTAAATAGTGAACGCTCAACAATAAAAGCATTCTTTAAAAATTCATTTGAATTCCCGGCATATAGGTTTTTCTCTCACGAAGTAGTGAGTGAGTGAGTGGAATTATTTGCCTTTAGGGATAGGGAGTCACATGAAGTCAAACAACTTGCTTGGTGCCTCCCTCGATGAGTACTTGACTCCCTAGAGATCTCGTATAATTTATTTTATCTCATATAAGTGTATGCTTCTACAAATTATTAATATAATAATAATAATATTTTTAAAATAAATTATATTTTTATTCATTGCTAGAATATTTACACATATACGTACAATAGTTATCTTGAGTATAATTTTACAAAATTTTTCTACATTGGATTTCAGTTAATAATTTTAATAACACTCTTTGCCTCTGTATTGTGCATTCTCAATACATGTTCTAATATTAGAAGTGATTATTATACACAATTTGTTTTATTGAATAAAATAACTAATATAATAATAATAATTTGGGAGGCATTTCGGATTTCTTCCTCGAAGCTTTGCAGTGCTTATCTGAGGAAGATAATAGATGGTAGTGGTTTCGTGGTTGTGTTTCTATACAGGTGTTGATTTTATTGTTTGTTGGTACGTGCTTAGAAGACTTCAACTGCTATTACTCCGTTTAAGTTTTTTTTTTGCAATTAGGGTTAGATTTGGACATGGTGTGTTTGTTTGTGTCCTTTAATGATGTTTTTTGAGAGGGGTTTGTCATAGGTTTTTTTTTTTTTGTGTGTGTGTGTGTGTGTGTGTGTGTGTGTGTGTGTGTGTGTGTGTGTGTGTGTGTGTGTGTGTGTGTGTGTGTGTGTGTGTTTATGCACGTTAAAATGACTCCAGGTTCAACTTTTATAAAAAGGAACGATACCACTATATAAGAATGATATGACAGATTGAAGCTGACAGCCATGATTACTTAATAAGAAAAAGAAGAAAGGGATAAACTATTAAAGAATTTCTAGTGATTATTTCTTAGAACATATATGACATGTACAATTTTTTTTTTCATTCATTTTCTTATTGATATGGAAATTGAGCTTAATATTTGTGCTTACAATACACGTTTTGACAGGCTAAGAAAATATGGTTAGACTGCAGTTTTGCAAAGTACGGTGCAATCACAAATCTTACGGATCAGGAAATACTGAAAGGATTCATAGAAGAAAGTAAGGTAAATTTTGTTTTACATTTTAAAACGTTTCATTCACTGAGATCCATGAAGTTGAAACATAATAATAATATTAATAATAATAATAATAATAATAATAATAATAATAATAATAATAATGAGAAAGAGAACTAATTTTTTTTTCCTTTCTTCCTCGAAGCTTAAATGTAAGCTTATCTGAGGATGACACCAATTGGTTATAATGTATTTTTTTTTTTGCTGTGTTAGGATGCTACGGAATCTATGATTGAGAAATTCGCGCGCGCGTACTCACACGCACACGCACGCACGCACACACACTCGCGCGCACCCCCCCACACACAATAAATTGGAATGTACTGATGCGTCGCTGAACTGGAAGCCTGAGCAAATATACTGTGTTTCATTAAGTTATGGTATTTTGGGTGCGTGTCTCTTGTTCGTAGTATGCCCTTAGAGCTCTTTTCAGGCTATTGTCGTTTGTAAGGTTTCTGTATTCAAAAGGTAATTTGTTTATCATGTCTGGGATGTAGAAGTTTCGCGTGGCCTTTTCGTAGCGATTATTGTATTTATATGTGATATAATTAGTAGTCTGAGGTCTTGTTATACGGTATGTATTTCTAACTGTCCTGTAGTTGGCATCGAAATAATGTTTTAGCAAGGCTGCATAGTGACATAAATGTTTTGCTGTCAGTATTTTGTGTTCTGACATCGCAATGTTTATAAGGTCGTGATTTTCTCTTTGTTCCCAAAAGATCAGTTTTGTCATTTTGTACTGTAGCGACATTAATCTATTTAATTTGTAGGGTGCACAGAAAGCATACGTTGTTATAGCGTATCTTAGTATATTTTGTATATTAGTGTTTTTAGGCGTATGGGAACTATGTCTTTTAATCTGTAGAGTTTGCCACTTATTGTTCGGAGTGTGTTGTGTAGATGTTTTATATGGCTATTCCAGTTCATATCTGCATAGAGGTAAATTCCAAGGTATCGTATTGTTTCAACCTGAGTGATTGTAGTGGTTTTGCTATTCTGTGTGTTTTTTTATGTTGGAAAGTGGATGTAGGATGGTTATATATTTGTTATCAACTGGTCGAGTCAGTGGATTTCTGAATATTATTAATTTTGTCTTTTCTGAGTTTATGTGTATGGAGTTTTTCGTGAGCAAGTCTATGATCAGATTTATGCCATATTGCATATTTGTTTGGGCTATGCTTGCGTTATTATGGATTGATATTATTGCTGTATCGTCTGCGTATTGGAATATCTTACCTTTGAGTGGTAATTGATTAATATCGTGCATGTAAATGTTGAATAGAGTTGGGGAGAGTACAGCTCCCTGTGGCACTCCACAGGTTACTAGTAGCTCTCTGCTTCGGTTTGATCCGGTACGTGTGATATGCTTTCTATTTTGGAGGTAGTTTGTAAACACCTGTGAAGAGGCCCGTCTATTCCAACATGCCTCAGCTTTTCTAACAAGGTGATGTGTGAGTGTTTCGAATGCTTTGGTTAGATCTATAATGACTACCATGGCTATTTTGTTTTTGTCTAAGGCGGTATTAATTACGTCTGTAAAGTCTTCCAAGACAGATGTTGTTCCCTTATTTTTATGAAAACCATATTGTGTTCTGGGGATAATATTAAGGATCTCAGTGTATGCTGTGAGTTTCTTCAGTATGATCCGTTCCATAAATTGGTTGATGTTTGGTAATGTTGCTATGGGTCTGTAATTGCTGATTAAATTTCTTTTTCCTTGTTTGTATATGGGTGTAATTATGGCAGTCTTTACCATACTTGGTATCTGTCCTGTTTTAAATATTTTATTTATTAGTTTTAGTAGGATAGGACTTAAACTAGTTGCATGTTGCTTTATATCTTTAGGTCTGATACCATCTATTCTTGGGCCTTTGTTTGGTTTGATTTGATGTATTGCTGAGAGAAGTTCTGCTTCTTTTATGGTTGGGAACCATAATGTCTGTTTTGATCGTGGTCCAAGTGGAGGGTCTCGTTTTGTGATTGGGAGAATATTTCTGTGAAGTTCTTGGATGGAGTCTGCAAAGTATTGGTTAAAGTCATTTGCTAGTTGTTGGATAGGTTTTGCGTCTTTCATGAAGCTGTGTTTTATGGTTTCGGAGGCAGTGGTGTTGGGAACAGAATCTAGCATCTCATTAATCAGATGCCAGGTTTGTTTCATGTTGTTTTGTGCGGAGGTTAGTTTGTCTCTGTAGTAGCTTCTTTTTGCATTTCTGATTTGTGTTGTAATAATAATAATAATAATAGATATTGTAGATCTCTGTGACAATACGTATTCTATTCCACTACACGATAATATGCGTGTGCCTATATTAGCATAATATCATAAAACAATTCAGTTATTCTTGGTTTCAATTGCACGATTTCCTGTCTGAAGTCCTCCCTCGCACAGTAAAGTGTGGTTATATAGCCAACCTTTGATAAAATACGGAATTTGCTTGAGCTCTCTTTAGTCTTTCCCCATTCCAGTCTTCTTTTGGCATATTTTGATTGATGCGTCTTCTACTGGATTTTAGAAAATTCAAGAATATCAGCAATAGTAATTAAGACAACCATTTCTCTGTGATTTTCCTGCGTTATCAACTGAGGTCATGTAAAATGTAGATATAACATTTAATATTAAAAAAGATAATAACAAAAATAAAAAATAAAATACAATAAAATTGTTTAAAGCTCATACAGTATACAAGAGCTATAAAATGGTTATTAAAATGTTACAATCCTAAAATGCTTTAGTTACAATTCAAATGGTTATGAATACAGTAAAGTCATAAAGAAATGGTTGATCCTATTGCATCATGTGCATTATGAAATCAGATTATCATGATTCACTATAAACACATTACATAGCGCATTCGTCTTATGTGATTAATAAAATCAACTACATCGTTAAAATCTTTCAAATGTGCAACTGATATTCAGAAAAATAGGAGAAACCAGAAAATAGTAAGAAGAAGAAGAATTACAATTACGTTAGTCCAATTTGCACATTATTCTTAGTTATAAACAATATATTATTGCAAACTAGCACATGTTACAGATACTTTACACATGTTACAGTGAATAAAAAATGGATTAATAATTAAATGTATGCATTTTTAGATTTTCAGTTTTTATTCACTGTTCCATTTCAAATTAATTACTTGAATTTATTGATTCGCACATTTATGACTGTAATTATTATTTTTATGCAGTATTGGAAATGCACATTGAACTCCCATTTCAAATGGCCTTAGCCTTTTATCTTCAACGGTAATCCTGATTGCATCAATATACCTGTGTATTGATTTTTCCTCTGAATCTCCTGACTTATCTTTTAGCCTGAAATAATGCTACCTTTTTCTATTTTGGTTTAAATTAGTGTATCTTATTTGTATTGCTTCAGCACTGGTCATCTGTAGCTGAGATGGAACCGACGGTGCTCTTCTGTTATGAAGACCAGATTCAATCCTGTATGCGAAGCGAAGAATCAGAAGTCGAAGTTGAAGATGAGTTGGTCGCTCTCATTCCATGATAGTATGCTGATTGCTCGTGAAAGCTCTTGCATTTCATTCCGCTACGCAGGCACACCTGACAGCAGATAACACTCAATTGACAGACATAATTCCACTCTCATCACAGCTTTAGTTGTTTTAGCCATAATTTTAAACAACGACAGTATATACATTAATGCATGTTAATGCATCAACTTATTTTTCTTAAAAATAACATTTCGAGCATCCATAGCTGAGTCAGCATAGACGAAGCCCTTTGGTCGGAAAGACCTGGGTTCGATTCCCGTTCAAGACGTGAGGCATCTTTATGTGGTCACCTTTAGACTAAAGGTGAGTTAGCCGGTCTTATTCAGTGAAAAACCTGAGTTTCCGGGTGAAAAACAACCAGTAGGTTGTTTTTCACCCGGAAACTCAGGTTTTTCATCCCACAGAACAGGGAAACCAAAAATTTACATCATTACTAACTTCCTATCTACGATTTTCCTTCAAATCAGTCTGTTACTTGTCAAGACTTCAATATTATCAGATCTTATATTTCCAAGTCCTAAGGATCTTTTTTTTACCGTATCAATCCACCTATATCTTGGTCTTCCTGTGGGGTCTTTCTCCTGCCAACCTAGCAGAGAACACTTGTTTTGCTAATCTTTCCTCTCCCATTCTGTTTAAGTGACCATACCACCTAAGATTTGCTCTGCTAACGCATTCCTGGATGCTGACAATGTCAAGTTCTTTCCTAATATCCTCGATTTTAATATGATATTGCCATTGATGCCATCTGTTCATGCCCCTAATATTTCCGAGGACTCTCATATCTGTGATCATAGATTTTGTTCAAGTGTTTTACTTCTAATCCAGCTCTCAGATCCATAGGTTAAAATTGATTTGAATAATGTATTGTATACAGCTAATTTAGTGTTTTGACTGATTTCTCTCTTATTCCATTTAAATTTATTCAGTTGACTTCCAACCATACAGTTTAGTTGATTCCGTTGTCTATTTCCATATTTAATTTACCATCTTCACAAAAAAATCGTGCCTAAGTAGCTGAAATGTTTCACTTGTTCTATAGATTCTCCATTCACGATGTAGTTGATATTCTCATGTGTATTTATGTCATCTATTTTCATTGTGTTTGTCTTATTATTGCTGACCTTCATACCATATCTATTACAACAGTAAATCAATTTTAGTCAGGGAATCTTACGGACTTTTAGCGGATTTATTTAGAAATATAATATCGTTTGAATAAAGCAAAGCGTTGACATTAACAACTCGAATTTTGATATTAAATATCAATTTTGATATTTAATACCACTTTCCTTCATAATGTGATCCATATAGATAATGAATAACAGAGGGGATAATGTACATCCTTCTCTGACACCAGATTTAACATTAAACCATCTTTCTCTACTTCCTTCAATTCTAATTGCTGACTTACTACTCAAATATATAGATATATTTGAGTAGTAAGTCATATATATATATATATATATATATATATATACCTGAAATTAAAATTCTAATTTAAGATATTATTTATTAATCACATTTTTTAAACTTATTTAAAACTGTTTTTTGTTTTTTTTCTTCTTCGCAGAAATGTGGACTGGATTTTACCCCAATGCTTTGCGCTTTACAGTTACCTTAAATAATGCGGTAATTATGTAAGTATTTACCTTATTTATTATGACTGATTTTGTAAACTTTTGTGTAATGTTGCTGAAAATTAAATTGATATGTAATACTGATCCTTTTAAAATTACAAGTGTGTTAATCCACCCTTGAACTAAAGTGATTGCTTAAAGATTGCTTAAAGCCAACAATTTTGTGAGATGGTTTAGAAATAGTATTATTTTTTCACTTGCAGTCTTTTTCAATATTTTTGCTGTCTTAAATACGAAAGGACGGTGTATTACATTCATTGCTTTACTATACCTCTGGATTTCCACTATATCTTCTTATTCTTGCTTAAATCTAAATAAATATTAGTTGTCCCCTTTTTGCATAACCATCATTTGCTAACCTATGGCACACAAAATAGTTTTAATATTTATTTCCTTATTTAATAGGAATCATATTTTAAACCATCTTAATCTCCAATGTTGAAATTCCGTATTCTAAATTTATGGTAAACAACAGTTTTCGCGTCTAAAAATAATAATAATTGCTTGGAATACAGTTCTTAACTTTTATTGTTTCAGGCATTTACAAAGTCTAAAATAAAAAGGTTACCTGAAGGCAAATCATTGGAATACCTAAAACAAATTATGGAAGGAACTTTAGATTGAAGATCAGGATAATTGCACTTAGAATTTGAACCAAATCATTCATTAAGCTTTTTATATCAAGAAAACATTTATTTCTTGGCATCTAACCAATTTATGTGTAACAAAAATAAGTGAATGTGAATTCTCTCTCTCTCTCTCTCTCTCTCTCTCTCTCTCTCTCTCACATCACTAGCGAAAACCTTTTCACTGACTTTTTGTACAACCTTATAATTTGGTAATATTATATATATATATTTGAATTTTGCGTAGTGTATTTTCTTATTGCAATAACTTACTCATAATTTCATTTTTTTCTTACTCAGAAAATTTTCAGAAATAACACAACAGGTGAAAACTAAATTATTATTAATAATATTTTTTTAAACATTTTATTTGTCATAAATTACATACATGCATATAATAATAATAATAATAATAATAATAATAATAATAATAATAATAATAATAATAATATATTTTTTACATTGCATACATTTGTTACAGTTATTATATACATTACACACATTTGTTTACATATGATACATTACTTACATTTGTTTACATGTGATATTTACATTACGTACATTGGTTTACATATAATACATACATTACATACATTGGTTTTCATGTGATACGTGCATTGCATGTATTTGGTTACATATGATACATCTTGGATGAGAACTAATTTCTTTGCTTTCTTCCTCGAAGCTTATATGTAAGCTTAATGACACCAGTTGGTTATTATGAATTGTTTTTTTTTTTTTTTTTTTTGCTGTGTTGGGAAGCTACGAAATCTATGATTGAGAAATTCGCGCGTGCGCACTCACACGGACTCACGCACGCACACACACACACACTAAATAACTTGGAATGTATTGATGCGTCGCTGAACTGGAAGCCTGAGCGAATATATTGTGTTTCGTTAAGTTTGTATGGTATTTTGGGTGCATGTTTTTTGTTCGTAGTATGTCCTTAGAGCTCTTTTCAGGCTATTGTAGGTTGTAAGGTTTCTGTATTCAAAAGGTAATTTGTTTATCATGTCTGGGATGTAGAAGTTTCGCGTGGCCTTTCCGTAGTGATTATTGTATTTATATGTGATGTAATTAGTAGTCTGAGGTCTTGTTATACGATATGTATTTCTGACTGTCCTGTAGTTGGCATTGAAATAATGTTTTAGCAAGGCTGCATAGTGACATAAATGTTTTGCTGTCAGTATTTTGTGTTCTGACATTGCAATGTTTATAAGGTCGTGATTTTCTCTTTGTTCCCAAAAGATCAGTTTTGTCATTTTGTACTGTAGCGACATTAATCTATTTAATATGTAGGGTGCGCAGAAAGCATATACGTTGTTATAGCGTATCTTAGTATATTTTGGCAGAGTGCTTTGTATATTAGTGTTTTTAGGCATATGGGAACTATATCTTTTAACCTGTAGAGTTTGCCACTTATTGTTCGGAGTTTGTTGTGTAGATGATTTATGTGGCTATTCCAGTTCATATCTGCATCGTAGTAAATTCCAAGGTATCGTATCGTTTCAACCTGAGTGATTGTAGTGGTTTTGCTGTTCTGTGTGTTTATTATGTTGGAAAGTGGATGTTGGATGGTTATATATTTGTTATCAACTGTTCGAGTCAGTGGATTTCTGAATATCATTAATTTTGTCTTTTCTGCGTTTAGGTGTATGGAGGTTTTCGTGAGCCAGTCTATGATCAGATTTATATCATGTTGCATATTTGTTTGGGCTATGCTTGTGTTATTATGGATGGATATTATTGCTGTATCGTCTGCGTATTGGAATATCTTATCTTTGAGTGGTAACTGATTAATATCGTGCGTGTAAATATTGAATAGATTTGGGGAGAGTACAGCTCCCTGTGGCACTCCACATGTTACTGGTAGCTCTCTGCTTCGGTTTGATCCGATACGTGTGATATGCTTTCTATTTTGGAGGTAGTTTGTAAACCACCTGAGAAGAGACCCGTCTAGTCTAACATCCCTCAGCTTTTCTAACAAGGTTTGATGTGTAAGTGTATCGAATGCTTTAGTTAGATCTATAAAGACTACCATGGCAATTTTGTTTTTGTATGAGGCGTATTAATTACGTCTGTAAAGTCTTCCAAGAGAGATGTTGTTCCCTTATTTTTCTGAAAACCATATTGTGTTTTGGGGATAATATGAATGATCTCAGTGTATGCTGTTTCTTCAGTATGATCCGCTCCATAATTTGATTGATAATTGGTAACGTTGCTATGGGTCTGTAATTGCTGATTAAATTTCATTTTGCATGTTTGTATATGGGTGTGATTATGGCGGTTTTTAGCATACTTGGTATCTGTCCTGCTTTAAATATTTAATTTTTTAGTTTTAGTAGGAGAGGACTTAAACTAGTTTCATGTTGCTATATATCTTTAGGTCTGATACCATCTATTCATGAGCCTTTGTTTGGTTTGATTTGATGTATTGCTGAGAGAAGTTCTGTTTCTTTTATGGTTGGGAACCATAATGTCTGTTTTGATTACGGTCCAAGTGGAGGGTCTCGTTTTGTGATTGGGGAATTTTTGGTTAGGTTTTAGGTAATTAGGTAATACTTAGCAATAAAGGTAATAAAGGTAATAAAGTATTAGGTATTAGGTAATAATAATAATAATAATAATAATAATAATAATAATAATAATAATAATAATAATATAATTAAATAATAATACAAGTATGTATTTACTTGTATGTTAGTTCTGTTTTGATAGGAATCTTTGTACGCTTCCGTATTACAAATTTTCCGTATTATTCCGTAAACCAGTATTACAGACATCGTGCTGTTTAAAAATAAAAATTTGTGTCGAGGTAGTTTCTTTTTCGCCATTTTATAGTATAGCAGATTTAGTAATAAATATTTAGTAATTTAGTCTCATTTTAACATTGACATGTGAATTCCATTTCTTGTTATTAAACTATACAATCTCTAATAACAGGTAACTATAGTTTGCGAAGTCACCGTGGCTGTTCGGAGTAAGAGCCGACACAATTTACAAAAATTATTCTCTTTGATCAACTAAATAAACAAATTTAAAAAATAACGTGACATTAAATAATTATATTAATAAAATGTTCATTGAAACCTATGATTTCCCCATGCTGATTGTACAATTTATTCCTAACTCACTTTTTAAGATTGGAAGGCTGCCAAATTCGATTCTTAGCTAATCAAAGATCGCTGGCTCAAGGTCATCGATGATTTTATTATTCAAAGATGTCGAGGATTGTCCTTGGCGAAGAAGCAATCAAAAATACCGTGAGAATGCCATTATACATGTCGCAATAGCCTTACCCTAATATTTTATCCTACATATAAAGATTTATATGGCGAAAACAAAACAGCATATTATAAATCGTGTGATCTTAACAAAATGAAATTATACTGTGTACTGAACGAGTAATCGTTATCGTTGAATTTAATTATCCAGATATTGTTTGAGTAGATGAGTAATCTCATTATAATAATCAAGCAAAATTTATTGAGTCCTTGAGAGACAACAACTTCATGTAGCATTTGAAAGAAGGAGCTCAGAATCAGAGAATTTTTAATTTGTTTGCAGCGTCAAAAAGTGTCTCTGTTAAAGAGATTTTTCCAGGGAAAGTACAGCATGATCCCTTTCACCAGCAGGTGACAGGGATCATGCTGTACTTTCCTTGGAAATAGCTAATTATATAAATGTTCCAATTAGAGCATGTCAGATGATGAACTAAAAAGATGGAAATGATTACTTTAGAAAAATAATATCTTTTGTCCCACAGCAATGCATGGAAAGCCTCGAGAAAGTGCTTAGACGGTGGGTGTTAAGCTAGTAGATTTAATGTGACCAGTGGTATATCTCAGAGTTCAGTCCTTGGACCATTGTTCTTCAGTTTATACATTAACGACGTCAGAAAGGATATAATAGGAAATGTTCAATTTCATCCCAAAGTATCCCTAGAGTTTGTAGAATAGGGTGGAAGTCAAATGGATATTCAATCTTATTAAGCATGAGAATATCAGATAGAAGGAAAGTCGCGAGAATATGAGTGAGAGAGTTATTAAACATATCAAGCGCTGACCAGAAAAGTAATAAATATTGTGTAGAAAGTTCAGGATTATGAAATGACGTTGGCTATGCAGACTAAGGGAATCCTAAATTTTATCGCTCTTCTGTAAGTAAAAGAAACAATGAATCTAGAATAATAACTTTAGTGAATACAGATAGTATTCTAGTGCCAGGAGCTAATCAGATAGTTCAATTAATTAGTTCTCAGTTTGCTATGATATATCAACCAGGTATGTGTGTGTGTGTGTGTGTGTGTGTAACATGGTGCAGAGTCAGAGGTGCATTGTCAGAATTAGAGGTGCTTGAGAATATGTTCGAAAGGTGTTTGCATAAACTCCTTTTGGAGAATAAACTCCTGTTGGCGAATTGATAAGAATTCGTCAACAGGAGCAGGTGAATATCAGGTTCAACTCAAATTAGCTAGCCCTTTGAAATATTTGTTTAACACGAGTCTCAACTCAGAAAAGTTACTAAAAGAATGGAAAGAATGCACGATAGTTCCTACCAGTATTTCTGGTGTTATAGCGAACATTTTAGAGATGTTGGTAAGAACTTGCAATGGTTATAAAAATAAGATGCACTTTGTGAGAAACAGCATGGGTTTACTAAAGGAAAATCATGTTTAAGCAATTTCTTCATACTTTATAACAAAGTTAGGGACGAGTAGGATAAAGGAAATTGATATTCTCTGAAACTCTTGGACTCTAGAAGGTACATGATGGAATATTACATGAAAGACTGTTGCATAAATTTGAGAATATGGGATTGATATATAAATTCCTGACTTGGATATGTGTATGGTTGATGGACAGAAATAAACAACAACAACAACAAAAAAAAAACTATGCGACGGATGTGAATCTGGCAATTTTAAGGTGACCAGTGATGTATCCGTAGATTCAGTCCCTGAACAACAGTTGTTTAATCTATACACTAATGACATCAGAAAGGATATAATAGAAAATATTCAATGTTTGATGATGATGAAAAGATTGGAAGGGCAATCAGGGATGCTAATGAAATTCAACACCTACACATTGATTTGAATAGGCTGGAAATTTGGGTAAACGTAAATGACTATCGGATCGGTTCACTGTTAATTAGTGTGAAATTATGCACTTTGGTGTGATGAGACTTCCAACGGCATATTATTAGCGGGGTTACGTTACAAAAACTAATCAAGCTTCGGATCATAGCGTAATGGTGGAAATGGATTTAAATTTCAATGCTCACATAGTAAAATTCTAAATACAACACACATGATAGTGTGGAAAACAAACTCTGGTAACTGCATAAAGGAAGGGAGCATGATGGAAGACTATTAACTTGTGGATGTGTGCCATAGGATATTGTGTAACGGAATTTTTTTTTAAATAGAAGGTGGGGAGAGAACACGGGACATCCGTGGAAGTTGAATTACTCGCTGTTAAGAAAGTGATGTAAGCCACATTTTTCTCTCACAGAACAATAAATGAGTGAGTTTGCCTGTTTAAGTAGTGAGTGATCAATTCTAAATGACTGAAAGGGAAGGTATGAGAGCTGGTTTGGTTGATGGATATTTCTCCCTCAATGAGGGAAGAATAATAATATATTTTTAACACAGTCTATTGTTTTTCAAAGAAATTACATCAGTATATGATACATCTTGTTAAATGTCTTATTAAAATTATTATGATTAGGACAATGTAATACTATAATTAATGTTAAAATTAATAGTAATCCTAATAAGAACAATTTATTTTTCTTCTTCTTCTTCAACCTTTTGGTTCTGTCCACTGCTGGACGAAGGTCGCCCCCATGATTTACCAAACCACTCGTTTTTTTTTTTTTTTGCCTCTCCTATCCATCTCACTCCTGCAATTTGTTCCAGTTCATCCCTCTACCTTTTTCTCGGTCTTCCTCTTTGTCTTGCTGCATCCATTGGTCTCCACTATGTTGTTTTTCTAGTCCATCTCCCGTCACTGCATCTGGCAATATGGCCAGCCCATCTCCACTTAGCCTGTTTAACGTATTTTACAATATCCATGACACCTGTTTCAGATCTTATCCAGGTATTTGTCTTCCTATCTCTTAATGTGATTTTTAGCATATTTATCTCCATGTGATGTTGTGTTGTTCTCAGCTTTTTGTTTAGGGCTTCTGTTAAACTCCATGTTTCTCCTACGTATGTTAGGACAGGAAGTATGCACTGGTCGAAAGCTTTTGTTTTTAGACTCATAGGGATGTCACTTCTGAATATGTCTCTCATTTTCCCATAAGCCATCCATCCAAGGTGAATTCTTCGTTCAATCTCTTTTCTTTGGCAATCCTCATAGGATTACAATTGGCCCAAATATACATATAAAGTAACTTGTTCTATTTCATGGTTTTCAACTTTGACAGTTCTATGGTTTATGTATTTATTCATCATTTTTTTCTCTATTTATTTTTTGGTACATTTACTTTGGAGGCTTCATTTAGCTGATTTAGTCTTTATTCAAGATCTTCAAGATTATCTCCTATTAAGACAATATCATCTGCAAATTTCAGATGATGCAGCCTTTTTCCATTTATGTTTATTGTATAAATTTAAATTCATAATTCCAAAACAATTTACAGTTACAGTTTTACGTTAAAAACAGACAAAAACCTATTTTTGCGTTTTGGCATTTATATTTAAATTTACAATTTATTTTTATTCACAAATCACATTAACAATTACTTTTATATTAACATGCAATAGATAATGCTAAATGCATTCATTTCACTTTCTCACAATAATAATTTAAAAAAATAATAACCGACAGAAATAATGAACAATGAAACTTAATATGTTAAAGATACCGAACTATTTTAAAGCTGGTTTTACTCCCAAGTAAGCAAACAGACAAATAAGTCAAGTTTGCGCCTGCACGTAGTGTGAGTCTAACTGACCCACAAGGTAGTGCAAGTCTAGGCAACTCGTGTTAAAGGTGGTATAAGCTCTGATTACTATTCTTAATATTTACCCTTAATGCAAAGCCCATCTCCTTGAGGAGATGTATGATGCTATGCATTAAAGGCAAAGAGCCACTACCAAGACCGGTTTCGACCTTATGAATAAGTAAAGCCGTCTCTAAAAATTCGGACGATCCCTAGGCCACTCAATTGTGGGCGAAAGACCGTCCATCTCAGCGTTGGCTCCACTCAGTGATGGCCTTCCACCCTCCACCACCACCGAGCAGAACCGCTCAAATTCCGAAGAAAAGCATTCACCGACAAAGTCCCTCACCGGGCCGTGCCGGAGAACACTTCCCCGGAGACTCAAATTGCTTTCTTAAGGCAAAAACCTTAAGAGAGCGAACTCAAAAACTCTCGAATCTCATCTCTAGCATCCGCCTCCCATCAGTGGGAGCCAGGCTAGAAATATCAAGGTTAAGTAATACAGAATTAATACAAATAAGTCACGTTTGCGCCTGCACGTAGTGTGAGTATTGTGAGTATTTGCGTCTGCACGTAGTGTGTAAATATTAAGAATAGTGATCAGAGCTTATACCACCTTTATCATGAGTTGACTAGACTTGTAGTACCTTGTGGGTCAGTTAGACTCTTACTACGTGCAGGCGCAAATTTGAACTTACTTGTCTGTTTGCTTACTTGGAAAATGGAGTAAAACCAGGTTTAAAATAGCTTGGTATCATTAGCATATATTATACCCAAGGTAAAAGATTTTCTACATCTATCTCTCATCCTGAGATTTTTATTTAATAAGGTGAAAGCACCTTTTGGTAACTTCTTTTGGTAAAATACTTAGAAGCTCTGTACGTGTATTATAACTGCGTTGTATCATTTGATCTAATTGATTCCATATGGTATATTCTAAATTATTAGAAATTTCATCAAAGAACTTACAGCAATTAATATCACTTTTATTTAGTTCGTATCTTGCGTGTTGAATCCTTTCTCTTACAAGCGCCAGTGAAGTGTATAGATATTTTTTTTAGCTGATATAGAGTTGATATGACCTCTGACTATGAGGAACTTTGGAATGATG